>NW_026693571.1:40825873-41479246 GCF_021218885.2 Marmota monax
TTTATTTCACCAGCAATGTCTGAAAAGATCTGTTTACCTACACTTCTGTCCACACAGTTTCATTCAACTTTTTGATCTTTGCAAATCTGATAGTTAAAAAATAGTACTCTAGTGTAACTTTTAAAAACCAAATTTATTGCACTTCATAGAAATTTAACAATTCCCTTCTTTAAGTGATATTTTTAGAAAAATGAAGACAAGCCACAGTTTAGGAGAAAATATATGCAATCTATGTATCCGACAGAGGATCCAGCAATTCTGTTCTAAGATAAATGAAAACACATGTTTCAGAGCAGCCCCACACCCACCTGTGTGGGGGATTGAACCCAGGGCTCCGTGCAAGCCACTGAGCTGCATCCCCTAAGCCACTAACAGCCATCTTCTTTTTGGCCATCTGGCAATTTTGGAAGACTGAAGACAATAGTGAGTCTTCCAATCTATGAACATGGTATCTTCTTTAAATGCTTGACAGTGTTTTGTAGTTTCATTGTATAGGCCTTTGACGTATTGGATAGATTCAACCCAAAGTATGTCACAGTTTTGATTTCAGAATTTAATGTCCTAAGACTATTTGAAATGGTATTTTTGGCAATTGCCTAGTATATAGAAATGTAATTTATGTTTATGTATTTACCCGGTAACCTGTGACATTGCTAAAAATCACTCAAGTCATGTATCTGCTGCCTGCAAATGGGCAAAACATGTATGTGTTGTAAATTCAATAGCTTTTGCTTTTCCTTTCCAACCTGCATGCCTTTTATTTATCGATTTTTCTTGACTTATTGGAATAGATGGAACCTCCAGGGCAATGCTCAATACAAGGGACACAAGTGGATATCCTTACCTTGATCCTGATCTTAGGGAGACAGTCTTGTCTTCATCATTAAGGTTGATGTTAGCCCCTGGTTTTCATAGGTCTTATTTACCAGGTTGTGGAATTTCCCATTTATTGCTAATTTGGGAAGTTGTAAAGAAATGGTAAATGGGTGTTTTATTTGGTCAGATGTTTTTTCTCCATCCGATATGATCACCCTGTAGTGATTCTTATCACTACAATATTATTCTATCAATAGAGTGGATTATGTTGACAGATCTTTGAAGACTAAACCAATCTTCTGACCTTCAGGTAAACTCTTCCTTGGTCATGAGGTGCTATCTCTTTATATACCACTGGATTTGATTTGCTAATATTTTGCTAAGGATCTCATCCATGTTCGTGAGGGATATTGGTCCATATATTTCTTCCTTGTAAAGTCTTTAGGTTTTGAATCAGAGCAATACTTTCTTTGTAAATGTGTTTGAAAAAGTTCCCTCATTTTTTTTTATTTTCTAGAAAAGTTTGTATAGGATTGGAATTATTTTTCCCTTAGTTATTTGATAGGATTGATTAGCAAAGCAATCCAGAGCTGGAGGTTTCTTTGTAAAAAGATTTCAAATTATAACATCTATTTTAATAGATAGAGTGCTATTTAGATTTTCTCTTTTTAAATTACAGTAGCTTTGACAGTGTCTTTTAAGGACTTTGTTGATCTCATCTGAGTGTATGAATTTGTTATCATAAATTGTTTGCATTATCCGTAATTATTTAATTAATGTTTATAGAACATTTTGCTTCTGATGTTGGTTGTTTCTGTTTTCTTATTTTCTTGACCAGTTTAGCAAGAATTTCACCAATTTTTATTGACTTGTTCCAAATAACTGACTTTTTTATTTTATTGATTTTTTCTTTTGTTTTTCTCTTCTATTTCAATGACTTCTACTTTTATCTTTATGATTGCCTTCTTTCTACTTCTGTAGACTTAATTTGCTTTTCTGTTTTCTGAAGTCCTGAGATGGAATCAAATTTCAGGCTTTTCTACTTTATTTTCTAATGTAAGTGTCCGAAGCTACAGGTTTCCCTTTAAAAATTACTTTAGCTACATACCACAAATTTTAATATGTTGTGTTTTCATTTATATTCAGTTAAAAACGTTTTCTAATTTCCTCTTTGGCCCATTAGTGATTTACGAGGGTGTTGTTTTATTTCCAAATATTTGGGGATTTTTTCCAAATACCTTTTTGTTTTTGATTTCTAATTTAATTTAGTTGTGGTCAGAGAACGTAGTCTGTATAATTTCCTTTGAAATTTATGGAGACTTGTTTATGGTCCAATGTGTAGTCTACTTTGTGAATAGTCTAGGTGCATTTTAAAACAGGGTTCATTCTGTGGGTGTTGGATGTAGTGGTCTATAAATATCACTTAGGTAGAGTGGATTGATAATGTTGTTCAAGTCTACATGTTCCAATCTTCTGTCTATTGTTTTAGCAATTACTAGGGAGTGTGCTGACATCCTCAATTATAAATTATGCATTTGTCTATTTCTCCTTTTAGTTCTGTCATTTTTGCTTCCTATATGTTGTAGCTCTTTGGTGTAATTTTAGTATCTTCTTAAATTATAATGTGTAAGGCTTTACATTTAAGAAACATATTTAAGAAATTTTGGGCTCAGTGATGGCACTCTTGCCTAGCATGCATGAAGCCTGGGTTTGAACCCCAGCACTACAAAAAAAAATTATACTTTATTTTCTTTGAATTCTTTCTTTTCTTTGCCCATTTTTTTCTCTATATGTTGATGTTGTATTTAAGAAAATAAGCCCTTTGACTGTGATTTTTTTGGAAAATCTTTTACTTTCAACTTGTTTATGGAGGCTTCTTACCAGGTAAGATTTTTACTTTGTAAAATAAAATTTACTTTTTAGGCAACATCTTTCTCAATAGAACCTCTAAATAATGCAGAGTTAATAAAAGGGATGACATCAAATTAAAAAGCTTCTGCACAGTAAAGGAAACAAGAATGTGAAGAGAAAGCCTACAGAATGAGAGAAAAAATTTTTGCTAGCTACTCTTCTGATAGAGAATTAAGATCCAGAATATATAAAGAACTCAAAAAACTTAACACGGAAAGCTAAATAAGCCAATTAATAAATGTGCAAATGAACTCAACAGACACTCTTCAATAGAAGAAATATAAATGGCCAACAATACAACCAAAAAATGTTCAACATCTTTAGCAACTAGGGAGATGCAAATTAAAACTGCACTGAGAGTTCATCTCACTCCAGGTAGAATGGCAGTCATCAAGAATACAAACAATAATAAATGCTGGTTAGGATGTAGAGAAAAAGGAAGCCATTGCCTGTGCCTAGCTGTAGGAGTGTTGCCCTATGTTTTTTTCTAGGAGTTGCAAAGTTTTTGTCTAGGTCTCTAACTCTTTTTGAGTTGACTTTTGTGCATGGTGAGAGATAAGGGTCTAGTCTCATTCTTCTATTTATGAATAATCAGTTTTCCCAGCACCATTTGTTAAAAAGTCTCTCTTTTCTCCAACTTGTTTTTGGTACCTCTGTTAAGAATCAGATAACAGTTTCTATAAGTTTTGTCTCTGTGTCTTCTGTTCTGTAGCAACGATCTATGCATCTATCTCTATGCCAGTACCATGCAGTTTTTGTTACTATAGGTCTGTAGTATAACTTGAAGTCAGGCTTTGTGATGCCTCCAGCACTGCTTTTTTGATTTAGAATTTTTTTGGCTATTCGGGGTCTTTTATTCTTCCAAATGAATTTTATTCTTTTTTTTTTCTAGCTCTGTGAAGAATGTCACTGGTATTTTGAGGGGAATTACATTGAGCCTGTATATTGTTTTTGGTAATATGATCATTTTAAGAACATTAATTCTGTCAATCTATGAATATGAGGGGTCTTTCCATCTTCTGGGGGCTTCAGTTTCTTTCTTCAGTGTTATGGTGTTTTCATTGTAGAGGTCTTTCACCTTCTTGGTTAAATTTGTGCCTAGGGATTTTTTTTTTTCCTTGAGGCTATTATAGTAAATGGAACTTTTTTCTTGATTTCTTTCTCAGTAGATTCACTGTTGGAGTATAGAAACGCTATTCATTTTTGTTTGTATCCTGCTACTTTGCTGAGAGTGTTTATTAGCTTTAGCTGTCTTCTGGTGGGGGTTTTGGATCTTCTAAGTATAGGATTGTATTGTTTGCAAACAGTGGTAAATTGATCTGATCTCTTTCTTTCTTATTTTTATGCCTTTTATTTCCGTCTCCTGCTTAATTGCTCTGGCTTTATTTCTAGCACTATACTGAATAGGAGTGGTTGAGAGTGGACATCTTTGTCTTGTTCCAGATTTTAGAGGAAGTGCTTTTAGTTTTTCCTCCATTTACTATGAGATTGGCTTTGGGTTTTCAAAATGTAGTCTTTAAGATGTTGGGGTTGTTTCCCTCTATCCCTATTTTTTTCCCTTAAATCATGAATAGGTGCTCATTTTGCCAAAGATTTTTTTCTGCATTGATTGATATGACTAAGTGATTTTTGTCCTTAATTGAATTTATTGATTTGCGTATGTTAAACCATCCTTGCATCCATGGGATAAAACCAATCTGGTCATGATCTACAATCTTCTTAATATGCTATTGATATGATTTGCTAATATTTTATTAAGGATTTTTGCATCTAAGTATATCAGGAATATTGGTCTATAGTGTTCTTTCCTTAATGTGTTCTTGTCTGGTGTTGGTGTGAGTGTGATACTGGCTTCATAGAATTAATCTGGAAGTGGTCCATTCCTTTCCATTTCATGGAATAATTTGAGGAGCACTGGTATTAATTCTTTAAATGTCTGGTAGAATTTAGCTGAGAACCCATCTGATTCTGGGCTTTTCTTTGTTGGAAAGCTTTTTTTTTTTAAAAAAAAAATTTTTATTCTAGTTATATATGACAGCAGAATGCATTACAATTCACATTATACACACAGAGCACATTTTTTATATCTCTGGTTGTACACAAACTATATTCACATCATTCGTATCTTCATACATATACTTAGGGAAATGATGTCCATCTCATTTTATCATATTTTTTATACCCCTTCCCTCTCCTTTTGCCACCCTCCCCTTTGGCCTATCTAGAGTTTGTGTAATCCTCCCATGTTTCCTCTCCAAAACCCACCATGAACCAAACTTCTTTTTTTTTTTTTTTTTAGAGAATTTTTGATATTTATTTTTTAGTTTTTTCGGCAGACACAACATCTTTGTTTGTATGTGGTGCTGAGGATCGAACCCGGGCTGCACGCATGCCAGACGAGCGCGCTACCGCTTGAGCCACATCCCCAGCCCCCCAAACTTCTTATATCAGAGAAAATATTCAGCATTTGGTTTTTTTGGGATTGGCTAACTTCACTTAGCATTATATTCTCCAGCTTCATCCATTTACCTGCAAATATTATGATTTTATTCTCTTTCATAGCTGAGTAATATTCCATTGTGTGTATATATACCTCAGTTTCTTTATCCATTCATCTACTGAAGGCATCTAGGTTGGTTCCCCCAGTTTAGCTATTGTGAATTGTGCTGCTATAAACATTGATGTGGCTGTGTCCCTGTAGTATGCTGATTTTAAGTCCTTTGGTTATAGACTGAGGAGTGGGATAGCTGGGTCAAATGGTGGTTCTATTCCCAGTTTTCCAAGGAATCTTCACACTGCTTTCCATATTGGCTGCACCAATTTGCAGTCCCACCAGCAGTGTAGGAGTGTGCCTTTTCCCCCACATCCTCACCAACACTTATTGTTGTTTGTATTCTTAATAGCTGCCATTTTGACTGGAGTGAGATGAAATCTTAGAGTAGTTTTGATTTGCATTTCTCTAATAGTAGAGATGTTGAACATTTTTTCATATATTTGCTGATTGATTCTGAGAAGTGTCTGTTCAGTTCCTTGGCCCATTTATTGATTGGGTTATTTGTTATTTTGGTGTCTAGCTTTTTGAGTTCTTTATATACCCTAGAGATTAGTGCTCTATTTGATGTGCAAGTGGCAAAAATTTGCTCCCAAGATGTAGGCTCTCTATTCACCTCACTGATTGTTGCTGAGAAGAAGCTTTTTAGTTTGAATCCATCACATTTATTAATTCTTGATTTTAATTTTTGTGCTATAGGAGTCTTATTAAAGAAGTAGGAGCCTAATCCCATATGATGGAGATTAGGGCCTATTTTTCTTCTATTAGACGCAGGGTCTCTGGTTTAATTCCTAGGTCCCCTTGATCCACTTTGAGTTGAGTTTTGTGCATAGTGAGAGATAGGGGTTTAATTTCATTTTGTTGCGTATGGATTTCCAGTTCTCCCAGCACCATTTGTTTATCCAATGTATGTTTTTGGCACCTCTGTCTAGTATAAGATAGCTGTAATTATGTGGGTTAGTCTCTGTGTCCTCTATTCTGTACCATTGGTCTACTAGTCTATTTTGGCGCCAGTACCATGCTGTTTTTGTTACTATTGCTCTGTAGTATAGTTTAAGGTCTGGTATAGTGATGCCACCTGCTTCACTCTTATTGCTAAGAATTGCTTTAGCTATTCTGGGTCTCTTATTTTTCCAGATGAATTTCATGACTGCTTTTTCTATTTCTATGAGGAATGTCATTGGGATTTTGATTGGAATTGCATTATATCTGTATAGTGCTTTTGATAAGTATGATCATTTTGACAATATTAATTCTGCCTGTTCAAGAACAAGGAAGGTCTTTCCATCTTCTTAGGTCTTCTTTAATTTCTTTCTTTAGTGTTCTGTAGTTTACATTGTAGAGGTCTTTCACCTCTTTTGTTAGGTTGATTTCCAAGTGGTTTTTTTTTTTTTTTTTTTTTTGAGGCTATTGTAAATGGGGTAGTTTTCCTTGTTTCCCTTTCTGAGGACTTGTCACTGATATACAAAAATGCCTTTGATTTATGGGTGTTGATTTTGTATCCTGCTACTTTACTGGTTCATTTGCTAGTTCTAGAAGATTTCTGGTGGGATTTTTTGGGTCTTCTATGTATAGAATCATATTGTTGGAAAATAGTGCTAATTTGAGTTCTTTTTTTCCTTATCTGTATCCCTTTAATTTCTTTCGTCTGTCTAATTGCTCTGGCTAGTGTTTCAAGAACTATGTTAAATAGAAGTGGTGAAAGAGGGCATCCCTATCTTGTTCTAGTTTTTAGAGGGAATGCTTTCTGCCGCAGCCCGGCTGGCTGGGCAAAATAACCGGGGGGTGACGAATAACTTGTGTACGTTGATACAGCAGGAGTAGGAGCCGTTTATTGCAGGACAGGAGCAGTATTTATACATTCCACACAGCTTATCTAATAGATACATCAGTCAACCAATAAGGAATCTCCACACTTAATGGCTTGCTTTTGTTACTTCTCAAACCACTCCCTCTGGCATTTTGCCAGGCACCATCCAGACTTGTTTACGAACTCTAACATTCCCCTGGCAAAATGCCAGGTGTTATTTTGACTTGTTTACAGACTCTAACAGCTTTCAGTTCTTCTCCATTTAGAATGATGTTGGCCTGGAGCTTAGCATAGATAGCTTTTACAATGTTGAGATATGATCCTATTTTCCCTAGTTTTTCTAGTGTTTTAAACATGAAGGGGTGCTGTATTTTGTCGAATGCTTTTTTTGTGTCTATATTTGGTCTACTGATGTGATGAATTACATTTATTGATTTGCCTATGTTGAACCAACCTTTCATCCCTGGGATGAACCCCACTTGATATGTTTTTGTACTTGATTTGCCAGAATTTTATTGAGAATTTTTGCATTTATATTCATTAGAGATATTGGTCTGAAGTTTTCTTTCTTTGATGTGTCTTTGCCTGGCTTTGGAATCGGTGATATTGGTCTCATAGAATGAGTTTGGAAGTCCTCCCTTTTTTTCTATTTCCTGAAATAAATAAATTGAAGAGTATTGGTATTAGTTCTTCTTTAAAGGTCTTGTAGAACTAGGCTGTGTATCCATCTGGTCCTGGGCTTTTCTTGGTTGGTAGGCTTCTGATGGCATCTTCTATTCCATCACTTAAAATTGATCTGTTTAAATTGTGTATTTCATCCTGATTCAATTTGGGAAAATCATATGACTCTAGCAATTTGTCAATGCCTTTGATATTTTCTATTTTATTGGAGTACAAGTTTTCAAAATAATTTCTAATTAGCTTCTGTATTTCTGTAGTATCTGTTGTGATATTTCCTTTTTCATCATGTATGTTAGTAATTTAAGTTTTCTTGCTCCTTCTCTTTGTTAGCATGGCTAATGATCTGTTAATTTTATTTATTTTTTTTCAAGAACCAACTTTTTGTTTTGTTAATTTTTTCAATTGTTTCTTTTGTTTCAATTTCACCTCTGATTTTAACTATTTCCTATATTCTATTGCTTTTGGTGTTAATTTGTTCTTCTTTTCCTAGGGCTTTGAGATGTAATGTTAAGTCATTTATTTGTTGACTTTTTCTTCTTTTAAGGAATAAACTCCATGTAATGAACATTCCTCTTAGTACTGCCTTCTTAGTGTTCCAGAGATTTCGATACATTGTATCTGTGTTCTCATTCACCTCTAAGAATCTTTTAATCTTCTCCTTGATGTCTTTTACAACCCATTGTTCATATTTAGTAGAATATTATTTAGTTTCCAAGTATTGGAGTAGCTTTTATTTTTTTATTTTATCATTGATTTCTAATTCATTCTATTATGATCTGATAGAATGCAGGGTAGTATCTCTACTTTTTTGTATTTGCTAAGAGTTGCTTTGTGGCATAATATATGGTCTATTTTTGAGAAGGATCCATGTGCTGCTGAGAAGAAAGTGTATTCATTCATTGAAGGACAAAATATTCTAAGTTAAGTCTAAGTTATTGATTGTATTATTGAGTTCTATAGTTTCTTTGTTCAGCTTTTGTTTGGATGATCTATCCAGTGGTGAAAGAGGTGTGTTAAAGTCACCAAAAATTATTGTGTTGTGGTCTATTTGATTCTTGAGCCTGAGAAGAGTGTGTTTGATGAATATAGACACTCCATTGTTTGGGGCATGTAAATTTATTATTGTTTTATCTTGTTGATGAATTTTTCCCTTAGGCGGTATGAAATATCCTCTTTATCCCTTTTGATTAACTTTGGCTTGAAGTCTACTTTTTTTGATATGAGGATGGAAACCCCTGCTTACTCACAGTCCATGTGAGTGGTATGATTTTCCCCAATCCTCACCTTCAGTCTGAGGATGTCTTTTCCTATGAGTCTCTTGGAGGCAGCATATTGTTGGGTCTTTTTTTTTTTTAAATCCAATTTGCCAGAATATGTCTTTTATTTGGTGCACTTAATGTGAACATTCAGTGTTATAATTGAGACATGATTTGTATTTCCAGCCATTTTTGTTTATTTTTGGTATTTACCTTGACTTGGTTTCTCCTTTGATTCATTTTTCCTTCAGTGTAATACCTCCCTTTGCTGATTTTCATTGTTGTTTTTAAATTCCTCTTCATGGAATATTTTGCTGAGGATGTTCTGTAGTGTAGGCTTTTGAGTTGTAAAATATTTTAACTTCTGTTTATCATGGAAGGTTTTAATTTCGTCATCAACCCTAAAGCTTAATTTTGCTGGATATATTTCTTGGTTGGCATCCATTTTCTTTCAGAGCTTGGTATATGTTGTTCCAGGACCTTCTAGCTTTCAGGGTTTGGGTTGAGAAATCTGCACATATTCTAATCAGTTTCCCCCTATATGTAATCTGATTCCTTTCTCTAGTGGCTTTTAATATTCTCTCTTTATTCTGTATGTTAGGCATTTTCATTATAATGTGCCTTGTTGGGATCTGTTGTGATTTTGTACATTTGGCGTACTGTAAGCCTCTTGAATTTGGTTTTCCAATTCATTCTTCATGTTTGGAAAATTTACTGATATTATTTCATTGAATAGGTTGCTCATTCCTTTGGTTTTGAACTCTATTTCTTCTTCTATCTCAATAACTCTTAAATTTGGTCTTTTTATGCTGTCCTATATTTCTTGAATTTTCTCCTCATGATTTATTTTACCATTTTCACTGTGTGGTCTACATTCTTTTCAGGATTATATATTTTGTCTTCATTGTCTGAGGCCCTGTCTTCCAAGTGGTCTAATCTGTTGGTGATGCTTTCAATTGGACTTCTAATTTGATTTGTTGTTTCTTTCATCTTAAGGATTTCTGGTTGTTTTGTTTTTAGAACCTCTATCTCCCTATTGAAGTAATTTTTTGTTTCTTGTATTTGTTTATGTAGCTCTCTGTCAAAACGATCTTTTGCTGCCTGTATTTGCTCTCTTATATCATCCTTTAATTTTCAGGACATTTTAATTATGTACATCCTGAACACCTTCTCTGTAATTTCTTCTTCTGTGCTGGCCATGGAGTCTAATAATGTGGTTTCTTGATTTGTTTGGGGGCACTTTCTTCTCTTGTCTTTTCATATTGCTTGTGTGTCTTCCTTTCTAGCACTGTGGATCCTAGGCATTACCGTTTTTACCTTATAGGATTATAGTGCCCCTGTAGGGATCCAATACCTCTCCTTTGAGGTGAAGGACAATGTTATCAGATTCCAATATAAACAATGTACACCCTAAAAACAAATGTTTGCTAATGAGATGTTTACAGTTTGGTCACAATGTACAGAAATGGTGAATTCAATTATTGTCTACAATATACTCAGTAGGTTTGTAAAAGGGTTTACAGTTTCTGATGGTAAACAAAGGTGGTGAGGAGTAGGATGATTTGCTGAGGAGATAGGATTTGAGGATATAGAGTTGTTATACCTGAGGAAGTGTGAAAGAGAAATCTGAAGAGGAAGATTAGTAGCAGGAGAAAGGAGAGAAAGTAAATTTGGGTAGACAAGTAAGTGGGAAGACAGCAGAGTACATAAAACAAACACACATAAATATCAAGAAAAGTGAAAAATGTTAATACCAGAAATTGGTGGAAAAGAAGAAGAAAAAAGTTTAAAAATAAAAAAGAATAAAAATAATGTACAACACAACTATAATATACTATTCAGATGTCCCAGTCCTTGAAATCCTACTTCATGCAAAGTACATGGTTTCACGGAGGTTGGGGATGTGAGGGCAGGAGAAAGGAGAGGGAGAGGGAAAAAAAAAGGGAAAAGAAAAAAAAAATCTTGAAGGAAGACACAGGGCTTGTTTGGTTGGAGATGTGTATCTTTCCTGCTTCCCTCCTCATCCAATAGGTGGCGTCATGGGTTGTTAGCTGGTATCTCTGTCCTCAGGATGGTGAAGGTAACCATGGTGTCACTATGCCAGGTTAGCAGCTGCTAGGGAGAGGGGTAGTTAGAAACTGGGTACCTGGAAGATGGTGTTAAAGGTGACTCAAGATGGAGCCTTCCTGCTTTCAGTGGTGGGATGTCAGGTTGGGTGGGGGGAGTCCGCCATGGTGTCGGAGGCTGAGTTCAGCAGTGAGCTCTGTGGCTTGCAGGGTCTGCTGACTTCAGAGCCTGTGTGAAGTTCCCAGGTGCAGGCAGGTTACCACGCATAACTTGCTGTTGCTGCAGAGCCCCAAGATGCCAGCGACCGGGGGAGCCCCACGTTGGTCCACACAGGAGTGGCAGCCGGAGTTCCTACTTGTGGGAACCTGCCAGGTGTCCTCCATGGGAGCCGCATTTGTGATTTGTGCTTGGGTGGGTGGTCAAAAGTTCTTTACAGGGGTCTTACTCAGGTATATGGCTCGCAGAGAAGTCTTATTTTCACAAATTGAATCCCAAATCACGGAGCAACGCACAATGCTGCCTCCCTCTGGCCGCCATCTTGGATCTCCTCTGTTGTTGGAAAGCTTTTTATTACTGTTTCTATCTCCTTGGTAGTTATTTGTCTGTTTAGATTTTCTATGTCCACTTGATTCCATTTTGGCAGGTCATAGGTGTCTAGAGATGTATTCATTTCTTCTAGGTTTTCAAAATAGTCCCTAATAATCCTCTGGATTTTTATGATATCTGTGGTGATTTCTCCTTTTTCATCTCTAATTTTATTCATTTGGGACTTCTTTGTTTTTCTTTTGGTTCGTTTGGTTAAGGCCTTATCAGTTTTATCTTTCAAAGAATCAACTCTTTGTTTCATGGATCCTTTGTATTGTTTTTCTTAAATTCTCAATTTCATTGATTTCAGCTCTGATCTTAATTCTTTCTTTCTTTCTATTGGTTTTGGAATTGGTTTGGTTTTTGTTTTTTCTAGGGCATTGAGGTGTATCATTAGGATTTTTATTTTGAATTTGTCTGATTTTCTTTTGTAGGCACTCATACCTAAAAGCTTTCCTTTTAGAACTACCTTCATAGTGTTCCAGAGATTCTGGTATGTTGTATCACTATTCTTGTTTGATTTTAAGAATTTTTGAATTTCTCTCCTGAGTTCTTTTATCACCAATTATTATTCAAAAATGTATTGTTAAATCTGATGTGTTCATATAGTTTCTACAGGGTTTTTGATGTGGATTTATAATTTTATTCCATTATAAACAGATAAGATGCAAGCAATTAATTATATCAGTTTCCTTGTATTTGCTGAGCTATTTGTGGTCTAAAATATGATCACCTAGATTTTTACTATGCTGTCTTTTAGGAGTTTTATAATTTTGCATTTTCCATGGTGAATTAATTTTTTTTTTTAAAGTGTGTAAGCTCTGTGTTTAGATACATTTTTGTTGGGTTGTTTTGTTTGTTTGGTGCTGGGGATTGAACCCAGGACCTTGTGCACTGTCAACACATTCTTTCCAGCTGAGCCACATCCTCAATCCTAGTTGTTTTTTTATTTTTTTATATTTAGTTATTTCATCACCAATTGTTATAAAAATTATCTTTGCTTCATTGTATTGCCTGTTATTTTTTTTGTGAAAAATTAGTTGACTGCATTTATGCGGATCTATGTATGGACTCTATTCTGTTCAATTGATATATTAGTCTACTTGCACCAGTACTACACTGTCTTGATTAGTGTAACTTTATGGTAAGTGGAAGATGGGTAGTGTCAGTCCTTTAACTTTGTTCTTCTTCAATATTGTGTTGACTATTTTTGGTTTTTCATCTCTCCATAGACATTTCATAATAATTTGCCAGTATCCGCAAAATAACTTGCTGTAAGTTTAATTGGGACTATATTGAGTCTATAGGTTCTGTTGAAAAAAAAATGGTATCTCATTGAGATTCTTTCAATCAATAAACATAGACTATTTTCCATTTATTTAATTCTTTGATTATTTTCATCAGAGTTTTATGCTTATCCTCATTCAGAATATATATATATATATATATATATATATATATATATATAGAGAGAGAGAGAGAGAGAGAGAGAGAGAGGGAGGGGGGGAGAGAAAGAGAGAGAGAGATTAATACCTGTTTTCCCTTTGTTTGGGTGCT
The DNA here is from genome assembly GCF_021218885.2 of Marmota monax. Taxonomy (NCBI): domain Eukaryota; kingdom Metazoa; phylum Chordata; class Mammalia; order Rodentia; family Sciuridae; genus Marmota; species Marmota monax. The sequence goes on from NW_026693571.1 coordinate 40,839,108, forward strand.
AATATAAATGCTTTGTGTTTTAAGTTTCCACTTTTTCATTACTGACATATAATAAAATGATTGGCTTTTGTATGTTAACTCATATAATGCAACTTTGCTATAATCATTTATTAGTTCTAGGAATATTGTTTTCTTCGGATTTTCTACATGGACAATTATGTCATCTACAAACAAAGACAGCTTTATTTTTTCCCCATAATTATAACTTTTATTTCCTTTTTTTTGTCTCTACTGTAATTAGGACTTCGAGTGTGATGCTGATTTTGTGTGTGTGTGTGTGAGTGTGTGAGTGTGTTGCTCCCTAGCAACACGAACTTGAATCTAAGGATTTGTGAAAGCTAGGCAAATGCTCTACCAATGAACTATACACCCGAACCCTGTTTTTGACTTTCATGCAGCTGAATTTTTTAGTTTCTTTAAAATTACTCTGGGCTATAGATCATGCTTAAATAGGATTTTTGGTGCCATTTACAAAATGAATTTTATATTTCCTTTTTATAATTTTGGGTTGATGTTGTTTGCATTGAAACTTTTATTCATATAGGATGTATTATGTAATATATGATTCTTAAATTGTATTTTTTCTGCATAGTGCCCTGTTTTTTTTTTCAATGCCATCTTTCCTTTGCCATTTTGAAATAATGCCTTTATTACATAACAAATTCTTGAATATGTTTGGACTTGTTTCTGGCATTTCTCTTCAATTACTATGTCTTTTTAATTATGCTTCGATATCTTACTTTTAATTATTATTACCTTATTATATGTGTACATTTGTATAACTTTCAGTTCAGATTATTTTCATGATATGTTTCAGAATTATCCTGGTTATTTTTTAAAAAATATTTTTAGTTGTAGATGGACACAATACCTTTATTTTGTTTATTTATTTTTATGTGGTGCCGAGGATCAAACCCAGGGGCTCACATGTGCTAGGCAGGCGCTCTACCACTGAGCTACAGCCCCAGCCCCTATCCTGGTTATTTTTATGTATTATTTTTTTCCAATAAACTTTAGAATCAGCTTGTCTAGTTAAAAAAAATTATTTTGGTATTTTTAGTGATTTTATGTTAAATTTATAGGTGTGTCATCTTCATGAAATAGAGTATTCCTGTCAAAGAATATGCTATGACTTTTCATTTGTTCAAGTCCTTTTTTAGGTCTTTATGTAATTTTAAACATTTAATCATATAGGTCTTGCACATATAAAAATGTATTTCTAATTTGTTATTTATAAATAGAACTACTACTTTCTGGACATTTGAATTTTATTTACTTGCTTTACTGAATCTTCTTGTTCCTAAGAATTTTTAGTTGCTTCTCCTTAGTCTTTCTGGTACATAATACTACCCTATGCACATACACTGGCCTTTTCTTTTCTAATTTATAGACTTTAAAGGTAGTTCCCTTTCTAGTTGCCTTTCTAATTGGCTGTTATATACATAAAAATGTTGGCTAGTAAGGGTAATCAAAGATATCTCTGTCTTTTCTCACTCTAATGAAATTCTTCTTATATTTCATCACTAAACATGATGGTAGATTTGGGATTGGGATGCATATGTTTTACTACATTAATAGGTATGCATCCTAAATATTATTACCCTTTTTAAAAAACGTATTTTTTTTAGTTGTAGATGGACACAGTACGTTTGTTTTATTTATTTATATTTAATGGGGTACTGAGGATTGAACCCAGCGCCTCGCACATGCTAGGCAAGTGCTCTACCATTGAGCCACAACCCCAGCCCCTATATCACTGCCTTTTTAAAGAGGTTAATTTTAATAAAAATGGATGTTAAATTTCATAAAACCTTTTCTAGACATTTTGGAGAACAATGCTGAGACCATCCTGAAACTGGAGTTTCTCGGCTTCTGCTGGAGGGTGGGCTCTGGCATAAGCTGCAGCCTCTGTAGCTGAGAAGCGTTGCAGCTCCCCATGGCAGGCTGTGTCCTCCAGTGTGGCAGGACCCCTGTAGCTCACCACTGATTTCTTCTTCTGGGTCCTTGTTTTGTGGATTCAAAGAATGAAATTCACAGGTAAGGATGAGTGAGTATAAGTGGGATTTATTCAAGTGTGAATAGAAACACAGCTCCTGCAGGCTGAGAAGGGAGTTGGTAGGGGTTGTCACCTGAGGGTGCTAGTCTAGGAACTTATATAGCACTTGGGTCAATGCTGTTGGGCCACGCTAATGAGGGTTTGGAAAAGTACCAATGCTATTGGTTAGTCCTGCAATCCCATTGGGGTCTGCCTCACTTTCATTTTTCCACTGCTCATGGGAAACTGGGACGACTGAGGTCATGGGATCATGGATGCTGAGGGTTCTGGGCTACTGGGGCAGGTGTCTGCATCAGGCCAGCTGGGCTGCCGTGGTGTGACAGGTTTGTGCATCCTGGCTTGCTTTGGCCCTGGGTCCCTGTGCCACAGGCTTCTGTGTGGTGGGCTCCATGTGGCTGAGGCTGTGGCTGTGGCCATGCCTGCTGCCTGTGCTCCAACCTGCCTGGTCCCCATTCCACAGCTCTGGGACAAGGGCTTGGCTTCGGTATAATAAGAAACAAAACAAAATCTTAACATACATGACTAGATTAAAACTTAAAAGTTTTTGTTCTTGAAAAGATGAATTGTGATTATGGGTTTGTTTTTTTTTTTTAAACAATTGATTAAAATCCAAAGTCACTCTAAATGTACACACAGAACTTGGAAAACATTGTTTTCTGGAGCTTGTATATCTTCTGTCTAGAACAGAAAAAAACAAACAAACAAAAAACCAAGAACAACACTACATACGATTTTATTCCCATCTGAAATTATATTTCGGCTTTTCAATTTTTATCTGTATAATTTAGGAAATTGTTCCTGTATGCGCTCCATCCCGATGACAGGAATAGAGTATCCACAGTAACTCTCAGCATCTTTTGATGTTTTGTTCCCTTTTTCTCCCTTCGCAGCCATCTCAATTCTTTTATTGCAGCTGCATAAATATGTTTTACTGATCTCATATTCCCCCAAAGTCATATTAGAATCCAAATAAAATCATACCAATACAACAGCAATAAGATCTTGAAACAGAGTAATATATCAGCAGCAGGGCTAAAAATGTTTCCTTTAGACCACTGAGTCCTGAGATCCTGTCCACATCACTGTGGTAAAGGAAGTAGGTAAAATAATGGCTTTGAATCCTTTGGGACTGACACAGCTGGCATTATGAATCTTCCACATCCCATTAGATTTTCGGGGGGGTGGGAATCCTGCCTGGGTATTCCCGAAGGAGCTTCAGTGGATAAAAGGGGAGAATCAGATAGGTGAAGATACGGAGGGAGGGTTAGAATAAATCAAGGGCTGACCAGGAGGACAGAAGAGAAAGAATCAACAATGAAAGTGGAAGAAAAAAGACTGATGTCTTTGGGATGGAGCACAGCTCTCAGGGTAGCAGACCCGATTATGTATTTGCCCAGTTTGTTTTCATGTAGACCTTGCTTTCACACAAGAGCCTGGATTCAGCTTTCACTTGGCGGTTTATTAGCTTTCCCCTTGAGAAAGTTACTTCCCTTTTCCAACTCTTGCTTTCCATATGATTTAAAATGAGAAAAATAATGCTCACTTCCTGGGGTATTGGGAGGACTAATACCCCAGGAGATAAAAACGCAGATAAGACGTGAAAAACTCAGTCTAGTGCCTGGCACACAGTAAGCATTTGACAAATGCTAATTTTCTTTCTTTTCTCTGGGTTACTATCTTATCCTCCTCCAGTACCCAGGGATTAACTGAGGCAAATTCAAAATTTGTTTGTTTTACCATTTACGTGTTAAATATGACTTTTTCACGGCCTTCATTCTAGTAGAAACCAAACTGAGTTGATGGCAGACCCAAGAAATTATAAGAGTGAATGCTCCAAGGTTCCTGGTACTGTTCCCAGAACATAGCTGGGTTCGGTTAATGAAGCTTATTGTGATTTTACAGGTGCTTGGTCTCATTCACTTGGTGAGAGGCACTTGGGCTGGCTGGGAGCTGTGCTCTCCACAGAGCCCATTTAGGTAGACGAGTGCTTTCTTGAGATCTCACCATCGCCTTGGACTTTCTTGCTGATGCATCTTTATTCCACTCCCAGCATAAGATCAAAAGCTCAACTATTCCTTTTAGTCCTTGGCAAATTGAGTTTCCTTGAATTTCAACCTAATTGTGTTTTTCAGCTTTCTGTTACTGTAATAAATACTTAAGATAATAAACTTATGAAGAAGAAAGGTTTATTTTGGTTCGGCTTTTTGGAGGGTCCAGTTCCATGATCAGTTGGTCCCATTGCTTTGGGGCTGTGGTGAAGCAGCAGATCATGGCAGGGACATGTGGCAGAGCAGAAGTGTTTACCTCATAGCTGGGGTGTGAAAGGAAGAGGAGGGGCTGAGTTCCCGCAGTCCCTTTCAAAGGTATCCCCTCAATGACCAAAACCTCCCACTGGTGGTTTAAAGTGGTGGTATAAAGGGATCAGGCCTTTGGGGGACATTTAAGCTCCAAAGGATAGTACTCATTTTCTGCTTTATCATTTGGCCACATCAGACTTAACTTTTTATTTGAGTGTGTTTTTTTCTGTGTTGGGGATGAAACACAGGCCTCACTAACACTGAGCTACATCCCAGCCCTGACTCATCCTGTAAATCTCAGATTCTCTGTCAGTTAACCAATGTGACCCCTTGCAACAGGGTAGGCCTGCTATTACATGCTATTTTAGCATGCTGTACATCTTTTTGATGCTACTTCTTATAATAATTATTTGTGTACATAGTGAACTCCATATTCTCTCCTCTATTGTCAGTGTCTAGTACTGTTCTTGGACCTTGAGAAAAGACCAATAAATATTCACAGAGCGGGGATGTATGTCAAAAACAGAGCAGTTTCAGAAGTAATGGGCCCAAGTATTAAATTTAAAATTTGGCTTTTAGCCAGGAACAGTCCTAGCTACTTGGGAGGCTGAGGTAGGAGAACTACTTGAACCCAGGAGTTTGAGGCCCGCGTGACCCTGTCTCAAAAAAGAAAAAAAAAAGGCTCTAAATTTAAAACTTAGATTTAGCTAAAATTTCAAATCTTTCTGGGTACTCCCCTCTGTGCAATGTTGCTTGGAGTAAATCTGTCTCCATGGACTGTAGTTGTGGGCACATTGCTTATTTTAGTTACATATAAGAAAACAATTAGGTTGAGAGTTTCCCTTACTTTCCCAACTTTCTAACTTAAACAAGTTTCAATACTTATTGAAAATAGTATTAGGTTAATAACAGAACAATTCTACAATCTACAAGAAAGTGAAATTGTATCCAACTCAACTAAGTTTACTGGGCTACTCTGCTCTGGGCCAGTGGTTCTCAAGCTTTAATGCACATCAGAATCACTTCGGGTGTGTGTGTGTGTGTGGTGTTTTTTGAAAACTTGGTTGTATTTGATCGGTGATGCCAACTTCTCTCAGCAACTGATAAGAGTGCTAGAAAGGAGGTTTCAAACTGAACACCACCACCAAACAAGAGCATCTAACTGACATTTATAGAACACTCCATTCTACAATAACAGAATATATGTATATATATATATATATTTAAAGTATTTTGGAACATTTACCAAGATTGACCATATCCTGGGTCATAACACAAATATCAAGCAATTTAAAGAATTGAACTCACCCAGAATGAACTTTCTGACCATAATGGAATAAAGTTAAAATCACTTACAGAAAGACAACAGGAAAATCCCAAAGCACTTATGAATTCTACATAACTTTTAAATAATCCATGAGCCAAAGAGATTTTTAAAAATACCTAAAATCAAACAAACTTTAAAGCAAGACATATCAAAATTTATGGGATGTAGCTAAGGCAATGATGAGAGTATTCAATGCTTACATAAGAGAAAAGATTTCATATCAATAATCTAAGTGTGTGTTAGACTCCTCCAGAGAAACAAAACCAATAGGAGATTATCTATCTATTGAAAAATATCTAGTTTAAATAATTGGCTTTCATGAGATCATGAAGAGCGAAAAATTCCACAATCTGCCATCTGCAAACTGAGGTCCCCGAAAAGCCAGTTCTAGTCTGAATCTGAAGGCCGGAGAACCTGAAAACCCTGCAGAACTGATGGTGTAAATTCTAATCTGAACTGGAGGGCCTAAGAACTAGGACTGACAATAGCATGACTTCTAGTTCAGAAGGCTGATGTTTCAGCTCAAGGAGTTAGACAAAGAGAGCTCTTTCTTCTTCCACCTTTTTATTCTATTCAGTCCTCTATAGATTAGTTGATATTCACCCACATTGAGGAGAGTAATCTCCTTTACTCAAACTACTGATCAAATGCACATGTCTCTTAAAATTCCCTCCCAGAGACAGGTGCAGTGATCTACACCTGTAATCCCAGAAACTCAGAAGCCTGGAGTAGGAGAATCACAAATGTAAGACCAGCCTCAGCAACTTAGTGAAGCCCTAAGTAGCTTAGTGAGACCCTGTTTCAAAACAGAAATAAAATGTGGGAATGTGGTTCAGTGATAAAACACTTGCCTAGCATGCATGAGGTCCTGGGTTCAATCCCCAGCATGACAAAAATTTATAAATAAATAAATAAAATAAAATGGGCTAGAGATGTAGCTCCATAGTAAAGTACTTTTTGGTTCAATCCCCAGTACATAAAAACAAAACAAAACAACAACCCCAAACAAAAACAACCTCAAACAAAACAAAACAAAACAAAAACAAACAAACAAACAAAATCCCTCTCAAAACAAAACTCCTCATAGATCACACACAGACACATCCAGAAATAATATTTAACCAAATATCTGGATACGCCAACCCAGTCAAATAGACAAAATTAGTGATCACACTAGATCCTACCTTGAGAAATTAGAAAGGTAAGATAAAAATAAATCTGAAGAAAACAGAAATACATATAGCAAATATCAGTAGAGCAGAAATCAATGGAATTCAGAGGAAACATTAGAGAAGCTAATGGAGCAGTACATCTGAATCTTGGGGAAAAAAATAAAGTTGGTAAACTTTTAGTAAGGCTTACAAAAATAAAAATAAAGAAGAAAAAACTAGTAATATCTATATCGATGAGGATATCATTAGAGATCTTTTAGACATCAAAAATATAGTCAGAAGCTATTTGAGCAAATACACTTATAAATACACTTATAAATCAGCATATTAGATGAAATGGACCAATTCTTCAAAAGCCACAATTGACCAAAACTTGGCTAAGATGAAATGAAAAACATGAATAACCTTTTAATAACTAATGAAATTGAGACTGTAATTAAAAACTCTTAAAAAAATAAATAGACTGGCCCACATGGCTTTATTATATAAGTTTTCCAATCATTCCAAGAACTGACATAATTTCTTCTAGAAAAATAAGAGAAGAGAACATGTCCATTTCATTTTGGGGGGCTAATATTGCCCTGATACTGAAACTAGGAAAGTGCCACTAAAAGAAAACTATAAGCCAGCATCTTTTTTGAACCTAGATGTAATAATCCTCAAGAAAATTTAGAAATAAAATATAACAATGTAGAAAAAAGAATAACACATGACATCCAAGTGGAAAAATTTTCCAGGTGTGCAAAGTTGGTTCAACGTCTGAAACTCAATCAAGGCAATATGCTACATTAACAAACTAAAAAAGGAATCACACAATTGTATCAGAAAAGGCATATGACAAAATTCAATTCTTGTTTATGATAAAAATATTAGTATATCAAGAAATTAGGAAAAGCCCTCAAACTCATAAATGTCGACAAAAACAACAAAACCAACAGCTAACATTATACTTTCACCATTGAGTTAAGGATGTCTGCTCTCTCTACTCTTATTAAACATTGTGCTTGAAGTCCTGGTTTATGCAATAAGGCAAGAAAAATAAATAAAATTGCATATAGATTAGAAAAGAAGAAATAAAGCTGTATTTGCAAATGGATTATTTGTAGACAACCCTAAGCAAGCTACAAAACAAACTAAACAACTACAAAACTAGTAAATGAGTTTAATAAACTCACAGAATATAAGAGCAACACAAAAAACATAATCATTTTTATGAATACCAACAATGAGCAAGTGGAAAACAGAATTTAAAAAATGCAATAACATTTATAGTTGCTCCAAAAAGAAATAGTTGTTTTCAAAGAAAATGAAACACTTAGGTATGACTCTGAGCATGAAGAAAATTGGTCTGATGAATATTATAAAATGCTGCTATACCACATCAAAGAGAAACTAAATACTTGAATAGATGTACTGTGTTCATGGACGGGAAGATTCAACACAATAAATATGTCCATTCAAAGTTGATTATTAAATTTATTGCAATTTCTATCAAAATCTAAACAAGGTTTTTTATAGAACCAGACAAGTTTATTCTAAAATTATGTGGGAAGAGAAAAGTTCCTGAAGAAACCATGATTTTGAAGAAGAATCATAAAGTGGAAGGAATTACTCTTCCTGACATTAAGGCTTACAATTATAGTTACATTAGTAAAGACAGTGTAGTTCTAAAGGAAGGATAGAAGCATAAATGGATACATAGATCAATGAAATAGAACAGAGAATCCAGAAATATACCCACACAAATATTCCCCATTTTTTTTTTCAATACTGGGAATTGAACCCAAGACTTTGCACATGTTGGGCAAGTATTCTACTACTGAGCTACATTCCTAGCCCTTAACTTTTTTGTTTTTAATTTTGAGGTGGGATCTTACTAAGTTGCCCAGGCTGGCTTTTAACTTGGAATCCTCCTCCTGCCTCAGCCTGAGTACACCACCATGCCTGATCCTAGTTAATGTTTTACAGAGAAGAAAAGGCAATTCAATGGAAGAATGACAGCCTTTTCAATGAGTGGTGCTGGAGCAATTGGATGTCAATAGGCTGAAAATGAACTTCCACCGAAACCTTATATTTCATTTAAAAATTAACTCAAAATAGAAGTAAAACATAAAACAATAAAACTTCAGGAAGAAAATTAGGAAAAAATATTTGGAACCTTGGAATAGGCAAAGAATGTTTAGTCTTGATATCAAAAGCACAGTATATGAAAGGAAAAAACTGATAAACTGAACTGCATAAAAATTAAAAATTTTTGTTCTGCTTAAGACCCTGTTAAGAGGATGAAAGATAAATTACAGATAGGAAGGAAATCTTTGCAAGTCACATACATAACAAAGGTTTTGAATCTAGAATATATGAAGAATTCTTTAAAAACCCCAGTAAGAAAAGCAAACAATACAACTAGAAAATGGGCTAATAACAGGCATAGACATTTCACTGAAGAGGATGTGGCTACAAAGTGGTCTCACAATGGGACGTTGTGTTGATGGTACTATTTAGACTGTGGTAGTGTTTATATGAAGCTACACTGTAATAAAATTGCACATTTTATTTTCACACACACAAATGTGAAATCTGAATAAATTGTATGGATCATACTCTTATTAATTTCTTGGTTTTGAAATGTTTTATAATTATGCATAATGTTAACATGGAGGGCTATTAGTCATCTCTCCACTACTATAACAAGATACTCGAAATAATCAACTTAATAAGATAATAGTGTTATGTTGAATCATTTTTTTAGAAGTTTTAGTCAACACAAGGCAGCACATCTTCATGGGGGTGCATACTGGAGGAAGCCCTCATCTTATGACTGTAAATGAAAGAGAGAGAGGAGACTGGCATTTCACAGTTTTTTTTTGAGGGCACAATCCCAATGACCTAAAACCTATTACTAGGCTATAACAGTTTCTACTACCTTCTTACAGCCTTTGGGGAACATTTCAGATCCAAATTATAGCAAGAAGGCTGGGCGAAGAGTACAGAAGACCTCTCTGTATATTTCTCTTTACCTTCCTATGAATCCATAATTATTTCAAAATAATAAAGTTCAAAAACATATAATTGCTGAATGTCTCTCCCATAGTTTTTGATTCAGTAGAACTGGGGTGGGGATTAAATTTGCAAGTTCTAATGAGTTCTTAGGTGATGTTGTTTCATATGTTGAAATTTCCTGCTTTTGGCACATATTCTTGAAATCTTTCTTGTAATTCATGCTTGTCTTCAGTTTTTTATGCCCTGAGCTCTTAATCTTCAAGACAAAAAGATAAAACAAATAAGACTTTTTAATGGTCAAAATGTCCATAATTTAGTAAGAATGAAATATAAAACAATAATAATACAAGTAAGTATGTAATACAGATGCTGCAAATGAGCTAGTTCTAGTAAAGTTTCAAGGGTGTACTGATTGAGACTAAGGAATCAAGGGAGATCTATGGGAAGAGTGACATTTGAGGTGGGTATAAAAGGTTGAAGAGAATTGCAAGGTATACAAGGCAGGAGGGCATTTTGCAGAGCCACTGCATGAGTAAAGGCCATAGGGAGAGAAAAATACCATTGGATTATTCAGGGAACAAAGTTTGACAGAATTTGAGTGGAGTGTAGGAAAAATGTAGGTGGTAAACAGAAACCAGAAATACAGGGTCATGCATGCCTGGCTAAGAACTTTAAACCCAACGTTAATAGCAATGAAGACTTGTTGAAGCTTCCAGAAAATGAAATGAGAATTATGCTTTAAGATTTGAAGCAGTTTTACTAACAGATACTAAATATTCAAAAATGTGAACGTCACTTGGTATGCAGTGTACAGTTTAGATTCAGTGTAGTTGGTGGACAAGAACCCACAAACAATGGTTCATATTTAACACCTAGTAGCTCTGCAACTATGGGCACATTGCTCCTCTGACCTCCTTAGCCTCATAATGTTCAGTCCCTCATAGAATGGGGGAAACATTCTCTACTAAGAGTTGTCTCTATTAAGAGGTGTCATTAAGCTTCCATAAGATAAGGACTATAGAGTGCTTATAACCATATCTCCACAACACAGCTATTATCATTATGGCTATGGGAACCAAGCACAGTTATTTAGTCTGAAGAATAAAATACAGATATTTTGCCTAAGTTGGTATGGTCATATGCATCTTTCCTGGAATAGCTGAGACTTATATACAGAGTTCAGGCTTTGAAATTTCCATATATACTCTTATTAAAATTGCCCAAGCTGAGCTGGGGTTGGGTTTCAGTGGTAAAGCACTTGCCTAGCACATGTGAGGCACTGGGTTTAATCCTCAGCACTACATGAAAATAAATAAATAAAATAAAGTTATTATGTCCATCTATGATATTTAAATATATATATATATATACATATATATATATATATTAAAAATTGCCCAAGCTATTAACACAATATGCTCTATATTTAAATATTTTATTATTATAATAGATACAATTCATATATTTCATCTAATCCAAAAGGTAAAGTTTGTTGTACTTAATAATGGGTGATAGTAATGACTTAAAGTTACAAAATAGTTATCTCCTAATTTTTCAAGCAAAGAAATTCTGATTGATATGCTTACTTAATAAAAAATTTCCAGCTTAATATGACTAATAATGTAGTCATATACATTGTGATAAATGACTTTAAAATAACAAAGACAATTTTCTGAACTTATATTTTCCTTTTCTATGTTGTCCCATGTCATTGTTGTTGTTGTCGTCGTCTCCACCCCCCTCCTCCTCTTCCTCCTCCTCCTCCTCCTCCTCCTCCTTTCTTCTTTGATTTTTGCTTGTTCAATTTTTATTTTGTATTATTTATTGTGAAATGAATCTGACTTAATTTTTCTATGTACATATGTGAATACACCACAGAGAATCTCACTATCATGTACATCCACAAGAATGAGGTCCTAATTAGAATAAGATAAATTCCATGCTTGTATAGTTACATAAAAATGGATTCTACTACCATATGTGCTTCTAAGGTCCATTGGAAGCATTTGGGAGCTGTAAGAAATCCTAATGTCTAGGTCATATGCTGATCAATCATCACAATGTCTGGTGGTGAAAACTGGGTTCCAGGATTTCAAGTGATTCTAGTGCAACCAATGCTAGAAACTTATGATTTTAAAAGTTTATTAGTCTGGCTTTCTGATTAACAGTCATATGAGAACATGGAAAAGATGCAGTGAAACTAGGGAAGGGCCAAGCAAGGATAAGCAATTGATGATCTGTCTCTCAGTGATTGGGCCTTAATCAATCATCATCCTAACCACGTCAACCTTGTGCCCATGATCTACCAGCCACCACAGGAGGAGAAATATTCACAAAAGTATGAGATGAATACTGACACACCATTTAATTAACCTAGGCTAGGCTCAACCATATGGAAAAAGAAATATGAACCCTGATAGAATGAAATGGCAATAATATATAACATCAGAAATAACAGTGTCAAGGTTTTGAGGTAGACTGATAGACTGAATTAGTTTCTAGCCACTTTTTTTTTTTTTCTTGGATGTACATATCCAAAGGCTGTGCTCATTTCCACCTAAGGACATTTCATGATCTCACTCTCCACATATAGAAAAGTCTTTCTCCTCTGCTACACTACCAAGATCATTATGATCAACAAGACCTGGGGTTTCACTCTGCATTTGGTATCACACAGACTAAGAGGCACATATTCTTGAAATATTTCTTGTAGTTCATGCTTGTCTTCAGTTCTCTGTGCACCCTGAGCTTTAGCATCTTTCACAGCTTGTCAATCTCTGGGCTTTGGTTAGCATAGTGTTGACTATTTTTTTGAAGACCATCAATAACCTCATTGGCTATCTTCCATTAAAGATATGTTACCTGGAGTACACTCTTAACCTTGAAGAGTGTAAAAGAATAATAAATATTTTAAAAACAAAAATAAACACAACTCCCCCCAGACTGTGTTAATCACTAGAGCTTATTTTCCCTCTCATCAATATGACTGTCTCAGTCCAACTACAAGAGCAGTAAACCCTGGAAATATTACCAATGGTGTGAGTAGCACATTACTCCTGAACCCTGCTAAGTCTTTCAGAGCGGGCCTTTCAGAGTTGGCTTTTAGTAGAGACAAGATTGAATTCCTGTCACTACAGAGACTGGTAGGATGAACACATAGAATAAGGACATGATAGATGCTGGCTGAATTGAATTGAATTCTCTAGTTTTAGAGAAATTCCATCATCCGAAGAGAATAGTTAATTCTCAGATGACAAGAAGCATTGCTTGCAAGTTCCTACTGACAGATTTAAGTAGAGTGGATTCAAATACTTATTTGCTGATACGGTTAATGATCTGTTTTATTTTATTTCATTTTCCTATGGAGGTTAACGGGGCTGATTCTAGATAGAATCTAAATTCAGAAAACCATGTCTTTGTTGTCTCCCCTTTGTGGCCTGATACTTGTCCCTTGGTTGTCCCCTCCCCTCATTTCTGTCTCAGTCCTATTCTGCCTGCACAATTGCTAAGCTCCAGGCATTTCATGACTTTTCCTTACTTTTATCAAAATATATAACTGTACAGGTCTGGTCTGAAGCCCCACTCTCCTCAGGCCATTCTTACTACTTCTTTGAAATTGGCTAATAATATAAATAGTAGACACATCATTTGTTTACTAAAACCAAATAACAGGATAATGTGTTCTTGGGAAAGGTTAAAACCCCAGCCTCCTTTCCTTCTGGTTATTCAAGGACATTTAATTATTATCTTCTTGAGACTGTACCTTTGCATAAACTCAAAAGAGTGATTTTTATAATGAGACTTTTGAGCCAGAAATAAGGGAAGATGCTGGTCTGTTTAAAGAAAGGGAAAACAAACAGAGAGAACCAGTTATTTGTTGAGTACTTAGTCTGGGCTAGACATTTTGCTGCAAGCCACTTATACAGGATTTTATTAAATCCTCACACTAGCCCTGGGAAACAGGTCCTGATTTTATATACCAGGAAACTGAGGCTCAGGGGAGGTTAAGGAAACTCAAGGGAAGAGACAGGGAACAAACAGTGGAGCTGGAGACTGCCTTCCCCTCAGTGTGTCTTACAGAGGAATCCTTTTCCAGGTTTCAAATCTGGCCTAACTCTTGCAGTAAGAGAGCAGACACCTAAGCTGAGTCCCCATCGTCCCGTAATCAGGATCTGCTGGCATACGTGGGGCTCCCATCCTGGAGCCTTTACCTGCCCTTGTGTAGGGCTGGGCACTTCTCAGCCTCCTCTGTCCCATGCATAGCTCTGGAGGTGGTGGAGCATGGTGAGGGTGAGGGGCAGATGCTACTGGGCATCCTGCTCTGTCTGGTGTGGAAGGACAGGGAAGCTTCCTGTGCATTATTTTAGCAACAATGAATATAAGTTCAAAGAAAGGCACGGACTGGCTGTACTTGAGACAAGCAAGAGGTTCCTTTCCAGCCAAAAAGGGTGATGCAGTGCCCAAGAGGGGTGAAAGGCAGGGATCTTGAACCCTTGAACTAAGGCACAGTGAGAAATTCATCAAGGACCACCTGGAGGCAGAAAGTCTCATCTTACAACCCCCCATTTAGAAATAATGTCCCTTCTGTCCTAATGCATGGACTCACAGAGAAGTGAACTTCTCTGCACCACACCACCAGCCCCTCATGCCTTAAATGAGTAGCAGAGGTACCTGGATGGGAAGCAGTGGGGAGACACGAGGGGAGAGAGAAGAGGTGATCTCTCTCCTCCTACCCCATTTCCCTCTGTGACTGCCTGGAACTTTGCCCAGGCTCAGAGAAGCCCTGAGGACAGCGAAACCCTAGAAACTGAAGGTTATGGAAAGGGGCAGTGATCTCGTAACTCTGTAATACAGTTTTCTTCTCCCTGTTCTCCTGGTCTCATCTTCCCCAAACAAGTGGGAGGCATGGGTTTGGAAAACAACGTTGGTAGCACTATTAGAAACAAAGCTGGAGACAATCATGAAAACAATCAGAATATTTCCAGAGATGAATGTCAGTGTAATGGCATACCAGAAGTTAAAGTATCAGGTTCTGAGTGGATTGATGTAGTTTCTAGGTGTTATTTGGGACAGGTATCTCCTCCTTTCCCCCTCAGCCTGGTGTGTTTTTGTGTTCCTCACCCAGAGTGGCCTCCCTTTTCTCTGCTTCCCAGGTGCCCCCTGGATGATGGAACTCTCTGGCTCCACGCCCGGATCCCCGGGATGCATTTCTTCTCCCTTCTCCGATCCCTAACCTCGGCTCACTGTCATCACAGCTGTTCTGAATCTGCCAAGTACTGCTGCCCTCTGTCTCTGCCCTCTGTGTCTGGTTGGCTTCTCTCATTATTTTCTGTGCTGCAGTTGTTTCCGGATTTGTTTTGGACGTGGGCGAATCGCCAAACCCCGGTGACACCTAAATCCAGGTGAAGGCTGCAAAGCCTTTGAGGCTTCCCACACACTCTCATTAGGGCTCCTGTGCGTCCTGCTCTCTCAGTCCTGTTGCTCCTTGTTCAGTCCTCCTCCTGCTGGAGCATCACTAGGATCAGGCCTGACCAATCAGCCGTTACTGAGGAAGGAGAGATACCCATGATGCTGCTGTCAGCTGCACAGCACTTGAAGCCTTTGGGGGTTTGTGTGAATCTAAGTAAGCATTACAAGATCGGTGTGGCAGGACAATAAACCACTGTGTTCCTTCTCTATAATTCCATTCCCTGGACTCCTCCCCAAGCACCCAAGCAAGTAACCAGCTTTTTCTTTCTTTCTTCTTTTATTTTATTGTATTTTTTTTGCAAGCAGCAAACATTGCTGGAAGTTTCTGCTAGCTTTTGAAGTTCAGTTTGGTCCTTAAGGATGAACCTGCTGATGTGCTAGGTGTTCCGAGAGGCAGGACCTTTCAAGGGTCCTAAGGGGGAAGATACTTGCAAAGGGATTTCTATAAAGTTGAAATGTTGGTGGGGTCTATGGCTCATTCCAAGGTGGTGTCCTTGGAGTGGGGACAGCACCTCAAAGACTTGGGAGCTTCTAACCAACCAGAATCAGTAGGGCCTTGGGAAATCCATTGTGTTGGGAGACTGAGCATTTCTGACAACCAGAGTGGACCAGCTACTGGAGAAAACTCCTGAATATTTTTGCATCATATGAAAATGATGACGATGAGTGTGATCAGTATTTACTGTACAATTAAGTGCCTGACATTATTCTAAGAATCTGGTGTATGTCAACTCATTTAAGTGCTCCCAAACTTACTATCATTATCTTTATTAGTCATCAGAGAAGTTAATTACCGAATGTCTCACACTAGTAAGTGGCAGCACCGGGATGTAAATGTAGGCAGTCTGGTTCTGGAACCTTCAGAGAATCCATTTGTGACTTCTCTAAATGAAACATGGAGACCTTTATATGACCTTGGGTTGGAGATGGCAGCGGATGGGAAGAACCCAAACCCTAGCATGATAAACACTGAATTCCCCACCACCGGGTAGGATGGAGATTGTGCTTTATTTAGGTTCTTAGAAAGGAAATAAAGAAATGTGATTTTTTTCTTTTGTATTCCTGGTTTGTGGATCAAGATTTAAACCTTTTCAAAATTACCGATTTTCTAAATATCAGCATTACCACCAACAAAAACAAGGGGGGGGGGAATTGACTTCAGATGGCATGATTAATTGAATCTTGTATGTTTTGTTCTCTCTCCAGGTCAGAGTGCCTACTGACTCCCTCTAGCTGTGGCTCTCTAAAGAGACTTCTCCCCACTGGGACCCAGCGGGGCAAACGCAGCAAGATGGGAAGGGAGCTGTGCTTGAAAAGATGGCTGCCATGGTAACCTCATGAACGAGGGCCAGCAACTCCAGGTCAGGTGGGTGGGCTTTTGTAGACACACATACAAATACATATTCATTGATTAAACCACTTCCCAGTGTTTTTCGTATTTGAAGTATATGATTATACTAAAACAAAACCAAACACAAAATGACTTTGGAAGAAAATTTCTTCTTCTTTGTCACCAGTTGAGGCCGTGGTTTAGACAGTAATTCTCAGGGAGAAACGAAAGAGGGGGAATAATTCAGACACTCCAGGGAGCTGTGAATGCGAGAAGATTGTGAGCTGTGGGATAAACGGTGATGGAGAGTTGGTGGCTAGAGGAGGAGCAAAGGTTGGCAGTCACTCTGGGTTTTCTTGCAGTTCTTTGAATAGGCTTGACTTTTTCTTACCTCTGGATCTTTGAACCTGCTGTGCCTTTGTCTAGAAAGTTCTTCCTCTGTTTTCTCGTGGGGGTCTCCTTCTCGCCCTTCATGCATCAGGCAGCCTTTCCTGACTGCTCTTTCCTGACCTGCTGTCCCTGTCCTACCTCTGGGCAGCTGCTTGTCCCCTCATAGGGCTATCATAATCCTAAATGGCTTATCTGCTCACTTCTTTTTCAGGTAGCTTGTTTATTGGAGCCGTGCTGCTCCCAGTCCTGCCAAAACGTAAGTTCCATAACAGTAGAGACTGCTTTCTTCACCCCAGTCCTCACCATGGTGCTTTCTAAAGAAAATATTTTTGATTAAAATTTGTTGGGTTAATATGTAAATTGAACTCCTAAGAGTCAAGCTTAGATGTGATTCTCTTTTCTTCTACTTGGCAGTATTGACCTTGAAGAAAACACCACTGCCTTTTTATTTACTTTGTATCTTCATATGATTCTTTTCATTTTATTATCTCAGTTTGGCTGGGCCCTGGGTTTTCTCTGTAGATGACTGCTTGTTCCTCATCAACCTAATTCCGTGCCACAACTTTTGTCTCTGGTTCATGCTATTTGACCAGATCTCTCCCGAGTTCTGCTGCTTGCTTTCTTAGCAACAGTTCCTGTCATTGTCACTGACTTGACTGGGTTAAATTTGCATAGCAAATCAATTCAAATTAAGCAAAAAATAGTTTAATTAAACAAAAATAAGCTACACTTCCATAAAAGAAAAAGACAAGAAATAACTTAGCATAATTTTCTATCAGTAGCTCATCATAGTTGCACACATTTTTTAAAAATGCATGGATTAGTTTTTCAATGCCATACTCAAATTGTAAGCCTTCACAAATCTACTTTATTATGAGCAGCTTTTAGACATTTTCATAGAATAAAACATCTACATTCACATCATATTCTCCAAGGAATTCAGAGTGCCCCAAATCCTTGAGTCAACTTATAGATGAGAAATATGCTTAAAATGACCTTATTAAACCTCACCATTAGCACACCCAGTAGCTTGGGAGGCTGAGGCAGGAGGATGGCAGGTTCAAAATCAGCCTTAGAAATTTAGTGAGACCCTAAGCAACTTAGTGACACCATGTCCTAAAATAAAAAAAATAAAAAGGACTGGGGATGTGTGGCTCAGTAGCTAAGCACCCCTGGATCTAATTCCTGATTGATACAAAACAAAACAAAACAAAACAAAATCCCCTCACCACTAGTTGGAAACCAAAACAGTGAAATTAGGAGAGGATTCTTATTAGGAGTCCATGACTTTCTCTGAAAAGATTAAACTCTTATCAATAAATGCCTGCCCTTTATTCTTGACAAGGGATTTGGAATTCTGAACTTTAGCCAAAAGGGGGAAAAAAAAACTTTCCCAAGGATCACAATCTCTTCCACTTTCTGACTGATACCAAAATGTTTGCATTTTTCTCTCTGAACTGAAGTCATATTATCTGCCTGTCACCTAGATTCTGAGCTCTTTCAACACCCTCTGCCTCAAGCAAGAATAGAGCCATCCTCAGAAATCCCCTCTTTTCTTAGTTGGTGTCCCTTCTGTGCATCAGATGGAGGCTTTACATCAAGTCTTGGAGGAGCAGGTGGGAGGAGCAGCTGGTATGGGAAGTGAGCAGCCTGCCGCAGTGCAATTGGGAAGAGTGTGTGTGTGTGCGTGTGTGTATGTGTGCGTGTGTGTGCGAAAAGAGAGCAAATGCCACAACATGAAAATTCACCCAAGGAATTGTAAACCTTACGGTCTGTTCTCCACAGCTAGCAGGATAGTACATGTGCCAGGTAAAAAGTCAGAGGGGCCCTAAACAACATGAAAATCAGAACCGCAGAATTTTGGATTCATATACCAAGCAATTTACAATGAATTTCAATGATGCGTTGTAACATGACTTTTTTTTTTCTCATTGTTTCTTTTGGTTATAATTCCATTTACATGTTTAATTTCTTCCAGGAGTAAATTTTGTCCCGTATTCTACCTGAATAACTTTTTAAACATGAGGTTTTAAGAGTCAGGTTCTGTCACAGGCTCTGGAGATAGCTGGGAGGAGGAGAAGGAATCTGTTCTCATGGAATTTGCTGATTTTCTTTAAGTGAAAGAAGGATCACTATTTTGGAATTGTGGTAAACATTGCATTTATTCCACAAAATAAGCATCATCCCTTTATTTCAAGTTTTACTTATTAATCAATTACTATAACATTTGATCTGCTATTGCAGTCACCACATTTTATGGTGTTATCTAATTTAAATCTTTATTTATTTATTTTATTTAGTTTTCGGCGGACACAACATCTTTGTTTGTATGTGGTGCTGAGGATCGAACCCGGGCCACACGCATGCCAGGCGAGCGCGCTACCACTTGAGCCACATCCCCAGCCCTAATTTAAATCTTTTAACTTTTTATCTGGACTATCACCCGAGACTGAAAGCCTAAATATCTTTTTTAAACATTTGTTATCCTAGGATGACTCAAACATTTGTGTCATCTTAGATTTTAAACTATAACGTTTTATTTTTTCATTGTGTAATCATTTCCCCTTTCTTCTATTTTAATTAAGCTTAACCAAATGATTTGAATAGGGATTATGGAAACATATTCATTTATGAATTCATAGAATTCGTAGTTGTGAATCCTAAGTCTCCTGTCTTAGTTCCTTTTCTGTTGCTGTAACAGAATACCTGAGACTGGGTAATTTATAATAAACAAGAGATTTATTGGCTCAAGGTTCTGGACGGTGGGAAAACAGACAGCCAAAGTGCTGCCATCTGGGGGGGGGACTATGTGCTAAATCACCCCATGGCAGAAGGCTGAAGGGCCTAGGAAGACAGAGTAACAGGGGGCCAAATTCACTTTTATAGCAACATACTCTCCAGATAACTGACCGACTCAAAGTAGGAAATGCTACCTCTTAGTAGCTTTGATTCATTATTTCTCATTTTGAGTGAGGCTAACATCTTTTCATATGTTTTAAGAGTTATTCAGATTTCCTTTTTATAAAAATATATCTTAAAACAACACACATTTATTATACTGCAGTTTCAGAGGTCAGAGTCTTTTTTTTTTTTTCCACATTTCCCTTTCTATTAACTGTGTATAATCACCATCAGCTTTTCTTAGACGGTTCTCGGATGGTCAATAACCCATAGGGCTTGTAGAAGTCAACCCTAGTCTAATGCAAAATATGTTGCAAATGTTTTACCCAGTTTGACTTTTTCTTTTAACTTTGTTATGATGTTTTAGTTTTTATGTGGTTAAAATTTATCTAGTTTTTATTTTATGTTGCCTAGGCTTTTTTCATGTTTAGAAAGGCCTTCTTACTTCAACATTATAAAAAGCATCTTCTTATGTTTTCCTTTTCTGTGCTTATAGTGTCTCTCTCTCTTTCTCTCTCTCTCTTTCTTTCCTGGGTATTGAACTCAGGGGTGCTTAACTACTGAGCCACACCCCCAGTCCTTTTTTATATTTTATTTAGAGACAGGGTCTCACTGAGTTGCTTAGCACCTCACTTTTGCTGAGGATGGCTTTGAACTTTCTCAGTCTCCCAAGCCACTGGGATTACAGGCGTGCACCATTGTTCTTGGCTCATAGTTTTGTTTTTAACATTTGAATATTTAAGACTTCTGGAATTACTTTGGTGTAAAATACGATACCAGGACACAGAGAACTGTTTTTGTTAGGCGAATTTCAGCTGGGAATAAAAAAAAAAAAAAAGAGCAATGATGTAGTAAACAAAACTTAAGTTTATATTTTTCTTTCATTGAGGTCTAGAACTTGCAAAATATTCCATGATGAGGATTCCTGCTCTTTCCATCTCATTGCTTTTCTCTGAGAAACTTAAATGCCAAGGTCACTTTCTGGTCCATGATGGCTATCGGAGCTCCAGTCAAAATGTGAAGATTCCAGCCATTAGGAAGGGGGAAGAGATGAAGAAAAGCACATCCTTTCCTTGTAAGGACATTTCTTGGAAGTGTTCATACCAATTCTTATACATCCTGCTCACAAGCGCTTAAGTCATAAGGCTACAGTGAATTGCAAGGGAAGCCAGGAAGTGAATCTGTTCATTACATTACATTTTGCTCTGTTTCTATGGTTTAGAAAACTCACCAATAACCTGCTTTTGCATATTTCTCTTGATAATCTGGAAGTTTTTCATTTTGTTCAACTGGTTACATTTTATTAGAATTTTATTAATTACTCTTAATTTTCGATTTCTTTAGGAAATAGCTCTTGAGTCCATATGATAAGCAATGACCAAATGAGTATACTTCCACTTCCTCTTTCAACACTTACCCAACTGTTTGTCTTTTGTTGTTTATATTCTGTGTTTACCTTCAGGTGTATTACACATCATTGTGGTGGTCCTTTTTATCCACAGTTTCACTATTTGAAACTTCACTATCTATGGTTTTAATGGTGTGGTGGAAATGGAAAATTCCAGAAATAAACAACTTAAAACTTTTTAATGGTGTGGTGTTCTCACAGGGTCCTTCATCCCACCTGGGATGTGAATCATGCCTTTGTCCAGCACATCCAAGCTGTCTGTGCTACCTGCACATTAGACACTTAATAACTATCTTGCTTATCATATCCACTGTCACTGTGCCTGTGTTCAAGTGACCTTTTACTTAATAATGGTCCAAAAGTGCAAGAGTAGTAATGCTGGTGGTTTACATACGCCAAAGAGAAGCCGTACAGTGCTTCCTTTAAGTGAAAAGGATGAATGTTCTAAAGTTAATGAGAAAAGAAAAAAAAAGTCTTATGCTGAAGTTGCTAAGCCTAACGAATCTTCTATTCATGAAATTGTGTAGGAAAAAGAAACGCATGTGTTTTGCTATAACGCCTCCAACTGCAAATGTTACCACCACAGTGCTGTGTGTTTGGTTAAGATGGAAAAGGCATTAAATTTGTGGATGGAAGATAGGGACAGAAAACATGTTCTGATTGGTGACAACATATACTACCACGTGTATGGGGTTCAATACTAAACTTTTCTAAACTCTTGTGTCTTTGCTTTGAATTCTTTTTAAATTTTTTATAGAAGTGTTCATTGCTTCCTTGATATTTTATTGATGCTCATGGGGAGTTTTGGTCACAATTTTCATTGGCCCTGTGCTGCATTTATCTGGTGAACTCTGTGTGTTATATCTTTTCTCTGTTACTCCCGTCCCCATTTTTATCCCAATGTAAAAGCTTAGTATAGATCTGGTGGGGGTACATTTTAAATTATAAATCATGCTTGAATAGGTAAGTTCTTCTTGCACCAGCTATTTGGGATTTGGATTTGCACTGTGGAGGAGCTGGACCTGGGTTTTAGAATTGCAGGCTTGCAAAGACGACTTACCTTTGAGATAACTCAAAAATGCCTCCTGTGTTGGTACTGTGTCAGGGAAGCTCCCAAACATATGATTGTGAATTTTGTACTTCAAAATTGCCCACTTAGTTTGGAGAGCTGTGCTCCATTAGATTTGTCTATTTCCCTGCAGGTACTATTTTTCCCCCTTTGGTGATTTAAAAAAAATTATTTGTTCTTTTTAGATACATATGACAATAGAGTATATTTTGACATATTATACATACATGGAGTATGACTTCCCAGTCTTGTGGTTGTGCATGATGTGGAGTTACACTGGTTGTATTCATATGTGAACTTAGGAAAGTGATGTCTCATTCATTCTATTGTCTTTCCTATTCCCTCTCCTTCCTTTCCCTTCCCTTCCCTTTGTCTAATCCAATGAACTTCTGTTTTTCCCTCCCCACTCTTATTGTGTGTTAGTATCTGCATGTCAGAGAGAACATTCAGCCTTTGTTTTTTTTAGGGGGGGGGATTGGTTTATTTCATTTAACATTATAGTCTCCAGTTCTATCCATTTACCAGCAAGTGCCATAATTTCATTCTTCCTTTTAGCAGAGCAATAGTAACATTGTGTATATGTATCATATTTTCTTTATCCATTCATTTGTTGAAGGGCACCTAGTTTGGTTCCATAGTTTGGCTATTGTTCATTGAGCTGCTATAAACATTGATGTGGCCACATGATTGTGTGCCGTTTTTAAGTCTTTTGGGTATATGCTGAGGAGTGGGATAACTGGGTCAAATGGTGGTCCCATTCCAGGTTTTCTGAGAAATCTCCATACTGCTTTCCAGAGTATGGAGGTATTTTCCTCTGCCTGTTCTGCTGTTTGACCAGGGAATTCGACATTTGAAAGAGGCAAAGAAGAGTATTAGAAATTAGGCTCTGGAGCCAGACTGCCTGATTGCTTTACTGCTTTATTAACTTGCTGTGTGATCTTGGGCAAGTTTCATAACTTTTCTGTGTCTCACTTTCCATATTGGTGAAAGGACATATAATACTACTTATCTTATAGGGTCACTTAAGTGAATATAAAAATGTAGTAAAATGCTTAGAAGAGGACCAGGCAAAGAGGGAAAAGCCATGTGTAATGTTATTTAAAAACTAGAGCTACAGAATGAATTTTCTATTTTAGGTTTGCTGCTCCCACTCACTCTCTGGGCTTCTTCCTGTTCTGCAATGTTTGGGAAACATTTTGCATTTTGGTTGAGAAGTAATTTGGACATTTTTCTCTAGCTCGTCTGGACTGACAATCTCCAGCTGTGTTGCTAAGCGGGTCTGTGGATGCTCATGGAGTTGTCTATAAAAGAGAGCAATTCAACCCTCTGATGATTTTGAACCTCTTCAGAAGTTCAAAGTCTCCTCCTTTGCTCATTTGCTTCCTCTCTCAGGCATTCTCTTCACAATCAAGTTCACGTCCTTATTAACACAGTTATGAACTATGGTTAACAGGTCTCATTTGATAGAAAAAAGATTTCATCTGAATGTTAAAAGAATTTAGAAACAAATGTTGTCGCACAAAACATGGACATAAACTAAAAGATTAAGAGTTGTAATTTCCTGTTAGTAGGAAGATGGTATTTTAATTTTGATTTTGCTTATCTATATTTTCTAGCTCTCTGTAATGTACACATATAGCTTTTGTTAAGAGTGTGGCTCAGGGCTGGGGATGTGGCTCAAGCGGTAGCACGCTCGCCTGGCATGCTTGCGGCCCGGGGTTCGATCCTCAGCACCACATACAAATAAAGATGTTGTGTCCACCAATAACTAAAAAATAAATATTAAAATTCTCTGTCTCTCTCTCTCTCCCTCTTTCACTCTCTCTTTAAAAAAAAAAAAAAGAGTGTGGATCAGCTCAAAATTATGGCAGTTGTGATATTACTGTCCTATTCCCTCCCCGACAAAAAACTACATAGTATGAACTTGATCCTGAGAGAGAGAAACCTAAAAATTCTCTTTCTTTTTGTTCCCTGGTGATGGGTTATTGAACCCAAAACATGTACTTTGTTCTTTTGCCCTATTATCCATCTCCCCATGTTGTTTTAAAAGTGCTTTAGTTTGGATGCAGAATAACACACACACAAAAATTTCTCATAAACGTTTTTTTTCCCCTTAAATTAGTTAAGTATATATGTCTGGAATGAAGAAGGATGAGATCTTTTTTGGTAGCATTATCAGATAAATTGTTCTTCTGTATTGCCATAAATAATTCGAATGCTTGTGTATTGGAGATTTGTCTTTATTGGGTAATGTATGACAAATGAGCTATTCCTGATAAATAATTTTACCTAAGGAGGAAGAGGGTTCAAAATGAATTTTGTTATGACACATTTCATAGTGGAGCTGAGACAGATAATGACAGGGACTTGAATGCCAGGTTTCAGGTTCTTGATGGAAATATTTCATAAGGGCCGTTCAGTCATTGGAAATGGTTGATTAAGGGGGATTATACAATTAAAGCAGCCTAGGTATACTTTTCTTCTGTAATTATTTGATTCTGATGTGCCCAGAGCCAAACTATCTTTGTAACATGGGGTTCTGGTTTAGATTTAAGGTGTTCCCCAAAATCTCATGTATGAGACAATGCAAGGATTTTCAGAGGTGAGATGATTAGATTAAGAAAGATGTAACCTAGTAAGTGGGTTAATCTGGATTAACTGGGTAGTAACTGGAGGCAGGTAGGATGTGGCTGGAGGAGGTAGGTCACTAGGGGTGTGTCTTTGAGGTTTATAATTTGTCCCTGGTGAGCAGAGCTCTCTCTGTTTCCTGCCTCTTATGCCCAGAGATGCTTTTCTCTTCCAGAACTTTCTGCCATGTTGAAAAATTTAAAATTGTTTGAGGAAATAATATTGCATATGATTCAAACTTACAACTTATAAAAATACGAGTGGTTGCTATTCTAATCATGATCCATTGCCTCGATCTGGAAGTATTATGGTTCTGGGGGAAAAAGGAATTTTGGAGCAGATCAATATGTAAATGTTAACTTTGTCATTTTACTAATTCTGTGATTTGGGAAAAATTACCTAGTCTATGTTTCAGTTTCTTTTAAAATGTGGAAAGTGTTTCATTCTTTTTGATGCTATTATAATGGGATTGTTTTATTGGTTTCCTTTTAAATAAATTGTAATTATTATAAAGAAATGTAAACACATTTTTAATATTGATTTTGCATCCTGCAACTTTACTGAATTTATTTGTTATTTTTAACAGTCTCTTTGGGTAGAATCTAGGGTTTTCTCACATAGGATCATAACATCTGTAAACATGGATAATTTTGCTTTTTCCTTTCCTATTCTAATGCTTTTTATTTCTTATCTGATTTCTGAAGCCAATAGTTTTAGCACCATGTTGAATAGAAGTGGTGAGAGTTGTCCTACTTGCCTTGTACTGTATCATTGAGAAAAACGTTTTGGTTTTCCCCCATGGATTATGACATTAGTTGTGGACTTCTCATGAACATTTTCTTGGTGTGTGTTGAGGAAATTTCCTTTTATACCTATTCTGTTGAGTTTTTGTCATGAAATTTAGGTGAATTTTGCTTTCCCTACATCTACAGAGATGATCATATGGTTTAAAATTTTATCTTTTAACTGATAGAAAAACATAAAAATTACACATATTAACAGAGTACCTTGTGATATTTTGATACATGTATATATTGTGTAATTTTCATATCAGGTTAAATGTATCCATCTCCCCCAACATTTCTTTTTGGTACTGAGGATTGAACTCAGGGGCATTTGACCACTGAGCCACATCCCCAGCCCTATTTTGTATTTTATTTAGAGACAGTATCTCACTAAGTTGCTTAGTATCTTGCTTTTGCTGAGGCTGGTTTTTTGAGATCCTCCTTCTTCAGTCTCCTGAGCTGCTGGGATTATAGGCATATGCCACCGATCCCAGCAACATTTATCATTTCTTTATGGTGAAACACTTCTTCAAAACACTTCTTCTAGTTTTTCAAAATATGCAGTATATTATTACTATGTACAGTCACCTCACTGGGCAATTGCACATCAGAAGTTTTTACTTCTCTCTCAGTATAACGTAGCCATCCATTGATCAATCTTCTCTCCATCTCTCCCCCTGTTCTACTCTCTGTCCTGCTGTCAATTTCTATGAGATCAACTTTTTTGACTTCCACATGTGGGTGAGATCCTGTAGCACTTGTCTTTCTGTGTCTGGCTTACTTCACTTAACATAATGATCTCCAGGTCCATCCAAAAAGTAAATGTTAACTTTGTCATTTTCATTCTTTTTTTTATGGCCAAATAGTATTCCATTGCAAATATGTACCACATTTTATCCATTCATTAGTTTATGGACACTCAGGTTATTTCCATTTCTTGGCTATGTGAACAGTGCTGCAATGAACATTGATGTGCAGATTTCTCTACAACATAGAAAACTGATTTCATATCTTTTGGATATGTACCCAGTACCACGAATGCTGGATCATATAGTAATTCTGTTTATGTTTTTTGAGAACCTCCATATTGCTTTCCATAATGGCTATACTAACTTATATTCCCAGCAATGGTTACAAGGATTCCCTTTTCTCCATATCCTTGCCAACACTTGTTATCTTTAACCTTCCTGACAGTAGTCATTTTTACTGGGTTGAGATGATATCTAATGGTGTTGATTTGATTTACAATTTTTAGATGATTAGTGATATTGAGCATTTTTTCATAAACCTGTTAATCCTTTGTAAGTCTTCTTTTGAGAAATGTCTATTTAGGTCTGAAGCCCATATTTTAATTAGGTTACTTTTTTATTATTGAGCTTTTTGAGTTCTTCATATATTCTAGATATCAATTGTCAGATGTAGAATTTGAAAATATTTTTTCTCATTTTGTAGGCTGAGCATGTGGTTTTTATCTTTTCTGTTAATGTGATACATCACATCAATCGATTTGTGTGTAAGCCAACTTTATATTCCAGGGATACATCTCACGTGGTCATGGTGAACACCTCAAAATTCATGTCCTCTCACATACAAGTACACTCATTCCATTCTAATACCCCTCAATGTCTTAATCCATTCAAGCATTGACTTTAAAGTTTAAGTTCAAAGTCTCATTTGAGTACATAATTAGATAGGTGAGACTCCAGGTATAGTTCATTCTGAGGCAAACTGCTCTCCAGCCTGTGGAATCAAACAAGTTACGACGTGGTTACAAATACAATGGTGAGATGAGCATGGGGTAGACATTCCCATTTCAAAAGGGCAAAATTAGTCCAGAAGAAAAGGGTTACAGCTCTCAAGTAAGTCCAAACTCCAACAAGGCAGAACACATGTAAGGACTGAGAATAATCTCCTTTGACTCCATGTCCTGATTTCCATATACACTGGGGTGGGGTGGGGGTCTCCAAGGCTCTAGAAGACCCTGCCCTCATGGCTTTGCTGGTGTCCACAGCCTGTGCCACAGTTCTCACTTGTCAGAGTTCTCCTTAGTTGCCTGCAGCTCTGTCAAGATGGCACTGCATGCGTGCTGTGGCAGTGCTGGTGGGGGTCCTTTGTGGGGCTTTCTGTGATGTCCCTAACAACATGTCCCTGCTAGGAATTGCCCTAGTGGTTGCTCTTGCAGCCTTATTTGAAGTCTAGATGGAGGTAGACGTGCCTTCACAGTATGTGCACTTAGGCTCCTGCAGACTTGGTATCACACGGATGCCTCCAAGTTTTATGGTATGTGGCTCCCCCCATGGGGGCGTGGCTTGAGCTACACCTGAGCCCTCTTGAGCCACAGCTGGGGTAGCAAAGGAGCACTGGAACGTTAGGGGGTGGTGACAGAGACTTGAGGGAACCTTGGGCAGTGAGCCCCAAAACCCCACAGGAGCACTGGATGCTTCCCTTGGAGCCAGTCTGCTCTCAGGGTCCTGGTACTTTGTGGTGGACAGGGTAGTACAATTGTCTCAGAAATGTCTCCAGAGTTGTTCCTTCACTGTCCTGATGAACAGTACTTGGCTTCTGGTCTCCATACTAATACCATTATCAAAGGGAAGATTGGCCCTACCCTTGCTTTTTTTTCCTCCCTAACATGTATTTGTATTGATTACATAACCAGGTTGAGAATTTTCCAATCATTTAATTATAAATTCCATCTTTAACTCGTTTTTCTCTTCTCACACTTTAAGCAGTTAAAATGCAGTACCCTTGGCACTTTGCTTAGGTATTTTTTTTCAGCTGAATATCCTTGTTGACCCCTCTGTATTCCACCTTCCACAAAGCAACAGGACATGGACACCATTAAGACAAATTCTTTGCCACTTTGTAACAAAGAAGTACCCCCCCACCAGTTTCCAATAAAATATTCCTCATTTCCATCCAAGACTTTGTCAGAATGGCCATTACTGTCCATATTTCTGCTAATATGCTGTTAATGACTATGACAGAATTAGAAGCTGCTTTTGTAAAAAGCACCAACTTTTCATTTGGGCCTGCAATTGCCCAGTACATAACTAAAAAGCAGGATAAAGGCTTAGCATCTCTGCCTTCATTTGTATCTGTCCCTCTGCCTCAAGTTTTAGGTCAAATTCTCGCTAATTCTTAATATAGGCATATTATTGTTTAAGGAGTGTTCATCTAAAAATTGGTTATGCAAGGTTTATTAGACCCAAATTGATCTAACCTGTCTTGTCCCCCTTCAAGTCTGGGACACCAAGTAAGAGTAAGTAAGTAAGGTGTTTTCAAGATTTGCAGGGCCATTTCAACTGCCAGATTTTACAACTCCTGTTCCAGACCCCTGGAGCTGGGTTTAGACGTCTTCAGTCATTTCCCCGTAACTTCCAGGAACAGTAGAGCCCAGGTGAGACTATTCTCCCTAAGTAGAAGCCATCACCTCATGGGAACCAAGTTGCCCCCTTCCAGGATCACAGGTCTGACAGATACACATCCTGAGCAGCAAATGAAGATCTCTCCTCAAACAATAAGGGCTTCTCTGGCATTACCTCGCAGAATCAGAACTGAGATATGGCCGACCAACCACAATTACACGTACCTCTCACCCCTGACCCCGTTGTTCCTTTACTTAAACCTAAAGCTCATGTCAGCACCCCAGAGACAGGGCCTAGCTGCTTGATCTCACTTTGTCTTTCCATCGTGGCCATATGGATTACACTTCCTTTCTTGCTTTTCACCGTTGTTATTCCCTTTGTTTTTTGGGATGAGTAGCTGGACTAGATTTGTTGGGACCTCCAACACTGGGCCTCCGGCCTAGCATTCTGGTAATATGACCACTTAGATAATCTCTAAGACCAAAGGTCCTTCGACTGTTCTCTTTTACTGATGCCTAACCAGAATCGCCCTTAACTCTGCATTCATGGTAATCAAGGCTTTTTACAGACTGCTCCTCCAAAGTCTTCCAGCCTCCACCATCACCCAGTTCCAAAGTTGCTTCCATATTTTTAGATATTTGTTATAGCAATAAACCTGTTGCTTGGTACCAATTTCTGTCAGAATTTTTGCTCTGCTATAACAAAATTCCTGAGACTGTCTAGTTTATAGGAAACATAAATTTATTTTCTCACATTTCTTAATTCTGGGAATCCAAGGTCAAGGCACTGGCAGGTTGGTGTATTGTGAGGACATCTTCCATCAATGTCTTCTCAGAGTGGCATTCTTACATGCTGGAAGGCAGAAGATCAAGAAGGAAAAACTGTCTCTGAAGGCTCATTTATGAGGGCAGAACTCTCATGACTTAACCGTTTCTCCAAAGGTCCTACCTCTTAATTCGACATAAATTTTAGAGGGGACCACATTCAAAACAAAGCATCTGTACACTAAAAATTATAAAACACTGATGAAAGAATTTGAAGAATTAAATAAATGGAAAGGTATCTTATGTTTATGAATTAAAATAATTAATATTGACAAACTGTTCATACTATTTAAAGTGACATACAGACTCAATGCAATCCCTATCAAAATTCCAATGACATTTTTCACAGAAATAGAAAAAAAATTCTAAATTTCCATGGAACCATAAAAGACCTGAAAGCAATCTTGAGGAAGAATGAAGTTCAAGGTATTCCACTTTCTGATTTCAAGTTATATTAAAAAACTATACTAATCAAAACTGTTTGGTAACAGACATATGCACCAATGCAGCAGAATTGAGGGCCAGAAACAAACCCAAACACATATGATCAACTAATTTTCAGCAAGAGAACCAAGAATACACAATGGGGAAAGGATAGTCTCTTTAATAAATGGTGTTTTGGGAAAACTGGATATCTGCATCGGAAATAATGAAATTGAACCCTTAACTTCCACCATATACAAAAGGCAACTCAAATTAATGCACGGTATGAAAAATTATTTGACATTGGCCTTAGTAATAATATTTTGTTATTTTTGTATATGTTTGGTGAAAAGGTTAAAGATCTACTCTTCTAGCAAATTTCAGTTGCATGAGACATCATTATTAACTATAGTCACCAGGTGTACATTAGACATCCAGCCAACAAATATATCACACAGGCAACAAAAATGGCAAGGAACGAATGGAAATTAATCAAACTAAAAAGTTTCTGCACAGCAAAAGTCAACAAAATGAAATGGCAACCTCCATACAGATTGGGTGAAAATATTTGCAAACTACATACTTGATGTGGAATCTAAAAAATCTTGCATACACAGATGTGGAGAGTAGAACTTTGAATTCCTGGGAATAGGGAGGTGAGATAAATGGGAAATATTGATCAAAGGCAACTTGCAGTTACAAGATAAATAAAGTTTGGATGTCAAATAATTTTCTGATTTAAAATAGGGAACATTTGACATACGCAATATTCAACTGCAGGGAGGACTCTTGGAGATATCTCAGAGAGAGCCTCTGAAACTGAGGCGGGAGGGCAGCAGGGCCGCTTCAAGGACAGGCTCACTCTGTTTGAGTCAGACCCTGTTACTATGACAAAATGCCTGAGTAATTAACTTAAAAGAAGAAAAGGCTTATTCTGGCTCATGGTCTCAGAGGTTTCAGTTAGCCACATGGCCTGTGGCCCAGTGGTGAGGCACTGGATCATGGTGGGAGCATGTGGTGGAGGAAGCCATCACGTCCTGGCAGCCAGGAAGCAGTAGAGAAACAAGAAAGGGCACACAGTGACCTGATTTGCTCCCATGAGGCCCCACCTCTTAAAGGTTCCAATACCTCCCCGAAGTGCCACAGGATGGGGACAAAGCCTTCAACACATAGGCCTTTGGGGAACCTTTCAGATCCAAGTTATAGCAGATGCTTTGGACCAGAAAGAAAACCTGGCCTAGAATATGAATGTTGAATGGAAAATCCCCAGGACAGGCCCCTTGCTTCACTGATGTGCAATCAAGCGATTTCTTACACAAACAAGTTCTAGGTGAGAACGTGTTCAGCATGAGGAGCAGCAGAGTTTCCTTCCCTCCTTCCAGGGGTGCTAAGGATTCAAAGGTGGACATCTCAGCCTCTGTCCTGAGAGTGGGTCTCCTTGTGTCAGGGTGTGAAAATCCCATCAATGTTCTACTTAATTTTTTAAAATATTTTATTGCTTTCTTTTAAAAGAAGTCTTATTATTCACCCCTCTTCCTCTTGCGCCGAGTACCATTATTCCTCTGACTACTTGTCTTGTCATCACAGTCCTGGTTCCATTTTCATATTACAAAATTCACCATGAATTCTTATAGTGGTCATTTCAGGATGAAGGGGATTATTGGTAGATTGAACTTATTTTCTTTGTACTTTTCTGTCATCTCCCTCTTCCATACAAGAATTGTGTATTAGTTTTGCAATTAAAGAAGTTGTTACTAAGGAAAAAAAAATCATCCACTTGCCCTGGGAAGTCCTGGTTGTCTTCCTTTAAACATTTAAACTCATACTCAAACATTTTAACACAGAAAACGGAGATCCACCCCCACCTCCTGCTTGCTGAGACATTAATGGGTTGTACTCCACAGTTTCTTGGGAGGTGAGAGCTCTCTAGAGAGTACGAGGCAGGGGAGTTACCCAAGGCCAGGTGCGATTTATGCTCAGCAAGATCATTGCTGCATCTGAGGACTCTTCACAGTCCAGAATGTTGAGAGATGCAGAACTCACTCCAAATGCCACATGAATCTGTGGACTGTGACCCACTAATCACGTATCCCAAGAGGACCTCTAAATATTTCTTGAGAAGCCAGTTGGTATTAATTAATGTGACTATTTCTTGTCAGCTGCTTTTGACACTTTATAAAATTATTCATTAGTTAGCTCTTTCCCAAATTCTCTTTACTATGTTTGCACTAATTTAATTTGGAATTGTTACAACCATCACCACATTTTCCAGTGTGGCTAAATTGTTAAATCATTAAATCCAGGGACCTGTGAAGTTCAAGATGACAGAATATTAGATGTGTATTTGACTATGTTTAATATACCTCTTATGTGCAGCAGATATAACTGATTATTTCTAAACCTGGCTTTCTCATTTAATCTTGCTTCTCTTAAACCTGTAAGCCCCAACTTACCTTAAGATGGAATATTAGAGTCTTAAAATGGGTGGTGATCGGTGGGATTTATTCTGAGTAAGGGCCAAGGTTAAAGTTACTTTCCATAGCAATTTCTCCTCTACCAAGGCTATTTACCTATTTATAGTGAAGAATTTTTAATATTTTTTTTTTCAGTGCTGGGGATTGAAAGGTTTTCATTTGAATTATGCAAAGAAGTAATGGCCTCACCTTTTTATATATATGGTGTTAGGATATACATGGTGTTAGAATATAATTAAACCATCTTTAAATATCTGAAGATCCCCAAGAATACTGTGGACCAATATCCAGGTAGCAAATAGATGAGACATATTAACAGATGTATTGACTTATTCTGTGCCCACATGTAGATTATTATCTACAAAAAACAGTACTGCCATGGGCCATTATTTTTCCAAATGAGTGTTCAGCACACAGAAGTGTAGAGTAGTGCTGGAGTACAGAGTAGTAAATAATGAGAAGATAATGTGGAGAAGTTGCAAAATTATCTGTGTGTGAAGACTGAGAAACTCAGCAGACATTTCGGAACTCTCTTTTAGAGCTGTCTATTAGAGTTGATGTCTATTTGAAGCATTTGGTTCTATTAAAGCCATTCTTAGGGTTTTGACTACCCATGTATAAGACATCCAAAAGGATAAGCTCCTTAAAATGTCACGGAACCCTAAGAGGTGGGTATATGAAGTCTGTTTTAGAAGGAAATGGGGCATAGAAAGGTTCACAACATGCTAAGGGGCGTAGAGCTAAGTGGCAGAGCTGAGATTTGAGGCTTTTTTCTTTCTACTGCACTGGCAGGAGTTTGGGAGTACCAGCTCTGGGACTATTATGGTCTGGATCTTGAATATTCTGGGAAGGCCTATGAGTTAAAGTGTTGGATATCCACGTGATGCTATTGGGAGGTAATGGAACTTTGAATAGGTGGGGCTTAGGGGAGGGTCTTTAGGTCATTGGAGGCATGTCTTCAAAGGGAGTGTGGGACCCCAATTCTTTCCTCTTTCTCTTTTGGCTGCTGGTTGTGAGGTGAATTGGTTTGTTCTATAATCCTGACTACCATAGGTCCATAAGAAAAGGGTCCAGGGGATCATGGACTGGAACCTCTAAAACTGTGAGCCAAAACAACCCTTTTCTCGTCACAAGCTTATTTAACAAAGGGGGTCAGTGAAAAGAGGCCTTTGAGGGCAGCCAGCCTTTACCATCTTGGGAATTTTTGTTTTATTAGAAGGTCTACACTCCAAAGCCAAATTGCTAATTAACAGGCTATGCTTTGGATCCTGGAATGGAGAAAGTCACTAGGCACATAAGAATACTGAATTTGAATGTTGTGTTGGCTGGTGGAGTTAGCTACACTCCAAATTCTGCTCCATAGTCATTGATACCAATTTGTCCAACTTCAGACTAGCCCTTGGCTTCCTGCACCTCTGTTTCTTTATCTGTCAAATGAAGGAAGTGGACTACAGAGCCCTCTTCTTCTGTCAATATTCCCTGTTGCTGATCTATTCTCATTCTGAAGAGAAAGAGATTCTGCAATCCATTACAAATTGAATTGGTTGTTAAAAGTTTCTCAATCTTATTTTGGTTTCAGAAATATGTAGCACTGTATTGTTTTGGTAATATTTTCTTCCTCTCAGGGTAGATATAGTAGACGATGGAAATTAAAAGAAGCCTGTGAATAGAAGTGAGAAGAGTTGGGACAGTGAATCAGGTGGCAGAATATCTGGAAGCTTCTTGCAGACACAGATGGTCGATGTAAACTGTTGTGGCAGAGAGTTTCTGCCAGACGTCCCATGGAGTTTATTACTAAATGTGGGATCAGTAAACTTTTAAAAACATACTGTGCATGTAAAAATCACTTAAAATACTGCAAGCACAAAATCTTTTTGTTTCAGCAGTACCTAATCCTCCCCTTCTGCTTTATAAATAATTTAAATTAAAAATCTCAGCTTTGGTGTTGAACAGTTTTATCTTTTATAAGATTGTCGAGTGACTCATTAGGAAAAGGAAGGTTCTGATTGGTGGCTCTTGGTTCCAGGATATGTTCATTTGACCTCCCCAAATAATTTCTTTTTGAGGCAGAAATACTAAAAAGGACAATTAAGAAGTATAAAATTAATGTGAAATACTGAAATAAAATGAGAGGATATTATGCCACAGTGTGTGGTCTGAGTAAAAAAGCATTACAGTTGAGCCAGCTGCTAAACTCAGTGTTAAAGCATAATAGTTAATTTTATAATGTAGGAAACAACCATATTTAGGGAATGGTTATATCTTCAAACTGTAACTCAGGGTAGTAAAACCAGGCAAAACTTTGCAGGTGGTAGCAGGGATTTTATGGAACATTGAAAATGTTTCAATGCCAGGAAACCCCAGCTGCAAAAATCTGTAATTGAATATATGCTGTTTCTCCTCAGCCTATAGTAGCTAATAATTATAGTTTATAAATATTTTTACATATGCTATCAAATTTGATCTTTGCACCCCAAAAGGTATGTGGTAGATAGTACTGCAGTAATAGCTTCACTTTATTTTTATTTAAAAATTTAATTATTTTATTTGTACATATTTATGAGATACATTGTAATAATTCAACACATGTATATAATATGTATTGTTCAAACAAAGTAGTTAGAAATTATATCTTCTTAAATTAAAAATATTTTTTGAGTAACATAATAATTTTACATATTTTTGTGGTGGAGTGTGATATTTCAATACATGTATGCAATATGAGTGATCGAATCAGGGTAATTAATGTTTCCATCTCCTTATCATTACTTGGTGTATGGAGGCTCCAAGCATCTCTCTTCTAGTTATTTATAAAAGCATAACAGGTTGTAACAGGTTATTGTGAGCTTGAGTTAAAGCACTGTGCTGTTGACCAGAACTTATTGCTTCTATTTAGTTGTGTTTTGGTATCTGTTTTCTACCACTTTCTGTCCTCTATCCCCTCCCCACGCATCTTTAGTAATCACTATTTACATTTGAACTTTTTTTTTGGTATCAGAGATTGAACCCGGTGGCACTTAACCACTGAGCCACATCCCAGCCCTTTTTTTGTACTTTAATTAGAGACAGGGCCTCCCTGAGTTGTTTAGGGCCTCAATAAGAGTCTAAGGCTAGCTCTGAACTCATGATCCTCCTGCCTCAGCCTCCCAAACCACTGAGATCACAGGTGAGCACCACTCAGATTACAGGTGAGTGCCGCCGTGCCCAGTTGCATTTGGATTTTTTTTTTTTAACGTCCACATGTGAGAGAGAACAACAGCCTTTGCCTTTTGGCATCTGCCTTATTTCACTAAACATGTCCTCCAGTTCCATCCAGTTTTTTGCAAATGATAATCAACTGTATACAAATACCATATTTAAAAAAAAATCTATTGATCTGTTGATGGGCACCTTCAATGATTTCATTTCAGTTATTATGCACAATGTCATAATAAACATGGGTGGGCAAATGGATAGCCCTCCTGTGAATAGTTTCAGTTTAGAGAGAAAAATTTGGGCTTCAAGACAGGCTAATGATCTGCCTGAGTTAAAACAGCTAGTTAGCAGTGTAGCTGGTGCTCAAATCCAATTTTGGTTGGGAGAGTCTCTCTCATCATAGGCTCCAATGAAGAACATATGGTAGTGCTTCTTTTGTGTTGAAATGAGTTATAGACATTCGTAAGATTCGAGCTTTTATTTTCAGGCAAAACATATTTATATTTAGCTCCCCCAAATTCTACCTAAGTAAGTAGCCCATGAAATGATATGATTGCCCCTATTTTTAGAAGAAATTTAATTTGAGGTTTTACAAACAAAATTTCTAAAAATCTTGTCAAGGTCAATGATTAGTTTTTAAACCTCAAATATGTTGGAGACCAAAGACCTTTGTCTGGCTTCTTTATTTACAGTGGCCAAAGGAGCCATCCCTTTATATGTGAACATATGCAAACATATGTAAATATGTGAAGAAAAATAGACTAATGGAATATAAAGTGTTGGAAGAGATTAACATTGAGCCTGACCTCCTTCCTACAGCAGAAATATCATACACAAATCTTGGGCAGATATTTGTCTAGTTCACTATTGGAAAAGGCAATCCATCTTTTGCAGGATACCAGTAACTGGATTTCTTTCTCCAGTGAATCCAACACTGCTTCTTTGAACTTTCCTCCTATGGTACAAGTTCCAGTTGACAGAGACAGGGTTAAAGTCCACATGAAAGTCTTTTCTTGCTTGATTATTATTTTCCCTCTAGACCTTTTAGTTATTCTTCAGGACATGGTGTTCGGATCCTTCCATGTTCCCCTTCCTTGGAAGCATTTGCAGTGTGAACCTTAAATTCGAAATTCAGAGTTGAATGGAATCATCTAGAAGTAATAGCATCCAGTCATGGTATAGTTGACACTCCTGTTCCAGATGCCATAATTGTATTAGTTCTGTTTAAAGCTGTATCTGATATGTTAGTGCCTTGTCAGAAGGTTGACTTACAGTATCATAGTAATTACAAAAAACATAATTCTCCCCTGCCCTGTGATTGCTAATTTGCCATATATACCAAGCTCTAAACTTCAAATCAGTTTTCTTTTTGAACCTTAGTGTAGCATTCATATTGATTTGTATTAAGTTTTAGTAGGATAGCTTTTATTTTAAAGCTTTGAAGTGTTCTTGGTTTTTCAGCTTTCTTGAATTTGTATTCTCGTCAGATTTTGTAAGTGGAAAGAAGTGTTCAATCAGTGCTCAGTGTCATCATTCAAGCTGATACAATGTTTAAGAGGCAGAGTATATTGTCTTCTAGAAGGCATGTAGGGACTTCCTTCAATATTGATGATATGACAAAAATCTATCCATTCTTTGAGCAATTGTTCAACCAAGTGCAGTTTGGTCAGAATGATCATTATTCCCTGACTCTTCCTGATCAACTTTGGTTGCTAGTTTCCCATAAATCTCATTCTCTGACAACATTTTGTTGAATTGAATTGGACGGCTCTCTTTGTGACTCTGTTTTTTGGGCTGTTGGCTCTCTGTAACCATACAGCATCTTACATATACTCAGAGGGAAGTTCATAGCACTCATCCTTCAGAAAGTTTTCCTCTACTAACTCTAAGCTATAATCAGTTTTGTGTAAGTCTGATAGCTTACGTTACTTACACAGATGAGTATGTAATTGTGGGCAACTTGGTACTAGTGTCTAAAGGTGTGTGAGTGTGGGCAGGTGTTTGTAATATGTGTTGGCATAATGCCATCTCTTTTTATTTCTATGTGCTATTTTCTACCATTTTTGCCCCTTGTCATTACACATGCATTTGTCTGAACAGGATCCACTTTGGTCACATTGAATTGGTTCTAACTTGGTTGCCTGACCCAGGCTAGGACAATCAGAGTCCTTCCTGGGAATTCTGCAAATCAAGAAAGATGGGGTCAACAGTCTTTAGGAGCTTATCTTATAAGACAGAAAGCTTGGGGGTTGTTCAGTTACCATGCCACATAACCACCCAACACATATTAATGGTATTTTTAAACATTAGCTTTAAGTATAAAACAAAAATTTAGGAAAAGACTGACAAAGCCATGTGTTTGTAGAAAAGCTTGCTTGTGAAAGTAAACAAGTGGTTTCTGAACTTGCCTTACTTCTCTTCCTTACTTCACCAGCCTTGCACCCAGGAACACAGGAACCCGGAGAGAAGGGGGCCTTGTAAAGTGGAGAAAAGACAGGGCTGGCCTAGGGAAATGGCAAAGGGTATTACCTGTGGCAGGGAATGGCCAATGAGGTAATAGAAAAAAAGCTGGGGTTAATGCCTGGTATAAAGTTGTTTCCAATTTTAACTATCTTCCATTATCTTCAATCTTCAGCAAACTCCTGTTCTAAGTAATAGACTTAGGTCAAGAGTGTTTGGTGGAATAAAGGCAAAGGGAATTCCAGTCTTGGACTCTAACAAATCTCCAGTGAGCTAAGAGCAATTGTTTGAAGGCAGGTGACATTGGGGAGGACTGACTCAGATCAAGGCATGAGGAAAAGCTCTACTTCCCAAAATATACTAGATAAAAGTGGCAAAATCATGCTATCGTGTGGGTGGAAGGATGCTACTGAGTAGAATAATTTTATTTGATATGAAAGGCACTCTTGAATTGGGGCCTTATGACTTTTACTGCCCTATAGTTTGAATTTTATGTTTTGTTTCTTGCCCTCACTACCCATTATTACTAACACTTTATATCTACCTTGTCCCCTGAGAGGGATCTGATTGGGCGGGTAGGTCTCCACCTAGTATAAAACTTCTCTAGTGGCTGAAGGTCTTTCCCAGATCTTCATATAGGTTCCATGCCAGCTTGCAGGTGGTGGCTGGTCACATGTGGCCAAGGTGGTAGGCTGTCATGGGCAGTTTCCCAAGACTATAGTAAGCTCTAAATACTCCATAGCATATACTTCCTTCAATTTTGTGAAATTTACTTTGCAAGATGTGCTCTAACTCATCATAAATTATTTTTGGAAGTATGTAAGAAATTACAATTAGTAAATTTGAGAAATTTAGGATAAACATTCTGATGTTTATTATTGGCTTTCATAAACTCAAAGATGATAATCACTAAATCCAAGGTTGTTGTCTGATCTTAGTTTGGGCTCCAATAACAACGTACCATAAATTGAATGGTACGTTATAGACAGCAGATATTTATTTATTGTTTTACAATTCTAGAGGTTAGATTCATCTTCAGATTCCATTTTCAAATATGATCACCTTGAGTATTAGGGTTTCAATATAGGAATTTTGGGAGGACACAAACATTCTCTCCATTGCATGTTATTTCCATATCATTCAACATTTCTTGAGCTTTGGTCAAGATGCCTTCACAAAATACAGGCATCCCGTAGTCTCCATGGAGCATTGATTCCAGTATCCTCCATGG
Source organism: Marmota monax (assembly GCF_021218885.2). Classification (NCBI taxonomy): domain Eukaryota; kingdom Metazoa; phylum Chordata; class Mammalia; order Rodentia; family Sciuridae; genus Marmota; species Marmota monax. Next base: position 40,878,915 of record NW_026693571.1, read on the forward strand.
GTACCGACATCCTGGATACTCAAGTCATTTTTTATAAAATGGTGTAGTATTTACTTATGAAACCATAAACTTCCTCCTGTAGATATCATGCGGTGTTTAACAGTGGGGGTATGTTCTTAGAAATGCATACTTAAGTTATTTTGTTGTTGTGCAAACCTAATAGAGTGTACTTTTACAAGCCTAGATGGTAAAGCCTACTGCATACTAAGCTATAAGGCTCCAAGGCTGCAAACCAGTATAGCATGCTAATGTACTGAACACTGTAGGCAATTGTAACACAATGTTAAGTATTTATCTAAATGTATCAAAATATAGAAAAGATACAGTGAAAATAGAGGATAAAAGATAAAATATACATAGCTGTCTAGGGCATTTACCATGAATGGAGCTTTCAGGGCTGGTAGTTGCTCTGGGTGAGTCAATGAGTGAGTGAGGGAAGAGACTGCAGGCCTAGGATATGACTGTGTCTACTACAGAATTTATAAACCCTGTACACTTAGGCTGCACTATATTTATAAAAAAATATTTTAATGTTAAGTTAGCCTTCGCTTATTGTAGTTTCGTGCGTGTGTGTATGCGTGTGTGTGTGTGTGTGTGTGTATTTTACTAGGGATTGAACCCAGGGTCCTGGGCATGCTAGACAAGTGTCCTACCACATTCCTAGTCCTTTTATTTTATTTTGAGACAGGGTCTCATTAAGTTGCCCAGGCTGGCCTTGAATTTGTGATCCTCCTGTCTCAGCCTACCAAGCAGCTAGCATTACAGGTTTATACTACCACACCTGACTTGACTGTAACTTGCTTTTACTTTATAAGCATTTTAATGTTTAAAACTATTGACATTCTTGTAATAAGACTTACCTTGAGATATAAACACATTGCATAGCCATATGAAAATATTTTCTTTATACATTTGTGCTGTACGTTTTTATATATTTAAAAATTATTTATTTTACCTTTTAATATTTTTTTTGTTGTTAAAAACTAACACACAAACACACTTTGTCTATGTCTACACTAGGTCAGGATCATCGATATCACTGTCTTCCACCTCCACATCTTGTCCCATGGGAAAGTCTTCATGGACAATGGCACGAATAGAGCTGTCACCTCCTGTGAGGACAATGCCTTTCTCTGGAATACCTTTCCCCTTTCCAACCTGCCTAATGCTCTTCTTGGGCAAGTGGTTTTTTTGTGTCTGTGTGTTAGAGATTAGACTCAAGGCTTCCCTGCTTATGTCAGGCAAGTGTTCTTTCTCTGAGGTACACTCTCAGCTCAGTGTCACTTTTCTCCAGAGACATGTTCATGGAGGTCTGCATATTGTTTCTCCCCCCTACTTTTTTTTTTTTTTTCATTACGTATTGGCTTGTGAGCACTGCCCCGTGAACATTTCTCTCTATTATGATCACCATTCGGTGTTGGGGTCCATGCTTGCAAACTTGTTAGGAGCTTGTTGAGGTCTGTGAACGTTTCGGCTAAGCCCTTCACTGTGTGGGATTTCTTGGGGCTTCTTTTTGTTTTCCTGCAGTTTCTTTTTCTCTTGCCTTTTCTTCAGCTGTGCATTTCTGTCCCAGTTTCAACAGCGCCTCATTAGTTCTTCAGGAGCCACCTCAAGGAGCGCCTCAGTGTCATTCTCATCCACACTCAGGGACAAGTCATTTGTCATTTCAACCACAGCCTTATTGATTTTTGAAGCTCTTCCTCCTTGGCAGATCCTTTGAAGTCATGAATGAGCCTCTTGGGTATCTTGATTCATACACTCCTTGGTCACATTATCCCAAGACCCAGGAAGGTTCCTGATGTGGCCATAGATGTTGAAATCCTTCCAGCGTCTTGTCCGTGGTTTCTTTGTGTTCCTCAGTGCAGCAGTATCAGTAGCCTGGGCAAAGGTCCTCCTCAGGTGGTAGGGCTTAAAAGTTACAATAACTGCTAGTTTCGTAGGTTGGATCAAACAAGAGTCGTAGGGTGGAAGAAACACCATTTTGATATTGGGATGAGGATCATCAATAAAAACAGTGTGTGCTGAAGGATTATCAACAGTAAACAAAATCTTCAAAGGCATGCTATTCTCCAAATAGTACTTCTCCATAGCACAGAAATTTGGGAGGGCCTCTTGGAAGAGGAGCTGGGTCATCGGTGACTTCTTGATGCGCCTGTGGTACTTTTCACATTGTGTGCTTATTGATAGGTTTGGAGGCCCTGGGGTTCTTACTGTGCCAGATCACAAAGAGTTTCAATGTGCAGTCTACAACTTTGCTCCCAAGTGAGGCGTAAAAGTCATGAACCCTGGGATCGATTTAGCTTCTGAATGAGTGGAAGTCCATTCAGACATCTGTTTCCAGAACAGGGAGTTTTCAACTATATTGAGGATTTGCTCTGGCAAGTAATGAGTTACTAAAAAGGTTTCATCTGCCTTCACAATAGCACTTGCAGACTCGCAGCTCACATTTGTGTTGAACAATGACTCTCTAATTGTCTAGGTCACCCAGAGATAGCAGTAAATTCAACCTCATATCTGGGTCCAGCCTTTTCTTGCAACATCAAAACAACTTCTTTGCTTTGGCTGTGATCAACATGGTCCTGAGAGGGCCGTGATTCTGTGTCTGGCCTTCAATCTAGGTCACTTGAGTTTCTTCATATCTGATACAGGCCCATCTCAAACTTTTGATAGTTTTCTTGATTTTAATGAAGTAAATTCTTTAACAGCTTCTCTCACTTGGTTCTTGTTCTCCAAGATTTTGGTGGAAGGGGAAATACCTGCCTGGTGAACAGTGCTTTTACACCTTCACAGTCTTTGATTGCTTTTAATTTCATTTCCAGGTCACACACTTCATGTGGCCTCTTAGTGGCAACATCAGCAGTGGATTTTTCATGCCTAGGAACAATGATGAGCAAAACACAAGAGTCAATCAAACACAAGAGATGAAGCAAACAGGCCATGTAGGAGCTGCTGCTGGGGCAACATTGCATGCTATCTTATGGTAAATTTTTTGCTTTTAATAAGGAGGCATGCACTCTAAAATAATGATAAAAGCATACTACAGTGACTACATAAACCAGCATGTCATTGTTTATTATTACTATCAAGTATCATGTACTGTGCCGAATTGTATGTGTTGTACTTTCAGTGACTGGCAGTGCAGTAGGACTGTTGACACCAGATCATCTCAAACATTAGTGACGCATTATGCTATAGTGATATGATGACTGTGTTGTCATTAGGAAATCGGAGCTTTCCAGCTCTATTATAATGCTGATAGACCAGGTTTGTATATGCCACCGATGACCCAGCTCCTCTTCCAAGAGGCCCTCCCAAATTGCTGTGCTATGAAGAAGTACTATTTGGAGAATAGCATGCCTTTGAAGATTTTGCTCATTGTAGATAATCCTTCAGCACAACCTGTTTTTATTGATAAACCTCATCCCAATATCAAAATGGTGTTTCTTTTACCATACAACTCTTCTTTGATCCAACCAAAATGTCATCATGTGGTACATGACTATATTTTAATTATTGCTAGATTGTGAATGTTATGTAAATAATTGTTATTCTGTATTGTTTAGGGAATAATGACAAGAAATAAAAACGTGTGTACATATTTAATACAGTTGCAATAGTGTTTCAAATATTTTCAATCTCAAGCTGGTTGCATCCATGGATATCAACCCAGGATGTGGAGGGGTGGCTGGACTTTCTTCAAAGATAGAAAAACTAAGCTATTTTATGTCTAAGCATTTTCATATTTTTATCAATGTACTCATCTTCACTTTATATAAACATGAAAGATGTTATCCCTTAGGTACTCCATTATTTAATTTCTGAACCAAGTATCTGGAAATACACTTCCAAGAACCTTTTATTTGAACAAGAGTTAATCAGCATGTCAGCCACAGTATAAAAATGTACCTTCATTTTGGTTTTATTCAGTTCTTGAGTCCACTTAAAGTATACTTGACCTGACCTCACAATTTCTGTTGATTAGTGTGTGATTTAGAAAATATTAGTTGTGAAGGAACAATCATGAAGTAATCTTTTAACAATTATGCTTCAAATGAACAATGAAATGTAAGGCCATTTTGCTTGACCATCCCAGGCATCTTGTTCTTGAAACACTGCTGGGCATGTAGCTATAGTACAGTTACTTCCACTTCACCTATTGATACCATTGATTAGGAATGCCTGCCCACAAAGTGCAATATCTGAAATTCAAGATAAATGATAAACTCTAATCATCAAGTTTAATGATAAACTTGATGCGACCTCTGGAAGCTGGTTTGTTACGGTCTCTGTCCCCTCAACTGTCAATAAGCAACCAATGGTCTAGTTATGTGGCACCTGTGGTACTGTCATTTTTCTAGTAAGACTGTGAAAACCGGACGTGGTTAGAAAATAATAATGTTAGGTTTGCCCTTAGGTAAAATAAGTGCCATGGGAGCTGGCTACCAGGGCAGCCATGGGGGAAATGGCATAAATGTCCAGTGGCAGGTAGTCACTTTGTAATCTGTTGGCTGAACTCTGAATAGAAATGTAGAATTCCTGGGAAACCTGAAAATGTAGCAAAAGAACTGCCTGCAGAAATTGTCTCGTTGATCTGCAGGGACTGGGCGGTAGATTTCAATGCACATGTGGCTTATTTGTTTAGATGTCTCCATGGGTCTTGCCATTGTGTTATTGTATATCACTTGTGACAACTCCAATAGGATCATTATATTGAATTTGGAAGTATAATTTGGGGGCAATAATATAAAAAGTTTTATTTACTTTTAAACATCTTAAAGACATTTAAAAATGGATTGGAAACTTCTGATTGTCAAAAATTAGAATAGAATTTTGACAATTTATAGAAAATAGGCAACCACTTTAATTTAAAAATAAAAAACAAAACTAAACAAAAAAACCCCCAACCCTGCTAGTAGTATAGCAAAGAAAAAAGTCAATTAAGAACCTGAGTAAAAAAGATGGTGGAATGAGATGGATACCATTACCCTAAGTACATGTATGAAGACACAAATGGTGTGAATATACTTTGTATACAACCAGAGACATGAAAAATTGTGCTCTATATGTGTAATATGAATTGTAATGCATTCTGTTGTCATATATAACAAATTAGAATAAAAAATTTAAAAAAAGAACCTGGGAAAAATTATCATACTTATTCCCCACCCCACCCCCCCAGCCCATGAACTGTCTTTATATAGTCTCACTGTATGAGATTGGGTCTATTCAGTTCAGCCTCCTCCTTCCCCAAATTGATGAACTGAATTACATGGACATAGGTTTTCTTAGCTATTGGTGTTTGTTTTAGTCATCTTTTTCATTGCTGTGACTAAAAGACCTGACAAGAACAATTTTAGAGGGGGAAAAATAATTTATCTGGGCACTCATGGTTTCAGAGTTCTCAGTGCATAGACAACCGGCTCCATTCCTTGGGGCTTGAGGTGAGGCAGAACATGAGGGAGGAAGAGTGTGATGGAGGAAATCAGCTCAAGACATCACACCAGGAAGCACGGAGAGAGACTCTACTCACCAGATATAAAATACATGCCTCAAAGGCACACCCCAATGCCCACCTCCTCCAGCCACACCCTACCTGCCTTCAGTTGCCACTCAGCAACCCCCATCAGGGGATTAATGCACTGATTGGGTTAAGGCTCTCATAACCATTTCACCTCTAAGCCTTCTTGCTTCTCACACGTGACCTTTTGGGGGACACCTCATATCCAAACCATAACAGTGTTTTAAAAATTTGACTCTGATTTTATGTCAGCGTATGTTATATTTCATATGATAGAACAATTATAAGTTGGTTAAAAAGTAGGTGTCTGAAGTCAGGTAGAGCTTTGGGTGCAAGAGACACACTTGTAAGAAAATCAACCTGCATTCCTAGATCAAACCTTGCAGATATTCTGATTACTGAAATATCTGAAGAAGTTTTCCTTTCAACATCAGATTTTGTAATCTATTTTTAATACTGGCTTTTAAAACATTACAGTAAGCCTACACACAGCATATTTTGCTTCATTTCTCTGTTTGTGTTTTCCCATTTTCTTCTTTCCATGAGCTCTTTTGTTAGTTATTCAATAATTATTTGAATTTCCCACACCAGGATTTCAACTTTTGATCACAGTATTCCAGATTCAAAATGATCCCTGGATAAATACTGGAGGTTGTTAATGATGGTGACTGTGTGGTAAACACTGAGAGAGAAATTGAATGGCTTTATGTTTCAACTTTCTGAATTTTTAAATATTCAGCTGCAAATGTCAAAAACTGGGGCAAAGGTTAAGCTCTGTCACTTTTGTTTACCAGGATGGAAGGGAGTTGTCTTCCAGGGTTCTAGTATTGACTGTTTCTTGTGTAACTCATGACCCTAGTAATTTTAAATCCTTTTTTGCCTGTTTTCTTCACCAACAAAATAAAAGAATTGCTTTGGTGGATCTCCATAAGCTTATTCTGAAACAATATGACTATTTAAAACTAATTTATCACCATCTCTCCTCCCTACACCATGATCTGAAACTCCTTTTCCCTGGGGAAGATTTTTCTTGCACTGGAGCTGTACAAGGGATAGGTGAGGTGCAGAGTGTGGCCTGTTTTTGGAGATAGCAGGTCTAGCTAAGCTGCCCAAGTGAGAAGCCCTAAAAAGTCAGAAGACAGCATGAGATTTCTGGGTTAAGGAAAAAAAAGAGAGAGAGGGAGAGAGAGAGAGAGAGAGAGAGAAAGAGAGAGAGAGAAAGAGAGAGAGAGAGAGAGAGAGAGAGAGAGAGAGAGAGAGAGAGAGAGAGAGAGAGAGAGAGAGAGAGAGAGAGAGAGAAGCCACTGAGGGTAAACTTTAGCTGGTGCATGGTTCTTCCAGGGTTCTATAATTTCCATGGGAAAGAAATTGAGCAAGTAGAAAAATGGAACCCTGGACAGTTTACAGCAACTCTGTTTCTCTTTTGCCATAACAGACACCTTTCTTGCCACCAGTACTGTACTGGAATCTCTGAGGATTTAGTCGGCTATAATACATCAGTGATACTAATCCCATCTTTTTTGTTTGTTTAATATTTTCATGGATGTTGATGGACCTTTAGTTTATTCATTTATTTAAATGTGGTGCTGATAATTGAACCCAGTGCCTCACACGTGCTAGGCAGGTGCTCTACCACTGAGCCACAACCCCAGTCCCTAATCCCATCTTTATTTAAAAATTTGTTATGTTGTTTGTCACTGGTATTTTTGCATTAACTTTAATTTTTAAAGAGATTGCATTGAAATATTCTTTCTCTTGATTACTGAGATTTTGGGCACCCTTTCTATTTTTCTCCCAAGGAGAAGACCTCATTTGCCTCACCCTACTCCTGGTCCTGTTGGCCATTCAATAGTGACACTCTGTTCCTACTACGTGCCTCTTAATGAGGTCGGCAATCTGAGAGGAGGGTCTTTTTGGGTTGCACGTTGAGAATGTGGCCTCTCATGGAGTCCTTGCTCTCTGAGGATTTAGTTGGCTATAATACATCAATTGATGGCAAGTAATGGGCCAAAATGATGGAGTCTCAATACTCAAGTTTGCAGAAATGCCATCCATGGTCCCTTTGGTTGCAATCTCATGTACCTCACATTCCTGGCAACCATTAAATTGTAACATCTAATGGAGTTGTCCCTGCAATTTTAAGACAAAAGATTAATGTGGCATAAATTTCTTCCCAGAGGCAAAGCAAAAACCACACCACTAAAGGAGACAATCAATCTGCCAGAAGCAGGAAGGGCAGCCTGCCATTGCTCTGGGAAGTGACATGGGAAAATCGTGAAAGGAGGAAATAGACTGGAAAGTGTGACCACAATCTGGTGAGGTGGAAGGAGCTGGGTGCTCAGGGAGCAGAAAGCCATTCCCAGCACACATGTAGGGGAACTAATAATAGGCTTTGGATGTGTTTCCTCCCATTCAACCAAAATAATGCTTTCCCACAGTCCTGTCATGGAAAATGGAAATAATTTGGGTTAGTGAACTAAATGGAGAAATATGTACTTAATTGCACACGATTGTGTAATAGAGAAAAAAATAAAAACAAAGCTAAGTGTTAAAATGGGCCCATTTTACAGGCCATTTATCAAAGTTAGGGGGCGGGGCAGGGAGCCGAGTGACAAGATGACCCAGGCTGCTTCCTTGAGATATAGACCAATTCCTTATATTTCCTTTTTTTTTGCTATTCTTAGGTTTAAAATAAAATTACTTAACAAGGAAAAAACTGCTGGTGGGAATGTAAAATGGTGCAGCTTCTGTGGAAAACAGTTATAGTTTCCTCAAAAAAGTTAAACCTAGAATTACCATATGCCCCTGCAATTCCATGCTAAGGTGTACATTCAGATAAACTGAAATTGGGACTCAGATAGCTATACACTAGGCTTACTGTAACATTATCTACAGTAGTGAAAAGGTGGAAACGAGCTGAGTGTTCATCAACAGACAAACCGTCAGTAGGACATTAGTTTGCCATAAATATCAGTATAAATAATAAGTGTCAGGATAAATAGACATCAGTAGGATATTATTCAGCTGTAAAAAGGAATGACGTTTGGATACTTGCCTGCAACATAATGAACCTTGAAAACATGCTAATTGAAATGAAATAAATTAGACACCAAAAGGACAAATATTGTATGATTCTGCTTATATCAAATACTATAGCAAGAAAATTCACAGAGCAGAAGCAGACAGAAGTTACCAGAGGCAAGAGAGAAAGGGAATGGGGAATTATTGCTTAATGGTTTCTAATTGGGGTGAAGAAAAAGTTTTGGAAATATTTTTGGTGATGGTTGTATAACATTGTGTATGGACTTAAATCCATGAAAATGCATAGTTAAAATTAATCAAAACAACTAATTTTATGTTATATATTATCACAATAAAAAAGTAAAATTAAAAAAAAGAAACAGAACAGCACAGATGAATGTGAACTATAAATACAATGCTGCCTGTATAGTGTTCAGTTAAAGCCAATCCAGACTTTGGAGCCATGTTCTTAATAGTTTGGCCAAAGTAACGTAGTATTAGCTAGCAGAAACCTGACCTTTTCCAGAATAAATTTGTAACAGTGGTTGTAGAGACATAAAACATCTTGTCTGAATCATTAAACAGGTGTTTAACATGAATTAAAGCACACATGATGACCATTTTGGTTTTACAAAAGTCTCTCAATTAAGGTTAGATTATACCCTGACTGTACCAACTGCTGTGTCTCCCCTATTTCCTGCAAGGAATCAATAACACCACCTCCCAGGAAGGGAGATGTAATCCTGACATCCCTTCCACATGGCTCTAACGTTTTCTGGCGATGTTTTCTTGTTCTTTTTTCTGCTTCTTGGGTGCTGGGGGTTGAAACCAAAGCTGTATGTTCACTCTACCCCTGAGCGATCCCCCAGCCCTGAAGTTCTCTAGGCATGGCGTGAACAGTCCAGGGGCCAGGGGTGGGAAATGTGCTGCACAGCTCTTCCCAATAAAAAATGGCTGATGTCTTTTGGCATAATTTTGACATATTGTGACTCTTAAAAATCTGCATATATAAGAATGTGGAATTTCAAGCATTTATACTGCAGATTTTTCTGTGACTAAGCTTAAAATATGTGTGGCAGATTATACCTTTTAAAATTTGAATTTGGTATGCATTTATAGTAGGTAAGAATATTTGAGGTCTAGACAAGAAATTTAACTTATCTATTCATGAAATCCAGGTTCTCCATGTTAACCATTTTTTGACCGTCTTGGATTTTTTCAGATATTTGAAAGTACCAAATATCCATTAAAAATGTCTTTTTTTCCCTGTTCTATTCTGGACTCCCCAGCTGGTGGTCCACAAGAATTTATTTCACGCATCTGTAGCTGCTATAAGCTGAAGTGCAGTTCTTCATGTTTAGCTAACAACTTATTCAGAATCTGGGAAACTGAGGAAGAAATTTTATTTCCCTTGAACCCTACTTTTATAATTTTCTCTTTAAAACCTTTTTATTTTTAGTGTTTTATTTTCAAAGTCTCTGTGTATGTTTTCCTTTCTTTCTTCTTCATGCTCCATAAAGAACTGCTTCATGTTCTTTATGCTCAGAAAGGATAAGGGGATTTTATTACTCAGTAAATGATTTATAAGCATGCTACACATATAGAGTACCCACCTGAAGTGTAAGAACATGTTGGGTGCTGGAGATGTGTGTGTAGACACACAGCTCTCGGCACTTCCTAAAAAGAAATAGAAGCCAGGAAAAATAAAAAGCAGGGTGGTCTGTTTGAGGTAGGTACCTCCTGAAGCCCAGTGGCTGCATTACAGTGCTGACGTCTACACTTACATATACACAATGATATAATAATGTACTCTTTGTAAAGACATTTAATTTGGGGTACATTTTAAAGTGTCATAAGCTATGCATGAATCAATAGAGTCACCATTTTCAAAAGTTTCAAGTGTTTTACTGTTTGACTTCCTTAGAACTCTAACTTTTGGTGTGATGTTTGGTTAGGTCTGGAATTGATGAAATTCCTCCAAATTCAACATGTTCCTCATGACTGTGTTGAACTTCAAAGGAGGCTTGAGAAATGGTTTTGTGTTTGCATTTGCAGCAATAGCTTATTCAGCTACTTGAGTTTTGCCTGAAGGACATAGTTGCTGATGCTAAAGACCCAAATGATGGCACTTCTAAGTGACAGCTTCCTGGCCACAGGCAGCTGTGGTAGAATTGCAGCTGGGAAAAATGCTCTCTGCAGCAATTCAAATGTGTCTGGGCCTTGGTGACCTGTCCTTGTTCCTTTAAGAAGCAAGCTAGGAGTCCCATAGAGAGAGGCACCATTAGCCCACCTGCTCCCTGCCCTAGATGTGCAAGAGTTGAGTCTGTTCCTCAGAACTGGAGAACAGACACACACCAGCATCACCACCACTTATTCTGGGAATGCTCAGGTCCAGTGTGGAAGCTGCTCTGAACTACCCGTGTGCTTTTTATTTACTGTAATTTCAACAACAATGTAATATTATAAACATTGACGGAATATCTGTGCTTTCCTGAAAGTAAGGTCCTGTTTTTATGCAAATATTAACAGAGTAGTTAAGAAAACACAAGAATGTAACAAAGAAAATATGACTCGTGGGCAGATGATTTCTGAAATTATATATTTTTCTGTGAAGCACTGGTTGTTTTAAAAGCATTAATGCTGATCTCTCTTTTAGAACGTGGGTGTATAATTTAAGGTAAAACACACAATTCAAAGCTTTCTTTACCAAGCACTTAATTTATCATGACTTTTTTTTTTCTCATAAGATATGTATTCAAGTAACTTTTTGTGATTCTTATTTGAGGGCTGACAAGAATTTTGAGGAAAATTTCCAGGGAAGAATAGAATATACTGTATTAAAAAAATACCTCCTTAAAAAGAGATTCTATAATTTCTCATACAAATCCTTTCTAAGGGATATCAGCAGCTGTCAGGAAAATGATTTAAAATTTTTGATGTAAACATCTATGTCACGCCTCTAAACTCTGATTTTCTTTTCTCCATTTTGAAGATCAGCTAGCTGCAAAACTCTGGGTGAGGCCTTTTATATGTGTGAAATAGCTTGCTAAAATTCTCTCATCAACTGGATCTTAACATCATTTTTTTCCCATAGACAGAATCTTACACATGACTTGATTTTGGAGAATCTTCTCCCAAGTTTATATCCACACATTTCTTTTAAGATGAGATGGAAGTAGACACAGTGGTGGTGGTGGTGGGGGGAGAACAAGTGGGCTCATGGTCAGTCCTGCAATCCCATCATATATTGTAATGGATTTTTATTTTTTAATATTTTTTTTAGTTGTAGTTGGGCACAATACCTTTATTTTGTTTATTTATTTTTATGTGGTGCTGAGGATTGAACCCAGGGCCTCCCACGGGCTAGGCGAGCGCTCTATCACTAAGCCAGAACCTCATCCCTGTAATGGATTATTAGATCACAGGGAATAAGTGATGTTGAAAATCAACCTGGTGTCCCTTGGACCTCTTAATTGATTTCTGTGAGCTGATCAGTCACAGCATGTGGACCCTCTGGCTGGTCCCCCACGATTGGTCCCAGGGTTGGGTGTGTCTCATCTGACATCAAGGAGATGCCCCTGTAGAGACACCAAGTCCCACCCTCTGTACCTTGTGTGGCTTTTATCAAATTGATGGAAAAATCACCACTTTCCTTGACAACATTGTTCATGTGAAGGATTGGGAATTATGCTTACCAGTTGGAACTGCTGTTGTTTCTTATCTTTTGTTTTTAGAATATTTATTTCCTTTCCTTAGGTTTGCTATTCTTTGGTCATCCTCATTTAAAAATTTAGATTGGGCAGGCGCAGTGTCACATGCCTGTGATCCCAGCAACTGGGAAGCTAAGGCAGGAGGTTTGTAAGTTCAAAGCCAGCTTCAGCAACATAGCAAGGCCCTGAGCAACTCAGTGAGACCCTGTCTCTAAATAAAATATAAAAAAAGGGCTGGGGATGTGGCTCAGTGGTTAAGCACCCCTGGGTTTAATCCCTGGTACAAGAAAACAAACAAACCAACCAACAAACAAACCATAAAACCGTTTATATTGGTTTTGACCATTCCCTCATTTAATAAATACATTCTCATATTACAGAACTCTTCATATTCCCTCTTTGGTAAACATCAACTGCACAATTAAAAGTCTTTATTTTATCCCAGGGTCAAGAGTCACACAAACCCATAGTACTGGCTCTAGTTTTGTTGATAATGAGCCTTATCCGCCTTCTGTGTGCTACTATGATTTTATTCTATTTAGGGCTAGGCTATGCCATCTCCGTTCTCCTTTTAACTTATCTTTCCCTTTTCCTTTTTCTGTTTTTGAGGATAATACCTTATGGAACAGGATAAGAATTTTTGCCAGGTCTACAATTTTTTCATGTTACAAAATTAGGTTAGTCTGATGAGACCAGCTCCTTTTAGGAGGTTCATTCTGATGTCTTTGAGGTGTTTGTGAATTTATTGTGTAACGATTTCTTCATTTTTCGGTCACAGTTCATAGATTTGAAATTTTTGGAAGTATTTCATTTTCAAATACACTTACTGTTTGCCCTCTTCTTGCTTATTTTTTAAAAAGGGAAATGTTTCAACTATATAGAAAAGCATAAAGAATCATATAACAAAATGGTATCCCATGATTTAACCACAATTTTTTAATCTACTCTTTTACACATAGATGTGTGGGTTATTTTCAATATTTTGCTATCACAATGAGAAGTGCAAATGATATTGCATGCATTTCTCTTTGGTAACCCTGGAAGAATTTCTCTATGTGCCTACAAGTGGAATTGCTGAGACAGAAAGAATGCTTATCTTCAATTTTTATCAAGTATCACCAAACTTTTCTCCAACATTGTACCCATTTGTCACTCTATCACAGTTTATGAGAATTCACTGCTCCATATCCTTGCCAGTTCTCAGTACTGTCAGACATTAAATTTTTTTGCTAACATGATGGCATGAAACAGTGTAACATTATGGTTTTAATTTGCATTTTCTTCCAAAAATATTTTGGCTGTTTTTGTTCCGCTGTTCTTCTAAATAAATTTTAGGGTCAGTTTCTCAATTTCCATAAAAATTTCTATTGAGGTTTTGACGGAATTATATTGATTTATGTATGAATTTTCAAAATGAAAATCTTTCTAATTTGACTCTTTCTACCATGGATATCACATTTTTCTTCTTTTATTTTGGTTGTGCTTTAGATTATGTTTTGTAATTTTTTTCCCGATGGGTACTACTCACCATTTAAAATATTACTCCTATACATTTTATAGTTTTTATTTTTATTAGAAGTGGAATCTTTAAAAAACTACATCTTCTAATAGTTACTAAATATATGAATACCACAGATTTAACATATTGCTTTTTTTTTCACCTTGCAGTGCTGCTAAGCACACTTATAACTTGTATACAGATTTTCTTAAGAGTTTTCTAGGCATAACAACTATGTTATACAGGAAATAATGACATTTAAACTTACTTCTTTCTGATTCTTAAATCTTTCTTTTCTTTTACTGGGTTGCTTAGGACTTTTAGGACAAGGATAAATAGAACCAGTGATGGAAATAGCTTTGTCCTGTGCCTGACTTTAAAGTAAAGCTTCTGACTTTTCATTGTTAAATCTAATGCTCACTCTGAGCTTCATCGTTTTTAGAGTAATTCAGTTTGTTTTCTAATACTACGTTGCTAATTTGAAAAAAAAGTCACAGTTGGGATAAATGGGATAAATAAATTCTTTTTTTTTAATACTCCCTATTGAAGTGATTACAATTTTTTCTCATGTTATCTATTCATATGGTCAGTTACATAAATAGATTTTAAAAAAATCACATTTAATCATTCTTACTGTTATAAATAAAAGATTTTTAAAAATATGATGCTGGTTTTGGATTTAAAATGTTTGTTTCCAATTTTGTATCTACAACCATAAGTGAGATTTTGAAATATCTTTTTAAAATTTTTTTTTTAGTTGTAGATGGACATAATATCTTTGTTTTATTTATTTATTTATTTACGTGGTGCTGAGTATCAAACCCAGTGCCTCACACATGCGAGGCCAACACCCAACCACTGAGCTACAGCCCTAGCCCCAATATCTTGGTTTTTGTATCAAGATTATTCTTTTTTTAAAAAAATTTTTAGTTGTAGTTGGACACAATATCTTTATTTTATTTATTTTTATGTGGTGCTGAGGATCGAACCCAGGGCTTCGCACGTGCTAGGCAAGCGCTCTACCGCTGAGCCACAATCCCAGCCCAAGATTATTCTTGATACAAGATGAATTAGACACCTGTACACTTCCTTCAAGTTGGTAAAACAATAAGTATAAGGTTAGAATGATGTTTTTTGAATGTTTAATGAAATTACCTCTCCTTTGTAAAGACAATTGAGCTTACGTATTTTCTCATGGTTAAACAGAATCTTTTAATTTATTATTTATTATTATTATGTTTATGAATGCCTTTTTACTTAAATTCCTATTATGGAGAAAAAAAATATATATGAAAATATTCAAATTTCTGTATAATACAACTCCAATTTTTATGCATTAAAATACAGATTATGCATATTGTTTATGACAGTTATCTAATCCAGGATATAATTTTAAATTCTGAGCCCCTATGTAAATCCTGAGCCCCTTGACCTTTGTAATTTCTTATGGAAATATTCAAATCTCTGTGTAATACAACTGCAATTTTTATGTATTAAAATATAGATTACGCCTATTGAATTGAAAATGTTTTGTAAGATTGATTATATTTGTGAGATTGATTATGTTGGCGATATGGTAACAACTACTATTTATTGGGTACCTATTCAGTGTCAGGAAGTTTACCTGTATTTTTTATATTTATTGCTTAAGAAGAAAACATGAGAGATGGCTAGCCATCTTATAAATGGGGAAGTTGAGGCCTAGGGGATAGATAACAGAAAAATCTCATGGGTGGTAAGTGGCAGATTTGAGATTTCAACTGCCTGAAGGAAAGCTGGTGTTTTTTTTTTTTTTTTTTTTTTTTAATGGTACTGGGGATTGAACCCAGGGTATTGTGCATGCAAGGCAAGCACTCTACCAACTGAGCTATATCCCCAGCCCCAAGCTGGTGTTCTTTTCAGAACATCTTTAATGGGACATGCACGAGAAAGAATCCGTTTCAATAATAAGTAATAACATTTTTATTAGTGTTACTTTAAAATTTCTTTTGTTTATTTATTTATTTATTTTTAAAATTTTAATTGTAGATGGACATAATACCTTTATTTTATTTATTAATTTATTATTATTATTTTTAAAATGGACAGAATGCCATTATTTATTTTTATGTGGTGCTGAGGATTGAACCCCAGTGCCTTACCCATGCTAGGCAAGCACTCTACCACTGAGCTACAGCCCCAGCCCTACTGTTACTTTTTGATATTGAGACACATAATATAGGACTGTAGGAAAATCGACCATTTAAATATAAATACTACTCTCGCTGTCCTGTACTGTTACATAGCTTGTACACTGCACAACTCCAGGAGGCACCATTTACATGGGCTCCAAAGTGAATGGTGCCTCTCTGGATTTGTATGATACGATGGTGTTTAATGATGCAAAATGCACACTTTCATTGTAAGATTCTGAGGGAAAAAAAGAGGCCATTCCAGTGGAGATATACTTACCTTATAATTAGTAAAAATTAATTACAGTATTGGTCTGAGTTTCAGAATTTCTGTCAGGACATATAACGAATGGAACTTCTTAGGTTTGTATTTGACAATATGTGCTTGTTCCCAGTTTGTTATTTCATGAAAAAAAAAGAGAAATAAATTTCAGACCTCCAAAGTTTTAGTTGGGCAATGACTGTAATATTAAAGAAAGATGTTTAAAAAGGAAATCCACAAGGTTTTGATGATCCCCTCGTGGAAGAATTCTTGCAATGCATAAGAAGGAAGAAGCAAGTATATTCTATTAAGCCCAGACTTTCTCATTTGTTTTTTTAAAATGCATTTTAATTTATTGTTTTTTATAAACAGATAAAGGATATGTGATAAATATAGCAAATATGACCATCTAGTCATGATGCTAGCTTTGGAAATAACGAGTCTACTAATGAAATGGACTTTCATATTACAAACATGGGATAGACACCAGAAGCAATGGATTTATTTTATTTTCTCCTTGTTTATTTGTGGCCAGAACGGTGTCCATGATGTTTTATGTTTTGAATGCAAAACTTCTGGAGTCTGTCTGATTTCCCCTGACCCATCCATTCTCCTGTGCTTGTTTCTCCATTTTCCACTACAGTTTTACTTTCTTTCCCTAAGATATATTTTTTCCTTCCAAGTCCTTTCTTCACAGCGGTATCCATTCTCCCTGCTGGCTGTCAGTTCTTTTCTCCTCTCAAAGTCATTTCAGTCATTGTTCTTTATGCCTCTCAGAGGAATAAAAAAAGGGCCGGTCTCCGAATTATTATTTCTCTTTGAAGCAAGGAGAATGCAGAGTGTGCTGAAAATCACTTTAATTTAATAGGCTCCCCAAAAGTGAATTCAGTTTTTTTCTCTCTATGACCATTAAAAAATTTATTTACCCTGTCATTTAAACTTTATAATAGATTACAAAAACTTTTAGCATTTGAAATGACACGAACCCTTGGCACTTTTTCTTTCCGGACTCACCTTTAGGCAGTGTTAGGCAAACGACGTCTCTCTAGCTGCCGTAGAATTTCTGCCTTCTCCAAACAAATGTGTTTAATGCAGTGTTTCTCTTGAGTGGAGAAAAGCTAAAAAAGTTAACTTTCCTTCCCTTTGGATTTTAAAAAAGCTTTGCATCTATTCCCAGGGAAAATCTTGAAAATCTTTCTTAAGTAGCATAAATGGATGCACATATGCATGCAGCCCCCAACTCGCACCTTCCAAAAGTTAAATTGTCAGCTCTCTGACTAGGATATGGAGCGCATTTCCCCAGAATAACCATAAAGTGGGTGGTGGTTGTGTCCCTAAAGCTAATGTCAGTACCCTCTCACCAGGCCTACCTCCCATTGACAAGGTTGCTTATACCTGATGGTAATGAAGGTTACCTAGGTGAAGCAGGCAGTATCTGCCAGTGACATCTCCCTGTGGAACCCTTGGGCTCCAGTGTGGAGGGGGAGTGATGAAGAAGAGGTAGAGTCAAGCAGCATAGCGACTTAGAACTTTGAGCTGATTTTGGGTTGCTATTTATATAGAGCACAAGACATTACTTGTATCTTGGGGAAATAGGATAATCTGATAAAACCCAAGCTGCAGAGGAATTTCTATTTGTAGTGAAAATCAGAAGAGGGTATCAAGGGGTATCAGGCATTTTACCATAAGTAAAAATGTAAGAGCATTAACATAATTTAACAAAAATGTAATTGGGGTTCCCTGGGCAACACATTTCTATTCCCAACACTGACCACAAATGCTCCCTGAATTTCTTTTCATAGCCCAAATCGATTATCGCATGGAGGTAGTGACCACACATTTTTACTGTCTTCTTCATATAAAAGAAATCTGAGAGACTATGAGGGATAAATGTAAGGACAGTCTTTTTCAGGCTTCAGTCTGTCTTTTTCTGGGTCTCATTACACCCTTCCCTAGCCTCAGCCCAGACCTCCTTGTGTAGTCTAGACAATATTCCTATATGGATCGTGGATAATAATTTAATCCCTACAGTATCCTTTCTCCATTTCTTTTTCTTTCTCCCTCTCTCTTCTTTTCCTGTATTTCAGTTGACCTTATTTCTCAAAATTTGCTAATCTGAATATCGTGCCTGTCTGCAAGTTCATTAATGTCTCCATTTATATTTTGTACACTAGACTTAGGGGCTGGTGAACTTACCATATAGCTTTGAATGAAATTGGATGCACATTTTATTTATTTTCTGTGGATCTGAGAGCAGTGGCACTTGAATCTTTTAAAATAATTATAGTAACAGTACTCAGGATTCTTCTTCATGGACCAGGCTTTGGCCTACCTACAGAGTTCATCCTTGATTCTCAATCTATTTCTCTCATTCTGGATTCAATGTGTCTTTTCATTAGAGAGTTGCATCACAGAGTACCTGCACACTGCTTAAGATGAAATTTTAAAAAATAGGGTCATTAAAGCAAACTTATTATTTTTTATTAATCTTTGATGAGGGGAAAGATCAATGATAAATTACAATCAGAGTTTTATTTGACCATTAAGAATACCAGGGAAGCAGTAGACAGTTTAATCTCTTTATTCTCACTTTACTGACTTGATGGGAAAGATTTGAAACACCATCAATTATTGAAAATAATTTGGGGTGAGGGGAGGACAGAAGACATGAGAATCAAGAGGAAACCAGAACCAGATGTCATCTTAAAATTAAGGCATTTGAACCCAAGGGATATGGACAGCAGGAGTCTATTGATTTTGGATCAAGGATTCGGCCATGAACATGATTCAGTTACTTTTCATACGCTGCTCCATTCTCCTCACTTGACTTCATCTTCCATTTATTATAGATCTTTCTCTACCTTTTCTGCTTACTCATAATTTTGGTTTACTCATAAATTCAGCTGTCACAGTTTCTTCTGTCTTATATTTTTCCATGATGATTCACTGGATTTTTTTTCTTTCCTGATAGTTGTAATTTTTTTCTTACAAGTTCAAGTTCCTTAGTATAGAGGTTGATTTTTTTTTTTTCATGTCAAAGTGCATTGTGGATTGGTGACTAGACCATAGATTGGGTTAGAAGATCACCTTGGTCCCTTGGAAGGTGCTACTCCCTACCTTTGAAACACAGATGGGCTGTCACCATGCAGAGGCTGTGGTCTCAGGGCAGTTTACAACTGAGGGGGCTGCAGGCATCATGGACAGCGATGATTGACACACTTAGTTACTATAGGCTAATTCCTTCTTTACGTACATAGGATCCAATGTCTAATCTAATGATTGCTGCTATTCACAACAATGACCTAGAAGCATAAGATTCTGAAGCTCTTTGACATCAAATTAAGTTTAGTAGTTTTGATGGTAAGTGTATTTTACTGTATTCTAGTAGTTTGAAAGTTGGTAATTTGTCTGTCTCATTATATGATAAGTCTTAATTATCCCAACTAATTCTATTATCCATTCACACCAATTCCCATCCAATGTAATCTTTTTGATACTGAGAAATCTTGAAGTTTTAGAGACATGCTCCTCCCCACTTCCCTGGACTGTGAAATAATGGGTGATAAAAAACTGCTGCACATTATCTTATGATTCCTATATTAGGCATATTTTGTCTTCTCCTTTAAATTTCTGGGAGGAGCCAAAAAATTCACTTTTTCTGTTGATCAACAATCATCTGTCAAAATGTGTTGCTCATCATGTTAGGAGTAAAAACTCCTCAGCCAAACATTTGATCTGTGAAGCAATGATGAACTTTCCCTTAAAAACAAGGTCATACACGGAGGGGTGGTCATGCAGGGAGAATATCTGGAGATTTTTACACTTCAATTCAGTAATGACTCTTCAGGGTGCAAACTATTTAATTATAATGCAATTAAGTTCTAGGAGCAAATACTCCTCAATTCTTACTACCGTGAAGCAAAGTTGCCTTGTTTAATCTTAATTAATATTTGCTAATCAACTGTCACTTGAGATAACACAGAAAGGATGAATTGCACAGTAAACAATCTGATTGACTGCTGAGAGATCAATGGAGAAAAAAGGACTGAGGATCATGTGTTATAGAATTTCAGAAAATTCTTTAAAAAAGTCGAGTGACTTTATGTGCTATGCTTATTTCTATTTGGGAAATACAGTTGCTCTTCCTGATATTTATTTTCATAATCTGTAGGATGGCCAATATGATAGAACTGTCTTTAAAATACCAACAAATGGTATTCATTTGGGCTGGAGGGTGATTAGAAGGGGATCATTGTGATCACTTCTTGTGGACCACGAAGTGTACTTCCTGTATGGATGAAACATTTATAATGCTCATTTTATAGATGAGGAAGTTGGCTGAAATTCTTCCCAATATCACCTCATTCCTCAAAGAAAAGCCTAAACTTTAAAACCACGTCTTTTGACATGATTTTGCTTTATCCTGGCTCCTCTCTGATATTCTTCCCCTCCTCAGTATTTCTTAATTAATGATGATTTCTTCAGATGTGTAATGATGGTTTTAGTATCCCAGCAGGTGCAATCAGTGTGGACTGCTGAGGATGGAAAATATGGAAATGCAACACAGCCTTCTAGACTGTTCAAGAACTCTCCATAGCTTGGCTTAAATACAAGGAGAGGTGTGTGCAGATAGTTCTAGGCCCTCCTGCCGTGACTGCTGACCAGAATGAGGACACGGATTGAGTAAAACACATCATGCTGTGATTGGGAAATGAAGCTCTTCTTCCCGTGGGATATCCAATTCAGTTTCTAAAATTTCTCAGAGCAGCTCACTAATTTCTAATTCTTATTTACAATGTAATCGTTAAAGTGTCTAGTATACAAGAAACCACAGCATAATTAAAGTAGTTCAAGACCAAATAGCTTTAGGACAATGGAAACAAAATACCCTAACAACCCACTAGCTTAGGGACAAAGAACCTTTAATTTCTTCATGTAACATAAGTTAATTAGAACTAAATTCGTAAGGCTAAATACATTCACCACTGTACAGAGTTAAATTTTATTCCACTTTGTAATTCTTAGTTTTATCTTTAATTTTTACTAATCTTAAATTTTAAAGCAAATTTCTAATGACTCTTCAGTGAAGAGTTCTAATTTACATTTTTAGGTTTTGTGTTTAACCACAGAATTTAGAACAATAGGGATCTCAGGAAATCCTGTGGTCTTTAGCTTTTAAACTGATAAATTGCCAAAGGCAATGACCTTCAACACTGATTTGATAGCATTCAAGGGTGAGACCAATATCTAAAAATTGTTAAACAAAATTTAAAAAAGTAAATGTATATATTGGCAGATGTAAAAAACATTAAAACCAACTTGATCTTTGCGCCACTGAAAGAATACTAAAATAAATAATAGCAGAATCTGCATTCCACTCAATCACACATGAAACCATCTCTAAGATCATATATTGGGTGACAAAACAATTCTCAACTACTTTTAAGAAACTGAAATTATGCAGAATTTGTTCTATGATCTCAGCTGAATTAAATAAGTTATTAGCTACAGCAACAACAACAAAACCTTCAGAATCTTGAAATATTTGGAAGTCAGCAAAGCACTTGACAAAAACCAGTGGATCAAAGAAGAAATCAAAAGGGAAACTAGAAAATAGACCTGAATGCTTATGAAACTACAATATGTCAAAAATGTCAGACTTCATCTAGAGCAGCCTTAGTGACCCATTTATATCTTTAAATGTGAGAAAAGAAGAGTGGTTTAAGTTTAGTGATCTTGGCTTCTACCACAAGAAGCTAGAAAAAGAAGAATTCAAAGTAAGCAGAAGGAAGGAAATAATAAACAGCAAAAATTAATGAAATGGTAAACAAATATCAGATGAAAGTCAATAAAACCCAAATCTGGTTCTTTGAGAATACCAACAGAATTGCTAAACCTCTGACCAGACTAACCAAGAAAAAGACAAGAAATGTATATTAAGTTTGAAAGAGGGGATAACAGTACAGATCCTACAGACTTGGAGAACAACCGATATTTATGAACAATTTCATGCCAATAAATATGATGACTTAGATGAGAAAGACCAATCCTTGAAAGATATCAACTGCCAAAATGAACTAAAAAGGAAATAGAAAGTCAGAACACATTTATATTTATTAAAGAATTTAAATTCTTAAGTGGAAACTTGCCTCAAGGGAAATCTCAGGTAGACTTACTGCTATATAACACGAAATGTGTAAGAAAGAAATATTCCCAACTTTACAAAAACTTCTTCCAAAAAGCTGAAGGTCAAAGTCACTTTTGAAGGTCAATATTACTCTAATATCAAACCAGACATTACAGAGACAGAAAACTACAGATCAATATCCCTCATGAGATATATATGAAAATCATTAACAAAATATTAGTAAATATATGTGAGAAGGATAAATACATGATGACTATGTGAGGTTTATACAAGAAATGTTAATCCTAATATAGCCAAGTTAGGTAAATGAAACATTTGGCACAAAAATTAAAGCAGAGAGACAAAACTACTGCTAAATGCAAGTGAATTAAACTTAAAATTACTTACTTTTAAATATATAGTTTTGCTAAATGCATAAATCTTCATGAAACAATTCTTGTAGTTTTCTCCCACAAGAAGTTTATGATATATAGTTTTTTCATATATCTTCTCTTATTTTTCTCAAACCTTCCCATTAGCCCTGGTATTGATTATGATTTGACACAAGTTTTCATAATTGAGAATAAAATGGAAGAGAATAAAAGAAAAAAAAAGTTAGTTATCATCATTTTTTTCTGGTTTAGAATAATTTGTCTATTTAAAGCCACAAGCTGAACAAATACAAATCTTTTAAAATTGAAAATATAATGTCTGCTCATGGCATAAGATTTAAGTAATGCAGATAAGCAAAAATTACCAAATTAAAAACAATCTAAACATCTCATGATTGTGGAAAGCTGTAAATTCTTCATATAACTTCTCTCTGTGCAATTTAATAATAAATCTGTTGATGGAAATTTAATTAAGGAGAATAATATGTGAGCTCTAATCTCAATAATGATTGTAGGATATAGGGCAGGTGACTCAGTCCCTTTGGGCCTAAGTTTCCTCAACAATAGAATGTGGGGGCCAGAGTAGACATTCTTTACGGTTCCTTCCAAATTCGCATATATACAGAATTCAGAATAAATCTCATGGCTTTGGAAGGCAAGGAAATAAAAGTTAAAGTTCACACTAACCAGAAGGTGGCAGTGTTGTTGAAGAAAAGGCCTAGACTTTCAAACTAGGAAACGCAGGTGGATTGCTCTACATGCTGTTGTACCTTGATAAAATTAGTGCTGTAGCAAATTAGTGACAAACCACTAATTTAGCAGGATTAAGATATCCTGACACCACAGTTATATGTTTTTCTGAGGTTGATAACATCATTACATATGACATTGCTTTTCTGTGAAAGGAGATAGAATCAACTGTGATCACATAAATCTCCCACAAATATAGAAGTCATGCTAAGCTCAGAGCTTTCAAGTGGATAATAATTATTGTTATATTAGTTTCAGGTATTTTTGAAAGAGTTTGCCTGGCTATTATTAAGTGACAACTTCTCCGTATATATTTGCTGTTTGGCATGGATATTTTTAGTGAGGAAAAGTTTTCATTCTCTGTTTTCCAACTTTTTGAGATGAACGAATATTCAAGCGTATATATTTTAATGGACTTGCAAGACAGCTTCTCTTTAATACATGATAATGAAATTTAATAATTTAATCTTTGTTCTCTATATTAAAATACCTAATCAGAGTCAAATGCTATAGGGGGATTAGATATGATGCTTTGTTTTATAACTTATTATTTGTTTACCAGAACACACTAGAAAAATGCCATTTAAGAAAGCAACTGACTGTAAGGGAAATTTTTAAGATTCTGTGTAGACAGAAAAGAATATCTAGTAATATATTTCACTGGTGCTTAGTCCATTTGCTTACTGTAACAAAATGACAGAAACTGGGTAACTTACAAACAACAAGTTTGCTTCTCCCGATTCCGATTCCGGAGGGTGGGAAGACCAAGATCAAGGTGCCTACAGATTTGGGCTTCCTGGTTCATAGACAGTGACTTCTTGCTGTGTCCTCCCATGGTGGAAGCAGTGAGGGACATCCTGTGGGCCTCTTCTCCAGGTACTAATCCCTCTATTGTGGCTCTGCTCCTATGACCTAATTGTGTCTGAGCCTCACCTCCTAATACTATCACTGTGGAGGTTAGGATTAAATTTTGGGGGGACACAAACAGACGATAGCAGCCACTTTTTAGAAGGATATCCCTCTCCCCTTAGCATTTCTGGGAATCTGCTATATAGAGAAGACAGACTTTGAGACCAAACCGTCCTTCTGCAAAATTTTCAGGACAGATTAAATTATCAGAGAAAACAGAAGAAGCCACACTAAACATAAAGTATGAAAATGATTTATGAATGCTCACACTCGCACAAAACTCCTGCTTTATCTGGCTTGGTGTCCTCTGCATAAAGCACACAGGCAGTCAGCAGAAACCAGTGTGGGAGAGGGGGCGGGCCTCACTCATGTGGAAGTCAAAGTTCCTTGTCCTCCCTGCGGGGCTCCCACCCTCCCTGGTGTTGATTTGCCTCTCATTTCCAATGACTCTTCAGCAGGAACCCTGGAGTTTCGTTTTAGATAACACTCTCTTTCCTCCTTTACAAATCTAGCTCATCTCTTCAGTATTGTTTTACAGAGTCATTTTATACATCTATACATTTGCAGAGTCATTTTTATACACCATCTGTGTAACCTCCTCTACTGTACCACGAGCCACCTCCCACAACCCCACTGCTTCAAATTCTCAGTGTAGCACATGACAGGTGTCTCTTTGCTCTTGCCAGACTTGCTCCTATCTCAGGATTTTGACAGTGGCTGTTCCCTCTGCCTGTAATGCTTTTCCCTCAGATAATCACGACTCGCGTGCTTTGTTCTGTCACTCTCTCTGTGATGACTTCCCTGTGACTCTATCTCTCCTCCCACACTTGCCCCAACCTCTGTCTCCACAGTGATCACCAGCCTCTAACAACGACATCCCCTACTTACTGATTTTGCTTACCCCTTCACCAGAATGTAACTCCTCAGAGGGCAGGACATTTCATTTCTTTTGTTTACCGTTGCATTTTCAGTGCCTACAAGAGCACCCATCTGAAGGAAACGTGCAATAAGTGTTATTGAATGAGGCTATGAATGGATTCATTCAAAGAAATTGTCTCAGTGGTTAGAAATTTTTTCTTCTTGCTTTATCTTTTTCTCAAATTATGAAGAAACACGTATGCAGAGAAGGCAGAATATAAACTTTAAGAGCATGGAAGAAGTCTTAAAAATTTTTTAGAAATAATCTTTCATTTTTCAAAATGTACCCAAAGACAATGTAGAGAAAAATATGTGGCAGTGTAAGAACTGAATTTGTACCTTACTGTATAGACTGCACAACAGGATAATTTCCAGTTACAAGCTAAAGCCAACTTCGGTCTTTTTGACTCTTCTCATTGATGATTTTATTATTCTATGTTCTTACGTTTCCTCTCGTTGTCTGCAGTAATGCTTTGGCTGCCAGATCATTAGGCAACCTTGTCAGGAGGAGCCGGCCACTCTTAGTCCCTTCATTTCTCCACCTGGCCAATCTTCAAAAGTACTAGAAACACAACATCTTCTATAACTCACTAGCCAGTTCTACAGCTCACTAGGGCCTCTGCTGGGTGCTCATCGAAGTTATATGCTTTAGAGTTATGTGAGTTAAAAATATGCACCTAAAGAAAATTATTTGGATGGTACTTTTATAAACTGGAAAACAGAAAAGCTAATTTTCAGACATCCTAAGCTCCAGCCAAACTGGAGAACTCTCTTTGCATCATAAATGCTATTCATAAATCAGCCTCATACCAAGATCATCCCTTCTCGTGAACAGATCTTTTCAATCTCTCCTTCAAATCTTCTCATTCTTTAAGGCTCAATTCAAAGTGTGCCCCTGCCTTATTTCTGTCCCTGAATGGAAAGGACTATCTAACTTCTCTCCACTTCTGAAGCATTTCGATTCTATGGTCCACATTAAATGGCCGTCTTGGACTTGCAGGAGTTTCAGGCCTGCAGGAAGAACGAGACATGTTCACTAATAACAATGACACAAGGTGGGAACTCATCAGTGCCTTTTTATATTATCAGATAAAGTCCTGTGAGCATTGAGAGAGGTGGCTTCATGGTGCAGGTGGTAGGAATGGATTCCGTCTGGGTGGGCCGAGAAAGAGGAGGGACTTACCAGGCTAAGGAATGAGAGCAGACAAAGGCTCAAGAGCAGGAATTCTGAAAGAAACAGTTGCTGGTTCAATGAATAAAGTGAAACAAAATTCAACAAAGGGAGCATGATGAAGTTGGGGCTGGAAAGGTAGGATTTGGGCCAAACCTTGAGTTCCGAGTTCCAGCGAATCATTTAGACCTCTGTTGAGAATGGAGAACCAATGAAGTTTTGAACAGGAAAGTGGCAGGGCCAGAGAGGTATTTAAGAAGATAAAATTAATCAGGGTGTACGTGGAGTGGTTTTAGAGGTGGGTCCATACCACAGACAAGGGGACAGTCGGAATACACAAGTGAAGAGATGACAGAGGTGTGAACTTAATGGCCTCAGTGAGTGAAGGAGGGCAGAGATGGCGAAGGGACAAGGCTGAGCTAGACACAAGACCAGACAACCGGTTGGCTGGGGAAAGGGCAGAGGTGCTAGATCCAGGCTATTGGGAGGATGGTTTGTTTATGATGGGAGGATTCTTTATTAATGGGAGGATTTATTTGTTTATTTGTTATATAGGTCTTTCTGTATGCAGAATGACAGGTTTTACTGGAAAATGAGGAAACATTGAGTTCAAGGTGCTTTCAGGAGTGCACCAAATGGTGGAAATCCGGTAGGTTATCAATGCCAATTTCTCTAGCTTCATGAATATTACCATACAAGCAACTTAAGGCGAGAGATGTCTGAAATCTTTTATTTTTCACTTTTTTACTCTCCTACACCCCAGCTCGGTATCAAGCACATTGTAAGTGCTGAATAAATATGTTATTGGTTTTGGAGCTTGGTTTCAGGTGAGAAAGTACCTGTTTAATTCTAAAATTGCTGATGTGAAGCCCCCAAACCTCTAGTTTCCCTCCTGAACTGGCTTGAGGTCTGCAATTCCCTATGCTTGAACCCTTTGGGTTAGATTACTACAATGTGGGGGCTCTTTCCATGAAGATATTGACCACTATTAACATGTCAATGATGCCCGAGTGGCCGTGCAGGCGGAAGTGTCAAGCCTTTGTTAAGACAGTCCTTAAATTATATTCCTTAGAAGAGAGCCGAACCCTAACATCACTGTGTACCCCATAAACGTGTAGAGTCATTTGGAAATAAATAATAAAGAGAAAAGATGGTTTCTTTTTGAAGGGAGGAAATGAAAAGGGAACTTGTGAAGTAGAGTCAAGAACTTGTCTAGTGCAACAGTGAATTCTGGGCCAGTATGAAGCAGGGTGTGGAGGGAAGGTGGGAAGAGCAGAGCTGGTCAGGCAAAGGCAGCAGACACCCACGACACTGAATGAACAGGATAATTTAATTCACAGTGTCATCTGGCTTCAGTTAAAAACAATTGAAGTTGCAGCATTATTTACAGTGGAAAGTCTGTGAGGCGGGGAGTCAGGAGACCTCACAGCCCTCTCTTCACTGTTGCTGGGGACAGTCTTTTAACCTTCCAGTGCCTTTTTGCAAGCAAGCTAGTTTAGTGGAAAGATGCTTCGGATCCTGAAAATGTGGCTTCAATCTTGCCTCTTTGGTTTGCTAAGCTGTGTGTCCTTAGAAAACTTACTTAAACTTGCTGATCCTTAGTTTCCATCTTCATAAACTGAAGATATCATTACCTTGCATGTTTTTTTTTAAAGAATAAATACAATGATGAATTTAAAGTAACTGGGGAATACTAGGAACTTCATAAATATCTTCCTTCTCCCTTTCCTTTTAGTTTCTAAACTGGACTAGCTGTCTTGCACACCCCTCCCCCCGCCCCCCCCAGAAGTGTTTTTTTTTTTTTTTTTTTTTTTTTTACAAATGATTCTATGAATTCTTGAAATCCTTCTTCCCACTTTCCTGCCAAAAGTTTCCAAGAATCATAAATTAATGTTGCCAGGAAAATGAAGCAAATAAATGATTTCCTTCTTCTTTTCTCCCCTACCATGCTGGTGGTCCTCCTGTTGTTACTCTTCCCTTCCTCTCCCTTTGTCTTTGTCTTCGGGAGGCTGGGTCTTAGTTTGGATGCAGGTTAAAGCCCAGTAAGGCTAACTCTATTCAGGGCCTTTGAGATAGGAACCCCAGGGTGGGATTTAGCAGCAGAGGAGAGAGATTGGGCTCAACTCAAGACAGAGGGGAAGTGGGGATTTACAGCCAGGGCTGGTGGATGGAAATGACCAGCGGAAACCTCAGGGGTCGAGGGGGGATCTGGCTAAGCCAACCCCTCAGGTCCTGCTGCAGACAGGGTGAGCAGACATGGGGACGGCAGGGAGAAGTGGAGCAGGGAGCATGGGGTTGGGTTCTTTGTCTTGCGAATTTGAAGAATGAAACCCATGGACACAAAGACCAAAGCTGCAAAATTTATCAGAATAATGGAAAGAAAGAAAGAGAGCAGAGCTCCCAAAGTGAGAGGGTCCTAAGGCAGGGCTACAGGAGGGAGGCTATTGTCTAGGGGTTCATCTGGGTAAGGCACTCAGTGAACGCGAGCTCTTCATGCACCCTCTGGTCCAATCAGGTTACTGTGCCATTTTTTGGTGGGGGTCTGGGTACCATGCAGTAGATGTCTCCCTCTCAGTTAGTTCTTTTCTTTTCTTTTTCTCTGTCTATGCATGGTCTTGATGAGGCCTGGCCTGTGTCTGTATTTTCTCAGGCCTGCTACACAGAGACCTGACCTTGAAGGAGCCTAAGTTTCCTGCCTGTCCATTTTGACCCTTTGTCCTGCTTCAGAAGTAGGGAGTGGGAGGAGACAGCAGAGAATGAGAAACCTGATTAATATTGAGGGCAATCAGATATCAAGGGTGTGTGGGGGGCGCTTCTTGCTAAGGTGAATTAGCAGGGCTCTTTGCTAAAACTAGCTTTTACAAAAAGATGGACTTTAGAAAGAGTTCAGGAGCCCAACTGAAATTTAGCAAATTTCAATAGTCTACTAAGTCTACTAAGGGCAGATTGTAACTGTGTCTTTCAACATGGTACTAAGTGGCCAGGTGTGAAAAGAAGACCACCTTTTTTTTTTTTTCCCTTTTTTTAATCGGCCAGTTGGCCAACAGGCTAACACAGATGTTGGCAGGAGAAAAGAAAGTTAAGATTCCTTTGGTGATGGTGATGATTCAGGATTCACAGAGTGGTGGTGGTGGTGGGGGGGGGCACTGCTTGACCTCCCCTGAGGTGGCGAGGAAATGGGTCCTTATGGTAATCTATACAACCACAGATGGCTGGGAACTGCTGACCCACCTATGGGAACAGTTTCCAAGCAGAGGTGCTCAGACATTGCCCAGTACAGCAAGATGCAAATTCTTCACCAACCTTCTGAAGGCACACTTGATCCTTCTGCGATGCCCACCTTAAAAGGGGTGAGCTCTTTCCACACCTGATTCTGACTCCTGAGTCCAGCTACTGAGCCTTGGGTTGGAGTGCACTGGGACTTTTCTGTTCTTATTTGAATAGAACCACAGATGTGCTCTCTTGGACTTTTGATCCAGTTCAGGACAAAGGGTCAAAATGGACAGGCAGGAAACTTGGGCTCCTTCAAGGTCAGGTCTCCAATCTGAAGTCCCTTCCCTGGGGAAGGGGTCTTTGCTCCCGTTTGCCCCGAGAGCCATCAGCAGCACGCAGGATCTCCACCATTTAGGGCTCCGGGTTTGGCCTACTGTTTTCTGGATGAAGCTCATGATGGGATGTAACAAAAGCAAAATACTGCTCCCAAGGAGAAAAGGAAGCAGTCCTCTTTCTCTGTATGCAAATTTGCTATTTAACTCCAGGAACGATGCTTTCCAGGTTCATGCCAGAGCACCAAAAAAGGGAATGTAATTTCATGCTCTTTAATCACTCTCCATTTCAATCAACCAATTAGTCAGAAACCCATCTGAAAAGACTGACAAATAATATTTGATACAATGAAAACTGAATGTCAGCTGGCTGGAAAGAGCCACAAGACCATGTTCCCATGCTCCCACGGTCCTGATTCTAGGCTAAAGTTTTTATTGACTCGAGACAAAAATCTTTCCTAGACAGAGGAATTTTCTGTGCAAAGTATTTCTCTACCACAAAGCTCTGACTCTTATAGCAGCATCAATATTCTATCCTCCTTTAAATTAATTTCTCATGGAGCATAATGACACCTACTGCTATTATAAGCCATTTTCATAAAATTGGATAGACTTATTTCTGAGTGCAGAACTGATAAAGGTGATTACCCCCAGGGAATGGGAGCGAAGAATTCACATAGTCACAGTTCGGTTTTATAGGATGAGTTATAAGAGCAGGAAGGCAAGAGAGAGATGGAAAGGTTGAAGGCAAAACTAAAGGACCCTAGGTTTGAACCAGTAAGTGCTCAAAGAGAGTTAATGGATGGGAAATAAGTGGACAGGGATGTTATGCAGGGAGAGAGGTTTCAGTGAGGTGAATAATTAGATACACTTTGTTTTAAAACAGTGAGCAAGTTGGACAGGGGAGGTTTGGGCTATTCAGTGAAGGAATTCATTGAAGATTTCCAAGGGAGTGAATGAGAAGTCCTAGGCACCTGGATGTTGCTGCCTTATGAGAACAGCTTCAGGAGACAGGCTGGAGAAGTAGGTTGGGGCGTGACTCTGAAGGTCCTGCAGCCTTCCCCAAGGAGAGCTTGAACTTCTGAAGGCTGTTGAGGTCTTCATACTGGCAGGAGTAGACAGCCGTGGCCTTTAGGGTCATGTGTGTGAGTGCTTGTCATGAAAGAGAGAAACTCACGTCTGGAGAACCAGGAAGAGGCTGTTTCATCAGTTTGTTTGACAGATAAGGAGGCCTGGTCCACGGCAGGGGCAGAGGCTACAGAAGAGAGAATATAGCGTTGCAAAGCATTCCTGTGATGGAAGTCATGAGCGTTGGTGACTCACTGGAGTGTCGGGGTGAGAGGAAAAGAGGAAGTGTAGAATTTGCTCAGAGCTTTACTCTGGGAGTATCACCCTTGAGATAAGAACAAGAGAGAGAGAGAGAGCAAGTGTTGAAGTGGGCGGGGAAATCAGCTTTGGTGGTGGTGTGTGAGGAAAAGCTGTGAAGCTTGAAGGTGGAGGTTGTGTCTGGAGGTTGGGGAAGACTGGGGGCAGAGAGGAAGATTAAAAACTCATGTGCTGAGGATATGGCAGGGATCACGAAAGAGGAGGTGGCGGTGTGAATGGAGAAGAACTCTAACATGCACACCAACAGAAGTAGGAGGAGTGGTGGGTTAGGGAGCACGAGGACAGTGACAGGCCAGTGGGGCTCTGGGAGGCGGTGCAGGAGACAACCGACAGAAACCCATGCCTCCACGGGCCAGGAAGGGGTGAGGGCTGAAAATAGAGAGTTCTCAGTGAGAAGGTGACTCAAGCTGTTCCAGGAGAACGTGGAGGCAATGAACCGAGGACTGTCCTCGTACTCAAAGTAGATAGTGAGGACAGAATTTGCATTTGAGAACTTTGGTGATGAACATAGGTGCACAGCAATAGAAAAGGAGGTCCTACAGTGAAAGTCCGCGGCAGATTCAAGCACCTAAAAGCTTGAAAGCCCTCACAAAGGGCTGTGAAACCATTTGGTAAACATAGTCAAAGGGAGAACCCGCCTTATAGCTTGTGTCTTCTTGGACCTCAGTGTGATGGTTATGACTTGGGGTATGCTCATTTGATTTTTAGAATGTCTAAATATGTTTACCAGCAAACTCTATTATATAGCAACTCTGCTGCACATGACTCTAAAGTATTAAAATCACCCTTTTACTTTCCTTATTCGACTGCTAACATTTCCTTTTATAATGCAGGGTTGATGTGACGACAGTTCTTGGGCTGCAATCAGGCACAGGCTGGGAGAACCCCCTCTTCCAGTGGGCTGCTTCCAAGTCTCCCTCAGCTCTTTGAGACCCTCTGAGTGTGGGTGTCTCTGTGCACAAAGAGTCAGACATATTTAGTCCCTTTGATTGCTCATCTTCTTGAGTCACAGATAGACCCACAAGCCTTCTGTGGAATTACTGCCCTAATCTCTTCGATGAGTGACATGTTAGCTATGAAAACTATTTTCAAGTTATTGTTTTAATAGACCTTTACCATCAGGCTCAAATAAATCATGACTACTTCACACTGGTTGGAAGACAGATTTAGACTTAATGAGAGAGCACAACTAAATCAAAGTATAATACTGGGAAAATTTACCTCCTTTTAATGTCATATTTCTTTCTAAATGGCTGTGATGAGTGGTTTTTTAAGAAGGCTTATGAAAGTAGTAGAGTATTTAAAAAAGTTAAGACTGTATGACAGGTTTCAAAAATATCTGAAAGTCAGTATATATGTTCAAGCTTAATAGTTCCATATCATAATACCCCTAATAGATTTTAAAGATCTTTCTTGGCAATTAAAAAATTAACTAATGCTAAAGAGAGATCAAAAGAACTTAAAACCAAATGAAATGTGTCAAGATTATTAGGTAGAAGCTGAAAATGAATATGTGGGCTGGAGAATAAGGGCAGACTTTTTATTTAAAGCTATCTAGAGTTTAGACAATGTGAAATTCTTAAGGAGGCTGATTTTCTCCTGCAACCAGGGGGAATGATTTTTACAATGGTTAGGAATCTGCCTCCTTATGCTTGTGACAAGGTGACCTCTGAAACCAGGGAAGACGGGGAAAACACTAAGTAAAATTATGGATCAGGTAAAACGTGTTTCCAGTACTTTCAGACCCTCCTTCCCGTCTCTCTAAGTGTTCTCTTGAATTCTTTCTGGCCATTTATCCTGCCCAATCCTCTTCTCACGAATAGGTCAGGCAAGGGCAATTTCCAGTTTACAACAAATTTGCCCATCTTTTACCTTCTGAAGGGGATTTATGTTTGAAGTTTTATTTCTAGTTATTGTGTCATAGAAAGGTTTTTATCTTTTGTCAGATTTCCAAGCATTAGTCCATTTGTGGAAAGGTCTTTGCAGGAAGAAGGGAGCTTCCCAGCATCCTTAATATAATACCGTGTAGGTATTACATGCTTCGCAAAGCATTCACCAGTGTGGTTTTAACAAGTGGGTTGAAGGCAGGACTATGTGTTTGTAATGTCTATAAAATAAGCTTCATGGGTATTAGTTCAGAGGCAGCTGGGTCCTTTACTCTCATTGCTCAACTTCCTAATAAATCTTCATCTCATGAAATCCAGTGTGTGTGTTAGTCAGTTTTCCATTACTATAACAAAATACCTGAAGTAATCAAATAAAAAAGAAGAAAGATTTATTTCAACTCACAATTTTGTAGGTTTCAGTCCATAGTAGGTTGGCCCCATGGCTTTTGGGCCTGTGATGAGACAAAACATCATGGTGGGAAAAAGCTCCATGTGATGGAGAAAGCTGCTCATCTCATGGCAGTTGGGAAGTGAAAAAATAAAGGAAGAGACCAGGGTCCCCCAATCCTCTTCAAGGGTATGCCCCCAGTTACCTAAGATCTCTTACTAGGTCCCAACTCTTTTTTATTTTTTATTTTTGTATACTTCAGTATGTTTATTACAATAATGGCAATTTAGAAACAACCTAAAATATGCAAGATTAGGGATTAGCCAAGTAGATTGTGGCATCTCCCTAAGATGAAATAATATGCATGTATTAATAAGGATAATGCAGACATAATTGTACACATGGAATGATGTTTACAAAATAGTAAATAGAAAAGGCATCTAAATAGAATATTAGAGTATAATCTCATTTCTGTGTATTTGATCCAAAAGAATGTATAAAGTATAAAAAGACTTACTTCTTGGTGGGAGACGGGACTTAAAAGTAAATTAAAGCTGGGGGGCAGGGTGCCTGTCGGTAATCCCAGCATTCAGGAGGCTGAGTCGAAGGATCAGAAGTTCAAGGCTGGCCTGCCAGCAGAGTGAGACCCCGTCTCAAATTAAAAAAAATAAAAGGGGTTGGGGACTTAGTTCGGTGGGTTCCATTCCCAGTACCAAAAGAAAAAACAAGAATTAAAGTTTTCAGCCTATAAGAATTTCAGAAAGTGAAAATGAATCATTTATACTGTGAAAAGGCTTTGGGTCAGATTTCTCACATATGAAGAAACGTAACCCCTACCTATACCTGAGAAGCCCTGCAGATGCTCCTTTCGCTGGACGCATTTTCCAAAGCAGATGGGACTTCTGCTGTGGTTGGGATCTGGAATGGACTTTCAGGGAAGGATTTGATTGAGGGGGTTGGGCCCTGAACTAGGTCCTGCCTTTTAAAGGTCCCCCCACCTCCCAATGGTCCCCAGAGGTGGGGACCAACCCTTTAACACATTGGCCTTTGGGGACATACCAGGTCCAGACTGTGGCACCGGGTGACTACCCTTTCCCACTTCCCACTAACTCGCTAATGACTCCTTAGTTATTAAACCCAGGAGACATTTCTTGGTGCTCCTTGTGTCCTGGCAGCACTGTTTGGCATGGGCACACGCTCTCTCTCCTCCTCTGTGGTCCTCATGATGTGGAGCCTCTCTTCAGCAATTCTGCTGCCGCTGCTCACCCATGGGCAGGAGCCTTTCTCCTCTTGGCCTCACACCCACAGGCCAGCTGGGCCAGCTCCTCCAGGCCTCCACTTTAACTGCTCCTTCTGCTCTCTTTACATCCAGATCTCACAATGGCCCCTCCTGCCCCGATTGTCTGCTGGTTTTACTCCAGATGGAAACTTGGGCGTTATTATTGTTTCTTGCCTCTGACTATCAAATCAATTACTGGGGGCTTCCGTATTCCCTCCCTTCTGGTTTCTGGAACTTGTGTCTCATTGTGGCACTCACCATCTCCAGCCCGAGGGTCGCCCTCTGCCTCTCCGCCCAGCCAGGCTTGGTGCTGTGACCAGAGGGACCTTTCCATATCTGAAAATAGTCTTTTTTTTTTTTTTTTTTTTTTTTTTTTTGAGGGGAGTACTAGGGATTGAACTCAGGGGCACTTGGACACAGAGCCACATCCCCAGGCCTATTTTGTATCTTATTTAGAGACAGGGTCTCACTGAGTTGCTTAGGGCCTGACTTTTGCTGAGGATGGCTTTAAACCCCGATCCTCCTGCCTCGGCCTCCAGAGCCGCTGGGATTACAGGCATCTGCCACCACTCCTGGCTGAAAACAGTGACTCTTGTTTTTTTTTTTTTTTTTTGGTCACACTTCTCTGTGTCCCACCTGGTGGATAAAATCTGAATTCCATAGCCAGGCATGACTGTTTGATTCCTGTGGGCTGCTCCTGGTTTTCCTCCTCGCGTTGGTCTTCCATCCTGTTTAACCCTTTAGCAACACCGATCTTCTGGGAGCAGGTCAAACGGGATGCTGTTTCATGCTCCAGGTTTGGGCAGCTCCTTTTTTCTGGAATGCTCTCTCATATTCCTCTGGATCAGGAAATCTCTTTTGCGTTTTTTCTTTGTGGAGTCTTTTTTGCCAGACACTTGCAGGCAGGAGTTTCAAAGCTCCCACTGTACCTAAATATACTTCTGATAACTTCTTTTATCATATTGGATTGTAATTGTGGCCTATGTGACTTATCTTCTCACTAAGGCACAAGCTTCTTGATGGAAGGGGTTGTGTATTTCCTTAAGTCTCTGTGGTTTCTAGAATGGTCCTTAACATTTTAAGTAGATATCTATTCAATGAAAAAAATGTGTGATAATTTAAAATGCCCCAAAAGTTTTTTTTTTCTTTTTTGGAAAAGTGTTGGAACCCTTAAAAAAGAGGTTTAGCTATTAGGTCCTATGGTCCTTTCCCTCTGTAGGTATTCTTCATGGGTCTTCTTTAATAGTTATTTGTGGAATCTATACATTTTGTACTCTTTTGCATTGCGTTGTAGTTCCACAGCTTATAGACATTCAAAAAGGTGTTTTCTATCAGAAAAAAAATTATAAACTACAAAGGGTGGACTGATAAGGAAGAAAAGCAAACCCCAAATATGGTTCAAGCTACTTTTTTTTTAAAAAAAAATGAAAATCACATTTAACTTCATTGTAAAGGTAGGATTCTGATTTTAAAAAAGTACTGACTAAATTTATCTTATAAGCACTCTAATTTATTTGGTCTTTCCAATAAGATGAGAAAAAGATTTGAAAATTAGTACTTTATCAGAATTATTTCTATTTTGACACTGTTATTTAATTCTTGAGTAAAGACAGCATAGCATGACAGTCACAGGTTCTGGGAGTTGGGAGGAACTTTAGAAGTCTTTTCTTGATCATTGTCCCATAAAAGTTCATGCATCGAAGATTTGGACTCCAGTGGATGACATTGTTGGGAGGTATCGGAAACTTCCAGAGGTGAGGTCTAGTGGAAGAAATTTAGACCTCTGCTCTCTCTTTTTGCTTCCTGTTTGCGATGAGGTGAGCAGCTTTGCTCACATATTCCGATTATGATGTTCTGCCACAGGCCCAAAGGAAATAGGACCAAGGGACTATGGACTGAAACCTCTAGAATTTTGAGCAAAAACAAGCCTCTACTCCTTTAAGATGATTATCTCAGGTATTTTGTTACAGTGATGAAAATCTAACACCACCACAATAGAAAACATTTATTGAATAGCTACCACCAGACAGGCTCTATATACGTTCATTCATTTCATGAGGTTCACACAATTATTACTATCCATTTTACACACGAGGAATAAAAAATAGGCACAGTAAAGTTAAGTAAGTTGTTCAAGATTATGGAAACTAAGTGGGAGAGCCAGGCTTTGAACTTGTTGAGTTCAGTTTTTTCATTTGATATAGGAGAGAACTAAGACCCCTCACAGGCACACACTTAACTGTAGGTACGAACCGCTCTCCCACTGTGGTTCCGGTAGTACATTAGTGCTTTTTGATTTGTTCTGGGTATGTTACAAATTGGTAGCAGATCATCTCCAGCATCAGCCTTATTCAGTGGCTGTTCACAAAACAAAATCAGTTCTGAATCAGAAAAGACAAAGTCCACATAAACTCTCTCTCTCTCTCTCTCTCTCTCACACACACACACACACACACAACACACACACACACAAACTCTTGCATTGGCCATTCTTATCAGTGAGTCTCTTTGATCATTGTGGGAATATTATTGAACAGGCCAGAAAAATCCCACAAGCATCCACGTGTACACTATAACAAGATGCAGGGATATAGAATATAATTACCTGAGACTTGACTTTTGATTTTTGAAATATATCTTTGATATAAAACTATTCTGAGTCTGGTCTTTCTCTATTTCTGATGCAAGAGCCTTGAATTCCTGAGTCCCTGGCCTCACTCTGAGCAGCAGCCGACCCAGATGGGATGGCACATGTTCAGTGGCAGTGGTACTGAGTTGCAAGGCTGTGGAGAAAGAGCTATGGCACTGTTTTCTATGGGGATTACAGAAATAATTGTCACACTGGTTTTTGTGTCTTTAAATTAGAAGTTCTTTGTGGTGGTGGGCTATTCTTTTAGCAGCATGTTTCTACTTACTGAAAAGCTTTGCTGAACACAATATACCCACTCTGCTATGTAAATAAAGACATTATTGTTGGAATAATGCAGTTCGGGGGATGCCTCTTCGGGTAGGCCTATCTGTCAATCTGGGTTTAGTTGGCTTTCTCAGCCCACCCATTCTAATTACTGCTTTTCACTCTCCTAGAATGGGGATCTGGGAAGGGGATTTGTTACAACTGGGTTATTTAAATGGAATTTTCCAAATATACAGTATCTCCTCCTCAGATCACAACTTCACTCCCCCATTCCTTCCTGCTTGCTTTAAAAGGCCTTGGCAGGCTATGATTATGAACTGAAGGGCAGGTTTCAAGCACCCTCTATTTATGAGAGGGATGAAGGCCATCAGAAAGCTGCATGCATTTGGAATTGTTACCCTTTATTCTAATTTCATTTCAACTTCTGCTGAATTCGAGAGTGAATTCATAAATGCTGGATATCAGATATGCTATCAGTCGTCTGGCCTTTTTTTTTTTTTTGTGATTGAAGTTTGCCCTGACCTTTTAGTAAATATAGGTAATTTGATGCCATATTCTTAACATTGTGTGTTAGCAAATAATTTCATATAGATTTCTTTTTTTTTTTTTTTTTGGTATGTGCGTGGTGCTAGGAACAGAGCTAGGACCTTCTGCAAGATAGGTGAGTGCCCTACCACTGAGTTACACCACCAGCCCTAGAATCTATTGTTTGAAAAAGACGGTAAGATGCTAAATTCATAGTAGGAAGGCAAACACTACCTTGAAAGACGGCACACTCATGATGTTTGTGATCTGTAATAAGGTGATGCCTATGTTTGCAATTTCCTCACCCAGGACCTCATGGCCCAGAAACAGGTACCCAAAAGCTACAAGTGACTGTGATATGGTTTATATCACGCCAGCATAAATTTCTCTGTTTTCTTATATCTGTGAGGCTGCCAGATGTATTCTCTTGTGAGCAATCTGTAAAGGAAACACTGAGACACTGGAGGCAAATCTTCCTGCTTTATAAAATGGATGGTTCTTTGCGACCCATTCTCTTCTAAAAGGGGCTACAGATTTTATGTGGATCATAATCCATTTAAGCAGCTATTTGATCCTAATATTTTCCCCATCTCAACCTTTCCTTTCTCAACCATACTTCCTAAAACTCATTGCTGCCTGCATTTCTAATCTCCTTCTCATGTGGGAAGTTCCTTATAGATTGGATTCCTGTCCCAATCACATGGACTAATCCAGTGAGCCCTGCTCTGTACTCATGTCTTTTAAATGTCTGCCTCATCTCAGGGTATCAAACATTCCCCCAGTCAATTTCTTGTAGTAACCATAATTACAATAATGGTCAACAAAGTTATTATTAATAGTAAACATAAATCATGTAATATATCATTTGTAACACTATTGCCATTTTAATTCTTGGTACTGCAAAGGCTGTCTTTCTATTTCCAGGTCAATTTCTTCCATCTTTTTGAATGGACTACTCTTTTCTACAGTCTACTGTCTATAGGCATCTTCCAATTTACTTAGCTTGGAAATTTTTGAATCATTTTGATTCCTTGCTCTCTATCTTTCCCTTGGTGATTATCAGTTAATGATCTTGGATCTTCCTGTGGAGGGCCTTGCCCCAACCCTTTCCTTGTCATTACTTCATGTGACATTTGCAGCTTCCAATTCTCCCCTACTGTAGCCTGCCCTGCTCGAATGAACTCCGGAATAACTTATGTACATGTCATTGTCAACCGAAACATCATACAGAAAAGGATTCTCCAAAGATTATATTTATTTGGGAATATGCATGCCATCATGGACATAAGTGCTTATTCAAAGAGGCCAAGGCAAGGGGAAGTTTTTAAAGACAAAGAGGGTGAAATTCATGTGTGCTACTTGGATACAAAGGTCACTGATCTCAGAGACCCAAGGCCTGAGTTGGCGTCAGGCTCATTGATGAAGGTGCCATAACCTGGCCAGTGTTACGTCGGTGGCATCTCATCTGAATTGCTGCAGTCTCAAAGAATGTTAAGGACAAACTTTGTTACAAAATTTTATGCACATGTGGAGACATGCAGAACATGGGTGCATGTAGAAGGTGAAGAAACTTCTTTTGGGGATTTAGAGAGTCTGGAAACAGTATTAATTTCAAAAAGGGAGGAGCTTTCCCTCTTCATTATTTCTGAACTAGTTTACTCTGGATCTGACATGAATGATTTCCTCTTAGCATAAGCAACTTTCACAGTATCTTCCTTGCCAAAAGTTAAGGATGGATACTGATGGATGAATTTTGAACTTCATAGTCTGTACCTATTTTTTTTTTTTTTTTGGTACTGGGGATCCAACTTATGGGTGCTTAACCATTGAACCACAGCCACAGTCCTTTTAAAAATATTTTATTTAGAGACAGGGTCTTGCTGAGTTGCTTAGGGCCTCATTACGTCGCTGAGGCTAGCTTTGAACTTGCAATCCTCCTGCCTCAGCCTCCTAGGCCAGCCTTCCAAGCTGCTGTGATTACAAGCATGAACCACCCTACCCAGCCTTAGTCTATATCTAACATTACATCCTGTTGCTCCCTTACGAGTGCTATGCTTCAGCCAAATATGCCATGCCTAGTTCTTAAAATTTTAATTTCTTCCTTCCCACATCTGCCTCTCCTTCCTTACCCTGGTCCTCCTCCTTTTCCTCTTTTGCACTCACCAGTTTACCCTACAAACATAAATGAAGACCTCATCACAGCAAGGCATTGCACAGACCCTAGAAATATAAAAAGCAAATCCACAAATCCATGACATCCCCTTAGGCTCTGTACTAGCAAGTGGATCTAACAGGGTAGGAAAAAAAGGTGTTAATATAATAAATGACATATGCATGTTTTGCTTAAAGAGTTTTTGGAATGCAGAGAGCTAGCAACCAACACTGTGTCATAGAGTGAGAAAGTGTCCTAACAAGAATATGACTCTTCAGCTAAGTACTGGAACCAGATTTTTTCAGGTAAACGGGGGAGGATCACTCCTGTCAAAGGGCACAGGCTGCAGTTATGAGGCCTCATGGAAGATTTTGGAAATGGCAAGATATCAAAAAGCTGGATCTCGAGGGAGATTGGGTGGAGCGGGTAGTGGGTAGACAGGCAAATGATGAAACTTTCTGTATTCTTTCATCCTGTGGTAGAGGAAGCAGAGGCTTAGGAGCATTTACAGAATGACAACCCCATTTGTAATTTAGGAAATAATATTCTGGATCCAATTTTCAGGATGGAAAGGGACTAGCAAACTTGCAATGACTGTTGAGAGTAAAGTAGAATAAGAGATATTTAGGACTTATAGGACTTTGTGACTCATTGGTTCCTGGGGAAAATAGAGATGAAGAACTAGGGAGAAAATCTGGACATTATTGCACAGGGGCTGCTGAGGCTATAGAAGGACATGAGATCACCTTGCAAAGAGAAAGCTTAGGACAGACCATTATCTTCTTCTCTCCTCCAACCCCCCACTACTTTTATATCAGGGATTGAACCCAGGAGCACTTAACCACTGACCCACATCCCTAGCCCATTTTTAAATTATTTTTTTATTTTGAGACTAGGTTGCTTATAGTTTCACTAAATTGCTGAGGCTGGATTGAAACTTGTGATCCTCCTGCCTCAGCCTCCCAAGCCACTGGGATTACAGGTATGGGCTGCCATGCCAGGCTCAGACCCACTTCTTTTTATCTTTCTACTGGGCTCTTTAGTCCAATGTGTACCCTGGCACCAATATGTATGACAGATATGAAAACAGGACTTCTGACACAGAAGCTTAGCTGCTTGACCTCCTCTCTTATCTGAGCCCATCAATGGCTGGGGCTCCTGAGGACCCTGGGGAAACCACTGCTGGATGTGTGACAGGGAAAGAGTAAGGTGGGAGGAAATTGTAATTATTGAGCATCTCTCTCTCGTAGCAGGTACTGGTCTAGGTACTTCTCCTGATGATTGTGATTGTGATTGATGATCCTGAGGATGATAGCTGGTATCAGTAATTTCTCTTTTCTAAGATAATAAAAATTATTGCCAGAAAAATCCTTTCAAAAGCACTTAAAAATTCTCTATTCCATTTGGAACTGGACTACATACTTTTCAAGTCAGAAAGATGCTGAATTTGTTCCCCAAAACCAGTTGCTTGAAATGATTTGACTCTAGAAATGTAGTTTTCCTCATGTATGCCTTAAAAAAATAATCTCTTTTGAAAATACAGAGGTTCTAGGTAACCAGTGATAATAATGTCTATGAGGAATTATTTTGCCAAGACAGGTTCTTTTAGCACATCTGGCAAATCTGTTCTGTTCTTGCTCTCTTATTTTTATGGGCCATAAATGACACATCATAAATGATTCTGAGCTAAGTGTCAGGCTTAGTTTTCAAAAAACTTTCTCTACTGATGTTTCCAGAATTTTTTGAGAACTAAACATTAATAGAAAAAAAATTGTTGGGTACTTTTTAGCAAGTAAGTTATTAATCATCCTGGAGTATATTTAATTTTTTTCTTGTGTTACTGCATTCTAATAAAGATCTGTATTGTATTCACAGTCGTCCTGTACGTGCCTTGGCTTTGCATTGCTATGCTTTATCAGAATATAGTAGAAAACTTTTAAAGTAAAAATTCCTGTAGGAATTGACTCATTCCATGTGTTAAATTTTCAATTAATTATATTTCTAAATCCACCCTTTAAATGCATTAGTTCAATTTATATTTTGTTCCTCCTTTGTGAATACATGATTAATTTTTATGGATTTTTCCTATGAAAATTTGTTTATAATTTTATCAGAATAATACATTGTGTCTATGATGTATTAAAAGCATGAACAAAGCTTCTTCGTAACTACATTTTGTGTACAGAGATTGTAATGCATTATAAATTGATGCTCATAAAGTTTTAGATTTTAAATTTCTAAACTAACATTTTAAAAACAGAACTTCTGTATCTGAGGAAATGCCCTTCTCTTGTGATAAGCAATGAAACTATTTTAAAATAAATCTTTCACATGGAAATTTAATTATCCACAGCTTGATGGTTTGTTTTAGAAATGCTTTTTTTTTAATAGTAAAGAAGCATAAACAATCAGCTCACAAAATACTAAAAGCTTTAGGCCTACTTAATCAGTGAATTGGAGGACCTAAGGATTTTTTTTTTCTTGGTGAGATATTTAATGACTTGCCATTGCTCTCTTCAATGCTGGGCTTATTGTGACCTGAATTAGGGAGTCTTTTGTGCTTTCACCCTTTAATTTAATTAGATAATGATTTTGCAATCAGGAGTTCCCTGGAGATAGCAAATTTATTGACACTGTAAATCAACCTCTAGATATAATTTCATGCTGTTCATTTCATTGTTGGTGGATAGAGAGGCCATGCAGAGTAGGGGGCAAATGTTAATTCTGTCAGAAATTAAGTCCTCGGTGGTCTAGGCCTAGTTTGATAGAAATGGCAGAAAGATTGAGCTAGGAGGTCAAGTAAATGAAGTCCCACAGAGGATCAAGAATATTAAGACATTTCCTAAATACAGGCAAAAAAATGCCCTTCATTTTATATAATTAAGCACGTGAAGGTATGGGGTTAGCGAAAACCGACACTATCAGATTTTTCAACTAAAACTACGGTTTTAGAGATGAGAATATTTGGGGCCTGAAAGATAACATGCTATAGTAATTTTACTTGGTGTTGGCATTTAGGGTGTCTCATCCATATGGCCAGCTCTTGAGTTCTGAGTTGGACTTTGCTCCTTTGTATCTTTGAAAATCTTTTTCAGGTATTAACAGAAAAAAGTGTATTTCTTCCTATATAATGTTTTGCAACTTTTTTTTGTTTTGTTTTTTGCACTATAACCTTTTCAGTTAAAAAATGTTCACAGAACACCAATACATAAAAATTCAATTTTACAAAAATACGTTTATTTTTTAAGTTCAAATTTTATGATGTTTATTTATAAAATAATTTAGTGAGAATGTGAGGCTACCTGTCTGAACAAGGTATTATAGACAAAAGATGAAAGTTTACCTGCAACCAATCATCTTTTGTTTTTTGATTGCGAAGCACTGAAAATAATGGTACACAGTTAAGTAATTACAAAGAATAAAATGATCACTACTTTTAGAATTTCCCTTTAAGGACTTGTGTTGCAATGTCTGACTATGCAGCCAAGGAGAGCCAGCAATTTGAAAGAGAAACAACAAAGATGTCTAGCAAGATGGAGTAACTAGACATAATATTATGAAACAATGTTTTTCAGATATTGGACACCAGGCAGCACAGAACAGGGAGCCCTGAGAGATGGGAAAGACACATGGTAGGCCTATGATCAAACCAGTTGGCTAGTTAAACCTCCAGGCTGCAGTGCTGGCAGGGTGAATCCAGGGATGTACCAGCCTCTCTGAGTTGAGGAGCCATAGCTGAGAGTCAGGCAAGACCAACGATATTAGAATTTATACAACACGGTCGTGGAGTACAGACAGCAGCTCAGGCGTGTACGAGTCAGAACTATGACGGGGGCTCCCTGTGAGTCATCAGTTGAATACTCTCAGAAATTACGTGAGACAACTAGCCAAGGCCTGGGAAGGCACCAAAGGAGACAATCTCTGAACACTGTACAGGCCAAGCACAGTCCGTGTTCCCACCAGCTGGCAGAAGAAGCCTATATTCTTGAAGCTTTGAGTATTCAGAGGGTGTACCCTCAAGAGTGGGGCAAGATCCATCCTAAATTAGGGGCGGGTAAGCTCTT
The DNA here is from genome assembly GCF_021218885.2 of Marmota monax. NCBI lineage: Eukaryota > Metazoa > Chordata > Mammalia > Rodentia > Sciuridae > Marmota > Marmota monax. The sequence goes on from NW_026693571.1 coordinate 40,923,501, forward strand.
TATAGAAGGAGCCAGATGGTAAATATTTTAGGCTTTGTGTGTGACATATGGCCTCTGTTGATCCTCTTCCTTGTTCTCCTCCTTTTCCTTCTCTATTGTTTCCTTCTTTACACCTCTTTAAAAAATTAGAAATCATTCTTAGCTCATAAGCCATACCAAAAAAAAAAAAAATCACCCATAGTCTGTATTTGGCCCATGGGTCAAAGTTTTCTGACTCTTACCTTAGATTTAAGATTGTTCTGGTCCTGCCTAATAAAGCTTAAAAGCCAGTAATTTCTCTTTTCTAAGATAATGAAATCATACTGTGTCCTATCTACTTAACTGCATTATAAAAACAAATCTCACAGTCATTTAGAAGAATGCAGAAAAAAAAGGAATGCAAAAATATATAGCATACAAGAGAGTAAAATTCACAGACTGTCGACCAATCAATAAAATTTCTAATCATAAAAAGAAATGAAGAAAAAAATCAATTGATCAAAACTGACTCAGAAATTACCCAGATTGTAGAATTAGCAGATAACGACATTAAAATATGTACTATACACATGTTGTATTTATTTAGTAAGTTACATAAAGATGGACCTGGCTAGGCAGAAATAGAAAAGATGAAAGAAGGCTCATTCTAGGAAAAATATAAACTATCTAAGAAAAAATGTGCTATATGAGATCAGTAGCAGATTAAAATTTGCATAAGTTTAGTAAATTTTAAAGACATAGCAATAGAAACTACTCAAAAAGAAACACAGAGAAAAAAAATACTACTTGCCACCACCAAACACCATGAACAAAGACACAAAAACAGAACAAAATGAGTCAACCACATGAAAGGATTATACAATAAAAAGGGTAATATTTCATGCCAATTAAGGTTTGCCTCAGGAATGCAAGGTTGGTTTAACATTAAAAAAATCAATGTAATTGGCTACATAAGTAGAATGAAAACGAAAAATATCCATATTATCATCTCAGTAGAAATGGAAAAGGCATTTAAGAATAGTCAGCACTGATTCCTGATTAAAAACTATGAGAAAACTTAAAATGGAACTTCATCAACTTGATAAAGTACATCTATAAAAAACATGCTATTAGTATAGTTATTGGTTAAAACATAATGCTTTTCCTTTTATTAGGAAGCAAACAAGGAAGTCCACTCTCACTACTTCTATTTAATACTTTCCACTCAGTGTTACTGAACTACCAGAACTAGTACAACAGTTTAATATTCAAAAGCAATAAACAAAAATTGACTGCATTTCTCTGTACTAATAAAAAAACAAGTGGAAATTGAAAAGGAAAAATTGCCATTTCTGATATCATAAAATATGAAATGCTTAAGGATAAATCTAACAAAAAATGGGCAAAATCTCTACATCTGAAATGTATAAGACATTCCTGAAGGAAAATAAGGAAGTATTAGATGAATGGGAGACTTACTGTATTCACACATCAAAGACTCAAAATTTGTTAGGAGCCAATTCTCCCCAAATGCATAGATTCAACCAAATCCCTCATTCCAACAGTTTTTAAAAACAAATTGGTAAATAAATCCTAAAATTTATACGGAAATTTTATCTAGAGCAGCCAAAACAGCTTTGGAAAAGTTCAAAGTTGGGAGACAGATGGATGATAAATCTGCAGTAATCAAGACACTGTGATAATGGTGTAAAGATAGACAAAAAGACCTTTAGGAAAGAAAAGAGTATCAAGAAATATTCCTACACATGCATGGTTGCTGTCATTTGGCTCTGGAATGCATCCCAGAGGCCCAAAGGCTTGGCTCCCAGCTTGATGCCTTTGTAAGACTGTGGAAACTCTAAGAGGTGGGGTCTTTAGGTCACTGGGGGTGTGCCCTCAAAGGGACTGTAAGACTCTCGACTCTTCCTTGTCTTTGCTTCCTGGCTCCCATAAGGTGAGCAACTTGCTCTACCACATGCCTGTGCCTTGCCACAGGCCCCAAAGCAACAGGGCCAATTGATTGTGGACGGGAACCTCCAAACCTATGAGCCTGAATAAACCTGATCTCTCACAAGTGGATTAACTTAGGTACTTGTAATGGCAACAACAACCTGACCAACATGATGGTCCATTGATTTTCCACAGTTTCCAAGGCAATTCAGTGGGGAAAAGGACGATCCTTTTCACATATGGTACTGGAAAAACTGGGTAGTCATATGCAAAATAAGTAAATAAAATTAAAAAAATTAGCTTGACTTTTAGCTCATACCATATTAAAACAGTAACTATGGATGGCTCTTAATTTAAGATGTAAAAAAATTCTAAAACCTTTAGAAGAAGAAGAAGGCATAAGCAAAAACATAAAATGTAGTGGCTTTGAGTTTGGGAAAGAGTTTTTTGTTGTTGTTGTTGTTATTTTTAAGGGAAAAAACAATAAATTGGACTCTATGAAAACAAGAAGTGTTCGCTCCTCAGAAAACACTGGCCAAAATGAAAATAAAAGTCACAGATAAGGAGAAAATATTGATAACAAATATATTTGACAAAGCTCTCATTTGTAGAATATATGAAGAATTTTATTCTCATTGATAAAAAAATATCAGCACAAAAAAACTGGAATAAGATTTAAACAAATACTAAAGAAGATATACCAATGACATATAGACATATGAAAAGATGGTCAACATAATTAATTGTTAGGAAAATGCAAATGAAACTCACAGCACACGCTCACTAGGATGGTTACAATTTACAAAATCCTCATACTACCAAATGTTGGTGGGAAAGTAGAACAAGTAGAATTTTCATTTGCTGCTGGTAGGAATGAAAAATGGTCCAAACTGGTTTGGAAATTTTGGCACTTCCATAAAAACTTTAAACAAAAGAACTAATAAGTGACCCAATTCCACTGGTAGGTATTTATTAAGTGAAAAAATATTTTCATTCAGGTATTTGCACACAAATGTTTATAACAGCTTTATTTTATTTATGATGGCCCCAAACTGGAAATAGTCAAAAGTCCCATAGGTGAGTGGATGAACAAGCTGTGGGGCTGTCACTCAGTGGTAGAGTACTTTCCCAGTGTGCACAAAGTCCTGGGTTCCATCCCCAAAGCAAATAGGTGGTTGCCTGAGCACTGCAGGGAGACACAGTAACAGAATTATGTAGGTATATAAGCACAATTTTGGGGAGAAGTGGATTTGTTCATCAACCTGCTTGTGTTGTTTTATGTGTATCTATAAATGTCACAATTTGTCAAATTGTATACTTCAAATAATTTGGAATTTACAGTATGGTGATTGTACTCAATACAGCTGCTAAGAAAGAATAATTGCAAATATTTTAAAGCTGAATCAGTAGAGTTATCTAGCCAATATTCTTTCTTTACCATAAGCATAAGAATCAGATGAGAAGAAATTGAACTGTATAATCAGTACTAAAATGATTTTAATACAATCCTATTACTGTGCTCCATCTTAATGCTTTCACATGTTTTTGCAAAATTGCACATTATGCATTGAGGAGAGCAGATGCACCCATATTATTGCAGAGTGTTTGCACAAAATATTTTCCAAGTACAGACATGCATAGGATTGTATTATTAGAAGAAATATTGTATTACCCCAGAAAATGAAAACATATGTCCAAAGACTCATACTCAAATATTCATGGACATTCTATTCCTAATAGCTTCGACTAATGAATAGATAAACTAACCATGATAAACCCATATAATAAGGTATATTTAGCACTAAAATTAATGAATTACTGATAAATACAATGATATGCATGAATCTGAGAAATGTTTTTCTAAGTGAAAGAGGTTAGACATAGAAAGCTATATTCTGTATAATTCCATGTGCATGAAATACCAGAAAAGGCAAACCAATAGTGACCAAAAGCAAATTAGTGGTTGATAAGGTTCAGAAAGCAGGAGTTAGACATTGACGGAAAAGGGGCACACGGGAACTTGGGAAGGTAGTGAAAAGAAATATCCTATTCTGTGATTGTTGTGGTGGTAACACAACTGTGTACCTTTGCCAAAACATACCAAGTTGTTTAATTAAGAATGATAAATATAGCCAGGTGTGGTGGTGCATGCCAGTAATCCCAGATACTCAGAAGCCTGAGGCAGAAGGTTAACAAGTTTGAGGCCAGCCTGGGCAACTTGGAGAGACCTTGTCTCAAAACAAAATAAGAGCTGGAGGTGGAGCTTAGTGGTAGAGCACTTGCCTCTTGGTTTTGATCCCTTATACTATGAAACAAAATCAAAAAATGAGAGCGATGAATATAATAGTATATAAATCAATGAAGCTGGCAGAAAGAGAATATCAAGTCTACATTTAAAAGAAATTAGTAGGTATACAAAGAAAGGGTGGGAAAAGCTAAGATCTGAGATTTGAATAAAATGGAAAATAAGTCAGCAGAAGTTAATTAAAGGTCTTTAGTGTGTTAGAAATTTATTTTTAATACATTCAAGTGTCCATGTGGACTGGATTATAGTTTTAAAAAGTTACATGTATTTTTAGAAAGGAATTAAAATGTGTGTCAAAACCCTGGAGTATCATTCAATCCAGCTCCTACTTAATATTCTGCTTGCACCTCAGCTCATCCCTTGTTTTGATTGTTATTGTGGTTGTTGCAGTAATTCATGGTTGGGTTATGGAGCTTGTTTTTACCCCAGTTTAAAAGTGGTATAATCCTGCTTATTATTTTCCTGTCTGTCACTAAGACATCCTTGGCAGCAAGGGTGTTGTTCTGTGGACAAGGAATAAGTGCATGGTCATTCTCTAGAAAGACCACACAGTGGTGTGGGATTATACCTTCCACGCTGGATTTGAGAAGCCCTAGGTGCAAAGCGACTGTCTGGGAAGAGTACAGAAGGGTTTGATCTCAACAATCTAGTTTTTAGTATTCAGATGCTTAAATTCTAGTTTGAAGCAAACAATTTTAAGATACCCTATCAAAGTTGTGCTACACTGCTCAAAGTTTATACAACTCACCATATGATAATCTCCTAACTTTACTTAAAACAACATTATAACATTTGGCAAATTCATTTCACTCTTGAAGGTACAATTTCATCAACAATTCCAATTTAGAGATGTAAGTTTTACAAGTAGCTTTAGTAGCGGGGTGAGGACGATTCTTCAAATATTTAGGAGCCATGTTATCTGGCTGCCATTTAAGGCATTCTTCTGATGAATCTAACAATTAGAAGCTGAAGAGTGAATAAGTAATTTGTTTATTAATGGAACTATGGGACCAAATATGGGTACTTGGCAATCAAGGTAGATAGCTTCTTGAGGAAGAAGAAGGACATAGAAATGGAGAGAGCCAAGGTAGAAAGGTTAGGTGGTGATGTGAGTGTTCTATCTAACTCTTCCTTGTCACTCCTGGGTCTCACCCAATGCGGGCAAGAAAGAGAGTAAAGACTGGTACCAGGACTAACACTGTAGAAATGTGACTTGTGAATCTAGGAATATGTTATCCTTTAGGAGATGCATGGAGGAGACATTGAGAAGTTTTTATGGTATTCTCCTATACTTCATAGTGCCATGCATTATTTTATTGTCACAAAGACTAGAGAATCAAAGTGGAAAGTTATTGGAGATATGTTCATAAAGATAGGCAGGGAAGGCCATGTAGGGCCTTTCAAGTGACTTAAAGTTTGCCCCCCAGCATGATGGCAAGATGTTCTTTGCAGAGCTTACATTGACTCTTACCTGGAAACTAGAACAAAGGGGTTTACCTATGAACTAAAATAAAGAAATGCACAAGCAGAGAACTGTTCATGTAGTGCCTAAAACAATTGGATTTTGTCTGTGTCATGCAATAAAAGGACTAAGAAGGTCGTCAGCCCAAGTGCAGTGGCTCAGGGATATTGTCAAGGACCCGGGCTTCTTGGCCTTTCCTGTGCATCATTCTTAGCTTGTGGCTTTTATCTCTTAGTTGTAATACGGCTATTTAATTTTTGAATGTCCTGGTCACATTATGGGAAAGCAAACAGAAGAGCAAAGTACTGGAGGCATACGGTGATTAAGTCTGTCCTTTTGAAAGGCTCTTCTGAAAACTCTACTTGAGATTATTCTGATTATTTCTCTTTGGTCAAGATTGGGTCAAATGGCTATGCTTAGTTCCAAGAGCAGCTCAGAAGCTGCTGGAAAAAAATCGGGGTTCAATTAGTAAGAAAGAGGGGCAGAATGGGTATTGGGTAGACAACTAGAACCATTTTCCACAGGGAGTGAGACTGCAACCTCAGGGTCAAGTTTGAAGTCCATTTCTGGAACTACCATGAGAGATGATGGAGCTTGGACCAGGGTGAGAAGGGATGAGAGTGCAAGTGCTCAGGAGTATAATATATATTTATATTTTAAAGAGCCAATACCTTGATAGTAGTCTTGATCTGAGATGACAATGGTAGTGAGGAGTTGTTGAGAGCTGCTACACAGGAGCGAGTGCCCTGTAGCTTGGAGCCATGGAGATGTGGAGACTGGCTTCCCTGTGGGGAAGCAGGGGGTTCCTCACCTCTGCTCAGCAGGGGAGGAGGGCTTTGGGAGTGGGCTGCCTTCTTGTTCCTCTGTAATACTACCCCTGACCTTTTTTGGATGGAATGTTCTACCAAATGGCTCCCCTCACTAAATAGGGCTTCAGAATGAGCTTCTCTCTTTCTTTTGCCTGCGTCTCTTGCTTCCCTTGTGGGAGATGGGGTTGAAATGCCCCAAGAAGAAGGTACTTTCTTGTGTCTGTGTGATTATTTAATAGCCTGCCCAATTCACCTGGAGTGACCCTGATGTAGTCACATGTCCCAACAAGCAGTCAAGGATGATTTCCAGATAACTCCTAGTCTACAGGAGAAAAATGATAGTATCATCTACTGAAATAGGGAAACAAATCTAGAGTTCTAACTTAAACAGAGATAACAGCATTGCTCATGTTGGTGGTGGAAGTACTTTGGGCTGATTGCTTAGCAGATCTGTTGTGGCAGATATTCAGAGGGGAGACTGGTTGATGGACATCACTGTTGACCTTTTCAAGCTCCCTAATATGTTGCCCCACAGAAAGCAGCAGCCAGCTGTAGTCAGGAAGTCTGCCTTTGACACTAGAGACCTTCAATCCATTCAATTCTCTAATATTTGGATTAACCAGGCTTTTCAAGTAAGAAATATCCTCTTGGGCTTGGGAGCACGAGAGAATCTCTCTAAATTAGTCATGTTGCTGTGTTTCTGAAGAACATATAGCCCATGTGAACAGGGTGGGGAACATACTCAGGCACTGTGGCAATGGAAAGGGAAATTGTCACTTTGAAGATTTGAGAGAGAAAAATTCAGTTTGAAACAGTGGAATGAGACTTGCATTTAATTCTGTTGGACATTGCTTCCGTAATAACACTAGGACACCACAGTGCCTTGAGGGCTATTAAGATAGAGTGGCCCATGAAGCCTGGAGTCAAGTCCCATTTTCTTGACCCACTTTAAGAAATCCTTCAAAATACGACTGTATCCAAACACATGTCTCATGTTGGCTATCAGTGCCTGTGGATTGCTTCTCCTGCTGCTCTCCTCTCCAGTTCCTACTCTCCAGGCTCCCTCCAGCTGTCACCCCCATGTTGCTCCACAGTCTGTACAGATTAGATGTGGCCAGGAGGTTTATCAGTGGTTCAAAACTATGATCAGATGGGGATCAGAATTAACTTATTGTCCTCTAGACTCCAAGTTCTGGGGTACCCTTAGATGCCCGAGAGACCCCCTTGATAATTTCTGAGTCACAGCTCTATACTAGGTGCAAGGCTTTGAATTCAACTCCACTCTTCACTCTAACAAGCTATCCTAGGGTATCATTGCTTCCTTGGAAGACAGGGCTTGCTGCTCGGATTTCCTAACTACAATTCCCTCCAGTCTTGCTTCCTTGGAGAGTTGACTGATATTTCTTTTGGTGTTAGCTACAGGTTTTTTTCTTCTTTTCCTATTATAAGCAGACAAGTCTCCCAGAACCACACACAATTCCTGCTGACTCTTACGTAACCACCCAGAGACTTGTCACTGTGTCCCATCCTGTGGACTAGTTCTTGTTCTGAGGTATACCGGACCAATATTTAAATGTATCTGGCTCTGAGATTCTGTGTTGCAAACTCTTATACAGATTTTGTAACGTTTCTCTATTCCCACCTTCTGGTTTGTTTTTCCAACTTAGCTGATCTCACTGTTCTTTGAGTGCCCCTCTCTCCCTTGTGATTCCCCTCTTGCTATTCACCTCAGCTGAACAGGACTTTGTTTTTCTTTCTACACTCTAGACTCTATATACCTGATGAGGTCCACCTCAAGTGCTAGTTTTATAAAACATACCAACTTCTAGTCCCTGTAGTAAATAGCAGAACAATAAAACAACAATTTAAAAAAATGGGCAAGGGATCTGACTAAACATTTCTCCAAAAATATTTGCAAATTGTCAATAAATACATGAAAAGATGCTCAATAACATAGCCATCAAGGAAATGCAAATAAAACTGTAATGAACTACCTTTTAAAACCCACTCTTACCTTCTAAAATGGCTTTAATAAAAAGGCACAATAATAAGTGTTGACAAAAATGTGAAGAAATAGGGACCCTCATGCATTGCTAGTGGGAATGTAAAATGGTGCTGATGTTTTGAAAAAAAGAGTTTGGCCATTCCTCAAATTTTAAACATAGTTACCATATGATGTACTAGGTATATGCCCATGAGAAATATGTCCATATGACCAGTAGTATTATTCATAATAGCCCCAAACACCACAAATGTCTACCAACTGGTAACTAGTAAATGAATAAATAAAATGTGGTGTATTTACATAAGGGAATGAACACACACACACACACACACGCACACACACACACGGCATATCTATGGAATGGAATGGTATCTGTTTTGGGCAATAAAAAGAACTGAAATACTGATTCATGCTACAGCATAGCCCTGAAAACATGATGCTAAGTAAAAGAAGCCAATCACAAAAAGCTACACACTGTACAATTCTGTCTATATGAGATGTTCTAGAACAGGCAAGTCAGAATGTAGACAGAATGTAGTGTTTGCCTAGGACTGAGAGATGAGGGGACTGGGAGAGTGATAGACAACGAGTATGTGGTTTCTTTTGTGTTGTTTTAAAATTGATTGTGGAGATACACAACTGTTACTATGTTGAAAGCTATTGGATTGCATATTTTAAGAGGATGAATTTTATAGAAGGTGAAATGTGTCTTAGTAAAGCTGTTAAAAAGAAATCTCACTCTATTCTGCTCTTTCCCACCAAGGGAAAAAAAATGGCTGCCATTGAGTAGTTCTTCGGATGCTGGGTTACACAATCCGATGCACCCCTTAAAGAATGAAGGATTTATTTTTGCAGTGGCTGAGGATTTTGACTGCTAGTGACTCACAGTGGAGTCTTTCTGAAATTACCTTCAGTTGATGAACCTCTAAGGTTACACCTCATCCCACCACTGCTCATATCAAACAACTGCTCAAGTGAGTCCACTGGTTGAGGGAAAAATGTCAGTTGTATGCAGTGCTATGAATGATATCATATGAAGCTCCTAATTAGAGATATTGTGTTGTAGAGATTGGAACGGGGACAGGTGAGAGGGTTGAAGAATGGTTTGCAGTTGACGAAGCATGTGAACCCTTTGCAGAAGTTCATCTATGAATGGGAAAGAGACAGGTGAAAAGGGATGCAGGATGAAAAAAGTATTTGGTTTTCTTTCTGTAAAGGAAAGAGTTTGAATATAGCACTATAGAACACTTCATGAAATACAGAAAAAAAAGATATTAGAAAATATGGAGGATGATTTATGTAACTGGTAATATGAATAAAATAAACCTATACAGAAAGGGAGCAATTTCCAAGATATATTTTAAAGAGAAAAAGCAAGGTGCAAAACAGTGTTATGATGCTAGATAGACCTATATGGGTCTATTTCTGCATGGGTAGACATTTAGATTGCTTCCAAACTTTTTCCCCTTATAATCAGTTTGGCAGTTAATATTCATGTCCATATCCTTGCAAACATAGGTGTGCATATCTACAAGATAGATTCCCAGAAATAGAATTGGTCTATAGTTGCTTATTTTTAAAATTTTGATTAGATATTGTCAGTTTGACTTCCAGAGAAATTGTCTTAGTTGATGTATATAAATATATGGGGGTGTCTGTTTTTGTATAGTTGTTGACATTATGTGTTATTAAATCATGTCAAACTAAGAAATAAGAAATCTCTGTCCATTTATAATTTTAATTTGATTGGATATAGACATTTTAATGTGTATAAATTATATTTGTATTTATTTTTAAATGAACTATCTATTCTTGGCTTTGATCATTTCTCCCCCTATTGGCTTGTGCATATTTTTTCTTAATGATTTTCAAGAACCTCTGGAGGTCATATATAACTTCTAATTGGTCATTTGTGTGACTTGGCTTGTGGGGAGCCATTTTGATGTGTTAAATTGAAAAAATTTAAAGTTAAATCAATGAAGGTTTTGAACTTTGTAAGTTACCTTACTTTGAAATGATTTTAAAATGTATTAAATCTCTGTTAAGTTTCATGGTTTTTCATTATGTTTGTACATGTGAACTGTTAAAATATTTCTTATTGTAAAGAATAAGTAAGGATATAACATTTTCCCCAGATGTCTGTAAAATCACCCATCTACCCTACTACTTGGAAATGCCCCTATATTGAACAATAAACAACTGACACATATGAACCAATCGATAGACTTTCTGAACATTTCTACTATCAAACTATTTTAATTAATTTTTTAAAAATTTATTTATATTTCTTCTAATTATTCTAATATATGACAGAATGCATTGTGATTCATTGCATACAATTGCAATACATGTTTAATTTCTCTGGTTGTACATGATGTAGCGTCATTCATATGTGCAGTCATACATGTACCTAGGGTAATGATGTCCATCTCATTCTACCATCTTTCCTGCCCCCATTCCTCCTCCCCTCCTCACCCTCCCCTTTGCCCAATCACAGTTCCTTCATTTTCCAATGCCCCTCCCCCCTCATTATGTATCAGTGTCCATTTATCAGAGAGAACATTCAGCCTTTGGTTTTTTGGGATTGGCTTACTTTGCTTACCATGATACTCTCCAACTCTATCCATTTACCTGCAAATGCCATAATTTTATTTTCTTTCAATGCTGAGTAACATTCCTTTGTGTGTGTGTGTGTGTGTGTGTATCTATGTATTTATATATCACAGTTTCTTAATCCATTCATCTATTGAAGGGCATCTAGGTTGGTTCCATAGTTTAGCTATTGTGAATTGAGCTGCTGTAAACATGCATGTGGCTGCATTACTATTGTAAGATGATTTTAAGTCCTTTGGGTATAGACTGAGGAGTGGGATAGCTGGGTCAAATGGTGGTTCTATTCCAAGTTTTCTAAGGAATCTCCATACTGTTTTACAGATCAGTTGCACAAATTTGCAGTCCCACCAGCAACATTTGAATATGTCTTTTCCCCCATATACTCGTCAACACTTATTATTGTCCATATTTTTGGTAACTGCCATTATGACTGGTATGAGATGAAATCTTAGAGTAATTTTGATTTGCATTTCTCTAATTACCAGAAAAGTTGAACATTTTTTTCATATATTTGTTGACCAATTGTATACCCTCTTCTGAGACATATCTGTTCAGCTCCTTAGCCCATTTATTGATTGGGTTGTTTGTTTTTTTGATGTTAGTTTTTTTGAGTTCATTATATATCCTGGAGAGTAGTGCTCTATCTGATGTGTGTGGCAAAAATGTGCTCCCAGAATGTAAGCTCTCTTTTCACCTCATTGTTTTTGTTTTTGTTTTTTTTTTTTTTTGCTGAGAAGAAGAATTTTATTTTGCATCCCATTTATTGATTCTTGGTTGTATTTCTTGCACTTTAGGGGTCTTGTTAAGGAAGTTGGGGCCTAATCCGATGTGATAAAGATTTGGGCCTACTTTTTCCTCTGTTAAGCACAGGATCTCTGATATAATCCCTAGGTCCTTGATCCACTTTGAGTTGAGTTTTGTGCATGGTGAGAGATAGGGGGTTAGTTTCATTTTGCTGCATATGGCTTTCCAGTTTTCTCAGCACCATTTGTTGAAGAGGCTATCTTTTCTCCAATGTATGTTTTTGGAACTTTTGTTTACTAAGAGATAACTGTATTTATGTAGGTTTGCCTCTGTGTCCTCTATTTTGTACCATTGGTCTACATGTCTATTTAGGTGCCAACACCATGCCAATTTTGTTTCTATAGCTTTGTAGTATAGTTTAAGGTCTGGTATTGTGATGCTTCCTGCTTCACTAATCTTGCTAAGGATTGCTTTGGCTATTCTGGGAAAAATAAGATTTTTCCAAAGGAACTTCATGATTACTTTTTCTATTTCTATAAGAAATGATATTGGGTTTTTAACTGGAATCACATTGACTCTGTAGAGCTTAGGGTAATATGGCCATTTTGATAATATTAATTTTGCCTGTCAAAGAGCATAGGAGATCTTTCCATCTTTTAAGGTCTTCTTCAATTTCTTTCTTTAGTATTCTGTAGTTTGCATTATAGTGGTCTTTCATCTCTTTTGTTAAATTGATTCCCAAGTATTTTTTATTTTTTTGAGGTTATTGTGACTAGGGTAGTTTTCCTAATTTCTCTTTCAGAGGATTCATCACTGATATATAGTAAACACATTTGATTTGTGGATATTGATTTTTATATCCTGCTATTTTGCTAAATTCATTTATTAATTCTAGAAGTTTACTGGTGGAGTTTTTTTGATCCTCTAAGTATAAAATCATGTCATTGGCACATAATGGTAGTTTAGGTTCTTCTTTTCCCATTCATATCCCTTTATTCCCTTTCATCTGTCTAATTGCTCTGACTGGAGTTTCAAGGACTTTGTTGAATAGAAGTGGTGAAAAAGGGCATCCCTGTCTTGTTCCAGTTTTTAGAGGGAATGCTTCCAATTTCTCTCCATTTAGATGAGTTTGGCCTTGAGCTTAGCATAGATAGCTTTTATGATTTTGAGGTATGTTCCTACTGTCCCTAGTTTCCCTAGTGTTTTGAACATGAAAGGATGCTATATTTTGTCAAATGCTTTCTCTGCATGAATTGAGATGATCATACGATTCTTATCTTTAAGTCTATTGATGTGATGAATTACATTTATTGATTTTTGTACATTGAATCAACCTTGCGTCCCTGGAATGAGACCCACTTGATTATGATGCACTATTTTTTAAACATGTTTTTGTATGTGATTTGTCACAATTTTTTTTTTGAGAATTTTTGCATCTATGTTCATCAGGGATATTAGTCTAAAATTTTCTTTTCTTGATGTGTCTCTGTCTGGTTTTGGTATCAGGATGATACTAGATTTGTAGAATGAGTTTGGAAATGGTCCCTCCTTTTCTATTTCATGGAAAAATTTGAGGAGTATTGGTATTAATTCTTCTTTGTAGGTCGTGTAGAACTCCGCTGGTAATCCATATGGTCCCAGGTTTTTCATGGTTGGTAGGCTTCGATGATGTCTTCTATGTCTTTGCTTGAAATTGATCTATTTAAATTGTGTATGACCTGTTGACTCAGTTTGGGTTGATCATATGCCTCTAGAAATTTGTCACTGTCTTCAATGTTTTATATTTCACTGGAGTATGAATTTTCAAAATAGTTTCTAATTGTCTTCTGTATTTCAATAGTGTCTGTCACAATATTTCCTTTTTCATCATGAATTTTAGTATTTTGACTTTTTTCTCTCCTTTTCATTAGGATGGCTAAAGGTTAATCAATTTTATTTATTTTTTTAAAGAATCAACTTTTTGTTTTGTCAATGTTTTCAATTGTTTCTTTTGTTTCAACTTCATTGATTTTAGCTCTGATTTTAATGATTTCCTGTCTTCTACTGCTTTTGGTGTTGATTTCTTCTTCTTTTTCTAGGGCTTTTTTTGTTTCTTTTTCTAGGTCATTTATTTGTTGACTGCCGCGTCCGGCCAAGGGAGCCGAGTCCGGCGAGGGACGGCGAGGTTAAAAGACACACAGGACACCAAGGTTCTTCATCCAGGAATCAATAATAATCTTTATTGCTAACACACCTTTTTTTATACCCCAAGCAGCAGAAGTGGAAAACTACCCAAAAGCAGGAGGGAGGGGGGAGAAATTTAGTTTCAACATCTATTATTGTCAGGTACCGAAACCTCCCTTAACAATAAGTCCATCAGACCAGAAAAGGTCAAGGCATTCCCGTGGGATACATACGTCTCAGACGGATAAGCAGGAACAGAAAAACCGCAAGTTCGCCATGGCCTTGTGAGCTGGCCACACTGGCATGCAGAACAAACTAGTGGAGGTAGGGCTCCAGGGGCCAAGGTGGACCTGTTGCCAACAGTTGACTTTTTCTTCTTTTAAGGAATGAACTCCATGCAATGAACTTTCCTCTTAGTACTGCCTTCATAGTGTCCCAGAGATTTTGATATGTTGTATCATTGTTCTCATTTACCTCTAAGAATTTTTAAATTTCCTCTTTGATGTCTTTTGCAACCCATTGTTCATTCAATAGCATATTATTTAGTCTTGAGGTGTTGGATTAGCTTCTATATCTTTTATTGTATCATTGAGTTCTAATTACATTCCATTATGATCTGATAGAATGCAGGGTAGTAGCTCTACTTTTTTGTATTTGCTAAGAGCTGCTTTGTGGGCATAATATATGGTCTATTTTAGAGAAGGATACATGTGCTACTGAGAAGAAAGTGTATTCACTCATTGAAATATGAAATATTCTATATATGTCAGTTAAATCTAAGTTATTGATTGTCTTATTGAGTTATATGGTTTCTTTGTTCAGCTTTTGTTGGAAGATCTATCCAGTGCTGAAAGAGGTGTGTTAAAGTCACCCAGAATTATTGTGTTGTAGTCTATTGGATTCTTGAACTTGAGAAGAGTTTGTTTGATGAACATAGATGCTCCATTGTTTGGGCCATATATGTTTATGATTGTTTATCTTGTTGATGTATGGCTCCCTTAAGCAGTATGAAATGTCCTTCTTTATCCTTTTTGATTAACTTTTATTTGAAGTCTACTTTATTTGCTATGAGGATGGAAACCCCTGCTTGTTTCTGCAGTCCATGTGAATGGTGTGTTTTCCACCAATCTTTCACCTTCAATCTGTGGATGTCTTTTCCTATGAGATGAGTCTCCTGAAGGCAGCATATTGTTGGGTCTTTTTAAAAATCCAATCTGCCTCTCTATGTCTTTTGGTTGGTGAGTTTAGGACATTAACATTCAGGATTATTATTGAGACATGATTTGTATTCCCAATCATTTTTGTTTATTTTTGGTATTTAACTTGACTTGGTTTCTGTTTTAATTCATTTTTCTTTTACTATAATTCCTCTCTTTGCTGATTTTCATTGTTGTTCATTTCTTCCTCATGGAATATTTTGCTGAGGATGTACTGTAGTGCAGGCTTTTGAGTTGTAAATTCTTTTAACTTTTGTTCATCATGGAAGATTTTTATTACATCATCAAATCTGAAGCTTAATTTTTCTGGATATAAGATTCTTGGTTGGCATCCATTTTCTTTCAGAGCTTGGTATATGTTGTTCCAGGATCTTCTAGCCTTTAAGATTCTATTCTTATCCTTTATGCTAGGCATTTTCATTATAAGTGCATTGGTGTAGATCTGTTGTAATTTTGTACATTTGGAGTCCTGTAAGCCTCTTGTATTTGATTTTCCAATTCATTCTTCATGCTTGGAAAATTTTATGATATTATTTCATTGAAGAGATTGTGCATTCCTTTGGTTTGAATCTCTGTGCCTTCCTCTATCCCACTAAGTTTCAGATTTGGTCTTTTGATGCTATCCCATAATTCTTGGGTGTTCTGTTCATGCTTTCTTACCATCTTCACCCTGTGGTCCACTTTATTTTCAAGATTGTATATTTGTCTTCATTATCTGACGTTCTGTCTTCCAAGTGATCTAGTCTGTTGGCGATGCTTTCTATTGGGTTTTTTATTTGATTTATTATTTCCTTCATTTCAAGGATTTCTGATTTTATTTTCAGAATCTCTATGTATTTCTTGAAGTAATCTTTTGCTCCCTTATCTCTTTGTTGGTGTGATCAATGGATGCCTATATTTTCTTTTATCTCTGTTGGAGTGATCAATTTTTGCCTGTATTTGCTCTCTTACGTCATTCTTTAATTCACAGATAATTTTAATTATGTACATTCTGAACTCTTTCTCTGACATTTCAGCAACTGCACTGTCCGTGGATTCTATTATTGAAGTATCTTGATTTGTTTGGGGCACTTTCTTCCCTTGTTTTTTTCATGTTTTCTATGTGTTTCTTGCAGTGTGGATCTGAGGTATTACAGTTCTACTCTATGATCTTGTAGTGTCCCTGCAGATTACCTGTACCTCACCTTAGTGTTGGGCTTTCAGCCCCTGGCCAGTGTCTCAAGAAGGATGCTACTGCAACTAAAGTTGGTGGCAATAATTGTGGAGGTAACTCAAGACAGCAGTGAGGGTGTCCCAAGATGGATGCAACCACTTTCAGGGATGGGGCCAAAAGTGTGGGCCTTACAATGGCTTTGGGCTGCCTGTTTGGAGATGTAGCTCTCTCCAGGACCTGTCTGTTGTCTCAAGGTGGAGGTTACTGTGTGGGGAGGGCTATAGTGATGGCTGCAGTGTCCCAAGATGGTGGTGTGCTGGGGGAGCAACATGTTGGTAAATGGGGAGCCTTAGAGTGGTCCTCTGCTTTGCGTGGGGGTAGTCCTAGGCCTAGGCTCTCACATTGGTCAGTGGGGGCTGTCCTTGGCCTGACCTAGGCTTGGGCTCTGGTAGGGTTTGGTGGGAACTATCCTAGTCTTATGCCTGGGCCTGGGCTCTGTCATGGGTCTCCCATGACATGAGGGTCCTGGGCCTGACCTGGGCCTGGGCTCCTGCCTTGGTCGTAAAAGTTAGTTTTTAAAAGTTGGAAATTCACCCTTAAATAGATGAATCAATAAAGAAAATGTGGTATACATAAACAAGGAAATATTACTCAGCCATAAAGAAGAATGGCTTTATAATATTTGCCATTGAAGACCTCAACAAAGGAATACACCAGCATGCAGGCATGGAAAGTGCTGGGCCATTTGTTGAGGGTCACACCTTCTCCAGTGTCTCTTCTTGTAAGACTCAGAATTCATCTCCCATAGGAACACGTATCATCTTCATCACCTTCTCTTTTAATCACTGCCTCCTGTCCTCCTATTCACCTGTCAAGAACCTAAGTCCAAGAGCCAGATTCAGTTCAGTTTTATCCCTGCAGGGGATGAGGTAGGGCTGGGATGTGCTCAGCCCTAGATGCCAGCTGCCTGCTTGGAAAGGGCAGAGAAATAGGAAAGGCTGAGAATTTTTCTTACATTCTTATTGTTACAAGAGTCACCTTTTGCTGTTTTTTGAGAATATTCACAAACAGGAAGTGAAAAGGATATGAAACAAAGATTTCATTCACAAATATCTGTTTTCAGAAAATATTTATGGTACTAAAATTTTTGATCTAGCACAAAATAGCTTCAAAAATGCTTAATCCAAAAAATTCCCAAATTTTCATAGCGCTCTTAGTGTTCTAATAATCATTTCTTAGAATTCTAAGCCAAAAGAAATAGCTGTTTGATTTATTAAGTAGTTCTAAAAAACCTAATGGGTATTTATATGCCAAGAACCTACTAACCTTTGAAGAATAATTTATAAATTTCAAAAATACCTTCATTTTTAGGTAATGGCATGAATAATATGTATGAGCCTTTAGGCACCCAAAATTCTAAGTCCTGGGCATCAGATTGCATACCATCCACTTTTGTTTCCTGTTCCACATTTATTTTTGCATGGTGGTTACTTGTTCCTCAAACCAACAAAACTCAGATTTTGCAAAGATATGGGATCACTGATGTAGCACTATCTAATATTGAAACTGAGAATTACCTCAAGCTAGTAATCCTTGCAATTTCTGTTTGCCTGAATATTTCAAATATTGTGCAGTGGCCTTGTGAGTTTGTTACAGTGATTTGTGAGTTTATTACAGTGACGGTATCTCAGCACGCAGTTTGAGAACCATGGGCTTAAAGTATAATGAAGGTGTGCATGCAGGAGAGTGCTAGCAGATACATTTCTGTTTATATCTTTTGGGTGCCATGTTGGTTATGGGAGTGCTTCTTACACCCTCTGATTCTCTCAGTACAATTTTATCACTCTACTATAGTATACCGTGGGCATAAAACACTGTTTCTCCATATCATTTGTAGATCAAAACACTATTTCTCCATATCATTTGTAGACCTAAGTTCTTTTTCCTCCTCCAGGCAGGAAACAACTTTCTAGATCCTGAGTTTCATTCTCTACATCAGATTGATTAAGGAGAAAAATAATAAGGAAAGGTATCAGTTTGTAGAAGCTTACTCCTTGCTTGTAACTAGAATGTGGGATTGTTTTGTCATTTGTGCCAATCAATTTGAATTGCCAAATTAAGACAATGTTATGATGTCAATTTTAATTTTAGATTTCTGCTACAGATTATTTTGTAGAGAGTCATGAAAATGAAATAAATATATGAGCATATTTTTACTAATTCCAGGTCATATACACCTCTACTTCATTTGCTGTTGAGTGATCCAGAAAACCTGTACATGGAAATAAAAGATCACTTTTATTTAAGCTGTAATTCAGAGAATATCTTCCAATAACTCTTCCTGCTCTGATCATTCATATGCTTAAAAATAATATATCACTCCTTTATAGAGACACCAAGTATATTGAAATTAAACATGTATACTTTATGACAGATCATTTGTAGAAAACAAAACTAAGTCGTATGTAATCCAAATGGGATCTAAGTTTCTTATCTGAGTTGACAAACAACAACAACAACAAAAAAAAACAACACAAAACTACACTGTATTTTAATGAATAAGATGTTATGTTATGTAACTTTGCTAAGAGGCTTATATTTCTTCTTATGGCTTCAAAATCTGTCTTGAAGCATTTGTTGGTTAATACAGCAAAACAGATATTTTTATTAATAATTTTACTTGAACATGATTGTTTTTCTATTTACTTTCCAATATTACTCTAGCTTACTGGTACTGACTAATTCTTTGAACAAGTAAATAATCCAATTATGTATTATCATTTTTTATGTGTAGAAAAATGTGGAGGATTTTCATTTGTCCAATGCATGCAGTTATGAAATCTGAAATCAGTGGAATATCTATGTGTAAGCCTTTTATAGAGGACAGACTAAGGAGTTTCTACTGACGTGATCTTCCTCACTTAACCTCCTTTAAGCCCTTTGAGATTGTGTTCTGGGCCCGTATCTTTGCCTCCAGAGCTTCCTACATTTTGAGCTTGTCTGCCTCACACTGGTCAGGAACCAGAGGCCCCTCAGAGAGACTGTGCTATAAAAGAATGGAAACAAATATTCAGCTCAAATCTTGTTGTACTTCTAACACATAAAATCGGAAGTTCAAGGTGAATGTGAAAGGTTCTTCAAGAATATTGCCTTTCTTAAATAAAATGAAACATAAAGAAAGAGAAGAAGGAAAGAAAGAGTGTTCTGTTGTACAATACTCACCAGGGAGACTTTTTGCAAGATATAAATAAAGTTTGCATACATAAAGTTTTTAGAATAGTATCCAGCTTGAAGCACTACACAAATGCTAATTATTATAACTATTTTTAATTGTTGTTGTTGGCTAAGTTCTACCTCTCTTCAATGCATGAAAAACTGAGATGGCAAGAATTAAGAGGAATGGAAACTAGATTATTTCAAAGTAGTATTTCTACTATGCAGACAATGACAGAAGGAAGATAGATTACTTCAGAATAGAAAGTTTCTATATACACCCCCCTTCTGAAAACATCCTTTTATTCCCTTACAGAGATAAGTGTCTAATCTATTAATTATTTTGTAGCAGCTGAAGAACAGCACATTGTTTAGCTGACGGAGCTGGGTGCTTCTTCGAAGGTGGGACATGAGAATCAGTCTTACCATGAAGCCAATTTTTTTTTTGGTAACACCCATCTTTGGTACCCCAGGAATAGCATGAGGTGGGGCATAGACCTGTGTCCTGACCTGTTCCTTCCCACAGTTCCCCAACTGTCATCCTCAGAGTGAGAATCTGTATTAGTGTAACTGCTTTTCCTGCAGATGGGAAGTCCTTCATTTTCCTTCAAGGTCAAAGGCACCTGGTTAAGAGCTGCAAAAATAACACAGGCCAACTTTCCAGTGTGAGATGTCAGTAGTCCCATCTTTATTCCCTGAATCACTGTCTCTTCTTCCTCTCTCCATGGGATCAGAAGTACTGGTCAGTCAATCCTCCTTGGGTAAAGGCCTTCTTCTGCAGCCTGATTCCTACCAACCAGGATCCACAGCTGAAAGAGTCAGTTGGCAGTAACTATTTATTTCAGTGCTTACCTCGAGTTGTCCTAGCTTGGTTTTGATAGCATCTTTAGTGGTGAGCAGCGACAGAAAACACATTCCATTGCTTTACTAGGTAGGCCTAAAAAATCACAGTGCTCTGAGTCTCTTCCTTACCGTTCTTAGCAAAATGCTTGTAGAGCTGAGCATTGGTTGGCTTGTCCATATCACTAGGAACAGTAATGTCTAACCCAGTGGTTTTCAAACCTTAAAAGCCTTTGGGTCTTAAAAGCCTTTCATACTCTTAAAAATTATTGCATACTCCAAAGGCTTTTGTTTATGTGTGTTATATTTATCATATTAGATATTAAGGTCGGTTTTTTTTGTGGGATTTTGTTGGGTTTTGTGTTTGTTTTCTTTTTGATTTGTTTTTTTGGTACCAGGGATTGAACCCAAGGGCACTTAACCAGTGAGCCACATACCCAGCCACCGCCCCCCTCCTCTTTTTTTTGAGATAGGATCTCACTAAATTACTTAAGGCCTTGCTAAGTAATGGCTTTGAACTTGTGATTCTCCTGCCTCAGCCTCCTGAACCACTGGGATTACAGGCATTCACTACCCTGCCCTCTTAAGGTAATACTTTTAAGACACAATAATATACAACTACACATTTCATCACCCCTAGAGCAACAATAGTATCACTGTTCACTTAAGAAGAAAGGCCACTGGGAGCTCTCACACCTAAAGACTTTAACACAACCCCCGTCACACACAGAAGGGCTGTCTTTTTTAGAACTCCAGTGTTGAATATAAACATTAAAATTGCTTTCACCTATTCCCCTCTTCCTAATATATTCTGAAAAATTATAGAGTAGATTAAAATACTGGAAATTTTCTAGAAAAGTTGCAAAACTTTTATCTTCTTTCTTGAATAGCTTCTTCCCAGAAGCTTGAGAGCCACCTGAAAAATCTCTCCAAATCCAATTTTATCTCAATTCACTGATATACACCAAATCAGACTCATTCTATGAAAAATCCTTTTTTATATTCCATGCACCAGTTCTCAATAAGGACATGAATATTGTCCTAAATATGAACCTATTTCTAATATTTCACTAGTTACATTAAGACTATGTTTGAAGGCCTCTAGTTTCATGGCCCACCCCTTCTCCTCCCATTCATAGCTTTTCTTAAATATCTTGTACCTAAGCAAATGCACACTCCACCCCACATGGCCAGGCTTCATCCAAAGCTCCTTCCCTTGGGCCTAAAGGAGTATACCAGTAGCATGGTTTTATATAAGTGGACATCCAGGGAGAAGAAGCCCATGCTGGCCCTTTGGACATATTTGGCATATCTGGATAAGGAATTCCAGAATAGCCCAAGTGTTAGTTTAGAGTGAAGGACATAGGCTTAGGGTAGGCACATACCCTGGGTCTACTGCCTCTTCACCCTTGTAGGAGGGCCCCGAGAGAAGGACCAGAGAGAAACTCCCCCCAAACCTGGTTGCCTAGCTTTAAGGATAATTCTGCTAAAAGTCAATGGCTCTATTCTACGAGTGAGATAATTGTTGTAGGTGTGTACTGTATAAGGATTATAAGAATCCTAGTTAGAACTCTGGAAAGCAGCGTCGAGATTCCTTAGAAACTTGGAATGGAATCACCATTTGACCCAGCTATCCCTCTCCTCAGACTGTACCCAAAGAACTTAAAATCGGCGTACTACAGTGACATAGCCACATCAGTGTTTATAACAGCTCAGTACACAACAGCTAAATGGAACCAACCTAGATGCCCTTCAACAGATGAATGGATAAAGGACTGTAGCATATATACACAATGGAATATTACTCAAACTTAAAGAAGAATTAAATCATGGCATTTGTAGGTAAATGAATGGAGTTGGAGAATATCATGCTAAGCAAAATAAGCCAATCCCCCAAAACCAAAGGCCAAATGTTTTCTCTGATATGCGGATGTTGATCCATATGGGGGGTGGTCAGGGAAATATGGAGGAACCTTGGATTGGACAGAGGAGAGTAAGGGGCTGGGTTATGGGGGTAGGAAAGATGGTGGAATGAGGTGGACATTATTACCCTATCTACATGTATGATTGCACAAATGATGTGACTCTGTATCTTGTATAACCAGAGAAATGAAAAGTTGTACTCCATTTGTGTACAGTAAGTCAAAATGCATTTGGCTGTCATGTAATTAGAACAAATAATGGAACAAATAATAATAATAATAATAATAATAATAATAATAATAATAAATCCTGGTAGAAATCACAAAAGTAACCAAATCATCCTGAAGGCTCTGCTTGCTTTTTTTATTTTTATTTTTTTCAGTACTGGGGATCAAACTCAGGGCCTTGAGTATGCTAGTCAAGCACTCCACCACTGAGCTATGTCCTCAGCCCAAGGCCATTTACTTTGAAAGACCAGATTTTGGTAATTTTATTTCCCAACAACTTAGTTAATAGAAACTGATTTCTCTCAGAATTTTCTTTGGCTTTTGTGGGATTCCCCCCAAAAGTCTATTTACTACTGGAATCACAACACTGGCTCCAACTGGTGGATGTTACTTTCCCATGAGACCACCAATAAGGGTACACTCCTTACAGTGTCCCTCACTAGAACCCCAAGGTCCCTGTCAAAGGTACTAAGTATAGATATTCCTAATACCTCCAATTTTTGAAATACCAGGTTTATTCTGGGTATCTTTAGAAAGTGAAAAGAATGGCATCTTGTCCAACTCTGTAACATTTTTGTCACCAGAGTCTCCAAACAACTCTATTTATGCCCCATATTACAAAAAGTCTCCTTCATATAGTTCTGTGAATTTCTGGATTTCTTTTCTCTCTAAACAAGCCCTGCTTCACAGATTAAAACAGATACAGACACCATATCACGTACCCCAATTCATTCACTTACATCCCTTATGTCCTTCATAAAACAAAATCTTCTTTCTTATCACTCACCTGAGACCCTTCTTTCTTATCACTCACCTTAATATCTTGACTTGGATTTAGAGAAAACCTACAGATCTCCCACGCAGTGGGGAAGAATAAACATCAATACCTTCAACAAAATAATATAGATGAAATAGATAAATTTGCTTCCAACTATAAAATGACATATAGCTTACTAACACCAATCTCAAACACTTTGAGATGGATTTCTGATTTAGGTTATCCAAGACCATTGCCTTCCCATATTTCCAACAATAAAAACAGACAGAAGAAAATATAATGAAACATCTTCAGTTTCCTTTACCCTGGGCTGAATGTTCAGTATAGGATGATCATTGATGGGTAGTACATTAGAATCAATATGGTAATTAAAACTAAGAGATATGAAATGTGTGTAAAAGGGTAAGAATGGCAATCAACAGGGAATTGCCAGTTCTGAATTGAAGAAAATCAAATTATAGTACTGCTTAATTTTTAGTGCTTTGACAGGGGCCAAAAGTTCTACAGTATCAATGCTGGTTAAATGACAAATTGGTTACAGCAGTTGATTACCTTTTAACAGCTTTTCTTCTTAAAAAAGTCAAGTCACGTTACGTTATAGAGATGTGCATCCCTGAAAATTCCAGAACATTCTGGGACATAATCATTTATTTCTTTTATATGAATTTGCAGAGCTCTTTAAAAGAAAATAGATAAAGAATAAAAAGTAAAAAAGAAAAGAAAAGAAAAGAAAAAAAGCCATACAATTTACCTGTGACTATAAGTGCACATAAAAAATACGTATTTCAATAGTGACTACATAACTAAAATAAAAGGTGAACAAGCAGCCCATTTTTTAAAACCCAGAAAAAGCACTCTTTTAACCTTCTTTTGGATGTACTAAAATCACTGTTTTACCACACAAAATGGAAAGAAAATCTAAAGCAAAGACTGTTGGTTCTGTGAAATATGCTGTATTTTCCCACCTGTTTTCCCACAGGTGCTTAATGCATTTTTCAACACAATAAAAATTCTTATATTTTCTTATGTGTTGAGATGCGTATGTTTTCACAGTCTGGATATTGTCATTATTATTTTTGTATCACTTTTAATATGTTGAATTCAACAGTAAGAAATAATAGCTACATAATGTCTCTCAATTAAAATTTTTCATTTTTTAAAAAAGTAATTTTGTTTTAATAAAAAGATTTTTGCAAACTATTTTATAATTCTTAAAATATAAGCACTGAATATATTCAATATTCTCATTTTTACAATTATACAATGAATTCCACAGAGGGAAAAAATACTACCTTATTTTTATTTGTTTCACTATTTTACTAAAGTTTCATTTGCCCACTTAAAATTTTTTTCTTATTATATTAGATTTTTTTCTAAGATATTTGGAAAAGGTCTTTGTTTCTTTTTAGCCAACACACTTTAATTATTTGATTACTAGCATGAAACTGGTCACATCTCTAAGTCATCTGGTAATCACATAGTTAGAATCTCAATGCCACTTCATGTGGGTCTCTATTAACACTGAAACCATAAGGGATAGGAAATAGACCCTGGGGGACATAATTTCCAAAGTCTTTACAACTAAACTAATGCTGAGTCATCTCCTTCTTTTGATATGTCTTTAAAAGTATTATATTAAAAACAAAAGGGTAAATAAAAATTCTCTAGGGTGTTTCCTTATACTCTCATATCTTCCCTTCCATGAAGATATCCCTGATCCTAAGTGCTTTTTACATTCTATTCCCATTATTATTCATAGGGGACCCCAAATTCGATTAGGGATGCTAAGTCCTATGACAAAGGGCTTGGTATAGACAGTGTGGTAACCAGTTTTTTTTTATTTTTATTTTTTTTAATTGGTTGTTCAAAACATTACAAAGCTCATGACATATCATCTTCCATACATTTGATTCAAGGGGCTGGGGATGTGGCTCAAGCGGTAGTGCGCTCGCCTGGCATGCGTGCGGCCCGGGTTCGATCCTCAGCACCACATACAAACAAAGATGTTGTGTCCGCCGAGAATTAAAAAATAGATATTAAAAAAAATTCTCTCTCTCTCTCTCCCACTCTTTCTTAAAAAAAAAAAATATAAGGTAACCAGTTTTTAAAGTGATTCATTAGCATTAAACCAGAAAGAAAGGAAAGGGGCGGCAAACTTTGACTTAATCCTGTTGCAACTCCAATATTTGCCCAGTTACAGGGCCATGCAGATCAGCTCAAGATCCCGAAACCCTTACCACCCAGTCTTTAAATCTATAGTGTTCAAGGGAACCCAAAACAAACCTCTAAAGATAAAAGTCAGAGAACCCCCCAGCTTCAAGATGGCAACATAAAGACATCAGTGATTGTGTGTCCCTCTGAAATCATCTGAAAACAGAAAGAATAAGAAACAGAATTAGAGAGGACGAACCTCAGTATATTGGAACAAGAGTTACAGTAAAAATTGGACCAATGGACAGAAGAATGCTGAGAAAAGCCACATAAAAATCTATGTGGAATTACTGAAGGAAAAAGAAAGAAAACCAGACAAACAGAAGGCAGAGAATACACACCAGGAAAATCCCCCATGGAATGGGAACATCCTGCCAAACCATTTTTTTTTTTTTTTTGGAAATTTAAATATCAGAAATGGCCTCTAAGAAATAAGACTTCAGAGTATAGTCAGAAGGATTCAAGAAAGAAATACCAAGTCCAAAGGACTTCACTGGTTTTTTATTATTTATTTATTTTTTCTTAATAGGCTAAAAAGAATTAAGAGAAAAAAAATGGAAAAGAAAAAAAAAATCACCATAGAATTTAAAGCCACCAGATAAGGAAGCATAATATAAAACAAATTAATGGTGGGAGCCCAGGCCCAGGTCAGTCTCAGGACTTCCCACTCTGACCTGCATGACAGCCCAGGCCTAGGGTCACCCCCACACAGAGCAGAGGACCACGATAAGGCTCCCCATTTACCAACGTGCTGCTCCCCCCCCCGAACGCTGCCATCTTGGGACACTGCAGCCATCACCATAGCCCTCCCCACGTAGTAGCCTCCACCTTGAGACAACAGACAGGTCCTGGAGGCAGCTACATCTCCAAACAGGCAGCCCAAAGCCATTGTAAGGCCCACACTTTTGGCCCTATCCCTGAAAGTGGTTGCATCCATCTTGGGACACCCTCACTGCTCTCTTGAGTTACCTCCACGATTGTTGCCACCAACTTTAGTTGCAGTAGCATCCTTTTTGGGACACCTGCCAGAGACTGAAAGCCCAACACCAATGTGAGGTACAGGTAATCTGCAGGGACACTACAAGATCATGGAATAGAAACTGTAATACCTCAGATCCACACTGCAAGAAAGGAAGACACGGAGACAACATGAAAAAACAAGGGAAGAAAGTGCCCCAAACAAACCAAGATACTTCAACAACAGAATCCATGGACAGCGCAGTTGCTGAAATGTCAGAGAAAGAGTTCAGGATGCACCTAATTAAAATGATCTGTGAATTAAAGAGTGACATAAGAGAGCAAATACAAAAATTGATCAGTCTACCAAAGACATAAGAGAACAAATACAGGCATCCATTAATCACAGCAACAAAGAGATAAGGGAGCAAATACAGGTAGCAAAAGATTACTTCAAGAAAGAGATTCTGGAAAAAAATAAACCAAATCAGAAATCCTTGAAATGAAGGAAACAATAAACCAAATAAAAAATTCCATAGATGTATAACAATGAGTGTCTTCTTCCACCATCCATGCAATTCCCCTTATCCCTCCCTTTTCCTCCCACCCTTCTTCCCTATGTAAAGATAATCTTCTTCCCATGCTCTTCCTCTCTTCTCCATTTTTAGGGGTGCCCCTTATATCATCGAAGACATTCAGCATTTGTTTTTTGGGGATTGGCTAACTTCACTTAGCATAATCTTCTCTAATGCCATCCATTTCCGTGCAAATGCCATGATCTTATTATTTTTTAGTGCTGAGTAATATACCATTGTGTATATATGCCACATTTTTTTTATCCATTCACCCATTGAAGGGTATCTAGGTTGGCTCCACAGTCTGGCTATTGTAAATTGTGCTGCTATAAACATTGATGTGGCTATATGCTGTTTTTAGGTCCTTTGAGTATAGTCTGAGAAGAGGAATAGCTGGGTCAAATGGTGGTTCCATTCCCAGCTTTCCAAGGAATCTCCATACTGCTTTCCAAATTGGCTGCACCAATTTGCAGTCCCATCAGCAGTGTATAAATGTACCTTTTCCCCTGTATCCTCAAGCTGAAGGTGCAAGGGTGGGAAAAATGTACCACTCACGTGGACAATATAAACAAGAAGATAAAGTGGACTTCAAACCAAAGCTAGTGAAACGATATAAACAAGGATATTTCATATAAGGGAGTCATCCATCAGCAAGACATAACAATTATAAATATCTATGCCCCAAACAATGGGGCATCACTGTATATCAAACAAAACCTTCTTAACTACAAGATTCAAATAGATCACAACACAATAATACTAGATGACTTAATTAATGCCAGTACTCCTCAAATTATTCTATGAAATAGAAAAAGAGGGAACCCTTCCAAACTTTTTCTACAAATCTAGTATCATCCTGATACCCAAACCAGACAAAGACATATCAAGGCAAGAAAATTTCAGACCAATATCCCTGGTGAACATAGATGCAAAAATTCTCAATAAAATTCTGGCAAATTGCAAACAAAAATATATTTAAAAATAGTGCACTATGATCAAGTGGGGTTCATTCCAGGGACACAAGGTTGATTCAATGTACAGAAATCAATAAATGTAATTCATCACATCAATAGACTTAAAGATAAGAATCATATGATCATCTCAATTCATGCAGAGAAAGCATTTGAGAAAATACAGCATCCTTTCATGTTCAAAACACTAGAAAAACTAGGGACAGTAGGAACATACCTCAAAATGATAAAAGCTATCTATGCTAAGCCCAAGGCCAACCTCATTCTAAATGGAGAGAAATTGGAAGCATTCCCTCTAAAAACTGGAACAAGACAGGGATGCCCTTTTTCACCACTTCTATTCAACATAGTCCTTGAAACTCTAGCCAGAGCAATTAGACAGATGAAAGGGAATAAATGGATATGAATGGGAAAAGAAGAACCCAAACTATCACTATTTGCCAATGACATGATTCAGAGGATCTAAAAAAACTCCACCAGTAAACTTTTAGCATTAATAAATGAATTCAGCAAAATAGCAGGATATAAAATCAATACCCATAAATCAAATGTGTTTACTATATATCAGTGATGAATCCTCTGAAAGAGAAATTAGGAAAACTACCCTATTCACAATAGCCTCAAAAAATAATAAATAAATAAATAAATAAATATTTGGGAATTAATTTAACAAAAGAGGTGAAAGACCTCTACAATGCAAACAACAGAATACTAAAGAAAGAAATTGAAGAAGACCTTAAAAGATGGAAAGATCTCCTATGCTCTTGGATAGGCAGAATTAATATTATCAAAATGGCCATACTACCCTAAGCTCTATACAGAGTCAATGTGATTCCAATTAAAAACCCAATATCATTCCTTATAGAAATAGAAAAAGTAATCATGAAGTTCTTTGGAAAAATCTTATTTTTCCCAGAATAGCCAAAGCAATCCTTAGCAAGACGAGTGAAGCAGGAGGCATCACAATACCAGACCTTAAACTATACTACAAAGCTATAGGAACAAAAATGGCATGGTGTTGGCACCAAAATAGATATGCAGACCAATAGTACAGAATAGAAGACACAGAGGAAACCTTCATAATACAGTTATCTCATAGTAAACAAAAGTGCCAAAAACATACATTGGAGAAAAGATAGCCTCTTCAACAAATGGTGCTGAGAAAACTGGAAATCCATATGCAGCAAAATGAAACTAACTCCCTATCTTTCACCATGCACAAAACTCAACTCAAAGTGGATCAAGGACCTAGGAATTATATCAGAGACCCTGTGCTTAACAGAGGAAAAAGTAGGCCCAAATCTTTATCACGTCAGATTAGGGCCTAACTTCCTTAACAAGACCCCTAAAGCACAAGAAATAAAATAAAGAATCAATAAATGGGATGGATTCAAAACTAAAATTCTTTTTCTCAGCAAAAGAAACAATCAATTAGGTGAAGAGAGAGCATACATTTTGAGAGCACATCAGACAGAGCACTACTCTCCAGGATATATAAAGAACTCATAAAACTTAACACCAATAAAACAAACACCCCAATCAATGAATGGGCTAAGGAGCTGAACAGACATGTTTCAGAAGAAGATATACAATATATCAACAAATATTTAAAAATATTCAACTTTTCTAGTAATTAGAGAAATGCAAATCAAAACTACTTTGAGATTTCATATCATGCCAGTCAGAATGGCAGTTATTAAGAATCAGACAATAAGTATTGTCAAGGATTGGGGGAAAAGGCATACTCAAATGTTGATGGTGGGACTGCAAATTGGTGCAACCAATCTGGAAAACAGTATGGAGATTCCGTAGAAAACTTGGAATTTAACCAGTATTTGACCCAGGTATCCCACTCCTCGAATTAATAAATGAATTTAGGGAAACAGCAGTGTATGAAATCAATACCCATAAATCAAATGGATTTCTTATACATCAGTGATACCTAAAGGACTTAAAATCAGCATACCATAGTAACGTAGCCACATCAATGTTTATGATAGCACAATTCACAATAGCTAAACTGTGGAACCAACCTAGTTGCCCTTCAATAGATGAATGGATAAAGAAACTGTGGTATATATACATAATGGAATATTACTCAGCATTAAAAAAGAATGAAACTATGGCATTTGCAGGTAAATGGATGGCACTGGAGGATATCATGCTAAGCAAAGTAAGTCAATCCTCCAAATCCAAAGGCTGAATATTCTCTCTGACTTGTGGATGATGATCCATAATGGGTAGGAGGGGCATGGGATGGAGGAACTGTGACTGGGCAAAAGGGAAGGGGGAGGGGTCTGATTTTGGACCCCTTCTGCACTCCCTGAAAATTTCGGATCACAGCACACATACCACCCCTTCCCCCCCCCCCCCCCAAAAGCCAGCCCAGCTAAACATCCCAGACTTGGCCTGGAGCTTCCCTTGTCCATCATTTGGCCACTGACTAATGGAAGGAGGGGGCATGGGGGCAGGAAGGATGATGGTATGAGATGGACATCATTACCCTAGGTACGTGTATGATTGCTCATATGGTGTGATGCTATATTGTGCAGAACTAGAAAAATGAAAAGTTGTGCTGCAATTGTGTACAATGAATCAAAATGCATTCTGGTGTTATATACACCTAATTGGAACAAATAATTGGAATAAATAAATAATAAATAAAATTTGGGGGCTGGGGCTGTAGCTAAGTGGCAGAGCGCCTGCCTAGCATGTGTGAGGCACTGGGTTTGATCCTCAGCACCACATAAAAATAAACAAATAAAATAAAGGCACTCTGTCCATCTACAACTATAAATAAATAAATAAAAATTTAAATATCTTCACTTTTAAGAGGTTGTATTTTACCAAATCCCCAGCTGGGACTGGCATAGTCCCAGGAAGGGTCCGTGTTGGATGTAACTGGTTATTCTAGAATCAGGATTTGGTGATTGTGCAGGTGTGTCCAAGGAGTGGGTGAGTGTATCAGGCAGACAGAGAATACTCACTAGAAGTGGAGGAAGTCACCTTCCAGTGTGTAGCCACAAAAGGGAACCCAGAGTCAGAGTTCTGATATTGAGGTGGCATACAGGCCTGTGGTTCCTGTTACTACTAGTTACCTCTAGAACTAGAAGTCCAGGGCTACCAGACTGAGGTTACAGGCCTATAAAGATAGTAGGACTAACCCAGCTACTAAGGGAGTTTGTGAAGATCTTTGCCCCCCAAACTCAGCAAACAACAAACTACACCCGATGCTTGGTGATGCTATTGCTTTTACTTGCGGGTATTGCCACCTGTCTGAACCCCCAAATTACTGACCATTTGTTGTCCTATCAGGTCTGGTGGCTTACAGATGCTGTTTGCTTGCGAAATTTAAAGACAAAATTTTCCAACTTCTGGTCACCAAGTTATCCAGTCGTCCCAACTCCACACCAGCTGGATCCGGTTGGGGTGCTGTGTAGACACTCTAGATGACATTGGTCTCATTATAATTTCATGATAACGATCACAAAACAAGCCCACAGTCACTATGACAGATGAACTGTTCCCAAATTAAGAATAAAAGAGGTGCCCCCCTGATTTTGGACCCCCTCGGCACTCCCTGAAAATTTCCGATCACAGCATGCATACCACTCCTCCCCGTCCCCGCCCCCAAAAGCCAGTCCAGCTAAACATCCCAAACCCAGACTTGGTGTGAAGCTCCCCTTCTCCATCATTTGGCCACTGACTAAAATTTCCTACCTGGTCCAAGAACTGCTTAGTCATTTGCAACTAGTACTGAGTAGAAAAAAAACACTTATAGACTCGGTACCACTAGGACCCTTCAAAGCACCTCAAGGCCTCTTTGCTTGTGAGAAACAGCCATTTATATCCTGAGCAAACTGGGTGCTGGTTGCAGATGTTTGGTCAAGCCCCGCAGCTTGGCTGTGGGTGGAGGGCCAAGCCCCTCAGGGTGTTCACATTTCCACCACCAGGACAAGGAAGCGACCAAGGCAGCTGAGGAGTCCTTGGTGCATTAGTGGAGACAGGCGCAGAGACAGGTGATGGGGTGGGGCAGGCCAGGCCCTGGCCAGGAGCAGGCTCCTGATGGGGGCGGGGTGAGGGGGCAGGGCCAGGAGGAGACATGTGAGCAGGAGTGTGTCCAGGGCGCTGGCCAGGAGCTGGCACACGATGCTGGGGTGGAGTAGAGCCAGCTTGTGGAAGGATTTCATGGGTGAGGACGGGGGAAGTGCTGGGGGTGGAGGTCGCTGAGTGTTGGCCCCAAGGTGAGCAGCGGGTCTAGGGTCTAGCCTTAGAAGAGGGTTGGGGTGTACTGTGGGAATTTAGTTTTGGATTTTAAATACTTGTTATACATATTAAAAACATTGCCCCTCAGGCAATTAGCTATGTGATAAAAATGAATATTTACATACCCTGAAATCACAACTTTTATCAGTGTATCATTATATATTTAGGATACATCATAGTCACATATTTATTGGTGTGTATTTATATACACAGCAGCGGGGTTCATTTTGACGTGATAATATGTTTTCGGTACGTAATTTGCTCTATTTCAGTCCTCAGTGCTTCCTCTTTCCTGCGCGCCCTGCCTACCCCTATTCCCTTCCTCTCCTTTGCTGGTCTTCTTTCCAGTTATTTATTGTTTTTGTCAAAAGTTGGTGCTTTATAGATGAACAGTTGACTGTGGGATATTCATATATGTCCACAGCGTGGTTTTGTCGATTTCATTGCGCATTTCCTCCCTCTACCAGCCGCTCCTCAACCTCCTGGCTATTCCGCTGAGCTTCCCCAGTTTTCATAGAATCTGTACCCTTCCTTACTTTGCTCAAGCTTTTGCATACGAGAAGAAACGTTTGATCCTTGATTTTCTGGGTTTAGCTTATTTCACTTAGTATCATGTTCTCCATTTCCATCCATTTATCAG
Organism: Marmota monax; assembly: GCF_021218885.2. NCBI lineage: Eukaryota > Metazoa > Chordata > Mammalia > Rodentia > Sciuridae > Marmota > Marmota monax. The sequence goes on from NW_026693571.1 coordinate 40,956,481, forward strand.
CAAATGCCAAAATTTCATTCTTCACTATGGCTGGGTAAAACTCCATTGTGTATATATACTGCATTTTTCTTAATCCATTCATCTGTTGATGGGTCCCTGGGCTAGTTTTATAACTTGACCATGGTGTATGGTGCTGCTGCAAACATTGATGTGGCTATATTATTACAAATATGCTGAGTTTAGTTCTTTTGGATAAGTACCAAGGAGTGGGATGGCTGGATCATATGGTGGTTCCATTTCTAGGTTTTTTAAAAAAATTTTTTAGTTGTCAATGGACTATATTTTATTTATTTATATGTGGTGCTGAGAATTGAACCCAGTGCCTCACACATGCTAAGCAAGTGCTCTACCATTGAGCTACAGCCCTAGCCCCCATTCCTAGTTTTTTAAGGAATACCCATATTGCTTTCCAAAGTGGTCATACTAATTTGCAGTGTCCTCAAAAATGTATGGCTGTTCCTTTTCTTCCACTACTTTCCTGCATTATCATTTGTATTCTTGATGATTGCCATTCTATCTGGAGTGAGGTGAAATCTCAATATAAGTTTTGATTTGCATTTCCCCAATTGCCAGAGTTGTTCAACACTTTTCATCTACTCATTGGCCATTTGTTTTTCTTCTTTTGAGAAATGCCTGTTTAGTTCTTTTGTCCATTTACTGATTGATTTATTTGTATGTGTGTCTGTGTTTTAAGCTTTTTGAGTTCTAATATATTCTGGATATTAAACCTCTGTCATAGGTTTACCTAGCAAAGATTTTCTCCCATTCTGTAGGCTTGCTCTTTGATTGCCTAATTGTTTCCTTTGCTGGACAGAAGCTTTTTAATTTGATGCTGTTCCACTTATTGATTCTTTATTTCTTGGGCTTTTAGAGTCTTGTTAAGGAAGTTGGAAGCTGTGCCAATGTGTTAGAATGTTGACCCTATGTTTTCTTCTACGGGTTGCAGTTTCTGGTCTAATTTCTTGGTCTTTGATCCACTTTGATTTGACTTTTGTGCTGAGTTTCGTTCTTCTATAATGGATAGCCAGTTTTCCTAGCACTATGTGTTAAAAAGGCTATCTTTCCTCAAACATGTAGTTTTAGCATGTTTGTCAAGTATCAGATGACTGATACTATGTGGGTGTGTCTTTTATTCTCTTCCATTGGTCTTCATGTGTACTCTGATGGCAATACTCTGTTGTTTTTTTGGTTACTATAACTCTGTAGTATAATTTCAGATCAGGTGTAGTGATACCACCAGCATCAATCTTCTCTTTCAGGGTTGTTGTGGATATTCTGGGTCTCTTATTCTTCCAAAGGACTTTTTTTTTTTTTTTTTTTTTTTAGTTTTGTGAAGAGTGTCATTGGTATTTTGATGGGGATTACTTTGAATCTGTATGGTGCTTTTGGCAGTATGGCCATTTTAACAATATTAATTTTGCTTGTCCAAGAATACAGGAGGTCTTTTTTCCATCTTGTAAGATCTTCTTGAGTTTCTTTCTTCAGCTTTTTTTTTTCTTGTAGTTTTCTTTGTGGAGGTCTTTCATCTCCTTGGTTAATTTAGTTCCCCAATTTTTTTGTGGTTATTGTGAATAGGATAGTTTTCCTAATTTCTTTCTCAGCAGATTTATTAAATTTATCAGCTCTAGAAGGAGTCTGGTGGAGATTTTGGGTCTTCTAAATGCAGGATCATGTCATCAGCAAACAAAGATAATTTGACTTCTCCTTTTCCTGTTTGTAGTCCTTTAATTTTCTTCTCTTGCCTGGTTACTCTGGTTAGAGTTCCAAGGACTATATATAGAGAGTGGTGAGAGTGGACATCCTTGTCTTTTCCAGCTTCTTTTCTGCTCAATATGATGTAGGCTCAGTATGATGTTGTTTTTGTCATATATTTCTTATATAATGTTGTGATAAGTTCTTTTCATACTTAGTTTCTCCAGCATTTTTTAACCTGGATGGGTCCTGTATCTTTTCAAAGGCCTTTTCTTCATTTATGGAAATGACCGTATGATTCTTGTCCTTAATTCTGTTTATGTGGTGAATTACATGTGTCTTTTTGCGTATGTTGAACCAACCTTGCATCCCTGGAATGAAATTGATCATGGTGTATTATCTTCTTGATGTGTTTTTGAATGTAGTTTGGTAATATTTTCCTAAGGATTTTTACATCTCTGTTCATCAGGAGATTGGTCTATAATTTTCTTTTGTTGATGTGTCTTTGGGTATTAGTGTTCTACTGGTTTATGGAATGTATTTGGGATTGTTCCCTTCCTTCTAATTTCATGGCATAATTTGAGAAAGACTAGTGTTATAGTTTTTCTGGTACAACTCAGCTGAGAATTCATTTGGACCTGGACTTTTCTTTGTTAGAATGTTTTAATTGCTGTTTCAATTTTATTATATGACATTGGTCCATTTTGGTTTTCTATATCTTTATGATTAAATTTTGGTAAGTCATATCTGTGTAGAAATTTGTACAGTGTCTTCTAGATTTTCCAGTTTGTTGTTTCTAAATAGTTTATAAAAATCCTGTGGATTTCTGTGATGCATGTGGTGCTATCACCTTTCTCATCTCTAATTTTGTTTATTTGGGTCTTTTCTCTCATTTTGTAGGTTTGGCTAAGGGTTTATCCATTTTTTCCCATCTTTTTGAAGAACCACCCCTCTGTTACATTGACCACGTTGGTTTTTTTAATTCTCAATTTTATTAATTTTGGCTCTGATCTTAATTATTTCCCATTTTGTGCTGATTTTTGAATCAGTATGTTCTTCCTTTACTCAGGCCTGAAGTGGAGCATAAACTTATTTATTTAGGATCTTTTTTTAAATGTAGGTGATCAATGATGTACATTTTCCTCTTAGATTTGCTTTCATACTGTTCCCAAAATTTTGATGTTGTATCTCTCTTCTTATCTGTATCCAACTTTTTTTCTTTCTTGTCTCATTTCTTCTATGATCTCTTCTTCATTTAAGACAGTATTGTTGTATCTGTATGTGTATATATGGGTTCTATTATTTTTCTTGCTGTTGATTTCTAGCATCATTGCATTATGATCTAAAGGGATACATGGGATTGTATCAATATTTTTGTATTTACTGAGACTTACATTGATGTGGAATATGGTCTATTTTGGTAAAAGTTCCATGAGCTGCTGAGAAGAAAATAAGTTCAGCTAATTGGGGTGAAGTATTATGTAGATGTCTATTAGATACACTAGATGTATAGTATTATTTAGGTTAGAAATACCTTTATTGATTTTATATTTGGATGACTTATCTATTGGCGACATGGGTGTGTTGATATCATCTAATATTATAGTACTGGGATCTTAGATTTAATGATAATATTTTTTCATATATTTTTTAAAATTAATATTTTTTCAAATATTAATATATTTTAAATATATATTAATATATTTTTAATATATTTTCAGATAATATTTTTTCAATGTAATTAGGTGCACTGCAATTTCATGCATATATGTTTTTTATTGTTATTTCTTCTTGATTAATTGTTCCCTTTACCAGTATGTAGTGGACTTGTCACCTATGATTAATTTTTGCTTGAACTCTACTTTGTTAGAAATGAGAATAGCTACTCCTGCTTGTTTTCACACTCTACTTGAACTAATTTTTTTTTAAGTCTTTTTATTTTCAGTCTGTGGGTGTTTTTGCCTATGAGATGAGTCTCTTGCAAACAGCATATGATTATATCTTGTTTTAAAATACATTTTGTCAATATATGTTTTTTAATTGTGGAGTTGAGATCATCTGCACTTAGTGTTACTATGACAGATTTTTGGGTTGTTGTGGAGAGATTTCCTGCCATCTTGGTTTATTTGCTAAGTTTAATTTGTTCGGTTTTCTTTTAGTTGCTCTTCTAGAGAACTTCATCCATTTGAGGGCTTTGGGGTTTGTTTTTGAGCTCTGTGTGTAGATACCTTTGAGTATTTTTTTGTAGTGCTGGCTTAGTGGTCATGAATTCCTCTAGTTTATTCTTAACATGGAAAGTTTTTATTTCTACTTTGATTCTGGAAGATAGCTTTGCTGTATATAGCAATATTGGCTCACTATTGTTTTATTTATGAGCTTGGCCTATCTTACTTCAAGCCCTCTTTGATTATAGGATGTGAGTTGATTAGTAAGAAGTGAGCCTTATTGATTTACCTCTAAATGTGACCTGATGTTTTTCTCTTGTAGCTTTTAATATTCTTATTTTCTATTTTAGAAATTTTGATATGATGTATCTTGGAGAGGTTCTTCTTTGATCTTGTCTATTTGGGGTTCTGTGTGTCCTGTACGTGGATTTACATTTCATTTCTAAAGTCAAGAAAATTTTCTCCTATTGTTTCACTGAAAAGGTTCTTAATGCCTTTAGCCTGTTTCTTCATGTTCTCTTCTATCTCAATGACTCTGAAATTTGGTCTCTTGATGTTGTCCCAGAGTTCTTATATATTCTGATCATGGTCTTTTATAAGTTTTTCACTTTATTACATACTGAATATTCAATTTCATATACCCCATGTTCAAGACCTGAAGTTCTATTTTCAACATTATCTAGTCTGTTGGGTGATACTTTCATATTTTTATTTGATTCCTTGTGTCTTTCATTTCATGAATTCTGAATGGTATCTTTTCAGTATTTCTATTTTTTTATTGAAATGGTCTTTCACCTCCTGTATTTGCTCTGAATTCATTCCTTAAATCTTCTTTTAACTCATTCATTGAACACTTTAATATTTAGATTTCTATAGTCTTTCTCTGTAATTTAATCCTCATTTATATCTGTGGGTTAGTGTTTGAGGGATTGTAAATTCTCAGGGAGACTTATTTGTTACTTTATGTTTTTAGAGGTCTTGGACCTGTGCATCTGTTGAGATGGATTCCTCTTCCTTTTATATGTGTGGGTCCTTTGGTGTGTATTTTTTTTTCTATTTTTGTTCTTGGGAGTTATGTTTGTTTTTACTGTATATGTCCAGAAATGAGACTGAAAGTCCCTTTCAGGCTGTTTCTACTTGGCAACTGGTCATTGGTTTGAGGTTTTTGTCTGTCCTATTCTATGTGTTGAAGTACTGTTGAAGCTTGAGTAGGGCTAGTTTGTGAATAGAGTGAGATTTGCTGTCACTTGATTGATTTGTGAGTTCAGTTCAGTAGTAGGATCTCCGTCCTGTGATTTTTTTGAAGTGTCCTAATCACTTTTCTGCCCCTCTTAGAAAAAGGGGGAGCAAGGAATAGAAATCATGGTAGCAACCACTATACAGCCTTAAAAGACATGTCTGGTGCCTACTAGTGATGTTTGACACCTGAATAGAAATACTGGGGTCAGAATTTCACATTAGCATCAACAATAAAAAGCCATGAACTGGATCTGACATTAAATAGCAGGTGTTAATTCACTGACTATTATCCAGTGTATTAACAACCATAACAACACGAATGGTGGGGGTAGGGTTTATATACGCTAAATAGTTCTATCAGATAGTGAAATTGTAGTTTCTTAGGTGAAGAGAAAATGAGGTAGGAAGGCAAGTGAAAGTTTGAAACATTTAAAAAGTGAACAGAAGGGAAGCAATAGAGAGATATCAGGTGACAGGTATAAAGAATAAAAAATACAAGTAATACAGGAAGAGGGAACAAGACAGTTTGGCTCTAAGAGGGAGTAGAAAGTGAAGAAGGAGTAAAAAGGAGAACAAAAACAGAGGTACAGACAAGTAAAAAAAAATCAAACCAAAACAAATCCATATAAAGTTTCATCTCTCCAAAATCAAAACAAGGCTGAATAAAAGGAGAAGACCAAAGCAACTAAAGTGAAAGAAAAAAATTAAGTGACTATATTAATATATTATTATACATATTATATATATAAAATATATTCATAATATTACATTTTCAAACCTATCAGTGCAGCAAGAACATACACATACACACAGAATGGAAAAAATAAAAATAAAAAATAAAAAGGGGGGAAAAATTCTTTAATGAGAAATAAAGGGCTTCTTCTGTTGAGGTGGTTAAAACTGTTGGCATGGATGGGTAGTCATTGCCTATGCTGTTGAACCATTCTTTGCATTTTATTCTGGGCTCTTACCCCTTAGATCAAGGGCTGGGGTTGTTAAATCTGACATCTTTGTTTTCTCCAAGAAATTGTTAGGGGCCTGGAGACAAAGCTGTAGCAGCTGTCAGCTTCCTGTCTCATAGTATAGGGTGGGATAGACTGGGGAATCTTGAAAATTGGAATTTTACCTGGACTGTCCAGGTTGATGCCCTCCCTGAGTGAGGCTCATATGGAGTTTTAAATGAGAAGTTCTGGCAGCTGGGTTTAGTTCTTGCTTTAGAACTTTATCAGAAGGTGTGAGATTAGACCAACCTCCTGTTTCTGGGCAGATGCTCACATCTGCTGGATGTCTGGGTCTGAGGGACTTTTCAAAAATTCTACTCTCCCCATGGGTATCTAATTCTTTGAAGTTCTCATGTAGTCCATTACCATGGATGTGCGTCTCCCCAAAGGGCTTTGTCAGACCTGGACTACAGATGTGCTTTTCTAATCTGCCATTGGCCTCTTCCCAGTTTCTTGATTGGGCCACCATCACAAAGGGAACCCAAGCTTCTCTCCCCTTGGTATTCCTATCCTGGATTGCCCTAGGCACAATCCTTTCTGTTCCTCTCAGGTGGCTGCTGGATCTAGGTGGCGACACCCTTTATGAGCTTCTGACCTTCATCCTCTCCAGGCTGTCCTGTGGCCACTTGCAGATGGTTCCCACTATGATTCTCCACTCATTGGACAAGAGATTCCAGTCACTTCTCTATCAGCAGCTTCCTCCACTGTCTCTGGGTCAGTTAGGATGGGCCTTTCTCTCTATTCCACAAGTTCCCCTATGTTGATTTTATTCTCCATGCTTTCCTCTTTCAGCCTCTCCTCTGCAGGGGGCTGGAGGCACTGACACTGCTGCCACCAGCTAAGCTGGCACATCTCTAATGTATTATTTCTTATTTTATGTTCAAAGCTTCCGACTTTCTGTGTCCCTATACTTATTGTACTGTCCAGTGTTGGATTTCAGTGAATTCCCTGTCACCCACGTGGCTGAGAGGCAGTACTCCAGCTGCTTGAGTCTTGGCCTGAGGAGCAATTGAAGGCTAAACCCTAACCCTCTAATCCGTTATCTTCCATCCTCAATATGACATTTAAATTTTTTAAAAAAATTCTAATTTGTTATATATGACACCAGAATGCATCAGAGTTCATATATCACATATAGAGCACATTTTTCATATCTCTGGTTTTATACAAAGTATATTCACACCATTCGTGTCTTCATACAGGTACTTAGGGTAATGATGTCCATCTGATTACACCATCTTTTATAACCCCCAGGCCCTTCCCTTCTCCTCTCTCCCCTTTGTCCTATCTAGAGTTCATCTAATCTTCCCATGCTCCCCCTACCAACCCCACTATGAATCAGCCTCATAGAAAACATTTGGCATTTGGTGTTTTGGATTGGCAAACTTCACATAGCATTATATTCTTCAACTCTGTCCATTTACCTGCAAATGCCATGATTTTATTCTCTTTTATTTCTGAGTAATATTCCTTTTTTTGTGTGTATATATGTATGTATGTATGTATGTGTGTGTGTGTGTATATATATATATATATATATATATATATATATATATATATATCACATTTTCTTTATCAATTCATCTACTGAAGGGCATCTAAGTAGGTTCCACAGTTTAGCTATTGTGAAATGTGCTGCAATAAATATTGATGTGGCTGTGTCCCTGTAGTATGCTGTTTTTAAGTCCTTTGGGTATAGACTGAGGAGTGGGATAGCTGGGTCAAAAGGTGGTTCCATTCCCAGTTTTCCAAGGAATCTTCATACTGCTTTCCATATTGGCTGCACTGTTTTGCAGTAGCACCAGCAGTGTTTGAGTGTGCCTTTTCCGCCACATCCTTGCCAATACTTATTGTTGCTTGTATTCTTAATAGCTGCTATTCTGACTGGAGTCAGATGAAATCTTAGAGTAGTTTGGATTTGCATTTCTAAAAATTGCTAAAGGTGTTGAACATTTTTTCATGTATTTGTTGATTGATTGTATATCACCTTCTGAGAAGTGTCTGCTTAGTTCCTTGGCCCATTTATTGATTGGGTTATTTGCTTTTCTGGTGTTTAGCTTTCTGAGTTCTATATATACCCTAGAGATTAGTGCTCTATCTGATGTGCAAGTGATAAAAATTAGCTTCCAAGCTGTAGGCTCTCTATTCACCTCATTGATTGTTTCTGTTGCGGAGAAGAAACTTTTTAGTTTGAGACCATCCCATTAATTAATTCTTTTGCCAAAGGAGTCTTATTAAGGAAGTAGGGGCCTAATTTGATATGATGGAGATTGGGGCCTATTTTTTTTCTATTAAGTGCAGGGTCTCTTGATTCACTTTGAGTTCAGTGTTGTGCATGGTGAGAGATAGGGGTTTAATTTCATTTTGTTGCATATGATTTCCAGTTCTCCCAGTACATTTGTTGAATAGGCTATCTTTTCTCCAATGTGTGTTTTTGGCACCTTTGTCTAGTATAAGATAACTGTAATTTGGTGAGTTAGTCTCTGTGTTCTTTATTCTGTACCATTGGTCTACATTTCTATTTTGGTGCCAATAACATGCTGTTTTTGTTACTATTGCTCTGTAGGATAGTTTAGATTCTGGTATAGATGCCACCTGCTTCACTCTTCTTGCTAAGGATTGCTTTAGCTATTATGGGTCTCTTATTTTTCTGGATGAATTTAATGACTGCTTTTTCTATTTCAATGAGGAACGTCATTGGGATTTTACTTGGAATTGCATTAAATCGGCATAGTGCTTTTGGTAGTATGGTCATTTTGGCAATATTAATTCTGCCTATCAGAGAACAAGGGAGATCTTTCCATCTTCTAAGGTCTTCTTTAATTTCTTCCTTTAGTGTTCTGTAGTTTTCATTGTAGAGGTCTTTCACTTCTTTTGTTAGGTTAATTCCCAAGTATTTTAATTTTATTTTTTGAGGCTATTATAAATGGGGTAGTTTTCCTTGTTTCCCTTTCAGAGGATTTGTCACTGACATACAGAAATGCCTTTGATTTATGGGTATTGATTTTGTATCCTGCTACTTTGCTGAGTTCATTTACTAGTTCTAAAAGATTTCTGGTGGATTTTTTTTGGGTATTCTAGGTATAGAATCATATTATCAGAAAATAGTGCTATTTTGAGTTCTTCTTTTTCTATCTGTATCCCTTTAATTTCTTTCATCTGTTTAATTGTCTGGCCAGTGTTTCAAGAGCTATGTTAAATAGAAGTGGTGAAAGAGGGCAACCCTGTCTTGTTGAGAGCCACAGCCGAAGGGGCCCCAGCAAACTTCCAGCTGCCAGCAAACTTCCAGCTGCCGGCTGATGATTGGCTCACAGTGGCCCCAGCAACATCTAGCTGATTGGCTCCTCTGCGGTGATGCTCATTGGGCTGTTTCCCTGCCCTTTCAGACCACGGAGCTGCTCATTGGGGGACTTTTTTGGCTCCGCCCACGTGACCCAGCCAATCGGCCTCAAGAGCAGGAGGATTGTGGGAGGTGGAGAGAGGCTCTGAGGGTTTTTCCTGAGAGGCTATTTTGTTTGGCGTGTGTGGTTCTAAAAATAAAGTTAGTTTCTTTTGACAAGTGGCTCCTGATTGTGCCCAGCCAGACTGCGGCATTGTCTTCTTCCAGTTTTTAGAGGGAATGCTTTCAATTAAATTTCTAATCCATTTAGAATGATGTTGGCCTCGGGCTTAGCATAGGTAGCTTTTACAATTTTGAGATATATTCCTGATATCGCTAGTTTTTCTAATGTTTTGAACATGAAGGGATGCTTTATTATGTCAAATGTTTTTTTTCTGTGTCTATTGAGATGATCATATGGTTCTTATTTTTAAATATATTGATGTGATGGATTACATTTATTGATTTCCATATGTTGAACCAACTTGCATCCCTGGGATGAACCCCACTTGATCATGGTACATGATCTTTTTGATATGTTTTTGTATTCGATTTGCCAGAATTTTATTGAGAATTTTTTCATCTACATTCATTAGAGATATCGCTCTGAAGTTTTCTTTCTTTGATGTGTCTTTGCCTGGTTTTGAAATCAGGGTGATTTTGGCATCATAGAATGAGTTTGGAAGTGCTGCCTCTTTTTCTATTTTCTGAAATAAATTGAAGAGGATTGATTTGGTTCTTCTTTAAAGATATTGTAGAACTTGGCTGTGTATCCATCTGGTCCTGGGCTTTTCGTGGTTGGTAGGCTTCTGATAGCATCTTCTATTTCATCGCTTGAAATTGATCTGTTTAAATTATGTATATCATCTTGATTTAATTTGGGCAAATCATATAACTATAGAAATTTGTTGATGCCTTCATATTTTCTATTTTATTGGAGTACAAGTTTTCAAAATAATTTCTAATTATCTTCTGTATTTCTGTAGTGTCTGTTGTGATGTTTCCTCTTTCATCATGTATGTTAGTAATTTGAGTTTTCTCTCTCCTTCTTTTAATTAGCATGGCTAAGGGTCTGTCAATTTTATTTATTTTTTCAAAGAATCAACTTTTTGTTTTGTCAATTTTTTCAATTGTTTCTTTTGTCTCAATCTCATATCTGATTTTAATTATTTCCTGTCTTCTGCTGCTTTTGGTGTTGATTTGTTCTTTTTTTTAGGGCTTTGGGATATAATGTTAATTCATTTATTTGTTGACTTTCTCTTCTTTTAAGGAATGAACTCCATGCAATAAACTTTCCTCTTTGTACTGCCTTCTCAGTGTCCCAGAGATTTCAACACATTGTATCTGTGTTCTCATTCACCTCTAAGAATTTTTTAATCTCCTCCTTGATGTCTTTTGCAACCCATTATTAATTCAGTAGCATATTATTTAGTCTCCAGGTGTTGGAGTAGCTTTTATTTCTTATTTTATCATTGATTTCTAATTTCATTCTAGTATCTCTACTTTATATTTGCTAAGAGTTGCTTTGTGGCATAATATATGGTCTATTTTAGAGAAAGAGCCATGTGCTGTGAGAAGAAAGTATATTTGCTTGTTGAAGGATGAAATATTCTATATATGTCAGTTAAGTCTAAGTTATTCATTGTATTATGGAGTTCTATAGTTTCTTTTTTCAGCTTTTATTTGGATGATCTATCCAGTGGTGAAAGAGGTGTGTTAAAGTCACCCAGAATTATTGTGTTGTTGTCTATTTGACTCCTGAACTTGAGAAAAGCTTGTTTGATGAAAATAGATGCTCCATTGTTTGGGGCATATAAATTTATTATTGTTATGTCTTATTGATGAATCGTTCCTTTAAGCAGTATGAAGTGTCCTTATTTATCCCTTTTGATTAACTTTGGGTTGAAGTCTACTTTATTTGATATGAGGATGCAAAAACCTGATTGCTTCCACAGTCCATGTAAGTGGTATGATTTTTCTCAACCTTTCACCTTCAGTCTGTGGATGTTTTATGTGGATGTCCTATGAGATGAATCTCTTGGAAGCAGCATATTGTTGGGTCTTTTTTTTTTTTCCAAATCCAATCTGCCAGTTTATGTTTTTTGATTGGTGAATTTAAACTATTAACATTCAAGGTTATTATTGAGACATGATTTGTAGTCCCAGCCACTTTTGCTGATTTTTGGTATTTAACCTGATGTGGTTTCTTTTTTGATTCGTTTTTCCTTTAGTGTAGTTTCTCTCTTTACTGATTTTCATTGTTGTTCTTCATTTCTTCCTCATGGAATATTTTGCCGAGGATGTTATGTAATGCAGGCTTTTGAATTGTAAACTCTTTTAACTTTTGCTTATCATGGAAGGTTTTTATTTCACCATCAAATCTAAAGCTTAATGTTGCTAGATATAAGATTCTTGGTTGGAATCCATTTTCTTTTAGAGCTTGATATACATTGTTCCAGGATCTTCTAGTTTTCAGGGTGTGAGTTGAAAAAATCTTCACATAATCTTATTGGTTTCTCCCTATATGTAATCTGATTCCTTTCTCTTGTGGCTTTTAATATTCTCTCCTTATTCTGTACAATATGCATTTTCATTATAATGTGCCTTGGTGTGCATCTGTTGTGATTTTGTACATTTGGCATCCTGCAAGTCTCTTGAATTTGGTTTTTCAGTTTGTTCTTTATGTTCAGAAAATTTACTGATATTATTTCATTGAATAGATTGCTCATTCCTTTGAGTTTGAACTCTATTTCTTCCTCTAACCCAATAACTCTTAAATTTTGTCTTTTTATGCTATCCCATATTTCTTGAATGTTCTGTTCATGATTTTTTACTATTTTCACTGTGTGGTCTACATTTTTTTTAAGATTATATATTTTGTCTTCATTGTCTGAGGTCCTGTCTTCCATGTGGTCTAATCTGTTGGTGATGCTTTCAATTGGACTTCTAACTTGGACATATTATTCCTTTCATTTCAAGGATTTCTGTTTGGTTTATTTTTTAGAACCTCTATCTCTCTATTGAAGTAATCTTCTGCTTCCTGTATTTGTTTATGTAGCTCCTTGTCAAAATGATCTTTTGCTGCCTGTATTTGCTCTCTTATATCATCCTTAAATTCACAAAACATTTCAATTATGTACATCCTGAACTCCTTTGAGATGAAGGATAATGTTATCAGATCCCAATATAAACCATATACACCCTCAAAACAAATGTTTGCTATGAACACGTTTACAGTTTGGTCACAATGTACAGAAATGGTGAATTCAATTATTATCTACAGTATACTCCATAGGTTTGTAAAAGGGTTTACAGTTTCTGATGGTGGACGAGAAACTGGGGGTGAGGAATGGATGATATACTGAGGAGGTAGAAGTGAGGATATAGAATTGTTATATCTTAGGAAGTGTGAAAGAGAAATATAAAGAGGAAGATTAGTAGCAGGAGAAGGAGAAGATGTAGTAGATAAAACAAACACACATATATATTAAGAAAAATAAAAAATGTTAAAATAGTAGAAATTGATGGGGAAAAAAAGAGAAAAACAAATATACAACACAACTGTAATATACTATTCAGCCATCCCAGTCCTTAGAATCCTAATTCATGCAAAGTACTTGGTTGCACATATGTTGGGGATGTTAGGGTGGAGGAATAGAGAGGGAAAGGAAACAAAAATCTTGAAAGAAGAAACAGGGCTTGTTTTTGTTGGAGATCAGTATCTTTGCTGCTTCCCTTTTCATCCAAGAGGTGTGGTTGTCAGTTGTTAGCTGGTATCTCAGCCCTCAGGGTGATGAAGGTAACCAGGGTGTCACTGCCGGGGTAGCGGCTGCTGGGGTGAGGGGGGAGTTAGAAACTGGGTACCTGGCCGACCAGAGTTCCAAACCGGGAGTTGCTCCCACTGAAGATGGTGATGTAGGGGCCCAAGATGGAGACTCCTGCTTTCAGTGGTGGGGTGTTGGGTCGAGTCGGGTGAGCCAGGCGATGGCCTTGGATGAAGAGTTCAGAGATGAGCTCTGTGATGCGCAGGACTACTGGGTGCCTGAGCAGAACCATCAGCAGTGTGTGGCTGGGGGCTGACTTCAGAGCCTGTGTGAAGTTCTTGGGTGCAGGCAGGCGATGGCCTGTAGGGGACTTTCTCTGCTGCTGTAGAGTCCCAAGATGGCAGTGACCGGGGGAGCCCCATGTTTCTACAGAGGAGTGGCGGCCAGAGTTCCTCCATGTGGGAAGCTGCTGGGTGTCTTGCGTGGGAGTGGTGTGGGTGATTTCTGCTCAAGTCGGTGGCCAAATGTTCTGTGTCAGTGCTGATAGTTCTGCTTGAGCACTGACGCTGAGGCCTGGGGCCCTGAACGGGCATAGTGATTCCCACACAGGAGCAGGAATATCCCTTGCAGAGAAGCAGTATTCTTGCTACTTGAGTCCCAGGTCATGGAGTGACGCAGAATGCTGCCTCCCTCGGGCCTGCTATCTTGGATCCTCCTCTCAATATGACATTTTTAACCAAAGGATGTACAGTTAAAAAGTATGGAGTTGATTCCCAGGTGATAGAAGCCCAAAATCATGTTTAGACTTCTCTCTCTCTCTCTCTCGTACTAGGGATTGAATCCAAGGGGAAAGCCTCTACCAGTGAGCTACCTACCCAGTCCTTTTTATTTTGAGACAGATGTCCTTAAGTTGCTCAGGCTGGACTCCAGCTTGCAATTCTCCTGCCTTGGGCTCCCAAATTACTGGGATTACAGGCTTGTGCCACCATGCTTGGTTCCTTTTTTCTTCTTTTTACAGATAGTCTTCTTTAAATTTTTTTTTTTTTTTTAATTTGGTTCTGGAGATTGAACCGGGGCCTCATACATGCTAGGTGAGCACCCTCCCATTGAGCTACCCACCCTCACCCCCACCCCCAGCCCTCCTCTAGATGGTTCTTAAAGATCAAACCTTTTAGTGGTAGAACTACTGAAAGTTGCTTTACTTTCTTTTTATCCCTTTGGTAGTTAGAATTGAACCCAGTGGTGTTTTTACCACTGAGTTATATCCACAGCCCTTTAAAACATTATTTAAATTAAAAAAATTTGTTTCAGAGAAGGTCTTGCTAAATTGCCCAGGCTGGGCTTGAACTTTTGATCCTGTTGCCTCAGCTTCCTGAGTATCTGGGATTACAGGAATGAGTCACCATGCCAAGGAACAATTTGCTTTATAATAACCCCCTCCCTTGAGAATGACATTCTGAGGGGAATGTCCCATGCCCTAATTATTTTCTAGTAGGCTCCACTTTTTAAAATTCACTAACTGTCAATCCTATTACTTTGGGGATCAAAACTCTACCACAGGATCTATATTTCTATGTTCCAGTACGTAGGAAAATCATAGAATAGGTTATTCTAGATGATATATAAATGAATGGGGTATGGTTGTATTCAATAAAACTGTTTATAAACACAAGTGGCCTATTGGTTTTGGCCTATTGGCTTGCTGTAGTTCGCCAACCCCAGGCCTATAGTGAGAGACTTTATAGTAATTTCTAAATTGTGTTTGTTGTTAATGATCAGTGCATATTAAGTGCATGCTTTGTGTCAGGCACTGTGCAAACATATTGAGAGGCTAACTCTAGAAGGTAAGTACTTTGAAAATCCTATTTTATGGGCAAGGAAATGAAGATGTATCTCACAAGCAAACCTAGAACTTTATAGAGACTTCATCCTTAAAGATTGTATTCTCCTGGTCAAAAGAGGCTGTGTTTTTTTTATAAGTATGGCAGCATTTTAAATTTTTATTACACTACTCATTCTGGTACACTTGGAAACTTATTTGTTACCATTTCAGTTATCCATATTGTTTCTTGAGTCTGCAGTTTATTTTTCTGCAGTTTATGCCAATGATCTTGATAATTTTATTCTGTGTCTTTAAATTTAAATAAAAGTCATGATTGCCCATTTTGCATCTGATGCTTATCATGTAGTCATTAATCTTTATATAATATCCATGGCTTATGATATCATATCTGTTTGTGACTATGAGCATAAAAGGTCTAATGACTTTGAAGAACACTTAAGTGCAATCTCCAGGAATTCATGAGATAAGTGCTTTTGTAACCACTCAACAAGACTGTACTGGAAGATGCAGAGACAAGATCACTTCTCTCTGCGACAGAGTACTGAAGACAAAAGACCATCCTGGGAATTTAAGAAGGTTTTCTTTCTGTTCTTTTCAAGTATGCATGTGCCAGCTGACAAAACTGGAACAGATCAAATAGAAGGGCATGACTGACATCTCTTGTGAGAATATTAATTTTTCTATCACCAAAACATGGTGGCCTTGCATCTGAACTCCTGGTGAATCTCACAGGTGCAGTGAGATCATGAATCAAGCAAGCGTTAGAAGTCATCAGGAAATAATTTTCACATACACTGAGGCATATTTTCTTTTGAATTAGTGTTTTAATTTAATCAAAAAAGTAACACAGCCATACAGTGTGAAAGAGAAAAAGGAATAGTCATTATTTATAGGCCCTCTAGAGAGTTTGCAGAGACTGCATGTAGAATGTCATTGTAAAACTGATGTTTTGATAGCTTGTTTTTGAAGTGAAGATGAGTTTAACCAAAGGTCTCAAGGAACACAATAAACTGTCCTATTTTTGCTAAATACTCTTGGTTGTAGCTGTGTTTGTCAGCTTTCCATCACTATAAGAAATACTTGAGAAAATCAACTTGTAAAGAGAAAAGGCTTACTTTGGCTGATGGTTTCAGAAGTTCCAGTCCATGATCCATTAGCATCATTGGTTTGGACCCATGGTGTCACATCGTGGTGAGAGCACATGATAGAGCAAAGCCGTTCATGGCGGGGATGTGAAAAAAGAGAGGAAGAGAAAGAGATTGGAGTCCTGTGTCCCTTTTGAGAACCTGTGTACCCTATGATGGGAAAACTTCCCAGTAGGTCCCACCTGTTAAAGTTTCCACACCAGTCTGGGGACTAATCTTTTAATACATGGGCCATTTGTGGACATTTAAGATCCAAACGGCAGCAGTAATTTTCAAGTAATATCTGTTATTTTCCAGTAAGATCAAATAAAAAAAAAGTGCAGAATATAGAGCCTGCTAAGGCTCTGTAATAGAACAGGGCAAGGGTACAAGCGAATATTTGTTCCCTAAATGTTTTTCTGGATCAAGCAAATAGCTGATTAAAAATAAAGGATGTCATTTAAGGGAGAAGTTTCTGCCATTTTTCCTCTTGCTGTCTTTTTTATTCACTTAGAGCACATCTCCAAAATTATGGGAGTTTGTTAAGCATTATAACCATTTCAACTTTTGAATGTATACAAAAATTATTTTACCCTATTCTCTTTACGTCCTACATAGGTTTGATTACCAAAATTGATATCACCATTTTTTGCCCACATGTAACTAGATCACTAAAATTAATATAATTCTTGTGAACATAAAAATAAAGAATCAGAGAATGTCAGAGATGAAAGGAACTTTAGATTTTATTTAGGGCAGGATTTCTTGTCCTCAGCACCATTGACATTTTTTTTTGTACTTCTATTTTCACAGCAGTTTTATTCATGATTATTAGGCAAACCACCAACACATTTCTTTGAAATACTAAAGAATAAACAACTGGTGTATAGTCAGTCACACAAGGGAATACAAATTAGCTATAAAAATTTAGTTACCTATTTAGAAAACAAAATGGATACATTTCAAAATGATTAGGATAAATGAAATAACTTAGATGCTAAAGACAATATTCTCTTATTACATTTATAAGAAATTCTAGAAAGAGTCTGATTAGAATGAAAGAGGATTAACCAGAGCTCAAGGGCTAGAGGCAGGAGACGGCCGAGGGGCAGAGTCTCAGTGGGTGAAGATAATGTTTTTACATTCTTGTTTGTTGGATATACATTGTCAAAGCTCACCAGGTTGTATGTTTATAATTAGCACCACTGACATTTTGGAGTGGATCATTCTTTATTGGGAGGTGGGTGGTGCAGGGAGTGTGTGCAGCGGGGGGCAGTCCTGTGAATGTGGGATGTTTGACAGCATCCCTCATCTTTGCCTACTAGGGGCAAGTAGCATAGCTCCTCCACAGCAAGGTACTAGCTGTGACAATAGAAAGTCTCCAGCTATTTCCATAAGCTCCCTTGATCGGGGGCAAAACAACCCTCGGCTGAGAACCTCAGATTTAATGCAACCTCTTTTTTTTTTTTTTTTTTTGTAAAATGATGTAATTGTCCTACCCGGGTTTCCTGATTTAAGAGATTTGTTCTTAAATAGCATAGTGAGGTCCAGTACACTAGAGGTAAGAGAAAACAAAGAATGGAATTATGAATATAATTTAAAGGCTGGCCTTAAATAGAGTAGATGCAACGTTTTCACTTCATGAGCTTTTTGCTTGCTTGCTTACTTTGTCCTTTCTATGACTTTTAATTCTTTTTCTAGGGTCTTCAGATTATACTATAGATTCATTGCTACTAAAAAAAAATCACTAAACATATTGTTTAATTCAGCTGATCCCACATATATAGTGTGTATAAAATTACATATATATATAATGTGCATGTAATTACAAATACATGATGTTTCTTACATATATATGATGTGTGTGTGTATAATGTTACCCACGTGTATAATGTTACCCTGAGTAGCTGGGACTGCAGTGTGTGCGACTATATGTGGCTTATTTATTTATTTTATAGCAAGACTTCCTCAGTGAAGCAAGCAGTATGTTGATTCTTAATATACACTCCTGTCTTCTCACTGACCTGTAATGAAGAGTTCCCAGACCCACACTGATACCCAGTCTCCTGTTTAGAAGCACTAGAATATATGATCCTGGTCCCTGAGGGGCTCCCCATCCAGTGCTCTGCCTGCTAATCTGCTTGGATGTACCCCACCTTGCAGTTCTGTTCTCTGCCTGACATAACCACAGAGCAAACTGTATTATTATCTTGGCTAAGTACATTCCATAATTCTACATCAAGTCTCTTGAACTTTATGCTTTTATCTTCACAAAGTGTCCTAGTAAAAGAGAAATTTTGAGACGAAAATCTTCTGATGACAATAACAATTCTATTCAACACTGAAAAATTCCAGATATATAATTTATGTGAGGAGTGGGGAGACAGAAGGGATGGGGTACTTCCAGCAAGAGTGTTCAGGCAGAGAGAAAGATGTGTGCAGACTCCAAAGCAAGAAAGATCTTGGAGCCTTCCAGAGTGGGAAGAAGTTCACTGAATCTGAGGCTAGAGTTCAGGGCAGAAATTGGAAGAGTAAGGAGAAGGCAGATGGTGGAGGACTTGTATGCTAAATTAAGTACTTTTGATTTTATCACAAGGACATTGGAAAGCCAAGGCATAAAATGAACAGATTTAACAAAGACTATCTACCAAGTATCTATTTCTATGATTTGAAGGTTTCTAAACTTTTTGTTTCTGGATCATAGAATCTGCCTTAAAAGTGACCTAGGAGAGAAAAAGCTAAATCATAATTACAAGGATCTTAAGACAATGCTATTTTCTAAATGTGTATTTGTGGAATGTTAAGCTAAATGGAGATAAATGTCAAATCACAATGTCATACAAGATATTTAGTTCAGAGTCTAATGGCCAGGAAGAAAAAAAAATCTAGGAGTATGACCAGATCTTCTGGACAGGAGAGAAAAGAAGCAGTTTCTAAGTTCAACTTAGATAGCTGGTGACCACATTAACTTTGCTTAGCATTTCAATAAATAACCTTAGATCTGACTAGAGCATGCACACTTGGAAAACAGTCTCAGTTCTGGAGAAAGCTGATGCTGGTTCAATTTTTGTTCTGCTGATGGAACAATCTGTCCCTGTTATGGTGCCCTGATACCTCGACGAAATAGAAAGATTGCAAGCTGTACAGTTGGAAAACCAACAAAGTCAAGCTGTCCTGACTTTTCTAGTTTAGCCTTTGGATTTTCAACTTAGCCATAAACGGGGAGATGTTTAACACAGGAGGAGGTCCATATTGCTACCCCCAAAATGTGGAATGCTTATTACTTTTTCCAGCTTTAATTAAACATATGATTGTTCTATGCAATAGGAAGAGAGTGTGGCCAGTGAATCAGAGGATGACTAAAATAATACCATGGTGTCCTTTGATGTAAAACCATAGCGTTTATATAACAGCGGGATCTGGCAAAAAATAACTCCTGTCATTGTTTTGAAGTATAAGCCTAAAGTTTGACTCCTTTCTACTGTACTTCATGTGGATAACCAATATGATGAGATTATTAGCAGTAAATCAATTTAGGACTTTCCCCTGAAGCCATCAGACAAAATTCTTTTTTTTCATATCTTGAGCTAATAAACCAGAATCTAGTATTTTATGCATGCTTCTCCTCAGAGTTTGAAAAGCAGGAAGTATTTTATTGTAATTTAGAAAAATGTTCTTTTCAGGATCGTTTTTGGACAAGTATATGGTAAGAGTACTATTCAGAAGATTTAAAAATAAATGTTAAGTATTTGGCACAATATTTTGAGATGCTTTAGTTAAACTCAAAGAACTTATGTGAATTTTCACATTAAAATATCAAATTCTTTTCAAATGAGACTTTGGGGAAAATTATCTTGATCACATTGGGTTTGGTAATAATGCCATTTATTCAATGTGCTTTATTCTCTGTTTTTAAAAGTACTAATTTTGATTCTGAGAAAATTAAGAAAGGCAGTGTGCTAAAAGCAATTTTCCTTTTATGCAAAAAATAAAAGCCTTACTAATTTTTGAACTTAGTTTTGCATTCCAAGTGTGAAGTTTTTTCAAGACCTGCACATTTTGTTTTTCTGTTTTGGAGAGTAAAGGGGTAGTTGTTAAGCCATAATTGGAACTTTCAGCAATATTACAGTTCTTTTACACTCTTTCTTGAAAATAATAGGGCAAATTTCTGCACTTGGAATAGAACAAAGAGATTTTAAGTGTAAAAGTATCAGGGTAGAAATATTATAAAAGCATTTTTCTGAACTGTGTTAAAAGAAGAATGGAGGAATCAGCAATGGAAGAAACATATCTTTTAATATGGGCTAGAAAGAGAATGTTTATCCTGAGAAAGACTTTGGTGGACTTGGGTGTTTAGAATTAGCTACCTTTGCTGGGAATAAAGGAATGAGCCTTGTAGTTGGATATTTGATTTATTATTCATGCTTTCTCTTATATCAATGGATAGTCTTTACCAGCTATTTATTTTTTTTTAGAGGAACGTCTAGTGATTTGTTTGTTTGTTTTGCTTGATCACCAGGTTGAACACTAAATGTGCATCGATTAAGTACACTAATAGTAGTAGTTAGAAAATCCAGTAAATAGTTCTTCCCCAAACTGAAATATTTTGGTCATCATCTTTGGTTTTTGTATTGTGCTGAACTAGGAGTATCAATTTTGATTCTGTCTGAATTTAACATTACTCCAGGTAGTTAGGTCTATGTTTGTGTGTGTGTGTGTGTGTGTGTGTGATTTTTATTCTGCTTTCTACTCCAATAGGTACTTCAGATCTCCTGCAATAAGTGTTCTGGCCTGTTTTTCTGTTCTTTCCATTTCTCAGGCATCTCACAGTTTTCAGTGTGTAGCACGCACAGTGAGTGCTGAACTAGCAACCTGTGTACTGTGGACATGATCCTTTCTGTCTCTAGGCCCATCCTGACTGGACTGGAATATGAGGGATGGACTGAAGCAGTGTGTCACAGTGGGGATTATCTTAGATGGGATTCTGTGGAAACAGACCCGAGGGGGAGCTGAGAGGAGAATTTGACTGGGGTGTTCATAGGACATGCCTTTTATAATGAAGTTGGGAGGACGGATAGAGAGGCTTTCCTGCAATAGGATAACTGAGGCCTTTCAATCCACCCTACAGGAAGCTATAGGGGTAAGAAGGTCCTGTAGAATTGTCTCAGTTCTTTGTTTCCTTATCAGCTGTCACCACAGGTACCTCCTGAGTGGAGGAAGACTCTCAGGCAAGGCTGTTCTAGGTGGCTATGCCTGATCAGGAACACAAATGAGCCACAAGCTAATGGTGTTCCCCGTAACGGAGTGGGTGCATTGGACTTGAAGAAGGGATAGAGCATCAGTTTCTGTTTCTATTACTTTCAGCACAGCAATTCTTTGTTTTGTGGAAATAAGCAGGCCCCACAGGCATACAGCATGCGTGTCCCCCACCTACCAGGACCATCAAACACTCTCTCACATTTTCAAATACCTTTCAAACCCTGTTTGAGAACCACTGGGTGGAGGGTGGCTCACGTCTGCTATAACTCTTATATTGTTTCTGGGTGAGCAAGTGTAGTGTGGATTTGAGAACCAAGTGATAAACTCATTGTGACTCAAATAATGCTGTGACTCAAATATAAACAGTTCTGTGGAATGACTGTGTCAAAGGGCATGAAGATTTTTAAAGAGTGTTGTAGGCATTGCCTTATAAAGCCACTGGACCAATTTATATTCTCACTAGCAATCAAAAAGTCATTTTTTTAAAAAAAAAAAACCCTTTTATCTCTATTAATTTGAATCTCTGTAAATTTCACTGATATTGAGGATGAGGTCCCGGAAGGTAGATAAGGAAGGGGGCTGTGTATAACACAAGTTATGCTGCTGTGCCCATTTTTATCCAAGTTTCATTAATGCTTCGAAGAACTGCTCTGACAACATGAGAAAGAGCCAGGCAAAAGGGAGCAGGAAAATTGCTTGGCACTTTATCTATAATTCATATTTAAGAAAATTATTGTGACTCAAAGCACTTAAGAGATAAGCAATTATTGGGAAGAACATGGGAATATTTTAAATTTTGACTCTGCGATTCAAACTCTCTTGGAGGTAACCCCTTATTCCAACTTAATAAGTTTAGACTAGTTCAATTTTATCCTTTTAATATCTACTAACAGTTCAAAAGGAAATATCTGCTGTTAGTTTAGTCTTGTTCCCAAGGACCAGCTGGTGCTGGGTTTGGCATCTTCTCTGGAGAAAGACTCAATGAGTGTGGAGACTAAAATAACAAACTTGTTTTGAGACTGAGTGCTTCAAGAACATGATTGGAGACTTAAAAATTAATTGCCAAAGTATCCAACTATCATCTATGAATAGAAGAACCTATAGTTTTCCACATTTACACAAAATTCTTGATGTAGTTAATTTCAGGATCCTTGTTTCCCTGTTTATTTTGCCTTTCTGTAATTATGATTTACACAGTAAAAAAATCTCTCATCTCATTTTAGTGTTAGTAGACACCGTCATATTTTTCTACATTGCTACAAAATGAGCCAACCAATCAGCAGCATGCATTAGTTACCAACATTGAGTTGCCCATATTTCTTTAAAAACAAATTGACTTAGGAAGAAGCTTATAATTTTTCTTCAGAAATTCTGTATATTGTATGAGCTGTATCTCTTAATATTACATTTTTAGAAATAACTAATCAATTATTTTAAATATGAAAAAAATATCAAGAAGATTGGAATATTTTGCTGTAACAGCAAAAACCAATATTATCCTATAAAACAGATTGGTTTTCTGTAATTAATGCTTATAGGCCTATTAAAAAGATGGATGTTTTAATCTACATTATTTGCTTGTAAGAAGTTTAAATAATTATTACAAGGGTAAAACACATTTATTAAGGAAAGATCAGGATATATGGAAACAAGGAAGAAAAAATATTCATAGACAATCAAGCTAACCCGAAGTTTATATTCCCTGTTCTTTTCTTTTTTGTGTACACGTTTCCACTTTAAAAAATTGTATGGTAAAAACTGTATTATGAAATTATATGCATAAATTGATATGCTATAAATATTTATACCATAACCTGTTTTAATAATATGTCATGAACAGCTTTCTAAGTATCCATCCTCTTTATTTTTCTAAACAAATGAATATATTTTATAATATGGAAACATCATAATTTGACCTATGAACTGAGAAATACTTATATTGTTTAAAAGATGTCATTGAAAAGTATTTTTCTATAAATATATTTGTACACAACTGAGTCTTTTTTAGACTACATACTTGGAAACTTTTCTAGCAGCAGATTACGATGTTGAAGGCACAGTTTGTGCTGGATGAAGATTGTTACATTTGCTTTTCAGAAGAGTCATACAAGTTAATTGTCTCCAGTAACCAACCAACCGAACCCATGCTCCAGTAGCACTGAACATAAATAGTCATATTGACTTTTTAGACAGGGTGAGTAAAAATTATGAGCATTGCTTTGTTATCTTTTTGTTATTAGTGAGTTTGAGGGTTTTTAAGTTACTGGCCATTTGCATTTCTTTCATGAATTGTCTGTATGTCTTTTGATTCTTTTAAACCCTCTTAATGGTTCAGCAGTATTTGATAGTGGTTAAAGATATTGGCCTTTTGTTATATGTGCTGCAGATAGTTTTCTCAATGATTTTATTTCTTTTAACATTATGATGTATTTCCTTGAGCAAAAGTTATGACTTTAAATGTGAAATCTTTTATTTTATTTTAGTTGTGGTTGGACACAATACCTTTTATTTATTTTTATGTGATGCTGAGGATGGAAACCAGCACCCTGCTTGTGCTAGGCGAGCGCTCTACTGCTGAGCCCCAAACCCAGCTCCTAAATGTGAAATCTTTTAAAAATTTTTTCTGTATGATTTCTGGGTTTTAAGTCATGCTTAAAATAGTCTCAAGCTGAAAGGAAGTATTCTAATTTTGAAAAGAAGCAATTGGACATTTATATATAAAAGTTTACTTTTCTGTGGAGTTTATTTTGTGTGTTATGTTTATCTTGTGTGTTATGATATGAGGTAGAATACCTTTACCAAATGGAAGTTATTGTCTCAATTATTTTATAATTTGTTTCCATTTATTTTGAAATCATCCTTTTATTATCTACTTAGGTCCTCATTATCTGTTGATATTTTTGGATTATTTACTGTCCTTCATATATATATGTATGTATGTATATACATATATGTGTATATATATACACACACACACACATACATATATGTTCCATATATATATATATATATATATATATATATATATATATATATATATTTGCAGTGGATTAAAGAAAGATAACCTAGTGTCTAGGACTCATTTCAGGCAGAATCTACTCTCTGCCCACTGCCATCTGCTTTTGCACTTGCTTTTGGTTCTGATATACTGCCAACCCCTATGCCTGACATTTGCTGCCTGTGACCTGGGGAAATGCCTTCACATCTTTGACTTCTGATTCCTGCAGTTGTAGGATAGAAATACTAATAGATAATCATAGAACCACCTCAACTGGATTGTTGTATCTGACATATTAGCTATTATTAGAATTGAGTTTTCCTATGAAGTAATTTTCCACCTATCAGAAAAATTCCACAATGGTCACTCTGGACTATTTTCAGAACCCATAATAGCAAGATGTGTGGGGCATCTGCCCAGTCTTTGTCTTTGCCTTCTGATATAATGACTTCCATAGCCTTTTTAAAGTCAGAGTTAATAATCGATGTCATACACTTCTTTGAACAACATACACAAGCCCATGCAATCCTTCTGGATGATAGATTTTAGAATCTATATTTTATATTTCAAAACCCAAACCAAAGTTCAACAAACAAACAAACAAGTAACCAGAAGAATAAAATCCAGACGGTTTGAGTGTTTATACAGCTAACACATCTAGGAAGGGTACCAGTCAGGATTCTAATTCAGGTTTTTGATTTTATGTAATTCTTCAAATAGTGAAACTTTTCAACATTTTATCCTCTGGGTACTTGGCCTTTTGTCTTGAGGTAAAAAAGCATGCATTTAAATGTTTAAAAACTATTATATCATTTCTGTTCTTCATTGTAAATTTGGGAGTGAAGATATGAGTTTCGTAAATACACCTGGACTTCTTGCCCATTATTGCAACAATTTATTTCTTATGTTCTTTTGGGGATTTGCTGTAATTCCTGTTAATCTCTGAAAAGCCTGAAAACTTAACCAACATCTTTAACTACTTGGCTTTTCGTGGAAATACCTGGCAGTCTGGTCTTTTCCCACTGAGGAAGATCTAAATAAAACTACCTAGAAAGTGGAATGCTCAAAAGCTTTTCTGACTTTATTTCAACCTCAATGACATTCCTTCTTGTTTTATTACCAGTTTGGTAAGAAGAGTTGAACTAAAATAAATTGCCAGATGTAAGTAGTATAGTAATTGCTCAAAAGGTGAAAACTTGGAGGCTTCTGCCTTTGAGCTAACCTGGTTGCTAGCCAGCTTTGCATTTTCAGAAAATTTCCAAGACACTCAAGTCTTGCTCTTCTTCAGTTTTCTGATCCATTACTCTATTCTGCGGGTCACAAATATTTACAAAACCAGAAGAATACATCCATGTTCATTTAGAAGTCCAGGATTCCTGAAATCTTTTTTTAGAGTGTCCCTAGAGTGATATAATATTGAAAAGTTACAAGTCAGTGTTGTTGGTGAATTATGACCAAGGTCATGGAAAACACATTGCTTTTTCTATCGGTTGCATGATTATCAGGCCTTTGATGATAAATCTGCACCCACTGAAAATGCAGTTAACTTACCTTGGTGGTTTTGATTTATTAGCCTTGCAGTGGACAAGGTTGCCCATTTGTTAGTGCTTGTTTTATATTTGAATGGCTTGGAAGCATATAAATTTGAGGCATAGCTTAAAGTTGATTTAAGTATTTCATATTTCATAGGAAGCACCTGATCAGAGCAGTTTGGCTTCTGATATTTCACTTGTGATGCTTATAGTTTTTAACATAGCAAGGACACCTCATTTGCATTTTAGATCATCTCTCCATGAATGGGTTTGCGGTTTCAGATAACTATTAAAAACAGGAAAATAATTATTGAACAATCAGATTCATTTGAGGAGTAAAAATTAAATAGTTTAAATAGAGGACACTGAAGAATCAGTGATTGATAATGTGCATTCTGCTTATCTTCACTTTGAGCTTTTCTTAAAAATGGACATATGGCCCTGAGGGCTTTTATTAAAAATTATGGATAATTTTAATTGTACAGAATCTTCTATCATTGGTCTGGAATGGTATCAAGAATATTTTTAAAAGAAAGAGTGCCACTAGAATAAAAGCTTAATGAACGTGGGTTTTGAATTCCAAAATGTACAATAAGTTCCAGAGTTAGGTTGACCATGGAGGCAGTTTTATGTTAGACCAAGCCTTCTCTCCTCCCTCATTATTGCAACCCAAGGCAATATATATATTAGTAGGAGCTTTGGGGTGTTCTTTGAGTTTCTCGACCTCCACAGTATTGTGATTTTGGACTGGATAATTCTTTATTGTCTGGGGCAAGGGTGTTTTGCATCATTCCTGGCTTCTGTCCACTAGGCACCTGGAGCACTACCACTGGTTTTGGTTGTCAAAACCATATCCAAGGCCGGGCATGCCTGTAATCCCAATGGCTCCAGAGGCTGAGACAGGTGAATTGCAAGTTCAAAGCCAACCTCACCAACGGCCAGGTGCTTGCTTAGCAACTCAGTGAGACCCTGTCTCTAAATAAAATACAAAATAGTGCTGGGGATGTGGCTCAGTGGCTGAGTATCTCTGAGTTTAATCCCTAGTACCCCCCAAAACAAACAAACAAATAAACCTTATCCAGATGTATTAGTTGGCTTTCCATGGCTGGAACAAGAACAACTTAGAGGAATAAAAGTCTACTTTGGACTCATGCTTTCAGAGGTTTCAGTTCATGGTTTTCTGACTTCATTTTTCTGGGCCTCAGGTGAGGAAGAGCATCATGGTGGAAGGTGTGGTGGAAGAAAGCTGCTCAGCTTTTATCAGTCAGGAATCAGAGAGAGTGAGTGCAAGAAGCCAGGGACAAAACAGATAATCCCCAAGGCACACCTCCCATGTTGACCCACCTCCTCCAGCCAACGCCCCACCTGCCTACACCTACCATCCAGGTAGTACTCTAAAATTCTTAATCTATCAAATATATCAATCCACTGATTAGGTCACAGCTCTCATCATCTAATCCTTTCACTTATGAACATTCGTGCATTAGCACAGGAACTTTTTGGGGACAACTCATGTCCAAACCATAATACTGGGTATTGCCAAGTTTCCCTGGGGTGATTGGGTGAAAGCACTCCTAATTATCAATGCTATATAGTAACAATACTGGAAAGAGAGAAGAGTAACCAACAATAAGGTGTCCATATTGAAGACACCACAGTCTGTATATTAAATGAAGTGCAAATTGCATTATTTAATCCACTTGCAGAGTTAAGTCCAGCAGAGCTAAGTCTTGCAAGTTTAAACCAGAGAGGGCACTGTCAACACTGGATAGTTTGGTGTTATATTTTAATACAGCTTGGAGAATTATCAAGTCTTCTGAGGTGATATACTCCTTAACATTTGTAAGTACTTTAGTTTTTAATCATGCATGGACAACTATGGTTTTATATGATTATGCAGTGCTAAATATTTTAAGAAATAAGAAGAAATAAGGGTCATCCTACAGTCAAACTGTTTTTTGGTTCTTTTAGGTCTTACATGTTAAAAGTAGAATCTTGGGGCTGGGTTGTGGCTCAGCAGTAGAGTGCTTGCTCGAACGTGTGACGCACTGGGTTCGATCCTCAGCACCACATAAAAATATATAAACAAAATAAAGATATTGTGTCCATCTACAACTAAAAAAAATTGAAAAAAAAAGTAGAGTCTTGGTTATTTTTTACTGTGCTCTGTGGTCAAGTTGGGTGCTCCTCACAAGGGAGACCAGCCTCGAATAGAGCTGCACTCTGGAATAGGAGAACTCTTATTAAAGGCAGTGGGATTGTTATCCATTATCTAATGCATCACAAAGAAATGTTCCAATTCTAGAATTCTTTGGGTGCCCAATGAAGACAGGCATATGTGAGCATTAAGACGTAGCCTAAGGTTGGAAAGAGAAAACTATTTGAATTTTTTGTGACTTATTTGGAATTGGTCTTAAAAATTAAGACAATGTAAAGTTGGATAATTAAAGATTAAAAAAAAATTAAAGGAAGCTTAGATACTCTTAAACGATTGAGATCATTATGATTTCGGGGAATTGAATTTGTTTCTGGAAGTTCTGTTGGAGCTAAGACAAAAAGGTAAGTAAGTAGTATTAATTGGCTTTAGTAGTTATTCATAATCTGGTTTTTATTTATTTACTTTTTATGGATACTAGGAGTTGAACCCAGGGCCTGGCACATGCTAGGTAAGCACTATACTACTGAACTACATTTCCAGCCCTTTAAGAGATTTTTATTTTGAGATATAGTCTGGCTAAACTGCTTGGGCTAGCCTCAGTTTCCTCAGTAGCTGGTTTTATAGATGTGTGTCACTGCACCTGGCTCATAATTTGTTTTCTTAAAAAGGTCTCAAAACTTTCTTTAAAAAAGAAAAATATATGATTTTTCCTCTTAGAATTTAAAAACATTATGTTTATGGAGTTTTCGCTTATAGACATTAAGGTATCATTTCTTTCTTTCTTTTATCTATCTACCTATCATTTATCTATACATAGATAGATAGATAGTTATATCTTGACAATGTTTTCTGTTTTACAAGGATATGAGAATGTTGTCCATTAGCTCTTAGTATTCTATGCCATATAGGAAGAAAAGCAAATTACTTTAGAATGAAAAAATTAAGGTGGAGGTTACTAATTTACCTCATTGCCTATATAAATCAAAGTTCCTTTGGTTGATGTCCTATTTTAACTGTCATTGTAACTGTCATGCACCCCAAATTATATTCTACTTCCATCTAGTTTTGTGAGTTGATTTTCTTATTTGGGCTACTTAAATATTCTTTTTAATGATTAAAATATTTTGCCAGATTAAATATATTTTAGTACTATTGGTCACATGTTAATGACTATTGTCAACAAAGGCCACTTCTTTTAGAGATTTATTATAGGATAATAAAATCGTGCCCATTTCAAAGAACGGGATATTCTCTTGTCATTTTTTTCCCTAAAATAAACAGTCACTAAATCATGTCGTTTAAAGGTAGATTTTTAGAGTGCTCTTGGACATACTTAATCTCTTTAGACTGAATTAGAGATTAAATGTGACATTGGAAAAGTCATAGACTTTTAGCTTGTATATAATTTATATTCCAAAGGGGTAATATGAAGGATCTTTGTCAGCATTATACGTTTTTCACTCTTGATAGTCTCTGTCCTTTGGGTCAAATGCTCATGATAGACCCAAGAGATAGATCAAAGAAATTATTCAGAGGAATTATTCTTAACTCTTCCTAAGTGAGATGGAATAGAGGTGAATGATGATTTTGGAATAATCTTTCTGGGCACCTGATTGATAATTGCCATTTGTTATGAAAAAGTTGTTATGGAATTCTGAAAACATACTAAAAATATGAATTCTGAAAACATACTAAAAATGTCAGTTCTGAAAATATAATAAAAATATCAGTGTATTCTTTTGGGGTGATTAAATGTAGATAGACCACCTTGTCCATCTTGAAGTAATTACCATATAGACTTAATTAAGATAATTAGCTTGATAAAGACTGTTTCAGAACAGACTGTGAAAACAATTCTGATGGTAAGAAGTCATTTTCTAGAACTGTTTCCAATACAGCATGACTAATTATATGTTTTCAAGGGGAGGAAGTTACAAATCTTCAATGTGATTTTTAATAAGGAACTACCAACATAAATTATTGTTTGAAATAAGATTACTTGGCCAGTATCTGATGGAAATTTGCACTTCAATATTTCCTCTTGGAATGTCTTGCTCACCCGTCTTGTGGAGAAGCTCTCTGTCTGCTTTCTTGGTTTCACGCCATGGAGCAGCCAGGAACATGACCTCTTCTGTTCTGCCATCTTGGATCTCCTCACGTCTTCTAATTTTAAGACATAATTCTCTATATCTGAGAAAACTGGTAGTGTGCACAGGTTTTATTCTCAAAAGTATTAAAGAACCTAGAACCTACATTCCACTTGATTTTTGGTATCTCAAGCTTATCAGGAGAGTCTTTTGCTTATTTTTAGAAATGTAAAAGAATTCAGAAGATTGTTTTCAGCTGATCCTATCATTTAGCCAACTCCTTCTTGAAGCCCTGGATCTCAGCATGCTCCTAATGAACTGCAGATTTCCAAATCTTGGGATGTTTGTAATGAAGCTTTGGGATTCTATAAATGGATCAGAGCAGGTTTTGTACTTTATCAAGTTGTGAGAAAATCCAACAGGCAGTCTGTGTTAAA
This sequence comes from Marmota monax, assembly GCF_021218885.2. Lineage (NCBI taxonomy): Eukaryota > Metazoa > Chordata > Mammalia > Rodentia > Sciuridae > Marmota > Marmota monax. The sequence goes on from NW_026693571.1 coordinate 40,987,159, forward strand.
GATGGTAAAATAATAATTTTGGTACTTGCTGGTTTTGGCTTTTTCTAATGAAATGACATTGTTCTGGACTAAACAATGAAAGAGCTCTTTAGGGGCATTTCTTTTTGATGGATGGTTCAGTTGTTCCATTTCTTTATGGAGATACTTGGATTAACACAAGATTCCAGTAATTTAAGTAGAGTAGGAGAAGACATCTAGGTATCCAGCCATTTCTCAAATAACTTTTATTCCACCCTCCGTATTTTAGTTTTCTATCTCCCTACCCATCTCTATTCTCAGTTCTAGAGAAACTGGTATTTCCACTTTCTGGGTGTTTTGGGGAATCTCTTGTACAACTAGTCAATAGTTGACTTTCTCTCTACCCACTTAAGATTGAGCTTTGTTGGGTTGAGTAATTCAGTTACTTTTTAATCCACCTACTTTCTAGCTTTCAAAATGAAGTCACCATTGTGTCATCTACTGTTCTTCCCATTCTTTCCAGATCACATTTTTTTAAAAAAGAAAGACAAATTAAACCTGTTTGTTCAATATCTTACATTACCTTGGAATACCCTTTGATGTATGTTTGAGTCAGAAATTTAGTTTCTTTCAGAAGCCAGATTTTAAGTTCATGGTGCACCAGAATATGTAGAAAGTTTACTTAGCTGAGAAGAGAGATTTATTGTTTTTGAGTTAAAAGAAAAACAATAATTAAACATTTTTTTCCTTTGAAGTACAGATACCACAACTAAGAAGCCTTTCTTGCATATAATAACTTTCTATCCAGTACCCACTCCTCATGTAAATTTTGAAAATTAAGATGAAGTGTGATCTTTCAGTGTAGTGAAAAAGTCCACCATGGGCTATGTATATCTTTTAATACAGTGGAAAAGTTTATCAAGGACTAAGTATGGTCTGACAAGATGCTTATAAATCTGAGATGTTAATATAATTGATTGATAACCAGGAATAGATTGTTGATTTTTTTATAATTATTACAACAGAGTGAAATACTAGGAGCTTTTATCATGACCACAGAGACATGTGTCATGATCTGGGGAGAACAAAATTTGTAATTAGCCAGAGCAGAGGATTCACTTCAATTTATGTGTCTCAAACAAGAGGCAAACCATAAACAGTTCTCTGCATTTTCTGCCTGGAGATAAGGCAGAAAAAATAATGCATGGCCGATCAAAGCAAGAAGTTAGTTGTAATTACTTCTAGTCTATTTTACCACCAAGGATATGTGAGCATTTTAATTATCAATATTATTCCAAAATGGTTAGATGATATGTAGCTAAATTTTAAGAGTATACTCTGTCAATACTGTTTGAGGAATAGGGGTTTTGCTCTCACTTAAGGAGTGTGTGTGTGTGTGTGTGTGTGTATAAGTCAGAAGGTGGAACTGATGAGATGAAAGAATTAACTTTAGTATGAAGCTTGGAGAGCCTCCTTTTCCTTTATGTTCTCGTTTGCATCTTTGCAACATGGGGTTATATATCATGTATTTCTGGTGCTCATTTGCATCCTCCAGTTAAAAGTTAAAAACATGTAATGAATCTAAAAAGGATATCTGTAGGGTCACTTCAACACAATAAAGGATTTACCCATTGTCCTATTGATATTTGGTATTTGAGGATGGCTCTTGGAAATTTGACTCCAAGTTAAAAGAAGCATTTATATTTCTCAGTTCACCCAGAGGAGTAATAAACCATACTTTGACTTCTGAAGTCCGTTTCAAAGTCAAATGCCTTCCTTTGAGAGTACTTTCCTGATCACTTATAAAACTAGAAAAGGGCATTTCAGTCAGTGCTTTATTCTCCTAGTTAGGAATGGAGGCTGAGTACTGGCCACCAACAGGGATAATTTAAGAGATCCTCAAAAGACCCTTCTATCAAAACACATCTCCCTGAATGAAGCCCATATAGTTCTCTTTACTTTTTGGAACTGTTTAAAATTCTGCCTATTCCAGATTCACTTACATTACGGTGTCCTCTTAAAAAAAAAAAAATATCCCAGGGCGGGTTAAGTAGTCTATTAATCAATCATTCACAGTCCAATGTGGCTTAGTTTAATTAAATTGCTTTCCTCCAGTTAATGGAAGTTTTGATGAGGGTCAGGAAGAGAGAGAGAAGTAATTTAGTCCCTGGGGTTCTTCAGTGTAAGGCAAGCCTAAGCTGAAAGTGTGGAAGTGGGCTCCCTCTTGACATCCGAAGGGAAGCATGAGGGCTCTGGATACCTGGGCCCAGGGGCGGAGGAGCAACGAAACTTAGGAGAGTGAAAAAAAAAAAAAGAGAATTGGGCAAATGCCAAAGGTAAACTTGGCAATGTTTGGGCCAGTCCTTTCTCTGTCATAAAAACCCTTGATTTAATACTGTTGGCCACTGTGTAGAAGAGTTTCCTATTTCTTTTTGGAGTTTGTGTTGTATTTTGTTTAACGTACATCTTAATATTTTGGGAAGGAGAATATAGACTCTATAAAACAAACAAGTGTATTACAGCAATGCCAAAACCATATATAGTGCTAGTATATTTTATTTCACTAAGCAAGGAATAAATAATCAGGGCAATGAGATTAATTGTTGTCACAGGCAAGGAAGAGAGTCAGAATTATTCAATAAAACAGTTCTGCAACTCTTGATTGAGGGAAATCACTAGATTGTTTTCAGAGATGTGATTTTTTTTTCTTTGTTTTGCTACATGGCAAGGATAATGTAATGTACTTATCTGTGGTAGGCTTGAAAAATATTTTATCATATGCAATTTTTAAAAGCTTGCTCTAAATTGTAAAGCCTTTGATCTGTTTAGGGATTATTAAGCTTGTTTTTCTGTACAACAGCATTTAGGAATAGAAAAGCAAGCTAAGTTTATCATAACATAACATAATGGGAAGTTGGCAGCTATAGTAGAGTCCAGGTACCACCTACCAGTTTGAGTGTTTATTTAATTGCAGCTTTATTACCTAATTAGGGACAAATGATGTCATTCATACAAGCTGGTAAAAGTAAACTTGGAGGGTTGGAAGCCACCATTTTGTATGTAATAGTTACGTTGATCATGTGATTTATTACCTTTTCCAAATGTAGGCATTTTTAAGAGCATTCAAGAAGTGCTATATGCAAAATAATTAAAATTACTTAATTTACTACAATCTACATACTGTGGGGTCGGGCTCCAAATTCCTCAATAGGACACCCATAGCACAAGAGTTAATAACTAGAATCAACAAATGGGACTTACTCAAACTAAAAAGTTTTTTCTCAGCAAAAGAAACAATAAGAGAGGTAAATAGGGAGCCTACATCCTGGGAACAAATCTTTACTCCTCACACTTCAGATAGAGCCCTAATATCCAGAGTATACAAAGAACTCAAAAAATTAAACAATAAGAAAACAAATAACCCAATCAACAAATGGGCCAAGGACCTGAACAGACACTTCTCAGAGGAGGACATACAATCAATCAACAAATACATGAAAAAATGCTCACCATCTCTAGCAGTCAGAGAAATGCAAATCAAAACCACCCTAAGATACCATCTCACTCCAGTAAGATTGGCAGCCATTATGAATTCAAACAACAACAAGTGCTGGCGAGGATGTGGGGAAAAGGGTACACTTGTACATTGCTGGTGGGACTGCAAATTGGTGTGGCCAATTTGGAAAGCAGTATGGAGATTTCTTGGAAAGCTGGGAATGGAACCACCATTTGACCCAGCTATTTCCCTTCTCGGTCTATTCCCTAAAGACCTAAAAAGAGCATACTACAGGGACACTGCTACATCGATATTCATAGCAGCACAATTCACAATAGCAAGACTGTGGAACCAACCTAGATGCCCTTCAATAGACGAATGAATAAAAAAATGTGGCATTTATACACAATGGAGTATTACTTTGCATTAAAAAATGACAAAATCATGGAATTTGCAGGGAAATGGATGGCATTAGAGCAGATTATGCTAAGTGAAGCTAGCCAATCCCTAAAAAACAAATGCCAAATGTCTTCTTTGATATAAGGAGAGTAACTAAGAACAGAGTAGGGAGGAAGAGCATGAGAAGAAGATTAACATTAAACAGGGGTGAGAGGTGGGAGGGAAAGGGAGAGAGAAGGGAAATTGCATGGAATTGGAAGGAGACCCTCAGGGTTATACAAAATTACATACAAGAGGAAGTGAGGGGAAAGGGAAAAAAAACAAGGGGGAGAAATGAATTACAGTAGAGGGGGTAGAGAGAGAAGATGGGAGGGGAGGGGAGGGGAGGGGAGGGGGGATAGTAGAGGATAGGAAAGGCAGCAGAATACAACAGACACTAGTATGGCAATATGTAAATCAGTGGATGTGTAACCGATGTGATTCTGCAATCTGTATATGAGGTAAAAATGGGAGTTCATAACCCACTTGAATCAAAGCGTGAAATATGATATGTCAAGAACTGTGTAATGTTTTGAACAACCAACAATAAATTTAAAAAAAAAAAAAATCTGTATGTTGATCCGTAAACTGACTTCTTATGTTGGTATGGAGACTTCAACATTCTAATATCTATGAGCAGAAAATGGTTAGCAGCTAGGTGAATAACTGAAGGGAGAGTGAGAGGGAGAAAGAAAAACAAGTAATTAATTAGACTCTAGGTATTTACTAGGGGATAGAGATAAATGAAATCCTTACCTATGAAATATTCTTAGCAGACTATATCTCATCTGTCTCACTTGTGGTAACCAACTCTACAGATTTGAAAGATTTCCAGAGCATGTCCTGATGGAAACTGTCAATGACAGTTGTGTAACTATCAGAATATGAAATGGAAATGCTTTATGATCAAAATGGCTCTAAGCAATGGGTCCCATGCATCACTTTGATAATGCCTGTGTGTTAGACTTAACCAGAGTGCATCCTAAAGTGGCAAGGAACAAACAGAAGGTTGTGCTGCTGATCTTAGACTTCTCTAGACTTTTCCTGTGTATCAAGATTACTTTAACCTTTCAAAAGCAGTAAAGTTGGATATTGCAGAAGAGCTCTCATTTTAATGCATTTTATTGGCAAATTGATTGTTTTTGGGTCATTGCCAATAAAATTGTTCTATTTGAAGACAATTTTCAAAGGTAAAAATCTTGAAAACAATTAGAATAAAGATGTCCATATATATTAAGCTAAACAAGCAGAAAAATAACTGTAAGTGAAATAACTATTTTTGGTAAGTGAAGCATTCATATACTAGAGATATGTACTAAAGTAACTCTCAGCCTGTTTTTATTCCAGAGATAGTATTTATCTGAAAATTTTATTTTTCAACATAGTTGTTTTATTTTTAGTTTTTTTCCCCCACAAAATTGAACTCATTGACACCTACGCTGGTTCTTCCCCATGATTATTTTTAACTGAGAAATAACTCTGGATAGGTGCTGAGGTGCCTGGTAAAGGCATGGTAAGTGTTACTAAATAAAAATGTCCTCAGTTATTTTTTCTCTCTTTTTCTAGCACTGGGGATTGAACAGAGGAGTGGTTTTATCACTGTTTTATATCCCCAACATTTTATAAATTTTTAATTTCAAGACAGGATTTTGCTAAGTTGCCAAGGTTGGACTTGACCTTGTGATCCTCCGGCCTCAGCCTCCCCAGTAGCTGGGATTACAGACATTTGCCACTGCACCTGGCCTCAGTTCTTATTTAAAAAAAAATAAAATATGTTACTATTTCAACCCAAATATGTTCAAAGGTATTTGTTTGCTACCTTTTAACCTTCATTTAGAGTAACTTCTTTTGATAAATATTTTTATAAGACTCCTTGTCAAATTTCTTTTTGTTTATAATTCCTGTGAATATTTCATAAACTTTAGATGTTGCAAAGTCATAGCCTTCCAAATTTCACTAGTCTGATAGAGAATCTATATTCATCCTCTCTTAAAAATAAGAGCTGTACCAAGAGTTCTTCTAAGTTGAGAAATGTGAAACACAAATAGAGATTTTCAAAATAATAAATCCTGTATGTCTTTTAAGCCTTCATCATTTAACTTGTTCATTTCCCTCCTTTGCTTTTGCAGGGATGCAAGTATATTTTCCTGTTTCCAAGCTGTTTTCAAAAATTGAAATTTACTAAAACTTAAGGCTTAAAGATTTTTGTTCCTCTATTCATTGGTAACTTTGATTAAAAGCATCCAACAAATATTGACAAGAGTATAATCAGAATTTAAAGCATTTGCTTATGAAAGTTTATGGCCATATTGTAAAGATTGATTCATAAAATATTCAAAACTAATATTTCTCAAAATTCAATTGAGTAGCCAAAAAAAGAATACACATATTTCCATATTAAGGTATACACATGTGAAAAAATTAACAATAGCTTTTCACAAAACATCTCTAGATTAGTACCTTTAATATTTCTAGACACTCAATATTTTGCATATTTTGACAATTGAATTTTCTATTTCATTTGGCAGATAAACACAGCTTGTTTCAATACAATTATATATTATGTGCGTACCACAGTCAGCTCCAAGTACGTTTTTCTAGTCTTAATTTAGCGTGGTTGCTGTTTTTAATCTTGTCATTGTGCTCTATCAAAATTTGTATTACTATCACAGAACAAATAATCGTCAACACTGCTTTTTTATCTGGTGTTACATGCTTATTTGCAAAAATGTCAGATGTTTCACCTTTGACTGGATGAGCATTCATGAGATTTAATTTCAGTTCGTAAATTAGATGAAAAACAAAATCAAACCATTATAGGTGTTAAGAGCTTTTTTTTTTCACTAACAGCAACAGATGATATTGGTAGGAAATTGGAAATACTTGAACATTTACAAATTCTTGTTATGCTAACAGATCTAACACTTTAATAGCTGTTACGCTTGTGTGATGAGAAAATTTAGAAATAAAAATGTGCAAAATTATTTTATTTTTATTTTTTCCCATATTTTTATTGTGCATTAAAATTATACACATTGATGGGTTTTGTTGTTACATATTCATGCATGCACATGATATAACAGTATAATTTGGCTAATGTTGTTCCCCATTATTTCCCTTTCCTACTCCTCTTCCCTCCTCCTTTTTCTTCTCTCGCTTCCATGTATGAGAGAAAACATTTCACCCTTGACTTTATGATTTTGGCTTATTTCACTTAACATAATGTTCTCAAGTTCCATCCATTTTCCTTCAAATGACATAAATACATTCTTCTTTATGGCTAAATAAAACTCATATATATTTCTTTATCCATTTATCTATGATGGACACCTAGTTTGGCCTGCTATGAATTTTGTTGCTGTAAATATGGGTAAATATGTAAATATTGCTATAATGTGCTGATTTTTAATACTTTAGAAAAAATACAGGGTAGTAGTACATTTGGGTCATATCAAAATTTAATTCCTAATCTTTTGAGGAACCTCCATACTGATATTCATAGTGGTGATATTTACAATCCCACCAACTGTGTAAAACTTTCCTTTTTCTTTACATCTTATCCAGCATTTATTATAAACACACACACACACACACACACACACACACACACTCAGGGGCACTCACCTTTAAGCCACATCCTCAGACCTATTTTGTATTATATTTAGAGACAAGGGTCTCACTGGGTTGCTTAGCACCTTACTGTTGCTGAACTTTGAACTTGTGATCTTCCTGCCTCAGCCTCCTGAGTTGCTGGGGTATTATTTATGCCATTCTAAGTGAGGAAATCCCAGTGTAGTTTTGATTTGCATTTCCCTGTTGCTAACGATGTTGGACATTTTTTTCCCTTATATTTCTTGGCTATTTGTATTTCTTCTTTTGAGACGCATCTGTTTAGTTTATTTGCTCATTTATTAATTGGACTTTTTTGAGGGGTTAAATTTATATATATATATGCATATGTATATAGTCTAGATATTAATCCTCTATCAGAAAAGTAGCTATCAAAGATCTTCTCCCATTTTGTATTTTCTATCTTCAGATTCTTAATTATTTTCTTTGTGAAGAAGCAACTTTAAAAATATTATCCTATTATTAACTTTTGTTATTATTTATTGAGTTTTAGGAGTCCTAATAAGAAAGTTGTTGCCTGTGTCTATATATTGGAGTGTTGATCTATCCCTCCCCCCCCCCCAATAATTAGTTTTTGATCTAATCTAGACCTTTAACCTATTTTGAGTTAACTTTTGTGCAGGGTGAGAGATAAGGATCTAGTCTCGTTCTTCCACATACGGATAACCAGTTTTTCCAGCACCATTTTTATTAAAGGTCGTCTTTTATCTAATCTATTTTTGGCACCTTTGTCAAGGATCAGGAAACTCTATCTGTGTTTGTCTCTCTGTATACTATTCTGTTTGTTTGTTTTTCTAAGAGTAGCATGAAGTTTTTGTTGTTAGAGTTCTGTACTGTAATTTGAAGTCAGGTATTGTGAAATTAGCATTTCTTTCTTTTTTTTTTTTAAGAATTGCTTTGGCTTGTCTGAAATTTTTATTCTTCAAATTGAATTTTAGTACTGTTCTTTCTATTTTGATAGGGACTGAATTGAATCTATATATTGCTTTTGGTACTATGCCCATTTTAGCAATCTTAATATTCTATTAATATTAATTCTGGAGAGCTCTTTCTATATGTGTTTCTGCGTTCCTGGTGTGGTTGATGGTCACTTGGCTACCTCAATTGCTGGGGGTGGGGGTAGAGAGACAGTGTCAAATCAACACACGGACACTGGGAGTTGGTAAGAGAGCTGGCTGATGAGAAACCGGAGTCAACATTCAACAAGCTCAGTCGACATTCAGCAAGCTCAGGCTCACTTATTTTTGGAATGCATACAGCTGTTATAGGGTTCAGGTAGGGCATGCCCGCCAATCACACAGAAGCACCTTAACATCTATAAGCTAATCATCTCATGCCTAATATAACCACACCAGGAGGAAGTGCTAAATATTGCTGTCATGATGGGAGGCAGTCTGGAAGGGTCTTTGTCCCTAAGGGAGGGGGGTTATGAGTCGGGGGTTACATCCCTGAAGCACTTGACTCTTGGTTTCCTGACCTGGTAGTCTGGTAGCTTGGCAACGCTGACCACAAGTGCTGAGGATGTGGTTTCACAGACAGCTCGCTAGAGCAGAGCACCCCATCCTGCAGGTGTTCCTCTCAGGCCTGTACAAGTGTAGGTTTTCCTAGCTCTGAGCTGCTCGTAGCTACTAGCTGTGAACTAAAAGCTATTCCAATATCTTTCCATCTTGAGTCTTCTTCAGTTTCCTTCTTCAGTGTTCCATGGTTTTCATCATATAGGTCTTTTACCTCCATTGTTAGATTCATTCCTCGGTATTGTATTTTTTTTTGAGGTTATTGTGAATTGAATTGTTTTCCTGATTTATTTCTCATCATATTCATTCTTGGAGTATAGAAAAGCTACAGATTTTTGTATGTGGATTTTGTAAGCTGATACTTTGCTGAACTTATTTATTGGCTCTAGCATTTTTTTGGTGGAACTTTTTGGACTTTGTGAGTATAGGATCATATGAAATGCAAACAGTGATAATATGACTTATTTTCCCCCCTATTTTATATCTCTTTCCATTGCTCTGAGTAGAATTCTTAGTACTATATTAAACAGGAGTGGTGAGAGTGGACATCCTTTCTTGTTCTGAGTTTTAAAGGAATGCCTTCAATTTTTCTCCATTCACCATTTTACTTTGGGTTTTTCATATATAATATTTATAAGTATTGACCTTAGTTCTTCTTTAAAGGTGTGATAGAATTCAGCTGAGAATCCATCTGGTCTTGGGCTTTTCTTTACTGGAAGGGTTTCTATTAGTTTCTATATCTTTGCTAGTTTTGGGTTTGTTTAGTTTTCTCTTCTTTATTAAATTTTGGCAGGTTGTATGTGTCTAGAAATATATCCATCCACTTCATCTAGATTTTTCAATTTATTGGAGTACAAGTTTTCAAAATAGCACCTAATGATCCTCTGGATTTATGTGATGTCTGTAATGATTTCTCTTTTTTCATATCTAGTTTCATTGATTTGGATCTTTCTTTTTCTTTTTGTTTATTTGACTAAATGTTTATATGTTGTTTATCTTTTCAAAGAGTTATTTCTTGATCCTTTATATTGTTTCTTTATTCGATATTTCATTGATTTAATCTTAATTATTTCTTTCTGTTTCTACTTATTTTAGAATTGGTTTGTTCTGGTTTTTCAAAGGCCTTGCAATGAAGCATTAGGTTGTTTATTTGAGATTTCTGATTTTCTTATGTAGGGACTTTAGTATATTTTGCTTACTCATAGTGTATTTTACTCAAAGTGTATCCTTTTTTTAATCGATTAAAAAAATAAATAACAGTGGAATGCATTATAATTCTTATTACATGTATACAGCACAATTTTTCATATCTCTGGTTGTATATAAAGTATGTTGACACCAATTTGCGTCTTCATAGATGTACTTTGGACAATGATGTCTATCACATTAAATCTCCTTGAATTTATATAGTTTCTGGTGTTGATTTCTAATTTCATTCCATTGTGATCAGATAAGATGAATAAAATTTTATACACACACATATATGTATATATATAATTGCATTTGCTGAGAGTTGCTTAGTGGAATAAAATATGGTCTATTTGGAGAAGACTCCATGAGCAGCTGAGAAAAAAGTGAATTTGGCTGTTGAATGAAATACTCTATAAATGTTTGTTGTGTATTTGATCTATATATTTTAGGTCTGAAATGTCTTTGCTGAATTTATTTCTGGATGATCTGTTGATGAGAGAGGTGGGTCGAAATCACCCAGTAATATTGTACTGGGATCTATTCAAGTCTTTGAGTAGTGTGTTTTATGTAATTAGGTTCACTGACATTTGGGATATAAATATTCACTATCATTGTATCTCATTGTTGTATTATTTTCATTACCAGTATGAATGACCTTCTTTGTTTCTTCTGATTAATTTTGGCATGCAGCTTGCTCTGTCACATATGAGAATAGCTACTCCTGCTTCTTTTCAGGCTTCCTTTGCATGGTATATCTATTACTCTCCTCTCATTTTCAGCCTGTGGTGATTGTTGCTTGTAGGTGAGTCTCTTACAAACAACATACAGTTGGGTGTTGTTTTTTATCCATGCTGCCAGCTGCCTATGCCTTTTTATATGAGACTTGAGTCCATTTTTATTCAATGTTATATAGAGAAATATTTATTAACTCCTGCCATTTCCATTTATTTCTAATGTTTAATTTGGTCCTGTTTCTCATTTTATTAGCTATTTTTTTTGGGGGGGGAGTTACTGGGGATTGAACTCAGGGACATTCAACCACTGAGCCACATCCAAACACATTTTTATATTTTATTCAGAGACAGCGTCTCACTGAGTTGCTTAGCACCTCATTGTTGCTGAGGCTGGCTTTGAACTGGTGATCTTCCTGTCTCAGCCTTCCAAGCTGTTATTATTCTTTAAGTGAGATTTGTCCATTTGGGTTATACTAGGTTTTGTTTTTGCTTTATTCTATATGCGGTATTTCCTTAAGTGCTTTCTTTAGTGCTGGCAGTTGTGAATTCTTTTCATTTCTGCTTATTTTGGAAGATTTTATTTCTTCTTTGATTCTTAGGACAATGTTGTTTGATATAGCAATTGTGGCTGGCTATTATTTTCATCCAGTGCTAGGCACCCGTTATTCCAAACCATCCTGAATTTACATTTGTTCTAAGAAATCAAAAGTAATTCTGATTACTTACCTCTAAATGTGACTTGACTTTTTCTCTTGAGACTTTCAAAATTCTATTTTTCTTCTGTATGTTAGACATTTTAATTATAAGGGATTATGGAGAGGCTGATTTTGATCCTCTCTTTTTGGGGTTCTTAATGCATCCTGTATATCTGGATGTCTACCTCATTTTCAAAGTTTCTAAAACTTCCCATTATTTCCCTGAAGAGGTTATCAATGCCATTATCCTGAGTCTCCAAACCCTCTTTAATCCCAACAATTCTTAAATTTGATCTCTTCAAGTTTTCTGAAAGTTCTTGCATATTCTGGTCCTGTTTACTTATTTTTCTTTTTTTCTAATACTTTCTGAATGTTCAAGGCTGGCCACTTTGTCTTCCTGTTCTGATATTTTTGTCTTCAGCATAGTCTACTCTATGAGAGACTTTCAACTGAAAGTCTTTCATTTGCAAGATTTCTATTTGGTTCTTTTAAAATATCTCTTTCTCTTTATTGAATTTCTCATTCATATCTTGTACCAGCTTCCTTAATTCATTCAGTTGTTTTCTGTGTTCTCTTGGAATTCATTGATCAATTTTATAAATATTATTTTGAATTCTTTATCTGGTATTTCCTCCACTTTGATATCTTTGGATTCAGTATTTGGTGAATTATGAACTTTTAGGAGGCATTATATAATTTTGTTTTTCAGGCTTCTTGGAGTCTGCTCTTATCAGAGCAGACTCCAAGGACGGAGCGGCCGAGTTCTGGCTCCTGGAACTGCTCTGGCCCAGGGCTAAGGAGCCCGCGGAAACTGCTTCTCGGTCCGGGTCCTGCTGAGGGCTGGTCAGGACTCACCCATTGCTTTGGTTACCCGGCAAAGGGAATGAAATGCTGCCATTCGCATAGGATACCAACATGGCAGAGATCTGATGTCAGCAGAAAGCGGCGGAGCAGAGAACTTCATCAATATCAGCGGCAACAGAAACAGTTGGTCTCCTGGTAGGGAGGGTGAGGCACAGACACCTGAGTCTCTCTCGATTTGTCATCGGGCCAGAGGGGATTAGCCGGGCCGCCGCCCGCGCCCAGAGCAGGCCCAGCGGCTCGCCTGCGTGGTGATCGCGTGACCCCAATTGGAGAGGGGGCAGAGTGGAGCCGCCACCCGCACCCACAAGGTGGGCAGACCCGCGACCCAGTGGTACACGGGCGTGGTAGGAGGGGCAGGGCAGAGCCGTCGCCCGCGCCTGCAAGGTAAGCAGACCTGCGACAGACTGGCGGGTCAGGCCCAGCGGCCTGCCAGCGTGGTACACACGTCATCCCAACTGGAGTAGGGGCAGAGCAGAGCCTTCACCCGCGCCCGGATCAGGCCCCGCCGGTGTGGTAGTCACGTGACCCCAATTGGAGTGGGGGCGGAGCGGAACCACCACCCGTGCCCGCAGGGTGAGCAGACCTGCGACCAACCTGCAGATCAGGCCCAGCAGTCCGCAGGCGTGGTAGGAGGGGCAGGGCAGAGCCGCCGCCCGCGCCTGCAAGGTAGGCAGACCTGCGACAGACCGGCGGATCAGGCCCAGGAGCCTGCCAGCGTGGTACACACATCACCCCAATTGGAGTAGGGGCAGAGCAGAGTTGCAGCCCGTGCCAGGAACAGGCCCAGCGACCTGCCGGCATGGTAGTCACGACACCCCAATTGGAGTAGGGGCAGAGCAGAGCTGCCACCCGTGCCCGAAATGTGGGCAGACCTGCGACTGACCAGCGGGACAGGCCCAGTGGCGTGCAGGTGCGACAGACACGTCACCCCAAGGTGGGCAGACCCGCGACCCAGTGGTACACGGGCGTGGTAGGAGGGGCAGAGCAGAGCCACCGCCCGCGCCTGCAGGGTAGGCAGACCTGCAACCGACCGGCGGATCAGGCCCGGTGGCCTGCTTGCGTGGTACACTCGTCACCCCAATTGGAGTAGGAGCAGAACAGAGCCACCGCCCGCGCCCGGAACAGGCCCAGTGACCTGCCGGCGTGGTAGTCACGACACCCCAATTGGAGTAAGGAGAGAGCAGAGCCGCCGGCTGCGCCTGCAAGGTAGGCAGACCGCTGCCCGACCCTGCAAGGGAGACTTTTCAACTATACAAGAGCAATATAAATATATAGGGAAAAAAATCATTTCAAAAACACAACAGTTTCACCAAGCAGAAAGAAACGCAAGCAGTATGAAAAGACAAGGAAAGAAAGGACCACAAGCAATGCAGGTCAACTCAACTTTAGAAGAGGTAACAGCTGCAGCAGATGGAATGTCAGATAAAGAATTCAGGATATACATGCTTCAGATGATCTGGAGTATCAAGGAAGACATTAGACAGCAAAATCAGACAATGAAAGATCACTTCGACAATGAATTACACAAATAAATCCAGGAAGCAAAGGATCAACTATACAGGGAGATAGAGGTTATAAAAAACAAACAAACAGAAATCCTAGAAATGCAGGAAGCAATAAACCAACTTAAAAACTCAATGGAGAATGCTACCAGCAGAGTAGAACACTTAGAAGATAGAACATCAGACAATGAAGACAAAGTATTTCAACTTGAAAAGAACATAGACAGCTCAGCAAGACTGTTAAGAAACCATGAGCAGAACATCCCAGAAATATGGGATAACATTAAGAGACCAAACTTAAGAGTCATTGGGATACAGGAAGGGATAGAGTTTCAAACCAAAGGAATGAGCAATCTATTCAATGAAATAATACGAGAAAACTTCCCAGACTTGAAGAATGAGACAGAATCCCAAATCCTAGAAGACTACAGGACGCCAAATGTGCAAAATCATAAGAGATCCACACCTAGACACATTATAATGAAGATGCCCAACATACAGAATAAGGAGAGAATTTTAAAAGCTACAAGAAAGGAAGCAGATTACATTTAGGGGTAAGCCAATCAGGATAACAGCTGATCTTTCAACACAGACTCTGAAAGCTAGAAGATCCTGGAATAACATATTTCAAACACTGAAAGAAAATGGGTTCCAACCAAGAATTGTGTTTCCAGCGAAATTAAGCTTCAGGATGGAAGATGAAATTAAAACCTTCCACGATAAACAAAAGTTTAAAGAATTTGCAGCTAGAAAACCATCTCTTCAAAACATCCTCAGCAAAACATTACAGGAAGAGGAAATGGAAAATAACAATGAAAACCAACAGTGGGAGGTAGGACAGTAAAGGGGGGGGGAATAATCAAAGAGGAAAACAAACCATGTTTAGTAACAGAAATAAACAAATATGGCTGGAAGAACAACCCATATCTCAATAATAACCCTAAATGTTAATGGCTTAAACTCACCAATCAAGAGACACAGGCTAGTAGAATGGATCACAAAACAAGACCCAACAATATGCTGCCTACAGGAGACGCATTTGATAGGAAAAGACATACATAGGCTGAAGGTGAAAGGTTGGGAAAAATCATATCACTCATATGGACTTCGGAAACAAGCAGGAGTGTCCATACTCACATCAAATAAAATAGATTTCAAGCCAAAGTTAATCAAAAGAGATAAAGAGGGACACTACATACTGCTTAAGGGAACCATACACCAACAAGACATAACAATCATAAATATATATGCCCCAAACAATGGTGCAGCTATGTTCATCAAACAAACTCTTCTCAAGTTCAAGAGTCTAATAGACCACCATGCAAAAATCATGGGAGACTTCAACACACCTCTCTCACCACTGGACAGATCTTCCAAACAAAAGTTGAATAAGGAAACTATAGAACTCAATAACACAATTAATAACCTAGACTTAATTGACATATATAGAATATACCACCCAACATCAAGCAGTTACACTTTTTTCTCAGCAGCACTTGGATCCTTCTCAAAAATAGATCATATATTATGTCACAGGGCAACTCTTAGACAATATAAAGGAGTAGAGATAATACCATGCATCTTATCTGATCATAATGGAATGAAACTGAAAATCAACGATAAAAGAAGGAAGGAAAAAGCATACATCACTTGGAGAATGAACAATAGGTTACTGAATGATCAATGGGTTATAGAAGACATCAAGGAGGAAATTAAAAAATTCTTAGAGATAAATGAAAACACAGACACAACATATCGGAATCTATGGGACACATTGAAAGCAGTTCTAAGAGGAAAATTCATTGCTTGGAGTTCATTGCTTAAAAAAAGAAAAAACCAACAAATAAATGATCCATACTTCATCTAAAAATCCTACAAAAAGAAGAGCAAAACAACAGCAAAAGAAGTAGAAGGCAAGAAATAATGAAAATCAGAGCTGAAATTAAGAAATCGAAACAAAAGAAACAATTGAAAAAATTGACAAAACTAAAAGTTGGTTCTTTGAAAAAATAAACCAAAATCGACAGACCCTTAGCCATGCTAGCGAAGAGAAGAAGAGAGAGAACTCAAATTACTAGCATACGGGATGAAAAAGGCAATATCACAACAGACACTTCAGAAATACAGAAGATAATCAAAAATTATTTTGAATCCTTATACTCCAATAAATTAGAAGATAGTGAAGGCATATATAAATTTCTTAAGTCATATGATCTGCCCAGATTGAGTCAGGAGGATATAGACAACCTAAACAGACCAATATCAATTGAGGAAATAGAAGAAACCATCAAAAGACTACCAACTAAGAAAAGCCCAGGACCGGATGGGTATACAGCAGAGTTTTACAAAACCTTTAAAGAGGAACTAATACCAATACTTTTCAAGCTACTTCAGGAAATAGAAAAAGAGGGAGAACTTCCAAATTCATTCTATGAGGCCAACATCACCCTGATACCTAAACCAGACAAAGACACTTCAAAGAAAGAAAACTACAGACCAATATCTCTAATGAACCTAGATGCAAAAATCCTCAATAAAATTCTGGTGAATCGGATACAAAAACATATCAAAAAAATTGTGCACCATGATCAAGTAGGATTCATCCCTGGGATGCAAGGCTGGTTCAATATACGGAAATCAATAAATGTTATTCACCACATCAATAGACTTAAAAATAAGAACCATATGATCATCTCGATAGATGCGGAAAAAGCATTCGACAAAGGACAGCATCCCTTTATGTTCAAAACTCTAGAAAAACTAGGGATAACAGGAACATACCTCAATATTGTAAAAGCAATCTATGCTAAGCCTCAGGCTAGCATCATTCTGAATGGAGAAAAATTGAAGGCCTTCCCTCTAAAATCTGGAAAAAGACAGGGATGCCCTCTCTCTCCACTTCTGTTCAACATAGTTCTCGAAACACTGGCCAGAGCAATTAGACAGACGAAAGAAATTAAAGGCATAAAAATAGGAAAAGAAGAACTTAAATTATCACTATTTGCAGATGACATGATTCTATACCTAGCAGACCCAAAAGACTCTACAAAGAAACTATTAGAGCTAATAAATGAATTCAGCAAAGTGGCAGGATATAAAATCAACACGCATAAATCAAAGGCATTCCTGTATATCAGCGACAAATCCTCTGAAATGGAAATGAGGACAACCACTCCATTCACAATATCTTCAAAAAAAATAAAATACTTGGGAATCAACCTAACAAAAGAGGTGAAAGACTTATACAATGAAAACTACAGAACCCTAAAGAGAGAAATAGAAGAAGATCTTAGAAGATGGAAAAATATAGCCTGTTCATGGATAGGCAGAACTAACATCATCAAAATGGCGATATTACCAAAAGTTCTCTATAGGTTTAATGCAATGACAATCAAAATCCCAACGGCATTTCTTGTAGAAATAGAGAAAGCAATCATGAAATTCATATGGAAAAATAAAAGACCCAGAATAGCAAAAACAATGCTAAGCAGGAAGTGTGAATCAGGCGGTATAGCGATACCAGACTTCAAACTATACTACAGAGCAATAGTAACAAAAACAGCATGGTACTGGTACCAAAACAGGCGGGGGGACCAATGGTACAGAATAGAGGACACAGAAACCAATCCACAAAACTAGAACTATCTTATATTTGATAAAGGGGCTAAAAGCATGCAATGGAGGAAGGATAGCATCTTCAACAAATGGTGCTGGGAAAACTGGAAATCCATATGCAACAAAATGAAACTGAATCCCTTTCTCTCGCCATGCACAAAAGTTAATTCAAAATGGATCAAGGAGCTTGATATCAAATCAGAGACACGCTGTCTGATAGAAGAAAAAGTTGGCTCCGATCTACATATTGTGGGTCGGGCTCCAAATTCCTCAATAGGACACCCATAGCACAAAAGTTAATAACTAGAATCAACAAATGGGACTTACTCAAACTAAAAAGATTTTTCTCAGCAAAAGAAACAATAAGAGAGGTAAATAGGGAGCCTACACCCTGGGAACAAATCTTTACTCCTCACACTTCAGATAGAGCCCTAATATCCAGAGTATACAAAGAACTCAAAAAATTAGACAATAAGAAAACAAACAACCCAATGAACAAATGGGCCAAGGACCTGAACAGACACTTCTCAGAGGAGGACATACAAGTACATGAAAAAATGCTCACCATCTCTAGCTGTCAGAGAAATGCAAATCAAAACCACCCTAAGATTCCATCTCACTCCAGTAAGATTGGCAGCCATTATGAAGTCAAACAACAACAAGTGCTGGCGAGGATGTGGGGAAAAGGGTACACTTGTACATTGCTGGTGGGACTGCAAATTGGTGAGGCCAATTTGGAAAGCAGTATGGAGATTTCTTGGAAAGCTGGGAATGGAACCACCATTTGACCCAGCTATTCCCCTTCTCGGTCTATTCCCTAAAGACCTAAAAAGAGCATGCTACAGGGACACTGCTACATCGATGTTTATAGCAGCACAATTCACAATAGCAAGACTGTGGAACCAACCTAGATGCCCTTCAATAGACGAATGGATAAAAAAAATGTGGCATTTATACACAATGGAGTATTATTCTTCATTAAAAAATGACAAAATCATAGAATTTGCAGGGAAATGGATGGCATTAGAGCAGATTATGCTAAGTGAAGCTAGCCAATCCCTAAAAAACAAATGCCAAATGTCTTCTTTGATATAAGGAGAGTAACTAAGAACAGACTAGGGACAAAGAGCTTGAGAAGAAGATTAACATTATACAGGGATGAGAGGTGGGAGGGAAAGGGAGAGAGAAGGGAAATTGCATGGAAATGGAAGGAGACCCTCATCGTTATACAAAAGTACATACAAGAGGAAGTGAGGGGAAAGGGAAAAATAATACAAGGGGGAGAAATGAATGACAGTAGAGGGGGTAGAGAGAGAAGAGGGGAGTGGAGGGGAGGGGAGGGGAGGGGGGATAATAGAGGATAGGAAAGGCAGCAGAACACAACAGACACTAGTATGGCAATATGTAAATCAATGGATGTGTAACTGATGTAATTCTGCAATCTGTATATGGGGTAAAAATGGGAGTTCATAACCCACTTGAATCAAAGTGTGAAATATGATATATCAAGAAATTTGTAATGTTTTGAACAACCAACAATAGAAAATTAAAAAAAATAATTTTGTTTTTCATATATCTTGAATTACTGTGTTATTTTTTGAATCTATTGGGATAGACTTTTCTTCCACTTTTATGTGTTACTTTTTAGGGCACTGCCTCCTCTTGTCAATGTGTTCTGGGATATCAGCTTGTTACAAGTTTCTTAGTGCATTTCCAAGTGGACTTTGTAGTATATTTTCCCTGCTAGTTCTTTGATGATGATTAGTGTATTTTGATACAATACATATTATGTGAGAGCTTGAGGATTCTACTTTCCTTGTAAGTCTCAAAAGAGTGGAATTCTTGAAGATATGGAAATTGTGTGGTATTATAGGGTATGTGGGATACTCTCTCTGTGTTTGCTCCTCTTCATTTAACAACTCTGTATATTCTAAAAGGGTATGGAAGTGATCTAGTTTGAGATCTATTTTTGCTGTAGAAGTGGATGTCCATGAGTGATAGCTGAGGGTCCCTCTAACCATTCATACATGGGGCCTAGTCATTAGTTTGGGGGTTTTATTTCTTTTGTTGTCTGTATTAAAACATCATTGAAGTTAGAGTGTGATTAGTTTGTGTGTGGAGCAAGATGTAGTGTCTTTTGACTTGGTTTACCTCGATAACAAGAGTCTCTATACTGTGGACTTGCAATCAACTTGTCCTGGTTGATTCTCCAGGACCTCATAGAAAACGGGTAGGGGGAACAATCAAAAGAAACAACAGAAGCAAACAATTTGCAGCATGGAAATAAATACCCACTGCCTACTATGATATCTGCAACACTACCACAGAAACAGGAATGGTAGGGCCAGCAGTTGCCAACAGCATAAACTGAAAGACTGAGAAGTGCTCATGGAGTTCTTTTATCTCTCTCCTTACCACAAAATCAGTAATCCTCTTTTATAATCATTGGAAATTATTGACCAATGAACTCTGCACATCTCAGAAATCTCAGTCTTTTTCTTAGCTTTATAGTAATATCACCTGCACTCTGCTTTTTTTTTTCTGATTCCCTACCTCATTTGCTTTTTGCCACTATATTCTTTTTCTACACTTTTCAGTTCATTTCAGTATTATTTGGGAGAAAAGCAAATGTTTGTGTTCAATCATCCATCCTGTCTCACCAGTAGCGTTCATTTAAAGTGTTATATTAAATTTCAATGCTTTTGGTCTTTTTGTATTTCATATACTTTTAGGAGAATTGAATTTAGGTTTTAAGTGCCTCCTAGGTTTCTTTCCCCCTTCTTTATTCTTCATAGATTCTATCATGGACTGAGTTAATGGACAGTGTGACCCAGTAAACACTTGCTGAATGGATAATTGTTTTTCCCTGTGATTCTGAGGATTGAACCCAGGGCCTTGTGCATGCTAGGCAAACACTGTAACAACTGAGCTATCTCTCTAGCCTCTGAATGGCTAATTTTTAAAATTCACTGGTCTAAACTATAAGTATTACAGTACAACGTGTGAAAGTTTTTTTGTTGCAAATTTGTGTTCTGGCAAAAGTAAAACAACTAAAAACAATTCATCCACATTTCAAACAATATATGCTTAGAATGAATATTGCTTAAAGCAATGTTTGGTTTTTCCTGATCTTATAGTTACGAAGCAGGAAAGGACTGAGGGAGTGGGATAGAAGCTGGCAAAATTAGTAGAGAGAACCTAGGAGGGGTAAAGTAAAAGACTAAAACCATGGGGGAAAGAGATGTCTAGAAATAAAGAATAAGAAATTAATAAAAAATTCATCATCTGTCTCCTTCCTTTAGCATAGAAGAAAATTTGAGGTGGCTCTGACCCTGAACACTTAGAAACAAGACTACAACAGAAAATAGATCTCAGTTTCTCTAGAAGATCTTGGGTTTAAAATGCCATGGACTCCTGTTTTCCTCAGTCAGAAGGTAGCCATGTACTAACTAAGCCAGTGGAGTGCTTATGTGAATTAGCAAAGGGATGCAAATCTCTCTTAACACTTCTTCATTAAGCCAAAATACCATCGAGGGATTTGTGATGACCTCATAGATAAACAAATGTGAAGTTTAATTTTTCTAAGTCATCACAGGTGCCAGACCAAGGATGTAGACAATTTATGAATAGTTCCAGGACAATCTACTGCATGTGCACATTGCCCGGCTGATAAAAGGCCCGAGGGCCCCGGTGTAGAGCTTGCTTTAGCATCATGGTTGAAAACTTTTGAAAGCCTTTGTTCTCCTGAGTACTTTGGAGACTGTTTCAAGGCTTCACTATAATTTTGCAGCATCACTTGTATTTTTCATAATTTTGTTTGATTGTTTGCTTTTCTCATCTCTGGGAATGCTCTAGTAAAATGAATACAGTAAGCACAGAAACAGAAAAGCAGTCAGTTGCAACTTCTTTTTATAAACACATGGAATTGCAAAGAAGGTAACTGAAGATGTGTTAAAGCTAAAAGTCAAGATTACTTATATGCGAAGTTTTTCTATTGTTTGAAAATCACCTATAATGAATTTCAGACCAATTGGACAGAAAAGTATTTTTAAAAATCTTCTTCTTTTCCCCAAGATGAATGATCTAGCTTTCTAGTGACAAGTTGGCCTACACTTGTAACTTTATGAAAATTACAATATAACTCTTTTAATTATGACACTCTGTGGATTAACATAATATGAAGTGCTCCTGGCTGAAAATTTTATATTTATTTTTAATCTTGCAGAATTACACTATAATTGTATAAATAGTCTTACACTATCAAAAGTAGGTTTAAAAATGCATATTTCATTTTTACATATGGTAAAATTTTCTCAAGTGAATTAAAATACCGCTAATCTTTCACTGAATATAAATATGGGTTCCCCTCTGATGCAATTAATGTAACCTATACTGTTCAGTAGAGAACAGAAATGTTAAATCACACATAAAAAGTGGCTAAGAGTATTTCATTACCAAACCAATTCTGCAATTTCCATAGACTTATGGAAAATGTTATTCACCTCCTGGGGAAAACCTTTGGCAGAGAGCTGAATTTTGCTTGGCATCCTGTTTGCATCAATTTGGTCTCTGGTTAGCTTGCTCTTGATGTCAGTTGTGTATACACACTTTCTTCATGTGTTGAAGGAAAAACATTTTAGTTCTCAACCCATATTTATTTTTCTACTGGTATTTAATTTCTGTGTTGAGTTTAAGATTTAGGATTCCAGTGTGATAGTTTAAATGTGTACTGTTTGCAATGATGACTGTTTCCAAGTGATCATATGGGATCTTGGAGCTTTGCTGCTTATTCTGTTACACGCTCTTCATCTAAACATCGAGATGGCATAAAATAAGGACATTGTGTAAAACAAGGTTATGTTTCTGATGTACAGTGAACCTTTTGGAATTCTCCATCATTCAATAGTATAGCTGTAGAAAACTCATTAAAATAATTTCCAGGTTGAAAATGATAGTTAATGAAAGAAAGCTGGAGAAAAACAACAAAAGACACTAATGAAATTTGTCAGTGAACTGTGTTACCTACAAAAATGGTTTATGTGTAATGAAATAGACTGCATCAGTGCCAGTGTTGACTCTTTAATTGGGATTTTTAATTTCAAAATTATTTGTACGTTAGATTATATTGCTTTATAATTACTGAAGTTTTGATTTTCTGTGATCACCAATGCTCTTTCTAAAATGATGTCAATGACCTAACATATAGGAGGATACTAATGTGTGTAAATTCATATTTGTTTCATGTTAGTATTGAGATGATGAACTTAAAGATATAAAGAACACTAAAATTGAATGGTTGAGTTCAGTCACCAGACTCTCGACTAGGTGTCCATTAAATTGATACTAGAGGGACGTGAGTATGCGTGTTTTTCCTGGGTATTTGGCTTGACCCTTGAGTTATCTCAGAGTAGAATTTGTAGTTATTTACCTTGGCATTGAGGCTTCAGTTTATGTTCTGGGAAGAATTTTATTTTTAATTATGCAAGGACCCTCCGCTTCATCTTTATCCCTTAATTGAACAAAGCAGGCCATCATTTTCTAATCATCATCTTAAATAATCTCATGAGTTATTCAATCCTACAGACATTTTAAAGTTTCTTGCATCAGAAAACATGTTTCAAGATCTTCATTCTCTAGTAACAGATTCAATGTAGAGTTTGTACTTACGTGATTTTATTGACAAGATTTTTTTGTGGGTACTGGGGATTGAATCCAGGGCACTTTATCACTGAACTCCATCCCCAGCCACTTTTATTCATTTATTTTATTTTGAGAACAGAGTCTTGGTAAATTATCAAGGCTGACCTTGAACTTATGATCCTCCTGCCTGAGCTTCCACACTCACTGGGATTACAAATGTGTACCACCACATCCAATCTGGCAAAGACTTTAATTAAATAAAAACATTATTCATCTTCTGTATTAGGGTTCCCCAGAGACATAGAACCAATAGGATACCCACAGATATGTACAGACATGAAAGGGTTCTATTATATGAATAGGCTTCTCACATTTATGGAGGTCAAGAAGTTATACTGTGTTCTGTCTGAAGCATTAGTACCAGGAGAGCTGAAGTCCAAAGGCTTGAGACCTGGATGGAGGGAGGGCACAGGTGTAAATTCAGAGTCCAGAAGCCTGAAAAGCAGGACGTCTGAATGAGGGCAGGAAAAGATGGACATCCCATTTCAGGAAGCAAATGAATTGCCCTCTTTTCACGTTTTGATTCTATTTGAGCCCTCAACCTGACTGAATGATACCAACTCAAACTTGTGAAGGTGATTCTTTACTCAGTCTAGTGATCCAAATGCTTCTCTCTTATGGAAACATCCTCACAGACACACTTGGAAATAATATTTTACCAGTTACCTGGCCATCTCTTAGCTCCATCAAGTGGACACATATGCTTAACCATTGAACTTTCCTTCCTCATGTAAATTGTATATTTGAGACCCAGTGGTAGGCAGTGAGAGAAAATGAGCATTTACCTTTGCTTTCTGTGTGATTTTTAAAATCTTCACAAGCTATGGTTTGGCTAGACCATTATTATTCTTACTATAAAAATGAAAAAATGAAGACTCAAAAGATTAGGCAGCCAGCCCCAAATTTCATGGGTGGTAATAGAATTTGAAACTAGGTCTTTCTGACGCTGAAGACCTTGCTGTTAGCTACTAACATATACCAAACCCTCTGCAAATAGTGATCCCTGGGAGTTATTATAATTAAATTGTACATTGGTTCTGTAGGTCTAGTGATACGTAAAAATTGACACAGTTTCCCCTCTTACATTTATAGTCTCATTGGAGAAGATTGATAATATAAAATATTCATAATACTGAAAATAAAACCACAACTATAATAAATGGTCTCAAGGAAGAGGATAGAGCTCTCTGGGCATGAGTAATGCCAGCTGGAGAAGCCTGAGCAGAGATAGGAAGGAAGCATAGGAATTACCTACTAGGCGATGATGGAGGAGCATTCCAAGGAAGAGCAAAGGTCCTGAGGAAGGAGAAAGCAAGATGCTTTGGAGATAAAAATGGAAGGCAGTAAAGGCCAAGTAGAAATCAGAAAGGTCAAGTAGAAATCAAAGTAATCAGTTAGTTTTGGGAGTCAGGGGAAGATAAAACTGGGGAGGAATGAACCAACTAAATCATGAAATCCTGGTGAGTGTTAAAAAGTTTTTTTTTTTTTCCTCTTCATAAAAACAGTGTAAAACCATGAAAAGTTTAAATCAGATTATGGCATGATTGGGTTTTGATTAATTGAGGTGAGCATTTATCAGAATATCATGCAGTTAAGCTCTTCAGTGACTGCAAAAGATAGGGTGGACATTTCCATTATCAGTGTTACAACAAAGCCCGAGTTGGGGTTTTTTGTTCCCCCTTTGCTTGCTGCTTGCTAACATTTTTGTAAAGTTCTCTGATTTCAGCTGAGGTAATATGGGGGAATATTCTTTGTGGAACTGTAAAATGCTGTATGTCAGGCACCATTATAAGCTGTAGCTTGTATTCAGTACCAATCCAAGGTAATTATTCTTACCGTGTGTGTGTGTGTGTGTGTGTTATTTTTCCTTTTGACATCTCCAATTCCCTTCTAGTAAAGAACACAAATTCACTACTTGGTGGCTGAACTAAAGAGACAAGAAAGGGCTATACTTTGAGAAGGCAGCCTTGATGATGGCGTGGAGGCGTACATGTGGAGGTTGGGAAGCAGGAGTCATGTATTACAGAGGGTGATGCATGAATATTGGAACCATACTGAAGAGAAAGAGGCAACCACAGGTCGTTAGTATTAGACTAATGGCCTGATAATTTTTGTTCTCCATTTTGCCCTGGAATGTTGAACAAGCGCTGCAGGAACATACACACATATAGTAAATTTCTAAACAGATTCTGTTCTGGCACAGAGGGTACAAACAGTGTGCTGCCCTTGGATGTTATTTATGCTCCCTAGGCTGCTTGTGAAAGGCCGGCATTCAGGTGATAGGTGTTAAGAGGTCACTGGCAAACTACTCTCACCCCAGTGAGTGGGTGAGGTGTGGGACAAGAGGAGTCTGGAAATAGCCCATGGTTAGCAACATGAAGGCAACTGTGATGTCCACATCCATATTTCCGAGCACAATGTTTAGAAAACAACAGATGCTTAATAAGCATTTACTGGAATAGTGAATGAATGAAGTGAAGTTGATTTAGAGGTTAGGGTTTTACAGGAAAATGAACTCAGGAACAAGGCAGCCTTGTAACTGCAATATGAGTGAGGGTTTATTTTAATGAATAAAACAACAATCCAGTTATTAGTTCCAGAAAATGAAGTCAACCAGGGGCCAATAGCAAGCCTGATTCAATGCAGAATTGCTGGTCTGGGGTCTTTAAATTCAGGATTAGAAGTCTTCATGCAGGGCTGAACTTGTGGTTGGGTGATAAGTGGGACAAGTTTAAAGGTTAGAAGAGCCAAGGAATGAGTCAGTATAGTAGCTATTCTCTCTAAATTGATTTTCTGGATGAATCTGCAAAAGTGTGTTTTTTAAAAAAAATTGTTTTCATTTTCTTATTGTTTTATTTTGTTTTTAGCTTATATTAGATATTTTTATTTCTGCTATGAGCTGTACTCAGGTTTAGTGAATAGCTCTGAATCTAAACAAAATTTTCTATTTTTTTTGTTTTCACCTCCTGTTAATGGTGTGTGACAAGAATGTTTTGTTTATGAACCTGGTTGCTTTCTTCTGACAGGTTTTATCCTTTGGAAAACTGGTAGTTTCTGGTAGAAACTGTGTATTATAGCACATGAGATCTGGAAATCCCTAAATTAAATAATAGTAGTATTACAACTTGGTCTGTACATGGGTGTGGCTATTAGCCTTGGATAATGAAAACCAAAGTTTCTGGTATTAGATATTATTTCTGACTCCAGTGAGTCATCTTCCACCTAACTTTAATGTTTGTTGAATGCTTCATAGCTTACAGCGTATTTTTCCATTATTTCACATTTATCCTTATAAGAACCAAGTGAAGTAGGTGCTATCATTCATACTTGACAGTTGAGGAAAATAAGGCTTAAGAAGATAAGGAACTTATCTAAGAGCCATGAAGAATTTACCTAGAATTTGGACTCAAATTCTGTATAATAATATATCTTTCCAATGCACTACCTGACCTCATTACATTCTGTGCCTTTGGTGATGAAAAATGCTTATTTAGATTTTTATATAATTCTTAGGGAAGAGAAATCCAAAACCCATCTTATTGAGACAGTGGGTTTATTTCATTACTATAATAGACATTCGTTGTTTTTTTTTTTTCCTGAACACCATTGTTTCTGCTTCTTTCAGTAAGATTTCTCTGTTGCTCCTGATATGCCAACCAATTTTAGTACATGTGTTTTGGATATATCTCCAGGGGTGGGTATAAAACAAGGCAGACCAAGGAAAATATCATATGCCTTTGTCCAAAGTGTTTGATTGGGTCAGGATGGAGATGTAACCAGGCCCAGGACCAGGCTCTCTAAGCTAAAGGCAATCAATCCATGGGTCTTTGTTAAAATTAAGGTACAAACCTAGAACTGAGGGAAGCCATCTTTTCATCAATAGGGATCTTGTTTGGGATGGAGCTAACAGAAAGGTAATAAGGGCCAAGAGATGAATACAGAGAAACTGAATCCCAACAAATTATTTAAGCCCTTCAATCTATACATGCCAGGAACAAGTTTCACTTTGGACTTTTTAATGATATGAGCTTATTAATTCCCCTTTGTTGAGTTCAAATTTTACATTACTTTCTAAAACTTGCAATAGGAAAAGATCTCAATTAATAGTTTTCTCTGTGGAAGGCAGACAACATAAAATTAAGTGGTGAATATTAAACAGTAACAGCAAATGAAATAATAACTGTTAACAAATGCCAAGTTATATATGATAAGAATGACTCTCTGATAGTATAGTTGGTCTAAAGTAACAGTGATTTAGGAATAGTTGTGGAGCTAACTAATTTGATGAGGTTTTTTTTTTTTTAGTATTTTTTCTTTTTTTTTTACAGTAAAATATTCTTTTTAGTTAAGGAAGGCACTTTCCAACACTCACGTCTCTTGATCTGAAATTTCACCCTTTTCATTGTCATATGATTGATAAATGACTGGAGCAGATATTTGCCTGAGGAGGTTCAAATGTCTCTGGCCACATGTCATGACACACTGACAGGCTTATCACCACAGCCAGTTCTTCAATAGAGGACAAATGTGGACACTGACACAAAGCCTCATCTCCAGCCTAAAATGACTGAATGTGAACCAAACAACTCTGCTGAAGACACATACATACCGGGATGGAGCTCCTAAGAGTCCAGGGATTCTGCAGGATGTTTGCTGATGAACAATTTGGAGTGTAAAGACAAGACCCACGGGGTTTCATTTGGCTTTCTGCATTCCATTTCCAGCAGAGAAACCAAGTAGGAAAAAAAATATGGTGCCATTGAAATCATCAAAGTAGACAAAAAATTGGTGCTATCGAAATGATCTTTCCTTATTAGCATTTTCTGTCTGATTTATAATCATCTATAATGTTTGGTTAGACCAAAATTTTTTCTTGGGGAAAATGCAATTGGTAAAATCTGATTTATTCAAATAGATAAATGATAATAGAACAGTTGGCATTTTCACGGGGTAAATAATATAAATTTACTAGACATTTAGGACTTAAAAAATGTCTAAATATACCTTGCCAATTTAAGAGACACTTAAAAATGTCTATAGGAGATGAATTTTAAGATGATACACCTGAGAATTTTTCACATATACTGAAATCAACTTACTGATTTGATTTCCTTGTTTAAAAAGTGAAACCACAGAGGATAATCACTCTTAAGGACGTGGTGAGGAATGTGATTTCCATCGCCTCTCCAGTAACATATTTAAAGAACACTTTGAAATTCTATAGATAGATTTTGGAAGGCAGATTGAAGGGTTTTTTTTTTTTTTTTTTGGAGAATATAAACAGAGCACTCTTGTACAGTCTTAATGATACAATAAGGCCAATTTGATCACATTGTTCTGTACATTTAATTGACTGCTTTTAGGATGTCTTTTTTTTGTTTTATTTTGTAGGAAGAAATACTTGACTCTCTTTCAGGGCATGTGTAATCTCACCTGCTTTCCCTTTTGAAGATAAATTGTCTTTTACTTCATATCATCTTCTCTCCCCCATTCTTTCCTTGTGTGGATGTCACTCTCTGCACTGATGCTTTCCAACAATTACATGAGTTGATTAAGATGGCTTTTCTAAGATAGCCTACTTATTTTTTTTAGTTGTAGATGGACAAATACCTTTATTTTGTTTATTGATTTTTATGTGGTGCTGAGGATTGAACCCAGTGCCTCACACATGTGAAGCAAGTTCTCTACCGCTAAGCCACAACCCCAGCCCCTCACTCTTTGTTTATTTGTTTATTTATTTATTTATTTATTTATTTATTTATTTTCTGATTCCTCCTGTAGTTACAGTGGGGTATGGATATCATCCAATCAGAGACATTAAGCCATTTTCTTCACTACCTGGCCAGTCACTCACTCCTTAACACCTTGTAATTTGGCTTGTCCATCTGCACCTCAGAGAAGCTGTCCTGATCTCCCAATGACTTAACCGAGTGGCCTGTTCTCGGCTCTCTTGATTTGGAAACTTTCTGCTGAATGTAGCTCTGTGGAACACATGCAAATACTCTTCCTCATTGATTTTGTGACATGGCACACTTACTTGATTCTTCAACCTTTATTCTTTTCTAAAATAATAATGTTTTATTATTGTAGAGGGGCACTTTGTAAAGTTGATTTGCATCAATTTCATATAAAACTACTAGGAATGAAGCTGCAAAATGCCTGAAATCCTTACTCAGAAATGGTCTCCCTACTTAAACGAACATTCTCTATATTACAGATGGTTCAAGCGATAGATGCAGAGATAGCAATAGCTTAATTAAATGGGATGATGCCTTCCGCTCCTTCAGGCAGGCAGGCTAAGGATGGTCCCCATTTTTTTCTGACTCTTGGTGTTTGCATATGCCACCAGTGAAGCCATGCCACCCAGGAAATTTCTTTCTGGCAATGTTTGAAACGGCACTTTGAATACCTTTGATAGATACCATGCCATTTTAGTTATCATTTTATTTTTGAGTCAGCTTTGGTAGTTTGTGTTTTCCAAGAAATTTAATTTCATCTAAATTGCTTATTGACATAAAGTTGATAAAATATTCCTTCAAAATTATTTTAATTTCTCTGAAAACTTTAGTGATATCACATCCCCAATCCATATTCGTAAGCTGTCTCTCCTTCTTGCTCATCAGTGCAGTAGAATTTTATCAATTTTACCGATGTTTCCAAAGAAGGAGTTTTTGATTTCATTGATTTTTCTCCATTTTTTCTATATTATTGGTTTTCTCTGAAATCTTTATTATTGTTTGATTTTGTCCTGCTTATTTGGATTTATTCTTTTTTTCTAGTTTTTGTTTTATTTTTAATGTGGAAGCTGAAGTTGTATTTTGTAGAACTTTATGCTTTCATAATATGGATATTTAGTACATATTTCTATGCTAGTGTTACTTTAACTGAATCCCACATGTTTTTTTTAAATGTATTTATTTATTTAAATTTTGAATCCTACAAAATTTTAATATATGGTGGATATATGTGCATATAGTTCACAAACTTTTTCTAATTTCTTTTGATTTCTTTTTTGACCTTTGAGTTATTTAGAGGAGTGTTACTTAGTTTACAGTATTTTGCTTCTATAAGATGTTAACAATGCCACAGTACATTGTTATTATATTTGCTTTAAACAGCCAATTATTTTTTAAGTTGATTTAAACCTTTGAGAGTTTTCCACCTGTATTTCTATTATTGCTTTCTATATTTCTATTTTTATTATCTAATTTATTGCTAGTATTGTTAGAGAACATACTTTACATAATTTGTATTCTTTTAAATGTATCTTATTATTTTCCTTTTATGTGGTTCATCTCAATAATTGTTCTGAGTAGAATTATTGAGAATGGATCACGTAAGAGGAAATTGTTCGTAGGAGTATCCTATAAATGCCAATTAGATTAAGTTGGTAGATGTGTTTATGTGTTCATCTGTACTAATTTTATGTCAACTTGATATATTAATTACTTAAATGTGGTGTTGAAATCTTTAACTATACTTTTTTTTTGTTTTATGGATTTTTCTTAGCTCTATGAATTTTTGCTTCATATATTTTGAAGCTATATTTTTAGGTATGTACTTGTTATAGAATATTATGTCCTCTTAATGAATTGGCCTTGTCATCAGTATAAAAAGACTCTTTTATCTCTGATAATATTTCCTGTCTAAAGTCTACTTTGTGTGTTATTAATGTAACCTTCTCAATATTTTTAAAATTAGTGTAAGATGGAATATATTTTCTGTCATATATCTTTTAACTTATTTTCTTCTGTTATTAAAATTAATTACTTACTTAATTATTTTTGGGTACTAGGGATTAAACTCAGGAGCTTTTGAACACTGAGCCACATCCCCCATCCCTTTTTATTATTTATTGTGAGACAGGGTCTCATTAGGTTGCTTAGGGTCTCACTGAGGAGAGTTGCATTGCTGAGCGGAGCTGAGGATAAGTTGATGGGCATTGCTCTTTTTACTCAGTATTGCTTTGGCTATTCAGGGTCTCTTATTCTTAGAGATTTAGGACTGTTTTTCTAGTTCTGGGAAGAATGCCATTGGTATTTTGATGAGTATTGCAATGAATCTGCATAACACCTTTGGTAATATGTCCATTTGAATACATTAATTCTGACTATCCAAGAACATGGGAGGTCTTTGCATGTTCTAAGATCTTCCTCAGTTTCTTTCTTCATTTCTCTACAGTTTTTATTGTGGTAATCTTTCACCTCCTTGTTTACAGAGTGGTTCTCTTCCCAATTTTCTGAGGAATTTCCATACTTCCATAATCTCCATAATTCCCAAGTATTTTATTTTTTGAAGTTACTAACTTAGTTTATTAACTTATTGTTTTGAAGTTATTAACTTGTGATTGGGATAGATTTCCTGATTTCTTCTTCACCAGATTCATTATAAGAGATATTAATTTATGGATGTTGATGTTGTATCCTGATGAATTTTTC
Organism: Marmota monax; assembly: GCF_021218885.2. NCBI lineage: Eukaryota > Metazoa > Chordata > Mammalia > Rodentia > Sciuridae > Marmota > Marmota monax. The sequence goes on from NW_026693571.1 coordinate 41,018,934, forward strand.
AGCTCTAGAAGTTGTCTGGTGGAGTATTTGGGTTCTTCTAGATATAGGACAATGTCATTGGCAAATAATAATCTGACTTCCTCTTTTCCTATTTGTATCCCTTTAACTTTTCTCTCTTACCTGATTGCTCTGACTAGAGTTTCAAGGACTGCACTGAATAGGAGTGGTGAGAATGACATCCTGTCTTATTCCTGATTTTGGAGGAAATGCTTTCAGCTTTTCTTTGTTCAGTATGCTGTTGGTTTTTTTTTTTTTTATCATATACATCCTTTATAATCTTGAGGTAAGTTCCTTCCATACCTAGTTTCTCCAGCATTTTTAACATGAATGGATCCTGGATCTTGCCAAAGACCTTTCCTGAATTTATGGAGATGATCCTATGATTATTGTCCTTAATTCTATTTATGTGGTGAATTACATTTATTGTCTTCCACATGTTGAACCACCTTACATCCCTGGAATGAAATGCACTTGATCATGTTGTATGATCTTCTTGATGTATTTTTAATGCAATTTGCTAATATTTTGTTAAGGATTTTTACATATCTGTTCATCAGGAAATCGGTCTTTAGTTTTCTTTTCTCCTTGTGTCTTTGTTTGGTTTTGGTATTTGTGTTCTACAGGTTTTATAGAATATATTTGGGATTCTTCCCTTCCTTTCAATTTCATGGCATAATATGAGAGAGACTGGTGCTATTTTTTTCTTTAAAGGTCAAGTACAACTCAGCTGAAAATCCATTTCGTCCTGGGCTTTTATTTTTTAAGGATTTTTAACTTTTTATTTATTTATTCTTTTTAGTTATACATGATACTAGAATATATTTTTGACATTATACATACATGGAGTATAACTTCCCATTCTTGTGGTTGTACAAGATGTGGGGTTAAACTGGTTGTGGTGGTATGCATATATGAAAACAGGAAAGTCTATGTACAATTCATTCTGCTGTCTTTCCTGTTCCCATCCCTCCTCTCTTTCCCCTATTCCCCCGTCCAATCATTCCCTCTACTGCCCACCCCCAGGTCTATTGTGAGTTAGCATCTGCATATCAGAGAGAATATACAGACTTTGGATTTTGGGGACTGGGCTTTTATTTCACTTAGCATGATAGCTTCCAGTTCCATCCATTTACCAACAAATGCCATAGTTTCATTCTTCTTTATGGCTGAGTGATGTTCCATTGTGTGTATCTTTATCCATTCATCTATTGAGGGACACCTAGGAGGGTTCTACAGTCTAGCTATTGTGAATTGAGCTGCTATAAACATTGATGTGGCTGCATCACTGTAGTATGCTGATTTTAAGTCCTTTGTGTATAAACCAAGGAGTGGGATAGATGGATCAAATGGTGGTTCTCTTCCTAATTTTCTGAGGAATCTCCATACTGCTTTCCATAGTAGTTGTACCAATTTGCAGTCCCACCAGCCGTGTATGAGTGTACCTTTTCCACCACATCCTTGCCAGCATTTATTGTTTAGGCTCTTTCTTCATCCTCTTGACTGTTTCCTTTGCTGTGAAGAAGCTTTTTAGTTTGATATAATCCGATTTATTGATTTTTGATTCTACTTCTTGTTCTTTAGGAGTCTTTGCGAGGAAGTCAGTGCCTAAGTCAATATGATGGAGATTTGGGCCTACTATTTCCTTCAAGCAGGCACAGGGTATCTGGTAAAATGTCTATGTCCTTGATCTACTTAGAGTTTAGTTTTGTGCAGGGTGAGAGATAGGGATCTAATTTTATTTTATTACATATGGTTTCCAGTTTTCCCAGTATCCCATTTGTTGAAGAGAGGCTATCTTTTCTCCAATGTATGTTTACGGTGCCTCTGTCTAGTATGAGATAACTGTGCTTATATGGGTTTGTCTCTGTGTCTTCTATTCTGTACCATTGGTCTACATGTCCTTTCTGGTGCCAATACCATGCTGTTTTTGTTATTATAGCTCTGTAGTATAGTTTAAGGTTTGGTTTTGTGATGCCACCTGCTTCACTTTCTAGATGAGGATTGCTTTGGCTGTTCTGGATCTCTTTTTTTTCCAAATGAATTTCGTGACTGCTTTTTCTATTTCTATGAAGAATATCATTGGAACCTTAATAGGAATTGCATTAAACTGTAGAGCACTTTTGGTGATATTGCCATTTTGACAATATTCATTTGACCTATCCGAGAACATGGGGAAAATTTCCATGTTCTAGGGTCCTCTTCAATTTCTTTCTTTAGTATTTGCCGCAGTCTGGCTGGGCACAATCAGGAGCCACTTGTCAAAAGAAACTAACTTTATTTTTAGAACCACACACGCCAAACAAAATAGCCTCTCAGGAAAAACCCTCAGAGCCTCAACTGCCACCACCGGCTTTCCACAAGCCTCTCTCTCCCACACAAGCTTCTCTCCACCTCCCACAATCCTCCTGCTCTTGAGGCCGATTGGCTGGGTCACGTGGGCGGAGCCAAAAAAGTCCCCCAATGAGCAGCTCCGTGGTCTGAAAGGGCAGGGAAACAGCCCAATGAGCATCACCGCAGAGGAGCCAATCAGCTAGATGTTGCTGGGGCCGAGGAGCCAATCAGCTAGATGTTGCTGGGGCCGCTGTGAGCCAATCATCAGCCAGCAGCTGGAAGTTTGCTGGCAGCTGGAAGTTTGCTGGGGCCCCTTTGGCTGTGGCTCTCAACATCTCCCCCTCTCTGTTTAAACAACAAGCATGTGGCTTAGGGACCGTGCCTGTTAGGCAGTCCAATTCAACATATGGTCCTTACCCGTCATCGGATGAACTGACCTCTAGGCGTCAGCGTCCTGTCTTAGGTTGGTACCACTGCAATTGGATCATACCCGTCACTGACTACCGGTCCAGCATACAGCCATACTTGTGGATAGGCCTTTGCACCTGTGGGGGGGTGAGGTTCTTTGCCTCACCTCTGTTGGCCCCCAAATTTTAGACCATCACTAGTAGAGGAGGATGCAAAATGCCATGACATTAAGCCAATTGAGGGCTCCTTTGAAAAATTGTACCACCGGTGACATCATCAGCAAAAATACCCCAACACTACCACAAGTCGCTGCACCAACAGATAGTTCACAATGCATACAGGTGAGCTCACAATGTGTCCAGGCAAGTTCTGCAAGCAGTTCAGTGATGGCTATTGTAGAAGCTGTAGATTGGTTTTATCTTTGACTTCACCAGCACTGGGATGAAGATAGGAATTCTGGCAATAATGGCTAAAGAAAAAATTATGTAACATTCCAGAAGGCACTAAAAGAAAACAATTTTCTTAACAATTTACATTGTCTTCACCGGCACTGGGATGAAGATAGGAATTCTGGCAATAATGGCTAAAGAAAAAATTATGTAACACTACAGAAGGCACTAAAAGAAAACAATTTTCTTAACAATTTACATTATCTTTAAGAGAATTATTAAATATAATGAAAAGGAAAGGTAAAAGTAAACAAACAGATCTGTTAACCTTCTTTTTTGTTTACATATTAAAACAATCCTCAACAGTTGTTTACCCAATTTAAATTAAACCATATAAATCACGTGAAAAAAAAATATTTGGATCCATTTTATCATGAGCGCTCATCATATATGATATATGGACATACGTACATTCAAACATATAACACAAAACACAAGTGTGCACACATAATATAATACATACAACACATAACATTATAGTAAAGGCCTTATAACTTTTTACAGGTGAAATCTCCATTGCAATGCTTAAAAACTCTATAGTCAAAAAATAGAACTGATCAGCAAAACATTAACCTAGGTCTGTATGAGCTCAAAAAACAAAATAGAACTTCATGATATGGCAAAGGGCAATAATAAAATAGATATTGAAAAAAGCATCCTGGTTCTGTTGCAGATGTAAGAATAGCCAAACTGGAGTTTTGGATATCAGTTGTTATGGATTTGAGCCAAATCATCTTCTTTTTGGTCTGTAGAAATCGCTTTAGTTAATCTTTCTGGAATCCAAATCGGCTGCTGTTCTCCCTGTGGAAACACATAAACAGACCCCCGACTCCAGACAATCACTGGGTCAGGACCTTGGTTAATCTCTCTGGAATCCAAATCGGCTGCTGTTCTCCCTGTGGAAACACACAAACAGACCCCCGACTCCAGACAATTACTGGGTCAGGACCTTTCCATTGTCCTGTTAGAATATCCTTCCAAAGTACCTTGGGCTTATGTACATTTTTTGGACACATATGCCTTTCCGCAGCACTAAGTCCTGATGAATCCAAATTTAAAAAGTTTAGAGTAAAAAGGGTTATTTTAAGTTTATCTTTGGGGAATATATACCCCTTCCCAATTCCTTCTTTTTGCTTTAATAAGTACATTTTAATAGTTTGATGAGCTCTTTCAACTATGCCTTGTCCCTGTGGATTGTATGGGATTCCTGTTATATGAGTAATGCCAAATGTTGAGCAAAATTGTTTAAAAGAGGTAGAAGTATAACCAGGGGCATTATCTGTTTTTAACTGTTTTGGAACACCCACAGTGGCAAAATTTTGTAAGCAATGAGCTATAACATCTTTAGTTTTTTCTCCGGCATGAAGGGAGCCCATCAAAAATCCAGAAGAAGTATCAACTGTAACATGCAAATATTTTAATTTTCCAAATTCTGGCAAGTGTGTGACGTCCATCTGCCAAATATGGTTAGGTATCAATCCTCTAGGATTGACTCCAAGATTAACTTGTGGTAAAAAGGTCACACAATTTTGACATTGTTTTATTATTTGTCTAGCTTGTTCCTTAGTTATTTTAAAACGCTTTTGTAAAGTATTAGCATTGACATGGAACTTTTTATGAAAATTTATAGCTTCTTCTAGTGTAGAGAAAATATGTATGTCATGTGTAGTTTTATCTGCTAAATCATTGCCCAAACTAAGGGCTCCAGGCAATCCTGTATGTGCCCTGATATGTCCTATAAAGAATGGATCTTTTCTGTCCCAGATTAGACTTTGTATAGTGGAAAGCAAAGAGAAAACAGTAGAAGAAGGGGAAATCCTACCAGCATCTTCAAGGGATACTATAGCATTAACTACATACTGACTATCAGAAAATAAATTAAATACAGAATCTTTAAACATCACAAAAGCTTGTAAAACTGCATTAAGCTCTACCTTTTGAGCTGATTGTTTGGGTACTAAAAATGTAAAAGTTTGATCAGGGGTAACTACTGCTGCTGTACCATTATTTGATCCATCAGTGAATATATTTGGAGCATTCATGATAGGTGTTTTTCTTGTCATTTTTGGAAAAATTACAGGATGCAATGACCAAAAAGACAATAAAGGATTAGATGGTAAGTGGTTATCAAATGAAACATTAGATTTGCACATGATTATTGCCCAAGTATTTAACTCATTAGCTAACTCATCAATTTGATTCATAGTATATGGAGTAATAATTTTATTGGGAGAAATTCCAAACACTCCCTTTGCTGCTTTTATTCCTTTGAGTATTAATTGTCCTACAGCCTCAGGATACCTAGTAAGAATAGTGTTAGGAGAATAAGATAAATGTATCCATAATAATGGACCTTCTTGCCAAAATACTCCTGTAGGAATATTTTTTGTTGGTAGTACAATAAATAATAAAGGCAAACTTATATCAATTCTATCCAAATGCATATTTTCCATATATGTTTCAATGATTTTTAATGCCTTTCTTGCTTCAGGCGTTAACATTCGGGGTGAATTTGGATCTGATGGACCTTTTAGGATATCAAATAAAGGTCCCAACTCTCCTGTTGGTATACCTAAATAAGGCCTTATCCAATTTATGTCTCCTAATAACTTTTGAAATCATTAAGTGATTTGAGTTGATCTACTCGTATTTGAATTTTTGGTGGACGGACCATGGTTGAGGATAATAGAACTCCTAAATAATTAATTGGAAAATTTAATTGTACTTTATCTATTGCTATCTCTAGATTATAATTTTTTAATAAGTTTGTAAGTGTGGCATAACATTCTAGCAATGTGTTTTTATCTTTGTGTGCTAATAATACATCATCCATATAGTGAAATATTTGTAGTTCAGGATTTTGATTTCTAAGTGGCTGGATTACTTTGTTAACATAAATTTGACACATAGTTGGGCTGTTAGCCATCCCTTGAGGGAGTACTTTCCACTCATATCTCTGATCAGGACCTTCATGATTCAGTGCAGGGATAGTAAATGCAAAACGTGGAGTATCCTCAGGATGAATTGGAATTGAAAAAAAACAATCTTTAATATCTATAACTAAAACATACCAGGTTTTTGGCAAAGCAGACAACTGAGGAATCCCTGATTGAGCAGGTCCCATAATAACCATCTCATTATTAATGGCTCTTAAATCTTGCAATAATCTCCATTTACCAGATTTCTTTTTGATGACAAAAATGGGAGTATTATGGGGAGATACAGAAGGTTGTATATGTCCTTCTGCTAATTGTTGTTTGACCAGGTCATGGGCTGCTTGTATCTTTTCTTTAGTCAGGGGCCACTGAGGAACCCATACTGGTCTTTCTGATTTCCAAGTAATTTTTATTGTCTCAGTGGCCCTTTCTGAAAATCCAACCCATGTCTGTCTGTTCCTTGATCTATTTGTATTGGTGCTACTATACCTTGTTCTTGTTTTTCTAATCTTTTTCCTTTCCTAAAACCTTGTCTAGTCATAATAGTGGGTGCATTTTGATTGATGTTATTTGTTAATGTCAAACCTAATTGATCTAGGACATCTCGTCCCCATAAATTTACGGGAAGATGATCCAATACATATGGCTGTATAGTTCCTTCACATCCTTCAGGATCCTTCCAATCTAATACCATTGCACTTCTATGGGGATTAGTCGCCACTCCTAGGCCTTGAAGCGTTTGAGTGGCTTGTTGTAATGGCCAATGTTTTGGCCATTCTTGACGAGAGATGATGCTAAGGTCTGCACCTGTATCCAGTAGCCCATTAAATTCATGTCCTTGAATATTTAGTTTTAGCATGGGGCGAGAATCTAAATTTAAAGAAAGCATAGCCCAATCTACACCTGTGGAGCCTAATCCCTTGGAACCTCTTTCTACAGCACGACTGGAAAATTTATCATGTAGGCTGGGTATTATTAGTAACTGTGCTATTCTATCTCCTGGTGAAATTACTGATATACCCTTTGGAGAACTGGCTATAATTTTTATTTCACCTTCATAATCGGGATCAATTACCCCAGGACTTATCATAAGTCCTTTTAGAGTAGAAGAGCTGCGTCCCAATAATAAGCCTACTGTTCCTTTGGGAAGAGGTCCTTTCACCCCTGTGGGAATGATTTGAACTCCCATCTCTGGAGTTAGTACTGCTCTGGCGGAGGCGCAGATGTCCAACCCTGTGCTCCCTCTGGTTTGTCTGATGAGGGATCTGATGGACAATGTGTCCTGGGCACTACCCTGATGGGGTTGCTGGGTTCCTCCAGTGCTCCGTATATTTGTGGTTTTGGGCCCCGGAGCATTGGGCCCCCCTGTCCATTTTTTGGCAATGGAGCCCGATGCCTTTCTCCACGATATCGTGGATAAACACCTGGTCCTTGTTCGTTTTTTGATAATGGAGTACCCTCTATGGTGGTTTGAGAACGGCATTCATTAGCCCAATGTCTCCCTCTACGGCATCGTGGGCAAATACCTGGTATTCTACTCCTTTGATACCTAGTTTTGTTAAACCCTCCTCCAATGGGGCAATTCCTTTTAAAATGTCCTGTTTGTTCACAATTGTAGCATGTTCTTGGCCTGGCATCTAAAGCCTGTTTTACTGCAGCTGCCACAATTTGCCCTTGTTCATTAATGTCTCTGGCATCTAAAGCCTGTTTTACTGCAGCTGCCACGACTTGCTCTTGTTCATTAATGTCTCTACATAATTTAATATATGTGTTTAAATCTTCATGTTTCCATGGTCTAATGATATCTCTGCACCAACGATTCGCTTGCTTATAAGCCAGGTGTTTTAGTAATGGCATTGCTTGTTCTGTATTCCCAAAAACTCTGGTAGCTGTTTGAATAAGCCTATCTACAAATTCAGCATAAGGTTCATTAGCTCCTTGTATTACCTTAGATAATTGACCTTGTAAACCTCCATGTCCTTGTAAAGTCTTCCATGCCTTAATTGCATCTGCAGCAATTTGTGCGTATACGCCAGGATCATATGCAATTTGTTGCTGCTGATCCTCATAAGGTCCCTTTCCTAACAACATATCTAGATTTCTCTGAGGATAACCAGCTGCTGCATTTCGCCTAGCCGTCTCCTTGCAAAATTCCTCATTGGCAACCTTCCATAACAGGTATTGTCCTCCATTTAGCACAGCTTTACACATATTAGCCCAATCTGCTGGCATCATGTTCAAGTTGTTAATGGATTCGACCATGCTTACAGTGAAGGGTGCTTGAGGACCATAGGTTGTTACAGCCTCTTTTAGCTGCTTCACTGTTTTGAAATTTAAAACTTGGTAAAATCGCTGCCCTCCTGCCTCAAATACAGGGCATGTTAATATTTGAGACTTTGTCTCAGGATCCCAACTATCAACTGCGGGGGTTGGGGGCCTCCCAGCATATGGAGGTGGCGCTGTTGGTTGGACACTTACGCCCTCTGGTGATAGAAAGGTGTTAGTATCAGTCTCCTGTAGAGGTGGTGCTGTTGGTTGGACACTTACACCCTCTGGTGATAGAAAGGTGTTAGTAGCAGTCTCCTGTTGTAACTTTCCCCCTGATGGCTTTTTCTGTTTTACACTTTCTTTCTCTGTCTGACTAGCTTGAGAGGCCTTCTCTTTTACTTGAATCTTTTCCTCTGTCTGACTAACTTGAGAGACCTTCTCTTTTACTTGAATCATTATGTCTTCTCCTTCCTCTACCATTGTCTGAACTGAAGGCTTTGGACTAAGCAAACAAGATACGAATGTCCACAATGGCAATGTGCCAACTGGCAGAGTCCCTGGGCTTTTCTTTTCTATTCTTTTTAAATCTTCACCATGATGGTTCCATTGTGATATATTCAACAACTCCTCCTTAAAAAGCCATGGGCTACATTTTTGTATTGTATCAACGTATGCCCTGACTGCTCTTGATTTTACTGGGATGCCTCCTTCCTCTAACAATTTACTTAACACTCTTTCAGTTTGTTTTTTACTAATTTCTGATCCCGTATTTCTACTATAATACAACCCAACAAGATGACGCCAAACAAAACCGAGACAGAATGAAATAAAAAGGGAACAACAAAAAGTCATTATAGCCTTTCTATACTCCTGACATGTGCATCCGTCCTTTCTCCCTATCTGTTCCTCAGACGTAAATAGTTTTTCCTCAGATGTGAGCGGTTTTTCTTCCGTCTCACTCATCTCCAGGGACAGGCAACTTAAAACAAAAGTGAAGCAAAATAAAAGAGGAATCTTAAAATGGCTACCCATCCTCTCGCCCTGCCCTCAGGGGCGAGCAGTTTCACTTACCCTCAGTCGCTCCCCGTGCGAGCCACCAAATGCCGCAGTCTGGCTGGGCACAATCAGGAGCCACTTGTCAAAAGAAACTAACTTTATTTTTAGAACCACACACGCCAAACAAAATAGCCTCTCAGGAAAAACCCTCAGAGCCTCAACTGCCACCACCGGCTTTCCACAAGCCTCTCTCTCCCACACAAGCTTCTCTCCACCTCCCACAATCCTCCTGCTCTTGAGGCCGATTGGCTGGGTCACGTGGGCGGAGCCAAAAAAGTCCCCCAATGAGCAGCTCCGTGGTCTGAAAGGGCAGGGAAACAGCCCAATGAGCATCACCGCAGAGGAGCCAATCAGCTAGATGTTGCTGGGGCCGAGGAGCCAATCAGCTAGATGTTGCTGGGGCCGCTGTGAGCCAATCATCAGCCAGCAGCTGGAAGTTTGCTGGCAGCTGGAAGTTTGCTGGGGCCCCTTTGGCTGTGGCTCTCAACAAGTATTCTATAGTTTTCATTGTAGAGGTCTTTTACCTCTTTTGATTCATTCTCAAAATATTTTATTTTCTTTGAGGCTATTGTGAATAGGATAGTTTTTCTAATTTCCTAATTTTTAATTTTTTTTTTAGTTGTTAGGTGGACATAATACCTTTATTTTATTTTTATGTCATGCTGAGGATCAAACTGGTGCCTCACGCATGAGCACTCTACTTCTGAGCCCCAGCCCCAGCCCCTCATTACATGATTTCTGAGACTTGACATGTTTCATATATTAGGTTCATTTATTTAGTTTATCCAGTTAGAGGGGAAATCCAGTCTTTGTTATTTCTTCTCAGTCAGAAGTAGAAGTCTTAAACATTATCACATATTTTTGAAACATAAAATAATACAATCAGTTTTACTTAAACTTAACATAATCAAAAGATTCTAGAGTGATACTGACAAACAACAGAAATTTGGCTCGATGTTACTTCACTTAAGCCAAGAGTCAGCAAACTTCAGTGAGCAGGACAAAACTTGATCATGGCCTGTTTTAATACAGTTAAGGGCCAAAATTGATATTTATGTTTTTAAAGAATTGGGAAAGTGCCGCAGTCTGGCTGGGCACAATTCACTAGCCACTTGTCAAGCAGAAACAAACTTTATTTTTAGAACATACACACTGCACCACAGGAGCTCTTCAGGAATTCCCTCAGAGCCCAACTGCCACCACGGGCTTCCGGGGAGCCTCTCAACCCCCACTCCTCCAGCTCTTGAGGCCCATTGGCTGGGTTGTGTGGGCGGAGCCAAAAGAGTCCCCCAATGAGCAGCTCCATGGTCTGAAAGGGCGGGGAAACAGCCCAATGAGCATCACTGCAGAGGAGCCAATCAGCTGGCAGCTGGAAGTTTGCTGGGGCCCCTTCGGCTGTGGCTCTCAACAGGAAAGAAACAAAGAATAATAAATAACAAATATTGTACAGAGTCTAAGAAGCCTGCAATATTTCCTATTTGACCATTTAAGAAAAGATTTGTAAAAGAATTTCTAAGAGGTTTAAGGTAAAAAAATATATTATGGAGGATAATTAAGTTGTTTAGGTCATGAGGAAGAAAAAGATTTCATGCTTCAATTTGAGATAATATTAATTTTCTCCCTTACGTGAATTACAAGGAAGTAATTACTCTTTCACTTCTTCCAGCTACCTTTTCACAAATCTTTAAGTTCTGTTGGTTAAATCATTTTCTTTGCCAAAGCTTAAAGCAATGAAATAATATTTTAAAGTCAATGCCTGTGGTTGTTTAAATAGATTTAAATTGATTTAATGCCTATCAACACTTACTTTATTCATCAGTTGTCTTTTCACTTCTGAGTTCCTTATTTAATCTATTTCTTGATAGGCAGGATTTCACTTTTTCCGAATCTACTGTAGAAATCATAATTTTAATGATTTTGTGTGCTTATTAAAATTGATTAGATTTCAAAGGAAAAGTTGGACAAGTATAAAATTCTAAGGTCACACTCTCTTTAGAATATTTAAGTCATTTCTTCTTTTTCTTCTGGCAAATGCTATGATGAAGTATGAAGTCAGCTTAATTCCCATGAGTGAAAAAAATGTTATTATTTTCCTTGCTGGATCTTTAAAAATTGGGAAGTTATGGTCTATTATATCCCTGAATGCTTTTTCTGTTCGGTTTGTTATGTAGAATTTAGCCTTATATTAGATTATTTTGTTTATTCTTCATAGTTGTTAATTTCTTCTATGTCTTAGTGTGTTCACCTTGCTCTTAATTCATTCACTAACATATCTACCTATTTATTTATTCAATAAAATGTTTAACATATATAGGGTAACAAAATTAAGTCTGTGCCCTCTTATGGCTTATATTCTAGTACATGGGGAAATACAATAAGCAAATACACTTTAGGTGGAGGTCTGTGAGTAGTTATAATTCACAACAGGGAGAAAAGAAACACTGTGCCAGTTTGACTCTCACCCCAGATGTAAAGTTCTGTCATCTAGGACATTATCAGCAAGTCAACCTGGATATTGAGCTAACTTTTTGTGTTAATAGAACAACTAATTTCTAAAGTTTTGTTTTTAATTGACTCTTGAAATTATTTACCTAATATACCTGCTTCCTACACCCTGTGTAGGAGTAGGCTTTTTAAATTACTTTTAATTTTCTTCTAGGAAATGAAATGTAGTACCTACTTTCCTTTCTTATATTTCTTTCCAGTGCAATAAGACTCTTTTCATTCCTTTCATCAGAAAATTTCAGTGCAGCTTCATTAAAAGGTTTTTTTTTCCCTAAAGAAAAATAAAATATATATTTAAGAGTTACTCTAGCTGATTAATGCATACAAATAATAGGAGGAATAAATTCTGGGGTTCTATTGCACAGTAGGTGAACTATAGTTATTAATAATGTGTTGTGTATTTCAAGATCACTAGCAGAGAAGATTTTGAATGTTTGAACAGAAAAAAATGATAAGTGTTTGAGATATGAATATGCTAGTTAGCCTGATTTGATCACTACACAATTTATACATGTACTGAAACATCCCTTTATACCCCCCAAATATGTATAATTTTTATATATCAATTGAGAATAAAATAAACTTAAAAAAAAAAACATCGTCATTCCATTAAGGCCAAAGATTAGCTTGGTGTCCACATTGGGTTGCTGATGATGTCCTGGATCATGAGACTCCTTAAATAGGATGGTGGTCACATGCTCCCAGTGTGTGTGTGTGTGTGTGTGTGTGTGTTTTAATTGGATTTTGAAATCTTCATGCTGAGACTCATTTAAGAATCACTGAGCTGTATTGCCAGACTGATCTACCAATGCAAATGTGCAAAAGTTAGGCAGTATTTACTTGTTCTAACATAGGTTCCGTTTCAATACAGCTAAAAATATTTATAACATGTCTAATTATTACTCTTCTTTTAATGTCAACTTTCAACAGTAAGTTTCAAATATTTTATGTTGTAAATTTAATTTTGTCATTTTCCTTTGTATTGACATCAGACTAGATGACTGAAACCTAATAAGTATCTCATGAGCATTAAGAATGTGTTATTTTGGGTACACTCAATAACTTCCATCTTTCTCTCAAATTCAATTGGATTTTTATGGCTTATATTTTCCATCACTAGGAATCTGGATTTTTCAGATTTTCACACATTTTTTTTGTGAAATAATGAAGTGATACAATAAAAATTCAAATATCTTTATAAACACCATCATATAAAGATAATGATCCTACTAAACCTGACCTATTGCCTCATAGGCAGTGCTAATTCAGTGTTTGAGAGTTAGTGTAAAGTTGTCAATATGTATTTCAGGATATTAAAAAATCAAATGCATATTTGGAGTCTCTGTAGCAGAATCTTTAATAAATGATTGCTTTCTCTGAGTGAATGAATGGCTGCCTGTTCATTTAATTCTTTATCTGTTTCATTTCCCAGTTTTGACTTTCCAAACCTACACTTCTATTTCACATGTAAGTGGTTGAGTTTCATTTTTTAGTCAGTTTATCTAATTTTTCTGGCACTATTTGTTTCAAAGACTCTACTTCCATTGAATTCTTTTTGCATATTTGCAAACTTGGACCTGAGTTTTGTGGGTCCATTTCTGTGTTCCACATTCCCTTCCAGGGCTCTGTGTGTTTATACCAGTGCCGCATGTCTTGGTCACTGTATAATAAGTCTTGAACTTGGGTACACTGATTTCTACCATTTAAAAAAGTTCTTTTTCATTTTTTTTTTTTTAGCAATTCCAAGTTCTTTACTTTTTCACATACATTTTAGAAGAATCTAGTGTATCCATATAAAAATATTGACTAGGGTTGCCGCAGTCTGGCTGGGCACAATTCAGGAGCCACTTGTCAAAAGAAACAAACTTTATTTTTAGAACCACTCACGCCAAACAAAACAGCTCCTCAGGAAAAACCTTCAGAGCCCAACTGCCACCACCGGCTTCCCACAAGCCTCTCCACCTCCCCCACTCCTCCTGCTCTTGAGGCCGATTGGCTGGGTCGCGTGGGAGGAGCCAAAAAAAGTCCCCCAGTGAGCAGCAGCCCAATGAGCATCACCACAGAAGAGCCAATCAGCTAGAAGTTGCTGGGGCGGCTTTGAGCCAATCATCAGCTGGCAGTCTGAAAGTTTGCTGGGGCCGTTTGGCTGTGGCTCTCAACATAGGGTATTTATAGAAATTGTTTTAAAAGCATCTCAGTTGGGGAGAATTGACATCTTCCCCATGTGTTATGGTTTGGATATGAGGTGTTGCCCCAAAGCTTCTATGTTAATGCAGGAATATTCAGAGGTAAAATGACTAGATTCTGAGAGCTGTAACCTAATCAGTCTAGGGGTAGTTTGAATGGACTGACTGGGTGGGACTGTAGGTAGGTGGGGTGTGGCTGGAGGAAGTGGGTCAATCACTGCTCTAGAAGGGTGCATCGTCCCTGTGTCTCCTCCCTCTTCCCTCTCTCTTCTTGAATGGAGTAGTGCTCTCTCACCATATCCTCAGCCATGAAGCAGTGGACTCTGCTGAATCATGGAGTAAACCTCTGGAACTGTGAGCCCAAATACACATTTCTTGGGCTGAGGTAGTGGCTCAGTGGTAGAGCCCTTGCCTGGCACATGTGAGGCACTGGGTTCGAGCCTCAGCACTGTATAAAGATAAATAATAATAAAATAAAGGTATTGTGTCCATCTACAACTAAAACTATTTTTTAAAATGGACATTTCTTTCTCTAAGTTGTTCTTGTTAGGTATTTTGGTCATAGAGATGCAAAGCTGACTAATACATTGTGCTCTACTCTTCTAATCCATGACCATGGAATCTCTCTCCATTTATTTAGATCTTTGTCTTCTTTGGGCAGCATTGTGTAGTTATCATTATATAAGTTCTGTACATGTTTTGTTGTATATTTACATTTGGATATTTTATTTGCTTTTTGGGTGATTGTAAATGGCATTGTGTTTTTATATTTTGTATCTGTGGGTTCATTTGTATGTATAGGTTCATTGCATTATAGAAATATACTCATTTATCTTGTATAATGCTGTACTGAATTCACTCATTGGTTCTAATAAGTTTTTGGTGGATTCCTTGTGATGTTTTATGTAGCCAGTCTTACCATCTGCAAATAGTGATAGTTTTATTTCTTCCTTTTGAATCTGGATATCTTTTATTTCCTTACCTTGTTTTGCTGCAGTGTCTAGAATTTTTATTATCCATTAAACAGAGTGATGAGGATGGGAATTCTTGATGAGTTCTCCCTCTTAGGGAAAAAACATTCAGTCTTCAGCATTAAGCATAATGTTAACTATATATTTTTTGTAGATGCTCTTTATTAAAGTGAGGAAATTTTGTATTTGTTTTTCTAAGAGTGTTTACTAAGAATGGGTGTTGAAGTTTGTCAAAAGCTTCAATCAACACAATCGTGCTATTTTTCTTCTTGAGTTGTTAATATAGTGGATGACATTTCTTGATTTTTGAATGTTGACCCATAATTGGATCCCTTAAAAAAATTCCACTTGGTCATGGTGTATAATTTTAAAACTGCTAGCTGAATTTCATTTACTACTATTCTGTTAAGGATCCATGTCTATGTTCATGGGGGTCATGGGTCGGGGTGCGTTGTGGTTGTTTGGTATTATTATTGTCTGGTTTTACTGATTTGGTAAAATGAACTTATGTTTCTTTCTCTCTCTGCATTCTGGAAGAAATTTCAAGAATTTATGTTAATTCTTTTTAAAACAAGTAGGTAATATTTCCCAGGAAAACCATCTAGGTCTGGTGATTTCTTTTGGGGGAATTTGAAGATCACCAACTCAATCTGCTTAATAGTTATAAAGCTATACAAATGACCTCTTTCTGAGAAAAAGAAAGATGGTGAAGTAGAGGAAGCTGCTTTTCAGGCTGCTGCATGGCGTGAGACCAAGGCAGCAGATAGACAGCTTCTCAGAGAGGAGGGTGAAAGAGGGATTTCACTGGGATTTAATACTGGACACAGAACAGCTTGGGAACTCAGAAGGTTGCATACAATAAAATCAAGAAGAAAGCCCACCACAGGTGGTGGATGCCTGAGCTGACCCACCATGCACAGAGGAAGGGGGACTAGAGGAAGCCTCATTTCAGGTAGCAATGAGGTATGGCTTGGTGCTGGGAAATCTGAGATTGAAAATGTCACTTGTCAATGATCAAGAATGCAAGTAACAATAAATGTTGGCAAGGATGTGGGGGAAAATGTTCTCTTATACATTGCTGGTGGTACTGCCTGCAGGATCTGCCCTCATGGAATGTGCTGCAGAAGCGGTACCTTAGGATCACATGGATCTGGTAGAAGGGTCAAATCGAAAACTGTACATCAAACTGCACCTCAAACTGGTGAGAAGGGACATTGAGTCTTATATCAAACAACTTCAATTTTAGGCCACTCCAACTGGTAACTCAGAACACAATAACAGGAAGGAGTAACACTCCCGCCCCTTGTTCTATCAGTACTTTACTTAAGAATGATTGGTAAGAAAGACTATTGGACATAGACATTAACCACCCATTATGGACAAATATTTTGACCACTTAGGTGGAAAAAGTCTCTTCAGTCTAAACTAAGATATTGGATTTTTAAAAACACACACACACATACACACACACAAATATACATAGATCATTTTTTTTCTTATTCCTTCCATGTGTGTGCGTGTGCATGCAGGCACACATGCATGCCTGTGAATTCTGGCTGTCCCAATTCTTTCGGGCACATCTATACGTACACTTATTTGTCTTCTTTTCTCTCATATTTAGCATTTAAAAATGTAATTATCTTTCTCAATGGTTGTCTTGTGAGAGTTAGGGTTCCTTGGATTGTGCATCATAGTTTGATTTTATATTATTTTTATGTGTTTATTTCTCTTTCAATCTTATCTTCTCTTGCTATCATCCTAATTCTATTGTTCTTTCTCCCTCTCTCCCAGGACTGTGCTGCTTCTATTTTTTTCCTCTCCCTCTGTATAAACATCGCCTGCTACTGCTCTTCTGCATTCTCTGTTCAGTTTCTGAAATTGTAAATCTTTTCTAAGTTCCTAACACATTTTCTTTTTCTCCAGTTAACTGTATCTATACCATCATTCAGAACCAAATGGCTTATATAACCTATGCCCCCACCATTAATGCTATTACAATCACTACTACTATGGACGATATATTTGATACCTGCTATTTGCAAACTCCAGATTTGTTTCTGCTGCTGAACCCACCATTGCTGTTTATTGGTGGCAATTAATGTTGAAGACATCATAGTAGGATCTGGCAATTTACTTTAACACTGTTTACTGTTTGTAACGGTTTTTACTATTGTTTATCTTGCCCCCATTCTGTGAGGTACTGGGAATGTACATAGACACTAAAAGTTGACAAGTAGAGATTTTGCTGCAGAACTAAGTGTTTCCTCAAATTACTCCCAATTCAAAGAAGGAAGGAAACCAAAAGCTTCAGACTATTAACAAGAACCCAAGAGGGAACAATCAGGGAGGGAACTTAGGTCCCACCACTTGGCATTTATTCTTACATTAAAAGTAGAAATCCCAGAGTGAATAAGATAACTACACGCAAAAAGGCACACATAAAAAAAGAGGTAGAGGAATCCACTTCAATTCCTGTGCAAGATCAAGACCTCTGAAACATGAGAAAACAGGCAAACAAATGTCTCTCCAAAAAAAATCTTCCCCAACAAAGTAACCCACTGATAGTGAGGTAGATGAAAACCCAGAGAAATATTATAAAAAAAAAAACTGATTATCAAAGTGTTCAAGAAGATCAAAGCAGAGAATTAAGAGAGCAATTAAAGGAGATGAAAGACCATTATAGTAAAGAAACAAATTGTGAAAAGAAACTAAGCAGAGCTCCTAGAAATAAAAACAAGATCAATCAAATTACGAACTCATTTGAAGGCATCACTAACAGACTAGTTACCAGAGTTACTGAAACTTCTCTCATATCAGAAAAGAGATAAATATCCACATACAGCAGGCTTACAGAACCACAACTAGACTCAACCAAATGAGAAGCTTGCCAAGATATATCAAAGTCAAGAGCTATCAAAATAAAGAAAGGAAAGAATATAAAAGCCAAAAGAGAAACAAACATCAGTTCATATTTAGAGGCAAATCAATAAGGTTCACTTCGAATTTCTCTGCTCAGACCCTGAAATCAAGGAGGGCCTGGAATGAAATATTCCAATCCTAAAAGAAAACAACTGTTTTCCAGGATTGGTTACTATGTCCAGAAAACTCAGTTTCAAATTGGAGGGGGAAATAAAAACATTCCATGACAAGAATAAACTAAAAGAATTCATGAGCACCAAACCAGCACTGAAAGAATACTCAAAGATAAACTTTTATTTTTTAGTTTTTAATTTTATTTTAGTTTACTTTTAATTTGTTATAAATGACAACAGAATGCATTACAATTCATATTACACATATAGAGCACAGTTTTTCATATCTCTGGTTGTACACAAAGTAGAGTCACATCCTTCATGTCTTCATACATGTACTTAGGGTCAGGATGACCATTGCATTCCACCGTCCTTCCTATCCCTATGCCCCCTCTCTTCCTTTCCCTCCCCCTTTCCCCTTTGCTCTATCTAGAGTTCATTTAATCCTCCCAGCCTCCCCTTAACACAGAGGAAATAAAAAGCAATTCCAAAAGCCCACAAATGGGAAATTCAATAGAATAATAATCCACTAAATGAGAAGATGGGATAAAATACAGCAAAACCACAAAATGACAGGAAACCACAAACACTTATCCCTACTAACACTGAATGTTAATGGTCTCAACTCCTCAGTTAAAAGACACAGATTAGCAGAATGGATCAAAACCCAAAGTCCAACCATATGCTGAGACCCATCTTATAGGAAATACACTCACAGGCTGAAGGTAAAAGGATGGCAAAAAATATTCCAGGCATGTGATTCAAGAAAACAAGCAGGAGTAGTTCATCTCATATCTGACAAAGCAGATTCCAAGTGAAAATTAATCAGAAGAGACAAAGACATTACATCCTAGTAAACGCAACAATCCAACAAGAAGATATAACCATAGTAAACATTTATGTCTCAAATGTCAATGTACTTAATTACATGGAAAAATACTCTATGACAATAAATTCCACATAAACCCCAACACAGTAATACTGGGGGGATTTAAATACACCCTTATCATGAATAGGTCATCAAAGGAAAAAATCAACAAAGATATTTCCAACCTGAACAACACTATAACTCAGATGAACATCATGGACATCTACAGAATATTCTATCCACAAAGAGCTGAATTTATCTTTTTCTCAGCTTCTCATGGAACTTTTCCCAAAATAGATCATATTCTAGGCCATAAAACACATTTTAGAAAATATTTAAAAAGATCTAATTTCATGTATCCTGTCAGATCATAATGGAAATCAACAGAAATCAACAGCAGGAAAAATATAGAAACCCACAAACACATGGAGGTTGGACAATAATACTCTCTCTCTCTCTCTCTTTTTTTTTTAAGAGAGAGAGACAGAGAGAGAGAATTTCAATATTTATTTTTTAGTTTTTTTCGGCGAACACAACATCTTTGTTTGTATGTGGTGCTGAGGATCGAACCCGGGCTGCATGCATGCCAGGCAAACGCGCTACCGCTTGAGCCACATCCCCAGCCCCAATAATACTCTCTTAAATGAAGAATGGATCAAAGAAGAAATGAGAACCAAAATAAAGAAATTCTTAGCAATGAACAAGAACAAACACACAACATATCAAAATTTCTGGGACAGTATGAAAACAGTTCTAAGAGGTGCATTTATAGCACTGAGTGCCTATATTCAAAAATTAGATCCTAAATAAATAAGCAGTACACCATCTCAAAGACTCAGAAAAAGAAAAAACAAACTAACCCCAAAACCAGCAGAAGAGAGGAAATAATTAAGATGAGAGCTGAAATCAGTGAAACTGAAAATAAGAAAACAATACCAGGATGAATGAAGTAATGAAGAGTTGGTTCTTTGGGGGTGGGGCTGTAGCTCAGTAGCAGAGCACTTGCCTAACACATGTGAGGCACTAGATCCTTAGCACCACATAAAAATAAACAAATAAAATAGAGACATTCTGTCCATCTACAACTATAAAATTTTTTTAACAAATGTATTCTGTGAAAAGATAAATAAAATTGACAAATTCTTAGCCAAACTAACCAAAAGAAAGGATGAGAAGAAGGAAACCAACAAGATCAGGGATGAAAAAGGATATATCAACACAGCCCCCTCTGAAATCCAGAAGATTATCCAATCCTATTTTGAAAATTCATTCTGCAATAAACTGAAAAATCGAGAAAACCTGGACAGATTTCTGGACACATATGACCTGCCCGTATTGAACCAGGAAGATATAGAAATCCTAAACAGACCAATATCAAGTAATTAAATTGAAACAGCAATTAAAAGTCTTCAAAAAAAAAAAAAGTCCTGGACCCAACAGATTCTTAGTTGAATTCTACCAGACCTTAACAGAATAACTAATACTACTGTTTCTCAAATTATTCCAAAAAATTGAAGGAGAGGGAACACTCTGAAGCTAATATAACCCTGATACCAAAACAAGACAAAGGTGCATCAAGGGAAAAAAAAACTACAGACCAATATCTTTGATGAACATAGATGTGAAAATCCTAAGTAAAATATTAGCAAATTCATTTAAAAAAATACATCAAGAAGATAACAACATGATCAAGTGGTTTTCATTCCAGGGATGCAAGGTTGGTTCAACATGCACAAAGCAATAAATGTAATCCAACACTTAAACAGAATGAAGGACAAAAGTCAAAAAAAGAGGTAAATAACTTTGATAAAATCCAATACCCATTCATGTTAAAAATGCTGGAGTAACTAGCGACTGAAGGAACTTACCTCAATAGCACAAAGGCCATTTATGACAAACCCAAAGCCAACATCATACTACATGGAGACAAACTAAAAGCATTTCTTCTACAATCAGGAGCAAGACAAGGCTGTCCACTCTCCCCACTCCTTTTCAACACAGACCTTGAGACATTAGCCAGAACAATCAGGCAAGAGAAAGAAATCAAAGTGATACAAATAGGAAAAGAAGAAGCCAAACTGTGCCTGTGTGCCGATGATATGATCCTACATCTAGAAGACCCCAAAACTCCACCAGAAGGCTTCTAGTGCTTATAAATGAATTTAGCAAAGTAGAAGGAGACAAGATCAGCATTCATGCATCAGTAACTTTCCTGTATTTCATTAGTGATCCAGTTAAGGAAGAAAACAACAAAACAATCCCATTTACAATCACTTCAACAAACAAACAAATAAACAAACACCTTGGGAATTAACCTAACCATGGAGGTAAAAGAGCTGTACAATGAGAATTGTAGAATACTGAAGAAAGAAATTAAATTGTCTATTTCACTTAGAGGATGGAAAGAGATCCCATGTTCTTGAATGTTGTGAGCCTACTTTGTGTACAACCAGAGAAGTGAAAAATTGTGCTCCTTTAGTGTACAATGAATTGAACAGCATCATGTATAACTGATGAGAACTGCTATCATGTATAACTCATGAGAACAAATAAATTTTTTAAACTGCAGAAGAACTCAAAAGAAGAAACATAAATGGCCAATGAGTATATGAAAAAATTGTTCAACATCTCTAACAAGCAGGGAAAAATGCAAGTCAAACTACACTAAGATTTCATCTCATTCCATTCAGAATGGCATTGATCAAGAATATAAACAAGAATAAATGCTGGTGAGGTTGTGGGGAAAAAGGAACACCTGTACATTGTTGACTAGTGCCACCACTCTGGAAAGCAGTTTGTGGTTATATGGAACCATCATATGACCCACATATCCCACTCCTAAGTATTTTCCAAAAAGTTGGTAATTGGCGTTCTAAAACAACACAGCCACATCCATGTTTATAGCAGCACAATCCTCCACAATAGCTAAATTATAGAATAAACTCAGATGCCTGTCAGTAGATGAATGGTTTAAGAAATTATGGTGTGCGAGCACGTGCGCGCGTGCGCACACACACACACACACACACACACACAATGGAGTTCTACTCAGCCATTAAAAAGAATGAAATTATGGCCAGTAAATGGAAGGAAATAGAGAAAATCATGCTAAGTGAAATTAGCTGAATTCAGACAATAAATGTTTCCTCTCATGTGGAAGCTAGAGTTAATAAAGCAAGGGGGGAGGGAAGGATAAGATTGCCAAAGGAACCAATCAAATAATAGACAAGCAAAACAATTTATCTGTTTCTTATTAGGTTAATGATGGTAGTTGTACTTTGGGAGGCATTGTCTATTTCACTTAAGTTTTCATATTTATGTACATTGAGTTATTTGAAGTATTACCTTATTCTTTTGATGTCTGCAGGATCCAAAGTGATATCATATTTCATTTCTGATATTAGTGATATGTATTCTGTTTTTTTCTTTTTTCTTTGTCAGTTATTCAAGAAACTTGTTGATTATATTTAACTTTTCAAAGAACTGATTTTTTTCTCTCTTCATTGTTCTTTTCCTAGGTTCTGGAGGTGAAAGCTTTAATTTTCAGAATCCATTTTCTAATATAAATCTTTATAGAATTTCCTTCTCAACAATTCTTCAGTTGTATATGTCTCTTCTAGCCATTGGAAATATACATTTTTATTAACTTTATCTACCTTAATATGGTATAGAATACTAGGACTTAATCCTTCTAACTAACTATATTTTTCTATTTAGTTGTGTCTCATAAATTTTAATATGTTGAGAATCCATTTTAATCTACTCAGTGTATTATTAACCTAATACACAACAGTATTGGGTACTGTTCTACCTTTCCCAACCTATGGGATACATGTATACAACATATAATGATATATAATGATCAAAATTAGTGTAATTATCATTTCTATCTTCCAAACAATTATTGTTTCTTTGTATTAGGAACATTGAAAATCTTATCTTCTAGCTATTTAAAATATACAATAACTTTTTTTTGTTTTGTTTTTGGTACCAGGGATTGAACTCAGGGGTACTTGACCACTGAGCCACATCCCCAGCCCTATTTTGTATTTTATTTAGAGACAGGGTCTCACTGAGTTGCTTAGTGTGTCTCAGTTGCTGAGGCTGGCTTTGAACTTGCAATTCTCCTATCTCAGCCTCCCGAGCTGCTGGATTACAGGTGTGTACCACTGCACCTAGATGAAATATACAATACATTTTTATTAACTTTAGTTCCCTTACTGCCGCAGTCTGTCTGGGCACAATCAGGAGCCACTTGTCAAAAGAAACTAACTTTATTTTTAGAACCACACACGCCAAACAAAACAGCCTCTCAGGGAAAACCCTCAGAGCCTCAACTGCCACCACCGGCTTCCCACAAGCCTCTCTCTCCCACACAAGCTTCTCTCCACCTCCCACAATCCTCCTGCTCTTGAGGCCAATTGGCTGGGTCACATGGGCGGAGCCAAGAAAGTCCCCCAATGAGCAGCTCCGTGGTCTGAAAGGGCAGGGAAACAGCCCAATGAGCATCACCGCAGAGGAGCCAATCAGTTGGCAGCTAGAAGTTTGCTGGGTCCACTGTGAGCCAATCATCAGCTGGCAGCTGGAAGTTTGCTGGGGCCCCTTTGGCTGTGGCTCTCAACATCTCCCCCTCTCTGTTTAAACAACAAGCATGTGGCTTAGGGACCGTGCCTGCCTTAGGTTGTCCAATAGTACATATGGTCCTTACCCGTTAGGTTGGTACCATTGCAATTGGATCTTACCCGTCACTGACTACCGGTCCAGTATACAGCCACACCTGTGGAGAGGTCTTTGTACCAGCGGGGGGGTGAGGTTCTTTGCCTCACCTCTGTTGGCCCCCAAATTTTAGCTGGACGATCATGACAAGCAGAAGGGAGGAAGATACACCAAGCCAATTGACGGCTCCTTTTTGAAAAATTGTACCACCAATGACATCATCAGCAAAAATACCCCAACACTACCACAAGTCGCTGCACCAACAGATAGTTCACAATGCATACAAGTTATACATAGTCCAGGCAAGTTCTGCAAGCAGTTCAGTGATAGCTATTGCAGAAGCTGTAGATTGGTTTTATCTTTGTCTTCACTGGCACTGGGATGAAGATACGAATTCTGGCAATAATGGCTAAAGAAAAAATTATGTAACATTCCAGAAGGCACTAAAAGAAAACAATTTTCTTAACAATTTACATTGTCTTCACCGGCACTGGGATGAAGATAGGAATTCTGGCAATAATGGCTAAAGAAAAAATTATGTAACATTACAGAAGGCACTAAAAGAAAACAATTTTCTTAACAATTTACATTGTCTTAAAGAGAATTATTAAATATAATGAAAAGGAAAGGTGAAAGTAAACAAACAGATCTGTTAACCTTCTTTTTTGTTTACATATTAAAACAATCCTCAACAGTTGTTTACCCAATTTAAATTAAACCATATAAATCACGTGAAAAAAAATATTTGGATCCATTTTATCATGAGCGCTCATCATATATGATATATGGACATACGTACATTCAAACATATAACACAAAACACAAGTGTGCACACATAATATAATACATACAACACATAACATTATAGTAAAGGCCTTATAACTTTTTACAGGTGAAATCTCCATTGCAATGTTTAAAAACTCTATAGTCGGGGATCCAACATGGCGGCGAGAGGGGAGGCAGCGCTTTCAGTACCTCCTCAACAAAGGGGTCAGAGAGACGCATGGATACGCTTAGATATGACCTGCTGAGAAACTCCTAGCAAAATTCCACTAAAGAGAGACCGGCCAGGAATTGGAAGGATTTTTGGAGGTGACAGTCTGCGCTAGACGAGTGAATCTCCGCCACGCAGCGCAGAGGTCCAGACCCGCCAGCCGCTGCCAGCGTGACTCGGCGACTGTCGGCTGCCTGCACGCGGCCCCCGCGTCAGGGCGGATAGCCTCCGAGACGCAGCGCAGCAGGAGCGGTGCAGGGACTCTAGGAAGAGGTCTCTCGCCAAGCCTTCATGAAATAGCAAACCGGGAGCTGAAACCATCCAGAGACAGACCAGTCCCACCCCTCCCTTCGGACACTCTGGCAAGGAGCCTGGGGCCTGCCATAGCAGAGTGGTGACATCACCAGAGTTCCGCCGACAGAATTCCTTCCCAGCGGAATCCACATTAGCAGGTGTGTGACTCCCACCCCCTCCAGATACAAGCAGCCAGGAAACCACCGGGGGCGTGTCTGTAGGGAAGCAGAGGGGATTCCAGATCCCCACCTCCCCTTAACACCAGCGGCGACACCCAAGATCTTACCGCCAGTTTCTGGGGGCGTGCCCACCAAAGGGGTCCTGAAAAATTAAACTGTTGGTTCCCAGATCACCCCACCACAGCACTGGGGCTTAATTGAATGACAGAGAGGGTGTTCATCCTTCGGGATATAGGACACGCGGTGGGGCTGCAAGTGTAATCAGATCCTTGGGGAACCGCCTCTGGTGAACAGGACCTGGCTGGCTGGCTGGGAGGAGGAACAGGGGGAGGGGCCGGATAAGTGAAAGGGCTCTGGACTAACAGGATTGAGAGACTCCCAGGAGCCACCGTACAGGGATTTCTGTCAGCACATAGAGGGCAGAAGCTCGGCTCAGAGGGCACAGCTCCGCCTATTGGAAGAGAAGAAAATGGGATTCAGCCATAGAACAGGGGATGCCAGCATGGCAGAGATCTGATGTCATCGGAGAGCAGCCGAGGAGAAAACTTCATCAGTGCCAGCGGCGACGGAAACAGTTGGTCCCCTGGTAGGGAGGGTGAGTCACAGATACCCCAGTCTCTCTTGCTTTGTTGTGGAGCCAGAGGCGAGGAGAGGGGCCGCCGCCCACGCCCGCAAGGTAGGAAGACCTGCAACCAACCTGCAGATCAGGCCCAGCGGTCTGCAGGCGTGGTAAGAGGGGCAGGGCAGACCCACCGCCCGCGCTGGCAAGGTAAGCAGACCTGCGACAGACCTGTGGATCAGGCCCAGCGGCCTGCCAGCGTGGTACACACTTCACCCCAACTGGAGTAGGGGCAGAGCAGAGCCTTAGCCTGCGCCCAGATCAGGCCCAGCGGCTCGCCTGTGTGGTGGTCAAGTGACCCCAATTGGAGTGGGGGCGGAGCGGAACTGACACCCTTGCCCACAAGGTGGGCAGACCTGCGACCAACCTGCAGATCAGGCCTAGCGGTCCCCGGGCGTGGTAGGAGGGGCAGGGCAGAGCCTTCGCCCCCACCTGCAAGGTAGGCAGACCTGCGACAGAACAGCGGATCAGGCCCAGGGGTCCGCGGGCGTGGTAGACACCTCACACCAATTGGAGGAGGGGCAGAGCAGAGCCCCTGCCCGCACCTGCAAGGGAGAATTTTCAACTATACAAGAGCAACATAAATATATAGGGGGGGGGGAAATTTCAAAAACACAACAGTTTCACCAAGAAGAAAGAAACGCAAGCAGTATGAAAAGACAAGGAAAGAAAGGACTACAAGCAATGCAGGTCAGCTCAACTTTAGAAGAGGTAACAGCTGCAGCAGATGGAATGTCAGATAAAGAATTCAGGATATATATGCTTCAGATGATCTGGAGTCTCAAGGAAGAAATTAGACAGCAAAATCAGACAATGAAAGATCACTTCGACAAGGAATTACACAAACAAATCCAGGAAGCAAAGGATCAACTATACAGGGAGATAGAGGTTATAAAAAACAAACAAACAGAAATCCTAGAAATGCAGGAAGCAATAAACCAACTTAAAAACTCAATGGAGAATGCTACCAGCAGAGTAGAACACTTAGAAGATAGAACATCAGACAATGAAGACAAAGTATTTCAACTTGAAAAGAACATAGACAGCTCAGCAAGACTGTTAAGAAACCATGAGCAGAACATCCAAGAAATATGGGATAACATTAAGAGACCAAACTTAAGAGTCATTGGGATACAGGAAGGTATAGAACTCCATACCAAAGGAATGAGCAATTTATTCAATGAAATAATACGAGAAAACTTCCCAGACTTGAAGAATGAGACAGAATCCCAAATTCTAGAAGCCTACAGGACGCCGAATGTGCAAAATTATAAGAGATCCACACCTAGACACATTATAATGAAGATGCCCAACATACAGAATAAGGAGAGAATTTTAAAAGCTACAAGAGAAAGGAAGCAGATTACATTTAGGGGCAAGCCAATCAGGATAACAGCTGATCTTTCAACACAGACTCTGAAAGCTAGAAGATCCTGGAATAACATATTTCAAACACTGAAAGAAAATGGGTTCCAACCAAGAATTGTGTTTCCAGCGAAATTAAGCTTCAGGATGGAAGATGAAATTAAAACCTTCCACGACAAACAAAAGTTAAAAGAATATGCAGCTAGAAAACCATCTCTTCAAAACATCCTCAGCAAAACATTACAGGAAGAGGAAATGGAAAATAACAATGAAAACCAACAGTGGGAGGTAGGACAGTAAAGGGGGGGGAATAATCAAAGAGGAAAACAAACCATGTTTAGTAACATAAATAAACAAATATGGCTGGAAGAACAACCCATATCTCAATAATAACCCTAAATGTTAATGGCTTAAACTCACCAATTAAGAGACACAGGCTAGTAGAATGGATCTCAAAACAAGACCCAACAATATGCTGCCTACAGGAGACGCATTTGATAGGAAAAGACATACATAGGCTGAAGGTGAAAGGTTGGGAAAAATCATATCACTCATATGGACTTCGGAAAAAAGCAGGAGTGTCCATACTCATATCAAATAAAATAGATTTCAAGCCAAAGTTAATCAAAAGGGATAAAGAGGGACACTACATACTGCTTAAGGGAACCATACACCAACAAGACATAACAATCATAAATATATATGCCCCAAACAATGGTGCAGCTATGTTCATCAAACAAACTCTTCTCAAGTTCAAGAGTCTAATAGATCACCATACAATAATCATGGGAGACTTCAACACACCTCTCTCGCCACTGGACAGATCTTCCAAACAAAAGTTGAATAAGGAAACTATAGAACTCAATAACACAATTAATAACCTAGACTTAATTGACATATATAGAATATACCACCCAACATCAAGCAGTTACACTTTTTTCTCAGCAGCACATGGATCCTTCTCAAAAATAGATCATATATTATGTCACAGGGCAACGCTTAGACAATATAAAGGAGTAGAGATAATACCATGCATCCTATCTGACCATAATGGAATGAAACTGAAAATCAACGATAAAAGAAGGAAGGAAAAAGCATACATCACTTGGAGAATGAACAATAGGTTACTGAATGATCAATGGGTTATAGAAGACATCAAGGAGGAAATTAAAAAATTCTTAGAGATTAATGAAAACACAGACACAACATATCGGAATCTGTAGGACACATTGAAAGCAGTTCTAAGAGGAAAATTCATTGCTTGGAGTTCATTCCTTAAAAAAAGAAAAAACCAACAAATAAATGATCTCATGCTTCATCTCAAAATCCTAGAAAAAGAAGAGCAAAACAACAGCAAAAGAAGTAGAAGGCAAGAAATAATTAAAATCAGAGCTGAAATTAATGAAATCGAAACAAAAGAAACAATTGAAAAAATTGACAAAACTAAAAGTTGGTTCTTTGAAAAAATAAACAAAATCGACAGACCCTTAGCGATGCTAGCGAAGAGAAGAAGAGAGAGAACTCAAATTACTAGCATCCGGGATGAAAAAGGCAATATCACAACAGACACTTCAGAAATACAGAAGATAATCAAAAATTATTTTGAATCCTTATACTCCAATAAATTAGAAGATAGTGAAGGCATCGATAAATTTCTGAAGTCATATGATCTGCCCAGATTGAGTCAGGAGGATATAGACAACCTAAACAGACCAATATCAATTGAGGAAATAGAAGAAACCATCAAAAGACTACCAACTAAGAAAAGCCCAGGACCGGATGGGTATACAGCTGAATTTTACAAAACCTTTAAAGAGGAACTAATACCAATACTTTTCAAGCTACTTCAGGAAATAGAAAAAGAGGGAGAACTTCCAAATTCATTCTACGAGGCCAACATCACCCTGATACCTAAACCAGACAAAGACACTTCAAAGAAAGAAAACTTCAGACCAATATCTCTAATGAACCTAGATGCAAAAATCCTCAATAAAATTCTGGCGAATTGGATACAAAAACATATCAAAAAAATTGTGCACCATGATCAAGTAGGATTCATCCCTGGGATGCAAGGCTGGTTCAATATACGGAAATCAATAAATGTTATTCACCACATCAATAGACTTAAAAATAAGAACCATATGATCATCTCGATAGATGCGGAAAAAGCATTCGACAAAGTACAGCATCCCTTTATGTTCAAAACTCTAGAAAAACTAGGGATAACAGGAACATACCTCAATACTGTAAAAGCAATCTATGCTAAGCCTCAGGCTAGCATCATTCTGAATGGAGAAAAACTGAAGGCATTCCCTCTAAAATCTGGAACAAGACAGGGATGCCCTCTCTCACCACTTCTGTTCAACATAGTTCTCGAAACACTGGCCAGAGCAATTAGACAGACGAAAGAAATTAAAGGCATCAAAATAGGAAAAGAAGAACTTAAATTATCACTATTTGCAGATGATATGATTCTATACCTAGCAGACCCAAAAGGCTCTACAAAGAAACTATTAGAGCTAATAAATGAATTCAGCAAAGTGGCAGGATATAAAATCAACACGCATAAATCAAAGGCATTCCTGTATATCAGCGACAAATCCTCTGAAATGGAAATGAGGACAACCACTCCATTCACAATATCTTCAAAAAAAATAAAATACTTGGGAATCAACCTAACAAAAGAGGTGAAAGACTTATACAATGAAAACTACAGAACCCTAAAGAGAGAAATAGAAGAAGATCTTAGAAGATGGAAAAATATACCCTGTTCATGGATAGGCAGAACTAACATCATCAAAATGGCGATATTACCAAAAGTTCTCTATAGGTTTAATGCAATGCCAATCAAAATCCCAAAGGCATTTCTTGTAGAAATAGAGAAAGCAATCATGAAATTCATATGGAAAAATAAAAGACCTAGAATAGCAAAAACAATGCTAAGCAGGAAGTGTGAATCAGGCGGTATAGCGATACCAGACTTCAAACTATACTACAGAGCAATAGTAACAAAAACAGCATGGTACTGGTACCAAAACAGGCGTGTGGACCAATGGTACAGAATAGAGGACACAGAAACCAATCCACAAAATTACAACTATCTTATATTTGATAAAGGGGCTAAAAGCATGCAATGGAGGAAGGATAGCATCTTCAACAAATGGTGCTGGGAAAACTGGAAATCCATATGCAACAAAATGAAACTGAATCCCTTTCTCTCGCCATGCACAAAAGTGAATTCAAAATGGATCAAGGAGCTTGATATCAAATCAGCGACACGCCGTCTGATAGAAGAAAAAGTTGGCTACGATCTACATACTGTGGGGTCGGGCTCCAAATTCCTCAATAGGACACCCATAGCACAAAAGTTAATAACTAGAATCAACAAATGGGACTTACTCAAACTAAAAATTTTTTTCTCAGCTAAAGAAACAATAAGAGAGGTAAATAGAGAGCCTACATCCTGGGAACAAATCTTTACTCCTCACACGTCAGACAGAGCCCTAATATCGAGAGTATACAAAGAACTCCAAAAATTAGACAATAAGATAACTAACAACCCAATCAACAAATGGGCCAAGGACCTGAACAGACACTTCTCAGAGGAGGACATACAATCAATCAACAAGTACATGAAAAAATGCTCACCATCTCTAGCAGTCAGAGAAATGCAAATCAAAACCACCCTAAGATACCATCTCACTCCAGTAAGATTGGCAGCCATTATGAAGTCAAACAACAACAAGTGCTGGCGAGGATGTGGGGAAAAGGGTACACTTGTACATTGCTGGTGGGACTGCAAATTGGTGCGGCCAATTTGGAAAGCAGTATGGAGATTTCTTGGAAAGCTGGGAATGGAGCCACCATTTGACCCAGCTATTCCCCTTCTCGGTCTATTCCCTAAAGACCTAAAAAGAGCATGCTACAGGGACACTGCTACATTGATGTTCATAGCAGCTCAATTCACAATAGCAAGACTTTGGAACCAACCCAGATGCCCTTCAATAGACGAATGGATTAAAAAAATGTGGCATTTATACACAATGGAGTATTACTCTGCATTAAAAAATGACAAAATCATAGAATTTACAGGGAAATGGATGGCACTAGAGCAGATTATGCTAAGTGAAGCTAGCCAATCCCTAAAAAGCAAATGCCAAATGTCTCCTTTGATATAAGGAGAGTAACTAAGAACAGAGTAGGGACGAAGAGCATGAGAAGAAGATTAACATTAAACAGAGATGAGAGATGGGAGGGAAAGGGAGAGAAAAGGGAAATTGCATGGAAATGGAAGGAGACCCTCAGGGTTATACAAAAGAACATACAAGAGGAAATGAGGGGAAAGGGAAAAATAATACAAGGGGGAGAAATGAAGGTCAATAGAGGGGGTAGAGAGAGAAGAGGGGTGGGGAGGGGAGGGGAGGGGGGATAGTAGAGGATAGGAAAGGTAGCAGAACATGACAGTCACAAGTATGGCAATATGTAAATCAATGGATGTGTAATTGATGTGATTCTGCAATCTGTATATGGGCTAAAAATGGGAGTTCATAACCCACTTGAAGCAAAGTGTGAAAGATGATATATCAAGAACTATGTAATGTTTTGAACAACCAACAATAAAAAAAAAACAAAAAAAAAAAACAAAAAAAAAACTCTATAGTCAAAAAAAAAAAATAGAACTGATCAGCAAAACATTAACCTAGGTCTGTAAGAGCTCAAAAAACAAAATAGAACTTCATGATATGGCAAAGGGCAATAATAAAATAGATATTGAAAAAAGCATCCTGGTTCTGTTGCTGATGTAAGAATAGCCAAACTGGAGTTTTGGATATCAGTTGTTATGGATTTGAGCCAAATCATCTTCTTTTTGGTCTGTAGAAATTGCTTTAGTTAATCTTTCTGGAATCCAAATTGGCTGCTGTTCTCCCTGTGGAAACACACAAACAGACCCCCGACTCCAGACAATTACTGGGTCAGGACCTTTCCATTGTCCTGTTAGAATATCCTTCCAAAGTACCTTGGGCTTATGCACATTTTTTGGACACATATGCCTTTCCGCAGCACTAAGTCCTGATGAATCCAAATTTAAAAAGTTTAGAGTAAAAAGGGTTATTTTAAGTTTATCTTTGGGGAATATATACCCCTTCCCAATTCCTTCTTTTTGCTTTAATAAGTACATTTTAATAGTTTGATGAGCTCTTTCAACTATGCCTTGTCCCTGTGGATTGTATGGGATTCCTGTTATATGAGTAATGCCAAATGTTGAGCAAAATTGTTTAAAAGAGGTAGAAGTATAACCAGGGGCATTATCTGTTTTTAACTGTTTTGGAACACCCACAGTGGCAAAATTTTGTAAGCAATGAGCTATAACATCTTTAGTTTTTTCTCCGGCATGAAGGGAGCCCATCAAAAATCCAGAAGAAGTATCAACTGTAACATGCAAATATTTTAATTTTCCAAATTCTGGCAAGTGTGTGACGTCCATCTGCCAAATATGGTTAGGTATCAATCCTCTAGGATTGACTCCAAGATTAACTTGTGGTAAAAAGGTCACACAATTTTGACATTGTTTTATTATTTGTCTAGCTTGTTCCTTAGTTATTTTAAAACGCTTTTGTAAAGTATTAGCATTGACATGGAACTTTTTATGAAAATTTATAGCTTCTTCTAGTGTAGAGAAAATATGTATGTCATGTGTAGTTTTATCTGCTAAACATTGCCCAAACTAAGGGCTCCAGGCAATCCTGTATGTGCCCTGATATGTCCTATAAAGAATGGATCTTTTCTGTCCCAGATTAGACTTTGTATAGTGGAAAGCAAAGAGAAAACAGTAGAGGAAGGGGAAATCCTACCAGCATCTTCAAGGGATACTATAGCGTTAACTATATACTGACTATCGGAAAATAAATTAAATACAGAATCTTTAAACATCACAAAAGCTTGTAAAACTGCATTAAGCTCTACCTTTTGAGCTGATTGTTTGGGTACTAAAAATGTAAAAGTTTGATCAGGGGTAACTATTGCTGCTGTACCATTATTTGATCCATCAGTGAATATATTTGGAGCATTCATGATAGGTGTTTTTCTTGTCATTTTTGGAAAAATTACAGGATGCGATGACCAAAAAGACAATAAAGGATTAGATGGTAAGTGGTTATCAAATGAAACATTAGATTTGCACATGATTATTGCCCAAGTATTTAACTCATTAGCTAACTCATCAATTTGATTCATAGTATATGGAGTAATAATTTTATTGGGAGAAATTCCAAACACTCCCTTTGCTGCTTTTATTCCTTTGAGTATTAATTGTCCTACAGCCTCAGGATACCTAGTAAGAATAGTGTTAGGAGAATAAGATAAATGTATCCATAATAATGGACCTTCTTGCCAAAATACTCCTGTAGGAATATTTTTTGTTGGTAGTACAATAAATAATAAAGGCAAACTTATATCAATTCTATCCAAATGCATATTTTCCATATATGTTTCAATGATTTTTAATGCCTTTCTTGCTTCAGGCGTTAACATTCGGGGTGAATTTGGATCTGATGGACCTTTTAGGATATCAAATAAAGGTCCCAACTCTCCTGTTGGTATACCTAAATAAGGCCTTATCCAATTTATGTCTCCTAATAACTTTTGAAATCATTAAGTGATTTGAGTTGATCTACTCGTATTTGAATTTTTGGTGGACGGACCATGGTTGAGGATAATAGAACTCCTAAATAATTAATTGGAAAATTTAATTGTACTTTATCTATTTCTATCTCTAGATTATAATTTTTTAATAAGTTTGTAATTGTGGCATAATATTCTAGCAATGTGTTTTTATCTTTGTGTGCTAATAATACATCATCCATATAGTGAAATATTTGTAGTTCAGGATTTTGATTTCTAAGTGGCTGGATTACTTTGTTAACATAAATTTGACACATAGTTGGGCTGTTAGCCATCCCTTGAGGGAGTACTTTCCACTCATATCTCTGATCAGGACCTTCATGATTCAGTGCAGGGATAGTAAATGCAAAACGTGGAGTATCCTCAGGATGAATTGGAATTGAAAAAAAACAATCTTTAATATCTATAACTAAAACATACCAGGTTTTTGGCAAAGCAGACAATTGAGGAATCCCTGATTGAGCAGGTCCCATAATAACCATCTCATTATTAATGGCTCTTAAATCTTGCAATAATCTCCATTTACCAGATTTCTTTTTGATGACAAAAATGGGAGTATTATGGGGAGATACAGAAGGTTGTATATGTCCTTCCGCTAATTGTTGTTTGACCAGGTCATGGGCTGCTTGTATCTTTTCTTTAGTCAGGGGCCACTGAGGAACCCATACTGGTCTTTCTGATTTCCAAGTAATTTTTATTGTCTCAGTGGCCCTTTCTGAAAATCCAACCCATGTCTGTCTGTTCCTTGATCTATTTGTATTGGTGCTACTATACCTTGTTCTTGTTTTTCTAATCTTTTTCCTTTCCTAAAATCTTGTCTAGCCATAATAGTGGGTGCATTTTGATTGATGTTATTTGTTAATGTCAAACCTAATTGATCTAGGACATCTCGTCCCCATAAAATTACGGGAAGATGATCCAATACATATGGCTGTATAGTTCCTTCATATCCTTCAGGATCCTTCCAATCTAATACCGTTGCACTTCTATGGGGATTAGTCGCCACTCCTAGGCCTCGAAGCATTTGAGTGGCTTGTTGTAATGGCCAATGTTTTGGCCACTCTTGATGAGAGATGATGCTAAGGTCTGCACCTGTATCCAGTAGGCTATTAAATTCATGTCCTTGAATATTTAGTTTTAGCATGGGGCGAGAATCTAAATTTAAAGAAAGCATAGCCCAATCTACACCTGTGGAGCCTAATCCCTTGGAACCTCTTTCTACAGCACGACTGGAAAATTTATCATGTAGGCTGGGTATAATTAGTAACTGTGCTATTCTATCTCCTGGTGAAATTACTGATATACCCTTTGGAGAACTGGCTATAATTTTTATTTCACCTTCATAGTCGTTATCAATTACCCCAGGACTTATCATAAGTCCTTTTAGAGTAGAAGAGCTGCGTCCCAATAATAAGCCTACTATTCCTTTGGGAAGAGGTCCTTTCACCCCTGTGGGAATGATTTGAACTCCCATCTCTGGAGTTAGTACTGCTCTGGCGGAGGCGCAGATGTCCAACCCTGTGCTCCCTCTGGTTTGTCTGATGAGGGATCTGATGGACAATGTGTCCTGGGCACTACCCTGATGGGGTTGCTGGGTTCCTCCAGTGCTCCGTATATTTGTGGCTTTGGGCCCCAGAGCATTGGGCCCCCCTGTCCATTTTTTGGCAACAGAGCCTGATGCCTTTCTCCATGATATCGTGGATATACACCTGGTCCTTGTTCGTTTTTTGATAATGGAGTACCCTCTATGGTGGTTTGAGAATGGCATTCATTAGCCCAATGTCTCCCTCTACGGCATCGTGGGCAAATACCTGGTATTCTACTCCTTTGATACCTAGTTTTGTTAAACCCTCCTCCTATGGGGCAATTCCTTTTAAAATGTCATGTTTGTTCACAATTGTAGCATGTTCTTGGCCTGGCATCTAAAGCCTGTTTTACTGCAGCTGCCACGACTTGCTCTTGTTCATTAATGTCTCTACATAATTTAATATATGTGTTTAAATCTTCATGTTTCCATGGTCTAATGATATCTCTGCACCAACAATTCGCTTGCTCATATGCCAGTTGTTTTAGTAATGGCATTGCTTGTTCTGTATTTCCAAAAACTCTGGTAGCTGTTTGAATAAGCCTATCTACAAATTCAGCATAAGGTTCATTAGCTGGCAGGTTAGCTCAGTTGGTTAGAGCTTGGTGCTGATAACGCCAAGGTCGTGGGTTTGATCCGTGTACAGGCCACCACCTTACCATGGCATAAAATGCTAGGACTCAATCCTATCAACTACACTTTTGTACACATTAATAAACCCTTCTCTCTTCTCCTTACTGTTCTACCCTTCCCAACCTCTGGTAATCACTATTCCTCTGTCTTTATGAGATCGTTTTTTTTTTTTTTAGCTCTCTCACATGAATGAAGCTTTGAGGCAGTTGTTTTTCTATGCCTGGCTTATTTTACTTAACATAATATCATCCAGTTCTATCCATTATGCCCCAAATGACAGGATTTAATTCTTTCTTATAGCCTAATGACATTCTGTTTAAGTGTATCACATTTTCTTTACCCATCCCTCCTTTGATGGGCAATGTGATTGATTCCAGATCTTGATTAATATGAATAGTGTTACAATAAACACGGGAGTTCAGTTACCTCTTTGGTATACTGACTTTCTTTTCTTGGATACATACATATTAGTGGGATTTCTGTATTATATGGTAGTTGTATTTCTAGTTTTTTGAGAAAACTTTGTGTTGTTTTTCATTATGGCTACACTAACTTACATTCCCACAGTGTATTAGTCATCTTTATCTGAATCCTTGTCACCATTTTAAAAATCCTTTTGATAATAGCCATGGGAATTGGGGTAAGACAATATTTGTTGTAGTTTTGATTTTCATTTTCTGATCATTAATGTTGAATTTTTTTCATTTACTTTTTTGCCATTTGCATATTTCCTTTTAGAGATGTCTATTCATATCATTAGCCCATTTTTAGGTGGATTAATAGATATTTTTGCTGATGAGTTCTTTATATTCTTTATGTATCCTATATATTATTCCCTTGTCAGATGGATGATTTACAATTTTTATTCCCATTCTACAGAATTTCTGTCTTCAATCAGTTGTTTCCTTCCTTCACAAAAACTTCTTATTTTGATGTAGTTCTACTTGCCTGTGCTTTGCAACTCTTGTCTAAAACATCTTTCCCTCTACCAAGGTCTTGAGTATTTCCTTTATGTTTTCTTCTAGTAGCTTCATAGTTTAAGGGTTTGCACTTATGTCTTTGAGTTGATATTTTGAGTTCACTTTTGTATATGGTGAGATGTAGAGGTTTAGTTTCATTCTTCTCCATAAGGATATCCAGTTTTCCCAGCATAATTTATTGAAGAGACTGTCCTTTCTTCAGTGTATGTTCTTTGCACATTCATTGAAAATCAAAATTATTTGGCTATGCATATGTGGATTTATTTCTGGGTTCTCTGTTTCATTCCATTAGTGTATGTATCATGCATCTATTTTTATGCTAGGATCATGATTTTTTTAAAAATTCTTCCTTATTATTATTATTATTATTATTATTATTATTGCAATACTAGGAATTGAATTTACGGCCTTCCACATGCTAGGCAAGCACTCTACCACTGGACTATATTCCCAGCCCTGCAGTTTTGATTACTACAGGATTTGTAACATGATTTGAAGTTAGTTGTTCTGATGTTTTCATCTTTGTTCTTTTTGCATGGGTTTCTTTGGCCATTTGGGGACTTTTATGGTTACATGTGAATCTTAGGATTTTTTTTTTCTATTTCTGCGAAGGATGACATTGGGATTTGGATAATAATTGTATTGAGTCTGTAAATTGCTCTGGTTATCCTGGACATTTTAACAGTATTTATCTATGAACATAGATGTCTTTCCTTTTTTGTATGTGGTGTGTGTTCTTTAATTTATTTGAGAGGCATTTTGTAGTTTTCATTGTAGAGATTTTGATCTCCTTCATTAACTTTATCCCAAAGTTTTTTATTTTATTTTACTCATTTCTATTGAAAATGTATTGTTTTCTTGATTTCTCTTTCTGGTGCATAGGAATGCTACTGGTTTGTACATGTTGATTTTGTATCCTGCAACCAAACTGAATTTTTTGTTTGTTTGTTTGTTTTCTTTTTAGTTTTTACAATTTTTTGGTAGTCTTTAGATTTTCTACATATGAGATCATGCCATCTGCAAACCAGATGCATACCATAATTTGCCATCCTTCTTTCCAATTTGGACCCTCTATTTCTTTCTCTTCTTACCCTGTTGCTCTGACGAGGACTTCCAGCTCTGTGTGGAAAAAGAGTGGTGAAATAGCCATCCTTGTGAAGCAAGAATTATAGACAGGCAGTCAGTGTAGAGAGGCAATTAAGTGGGATGGAGAAAATGGGGGCCGATTTGAGTCTGAGAAGATGGGAGTGTTAATGTCTCCAGAGCACTTTGATCACCAAGTTTACCTGCCTATACCACACCTCCCAGAAGGTTGTTACTGAAGCACCCCCTGAACAGACAGGGAGCTGCTAATTAATGCCCCTGGGCTGCTGCTCCCTTTCTGTCCAGATCACTCCAGTTGGCTCTTCCCCATGCCCATTTTCTTCCCGCCTTTCAGCCATCCCACCAGCAACTCCTGGGCCTAGTCATGTACCAGGGAGGAGAGGGAGAATGGGGAAGAGAGCAGGGGAACAAAGAAAGTCTAAAATATATAAAAGGGGCAGGATGCTCTCCCTT
Source organism: Marmota monax (assembly GCF_021218885.2). NCBI lineage: Eukaryota > Metazoa > Chordata > Mammalia > Rodentia > Sciuridae > Marmota > Marmota monax. The sequence goes on from NW_026693571.1 coordinate 41,057,547, forward strand.
CTTGGAATACCAGGATACCAGCTATAGCCCCTTCTCCCTCCCAGGAGAAGTCTGTATTACTACTTGTTTAAATAAAATCGGTTTTACATGCTTGCCTCAGAGCTTCTGTAATGTTCAAACTTCAACATTTGAGGAAGTAAGACTTGTCACTGGTCACCGGTGGTATCACTTCTTTTCATTGCAGCTCTTTCTTAGAAGAAGAGCTTTTGACATTTCCCCATTCGGTGTGATATTTGCTATGGGTTTGTCATATGTGACCTTATTGTGTTGGGGTGTTTATCAATTAGATTTACACATCACTCAAAATACAGTCGTTACCCTCTGACATGTGGACATAGCTGTTACATCTGACATGAGAGTAGATTGAAAACGGAATGAGGGCAGGAATAATTGTCTATCTTGTGTCACCAACACTGACAAGTAGAGTGTCTTTCATTTAGGATGCACTTAACCCTTGAATTAATGACTATTTAAAAAATAGATACTTGAACCTGCATAGATAGTGTTTCCTGGTGAACAAACATCATTGCTTTGGTTAATACCAGAACTTAAAATAGGTGAACTGGAGAAACGCAAAGCTCTATAATATGCTCTTTTTTCAACTTGTGCAAACAAAGGATAATTTAAGACATGCAACTGCTAAAAAATTGTAAAATATATCCTTAGAATCATTAATCTGGTTAACAGCCTAGTTAAAATTGCTATATAATATATAGTTCATGATATATATATAGTGCTGGCAAACAGTACTCCAGGAAGAACATTAGAAGTTTGGGGATTAAGAGGTGATAGTTATTATATTATCAGATTATTTAGTAGATTTTTGTAGCTTTGGGGATTCAGTTTTTGTTGTCTCTTAATTGACGTATTAAGGTTCTGCTGAACTTCTATGAATGGCTTATTAGGTTATTATAGATTATTACAGATTTCAGTTTGTTGATGTTAAACTGCATCAGTTTTTTTTTCTTTTTAATCTGGTTAATACACATCCTGGGCCAAGTCTTGAGGCATTCATTTTTAGAGAAGCAATAAGATACTTCTTTCAGAGAAGATCTTATATTTAATCATTTGCAAGAACTTGGGCAAATTCAAGAGTTCTATCTCTTGGAAACCTTAAAGTTGGGTGTAGTGTGAAGGAAAATAATTCACTGTTTGAAAGTTCACAAAAAACGAGGAATACTGCAAAATGAAATAAAACAATTGAGTAGCTTCATTGCCTTAAGAAACTTCTTGGATTTTTTTCCCTCTTGGCAAAATAACCCAAGAAAAATGCTGGCTTCTTTCCAGCATCATTAAATGGCAATGAGCAGTCAGGCTCATGAAACTGTCTAATAGTGTGGAAGTGATGACTTGGTGGTGAGAAGAGGCAGCGTCTTCTAATTATTGCGGCATCTTAACTTTCTAAATTAAAAATATATATGTATTTCTAACCTTTCTTTTATATATACATTCCTCGAGGGAAAGGAAGAAAATCAGAGTTTCTTTTTTTTTTTTCACTTCCTCTTTCTGAATGTATGTTTTTAAGGAATTAGAGACTTTTGGTTTTATTGCAAAACTTGTCACTGCTTCAGGTTTGCAAGTCGAGGAGGTGACATGTATTACAGAGTTAGCCAGCTTGTTCAGCTAATTATACTCTTGCTATATTGGAACAAAACTGAGAAGAAAAGCTATTTAAATGCGTCTTGTTTTTTTTTTTCTAACACTCACTTTCTAGTTCTAATAAGAAAAAATGGCCATCACTCTCCAGATTGCTTCTATAGTTGAGTAACATTACATACTGTGGCATTCAGGAAAACCGTGTTTTTGAATTATGACTGATTTTTATAAAAATAAATTAGCTGAAACATTAGTCGGCATTTCTTCCTGCTGACACACACACACACACACACACACACAGATGTAAAAGTTTTAAAAATAATAAATAGAAAGTTGGTTACCACGTACTAACCCTGGGAAAGGGGGAAATGGGACATTGTTTAATGTATATAGAATTTCTGTTGTGCACAATGGAAAAGCTTTGGAGATTTGGTTCACAACAATGGAGATATGCTTTATATTATTAGGCTTTTTACATAAAAATGGTAAATTTTGTGCTAGGTGTTTTTTTTTACTATAATCAAAAAACGAATGAACCTCATCCACATTCCCGGTGTCCCTCAGGAGGGAACCAAGTTCAATGTATCATTGTGGTGTTAGGTTTTTTTTTTTAAATCACTTGTCTGTGACTTAGACATGTCTGTTTATAATTTGATACCTACATAGCAAATGAGTGGGTGGGAAATGCAAATATAGGTTGAGAGAGGGTAGAGAGGATGCTATCATATTACAGAGAAAATAGACTCAAATGTGCAGCTAAATTTATATATATATATATATATATATATATATATATATATATAAAATCTGTTTTTTGAAGTATTCAGGAATATTTTAGCACCTTTTGCTTTAATTAAAAAGAAAAGTGCCTTGATTCAGTCATCTTGGGGCTGCAGAAGATGTGTTCCAATAACAGAGACCAAAGAGTTAAAAAAAAACAATTTTAAAAAAACATTTTATACATTTATTTACTACAACAACAATTCAGCTCATATTGTTTCAACCTGATTTTTTAGTTATCAGTCTACCACAAATTCTTTCGTGTCAGTAAATATTCATCCAGAGTGTAATTTTTATTGCTAAAAATCCCATGTTAATAAACATATATGTACAATAACACACAAGTCTGAACTATCTTCACAGATTTTGTAGGTTTAGGAAATGCAGGAATGGCTTTCATTTTTTTTAACTTTATTTTTATTTGTTCTTTTTATTTTTTATTTATTATTTTTTAAATGAGTGGAATACTATTCTAATTTTGACTTCAATTTTAAACAAATCGTTATAAAAAGATATGTGAGAAGAGGAAAAAAATAAATCAGTCCCAGTAAACAAGGCTGTCAAACATTATTTCCCTCTGCAGATAAGATGGATGTATACACAATGGAATATTACTCAGGCATAAAAAAGAATAAAATTGTGGCATTTGCTGGTAAATGGATGGAACTAGAGACTATCATGCTAAATGAAATAAGCCAATCCCTCCCCCAGAACAAAGGCTGAATGTTCTATCTGATATGTGGATGCTAACATGATATAGAGTGGAGGTTAGTTCTTTGAATTAGACAAAGGGGGGAAGGAAGGGAAGGAGGGGGATGGGAATGGGAAGGTCAGTAGAATGAATTGGACATAACTTTCCTATGTCCCTGTAGGAATACATGACCAGAATAACTCCACATCATGCTCAACTACAAGAATGGGAAGTTACATTCCATATGTGTAGAAGGTGTCAAAATATATTCTACTGTCATTTATATCTACAAAGAACAACTGGAAGGAATGGGAAAGTTATGTCTAATTCATTCTACTGTCCTTCCCATTCCCATCCCCCCTCTTCCCTTCATTTGCCTTTGTCTAGTCCAATGCACTTACCCCCAATCTACATCATGCTTTAGCATTCACATATCACAGAGAACATTCAGCCTTTGTTTTGGGGCTATTGGATTACTTCACTTAGCAATAATCTCTAGTTCCATCCGTTTACCAGAAAATGCCACAATTTCATTCTTTATGCCTAAGTGATATTCCATTATGTATACAGACCACATTTTCTTTATCCATTCATCTATTAAAGGGCACCTAGGTTGGTTCCACAGCTTGGCTATTATGAATTGAACTGCTATAAACATTGTTGTAGCTGCTTCACTGTAGTATGCTGATTTTAAGTCCTTTGTGTATATACCAAGGTGTGGGATAACTGGATCAAATGGTAGTTCCGTTCCAAGTTTTCTGAGGAATCTCCATACTGCTTCCCAAAGTGAAAACCACATTTTTTTACATGGTCAATGTATTCTATTTTCTGTAAATAAATTTTCTGGATGAGGAACTTAACATTATTCTTAAATCTAGAATAGTGAAGTGTGGAGCTATTAACATTCATTCATCCTGGAGTGAACAACATTAACATTTACTTTGGAAGTCATGGTGGAGGAGGACAAAGGGTCATTTTTATAACGTGTATTCAATTATGGTAACATTGGAACTTTGAGTTAGGGTAGATGAGCTCAGCACTTTCTATTCATAGTGTTATAAAGTTGGCATTTCAGGGAAGCCTAGAAGATTACTGTTCTAAAATCTTAATTGTAAAGTTAGTTAACAACCCCCAAATGCCAAATGCAAAGGGAAATAGGTAATAGGGATGGCGTTAAGGGAGTGCACTCATAATACCAGTTTACCACTTTGGCCAGTGGTATTCAGTAAGCTCATGCATGAAATCATGTTTTAAACTTCTAACATGCACTGGAATGAGCTCTACTCTGCCCCCTCCACCTCTAGTGGGAGTACTAACGAACAATCAGGGGGCTGTGGATAATCACTAACTGGCTATTAATGATGGCACATTAGCTTTATCTTACAGTTTGATGTAAAAAGAAATGTGAGCAATGTGGATTTCAACCTTGAGTACTGTTAACATCACATCATACCAGATTTGAAGAGATGGTTAGAGAATAGTTTAAATGCCCATCTGATGCCTAGCTCTTCTTAGACAAGATTAAGAAGGATATATTTAAAAACAATAACAGATGTCAACGTGGTTGTCATGCAGGTTCTTTTGCACGAAAGGGGGAACTTGTTGCCTGATGAGATATTCCATTTCATTCTTAGCTAGCTTTGACCATTAGTTATTTCTTCACTAGATTACACAAAACCCATGTCCACTAAAATTCAGATAAGCAATATCTGGGGTTTAAAGAGTTCTCCTTTCAGCATGCTTTCAAGTTTTTTTTTTTTAAATCTTACTTGCTGTCCTTAAACATGTTCCATTTCTAAATATGTTTCTTTTAAAGTGCCTGTAATATGAGAATCAAGATGATGTGTGGCTCTTACAAGTTTATAAGACTTTTACTAATATTATGAGACTGTGTACTAGCTCAGTTTTTAGACATTTTTTCTGTTTGAATTATTAATTATAATATTAGTAATCTGAAAAGGATGAAAACACAGAAAAAAGACCTATGCTACTAACCTGTGTTAGAATGTTATTTTTAGAAAAAAATTTGCTTTATGTTTCTCTTATTCAAATTGATCACTTTATTGCCAATACTCTAAAATGGTAGATCTCCTATCACTCTGATTCCTTCTTATGTTCTTGTGGTTATGTGTATTGTTTTCTGTTTATAAAAATGACATATTATTTTAAAAATCTGGAAATTACATCAAATTTTAAAGAAATATATTACAGATAATATATTTGTGGGTATGTTATCCATGAATAACCGTTCATTATTTTGCAATTTGTTTTTCTGAATGATGAGTGAATGTGTATGTCCTTATGTATGCAATGTATGTGATAAAGTAGAGATTAAATTATAAACACATTGTGTATATTATTTGTTCTGTCAGTATTATATTTTGAATGTTTTTCAGTCATTGAACATTTAAAAATGTTTATGCTTTATATAATATTCCATTTATTTGTAAACTTAACAGTTCTATTGTTGGACTTTTAAGTTGTTCTTGTTTTTATGATTATAAATGCTCTCATAGTAGACATATTTGCATACAAATGAATATCTTTGCATCCATGACAATTTTCTTAATACAGATTTCTTGAAGGGTTAATGGATCAAAAGGTATGAACATTTCCTAAGGCTCAGAAGAGTCTCTTTAAAAGAGAGGGTCACCATCTAGTTAATCACCCAAACTTTTACTAGAACACCTTCAGCAGAACAAATACTGAACTATATGGAACTGGGTTACTAGGTGCAAAGAAAAACTTAACAGATTGAAATGGGACATAGGGTCATCCTGCTAAAAAAATACCATTATTTTTCTTCAAAATTCTTCCAATGTTACCTCCTATTAGGATTAAAAAATAAATCTCTTAGCATGGTCTATTTTTAATAAAGATAATAAAAGTGTTATCATAACAATTCATTAGCAATCACAAGAACTTATGCTTTTTTATTCACTCGACTTTGTTCCCGAGTGAGAGTAAAACTACTGTAAACATAGAATCTACAAGGTGATTTTATTATAAAATTGTGAAATAGATTTGAACATACCACATTTCAAAGAATTACTATGAAGAAGTACATACCAAGTAACTTAGCAACAAATAAATAATAAAAATTTTAATGAAAAATTTTATTAGTCTGTGAGTCTTATCAGATAAAAATGCAAAGAATTCCATTATATTGTGGAATATTTTTGAAAGGCTAAATTTGCTAGCTTGTAACAGGAGGGAAATTTAAGAGATACTATGACATAATTATTTTCAGGGGGTCTTTGTCTTTAGTCTTTTGCTTTAATCAGCTTTTTCACTTCTGTGACTAAAAGACCCAGCCAGAACAACTGTAGAGGAGCAAAGGTGATTTTATTATAAATTCTTAGGGGCTCATGATCTCAGAGGTCTTAGTCCATAGACAGCAGGCTCCATTCCTTCAGACTTGAGGTGAGGACTTCAGGTGGAAGAGTGTGGCAGAGGGAAGCAGCTCATATCATGATCAAGAAGGAGAGAGAGAGAGAGAGAGAGAGAGAGAGAGAGAGAGAGAGAGAGACTCCACTCACTGTCCCAAAGTCACGCCCCAATTCACACCTCCTCCAGCCACACCCCACCACTTCAGTTACCACTCAGTTAACCCCTAATCAGGGGGTTAATTTACTGATTGGGTGAAGACACATTTCAATCATGTCTCCTATGAACCTTCTTACATTGACTCATGTGAGCTTTTGGGGTACATCTCATATCCAAACCTTAACATCTTTATTCTTTTGTTTTAATTTTACTTGCTTCCTATAATTAGACATTGTGTTTATCAGGAGCAAATATTTAAATGATAATTCTAGGTCAAAAGTTAAGTAGGCATTTAGAAAAACAGATTTCAAAGTGGTTGTTAGGAGGTTCTTGGCATCAAATAATATTCAGTTTATTAAACAGATAGCAGTTTTTTCCTGATCATCTCACCAAAAATAATCATGTTATTTATAGGAAGTACATAATTGTTGATAGATATCCTTGTTCTAATTTTAATATAATTATGGAATTCCTTCATTATTTAAGATATGTAAAAATGAGAAAATCTAAATCATAAAGTTAGAGCTATGATAGTAAGAGAACTGAAGAAATTATAGAGTTTTTCTTCACTTGCAATCTGGATGCCTTTTATTTCACTGTCTTCGCCTATTGCACTGGTTCGAATCTCTAATGCACTGCTGTAAAGAAGGGATGATTCCAGCCATCTTTGCCTTGTTCTTGATTGCAGGAGGAAATTGTTTAGTCTTATGTCATTTAGTGTGATGCCAACTGTAAAACTTTCATAGTCGTTCTTTGCCAGGACACGAATATTCCCTTCTATTCATAGCTTGCAAAGAGGTTTTGTTTGTTTGTTTATAATATTAAGAGCACATATTAGACTTTGTCGTGTTTTTCTGAATATTGAGATGATCATATGGTTTTTACCTATTAGTTTGTTAATATGGTAAATTATGCTTATAGATATCTGATTGTTAAACCAACTTGTGTTATGGGGTAAACTCTATTTTATCATGATCATATCCTTGTTGTCCCTTTTTATTTTCCATGCAAAGTTTTATTTGCTGATATTTTGTGGAAGTTTTTTATTTTCATATTCATGAAGGTTAGTATCTGTAGGTTTTTTTAAATTTAGTTTTGGTAATTTTTGTGTCTTTAATCCATGCCTCATGAGAGTTGTTGCCTCAGGAAAGTAGTTACTCTTTCCAATTTTCTGGAAGAGCCTGTGTAGAATCGATATTGTATTTTCTGTAAATATTTGGTGGAATTCAGGAGTAAAGTTTTCTGTGTCTGGAGTTTTGTTTGTTAAAAAGTTTTAACTACATGATCAATTTTAACAATAGATATAGGGAGCCAGGCACAGTGGCATGCACCTGTTATCCCAGCAACTTGGGAGACTGAGGCACATGGATCATAAGTTCAAGGCCAGACTGGGTAACTTGGGAAGACCCTGTCTTATCCATGTTGCTTGATAGTATTGTGTATTCTTACTTTTTTCTATTTTTATATTACTGTTTTATATATTTTTATATTAATATATTAATTATTGATATAAAAGATATTAAAGTTCTCAACTATACTTGTGGAATTATCTTTGCAATTATTTATATATTTGTAAAAATATATATGTAAAATATATATATGTAAAAAACAAATATATGTGTAAAAACAAATATATATGTAAATACATATTTTATATGTAAATAAAAATAAAATATATATGTAAAAATATATGTATTATATATAGTTTTTACTTAAAGCAGTTGGAAGCTCTGTTATTATGTCCATGAACCTTGAGGATTGTTTTACCTTCTTGATGAGTTGACCATTTTATCATTATAGAGTAATATTTTCATCCCTTATAATATTCTTTGCTCTGAAATAGACTTTACTATTAATATAATCACTCCATCCTTTTTTTTTTATTAGTGTAACATGGTCTATGTTTTTTTTTTTTTTTGTACAGGGGATTGAACTAAGGGAGACTTAACCACTGAGCCACATCCCCAGCCCAATTTTGTATTTTTCTTAGAGATAGGGTCTCACTGAGTTGCTTAGGGCCTGGCCTCGTTGCTGAGGCTGGCTTTGAATTCGAGATCCTCCTGTCTCAGCCTCCCAAGCCACTGGGATTACAGGCTTGAGCCACTGTGCCTGGCCATGGTCTATGTTTTGTGTGCTCTTTTATCTGTACAGCACCACACATTTTGGTGATCTAGGCTTGGTGTGGGTTGGTCTCTAATCTCACTTTGCACTTTTGAGGAACTTGGGCTGTATTTTCTCTCCCCCCATGTGCATACCATACTTAGAATGGTTGGTCATTTCATTTGCACAGATATAGAGAAGGGCTTATTTTAAATGTGAAAATCCATGGGTCTTATCTGGCAAATTTGAGTTTGTGATTCCTGATGGACTACTTGGTGGGATACGTCCAACAGGCGTCAAACTATATATTCTGGACCTCAGGAGGTATTTGGATACATGGGTGCAGATAAATTCTACTAAGAGACCTTTTTAGAATGAGAAAGGGATTCAGGATGAAAGCTGGTCAAGAATGGACAGACATTTAGTGAGAAATTCTAAAGTTAGGTAAGTTCTAATGTAGGGTTAGTAAAACTTCCTTATATTTAAATGCAAACACCAATAAATCTTTATAATGGAAGATTATTTGCATATTTTACTATATGATCTGTAGAGGTTTTAATATTCCTTTGAAAAGCATTTGATCTAATGTAATATGTCAAATAGTTTAAATTATCTCTAAATATTTTTTTTCTATATTTAGTTTCAGCTGCAGCAGAGAATTTAATTATTCTGGTGGACAAGTTACATAAAATGCCTCAAAGGCTCAAGTTTGTCAGCTGTTTTGTTCATCATTCTTAGTGCCAAGTAATTCCACAGAGTATTCACACATCTTAATCCTTCAGTAAGTATGTGATTCAATTGCCAAGTCTCATGAGTATTCTCCCTAATGATCCTTGGTCCCTGTTTAAGAGCTCCTGTTGCTGAGTAACCTCACCCTGATTAGAGTGGGGAAAATATTGGGATAATCTTATTACAGACAGAAACGTCACAGGCTGGATTCTGCATGCTGGGACTCTTGGCGGCAAACATTAACGTTCCTGAGAGGTGTGTAGGCTGTTCAGAAAGTTGATCCTAAATAAGTTTCGATTTTAACTTCCAGATGTGCTTCTCCAAAAATGTTTAAAGAGAGGCAATGATATTTGACATAATATCTCTGCTTAACTGTTTTTTTTTTCTTATTGACTGTTGGTTATTTGTGCAATTTATTAGGCTTTATATTCCTATCCAAAGTTGGGATAGAAAATGATTTTATCTAGTAAATATACTTTCCGATTCTAACTCTGGTTTTATTATCAGCAGAGATAGTAATGTGGGCAAGGTCACTGGATGCTGCAGTTAATCCAATCTCTGAATCACACAAGGCTCCAGAGTGATATGAAACTGTTTCTGCTTATGTCATGATTGGCCATGGTTTAATATACCCATCTTTCACATTTTAAAAAATGAAATAATAGCTTAATTTTAAGCAAAATATAAAATGTGTGAAAACAACCTCATCTCCAGTTGAGTTATCTTTCTGGGAACTTACAGTGGTGATAAATTTCACTGGGGCTGTGACTTTTGGTGAGACATGGGACTGGTTGTCACACTTATTTCAGACAGATATTTTTTTTTCCTCTCTAGGCCCATATAACTAAAATTAGGCCAGACTTCTAAGTTAAAAATGGTAAATACTCTAAACTATTAAACTGGCATTCTTAGTACATGTATGTTTACAAAAGTCCATTCTAGAATATTTTAAAATGTATTCATAGCCCCACTTACCTTCCTATTCATTCTTTTATATTTTTAAATGCTATTTACACATAAGGACTGGTTCTTCATACCATTATAATTTTCCTTAGGAAATACTAATGATCAGCAGTGGTGATGACACAGTTCAGCAGACCATTCAGTTTGGAACCAAAATGCATATTTGCAGTATTGGAAATTTCACACTCACCAACATCATCAGTGTAGGAAATATGTAAAACAAGATGCACCCTAGACACTGGGGACAAGAGCACAAGATATTGCCCTCCGTGACTATGCTAGCCTCATGTATGGATGGGATTTGCTATTTACTGTAAGTTCCCAGAAAGATAACTCAGTAATTTGCTATTTGCTATTTACTTCTCCTTGAGAAGTGATTTTGTGTGATTTCTAAAATAATAGGAACTGAATAATTAAATATAATTAAAAGAAAAATATATTATGGAGGTATTTTGAAATGAATACAGATCTTTGAAAAGTTGAGCTATAGAGTAAGAATTTCAATAAAACAACAAAAATGTATGCGTCAAGTTTTCTCAGGCAAAGATGTTACCCAGTTGAAAATTCATGAATGACAGTGTCTGAGAATACCTAACTCCATTAAGATTTTTATGATAGTTACTATAAAAAATACATACAGTGCCATTTTGGTGATGAGAGGTGATTTTTGTTTATAAAAATCATCTTATTAGTATTTTCTTCTTCCTAGTCCCTCTTTTAAAAGATATAATGCATATAGTTTTGTATCATAATTGGATTTATATTTTTACGAAATGTGATCCTTCTCTGTATATTATTTTGAAAACATAATATTTGTTATTGTTAGAAATATCACTAGGTAAAATTATTTCAGTTAGTCCTAGGTAAAGAAAAAATATGTTTACTACTATTAGGTTAAGCATTAATCCCCCCTCCCTTCCTTTTTTTCCTACCTTTTCCCATTAAGGTAGAAAGAGAAGCAATAGTGACAATGAATTTAAAAATTAAAAAAAAAGCTATATGTAGTGAATTTCTTAATTTACAAACCTGAGAACCAAATCCTGTGCCGTTGAGGACCCAGGGAATTTTCTGTTTTCATTAACTATCTTTGTTATGCAAAGATTCTTTCATAACAATTCTGCCATTTGTGGGGTGATGATTTCAAAATAGTAAATGTTTAGCACATCAGGGAAATACAGTGCAGCTTGAGCATCTCTAATCTGAAAATCTGGAATCCAAAATGCTCTAAAATTCATGACTTTTTGAGTGCCAACACAATACAATAGGTGGAAAATTCCGCGCTGCGAAACTTAAATTTCATGTACAAAACTATTAAAAATATTGAACAAAATTACATCCAGACTCTGGCTAGTAAGTGTGTATGATACATCAATGATTCCATGCTTAAACTTGGGCCCAACCCCTGATTTTATTATATGTATGCAAATATTCCAAAATTAAAAAAAAAAAACAGTCAGAACTCAGAAACACTTCAGATTCCAAGCATTCTGGAAAAAGGATATTCAACCTGTAATAGAGAAAACCAAGAGCTCCTGATGGTCTTTCCTCTCATCTTCAACAATACTTTATCTTTGATTTCCCTGAGTAGCTCTCACAGAGATTTTGGTTTGCTCCGTGTCTGCCTCCTGCTTCACAGGTGCTGACTATTATTCCTGGAGGCATTTCCTTCAGAGGCAGACTTTCCTGAGGAACTCGACCTTCACTCTTGGTTTTCCTGATCCCAGCATTAGCCAGCCCATTGGTTCCATAAATATATTAGTCACATTCTAAACTTTACAAGGCCATTTTATGAAGAAATAGATTTTGGTATTTTTTATCTGTTTAAATGATTTTAAAGTGATTTGGGAGAAGAAAACATAATTTTTTTTCCTATATGTAGTGGCTCTCAGCTCTGCCTTATCATTTTCTGGGTTGGTGGCAGACCCAAATATCACTCTGGGGCCCTCTTACTTATCTTTCCTGATTTTTGCAGCATCCAGATTGACACAAATGTTGAATCTTTTTATTTTTGTTAAGAAACTTCTCACAGGATGGCAAATGTTGATCCAGCTATGATGTCTGTAGTGCCTGCTCCTGCAGTGCGGGTATTGTAGCATCCTGAGTTCAGTCCAGATTTTCCTGGTAACCAAGTACTGACCCCAGCACTTTGTTCATAAGGTCAATTTGGACTTTATTTTTCCTTCAGAAAAATTCATCCTTTCCCTGGCAAATAAAGGCACTTTGCTCCTCTCTATCTGCCGGGCCACTGAGTACTTTCTGCTCTCAGTCATTTCTCCTTATTGCAGAGATTCCTCCAGTTCCTGACGAGGCATTGCATCTTCCTGTGGGAGTTTTTGCTTGTTTATTTTATAGTGAATGGCAGGATGCCCAGTGTGTAAGAGCTGGAGTTTTTGAGTAGGTGGGGTCTGGGCTGAATCCTGGCTTAGCCATCTGTAGTTCTTTGGCCAAGAGCAAACTCAAATGCCCTTAAGAATTGAGATTATTATTACTAAAACCAGAGCTATTATGTGTATCTTCAACAAGATAATGAGTTAAAGGGTCTAGCATAGAGAGTCCTACCCTGAGGGCTTCCTATCCCAGTTTCTCATATTTTATGAACCTATGTGAGATTATCTCTCATCTTCCAATTTAGGGGAGAAGCATCTCCCTTCAGGAATTTGGGCTTCTCTACATTTCTTTTTCTCCTTAGAACCTCTTAAAAATCATGTCTTTTGCATGTATTTTGGTATGCTTCCTCAACTCTACATGCAAAAATACAATACTCTGCAACTATTGCAAATGTTTATTTTGCCAAGTCTGGATTTGGTGCCTGCTTGTCTGACTTTTCAACCAACAGCTTAGTAGGCATTCTAGGTGTTTTTGCTTGTTCTCTCTGATGTCATATAAATCACGCTGGCCTGTACACTAGTCAGCATAATGTACTGTCTATGCCATTGCTTTCTGGTGATGACAGTGATGATGATAAACTGTACAGAGAGGAAGCCATAATATATTTAGGATGAAGGGCAATGTTAGATTAGAGCTAAGTTTTAATCTCACTCATTGAATGTACTGCTTGGCCTTTGTTGTTTAAATTCATATGGAGTTAGGGGAATACAGTCCTGGCTGTGAATGTGTATGCTTGTGTGTGCACACATGCATATATACACATGTGTGTGCACCCCATGTAAATGTAAATATGTATTTAAATTTAACATTTTTACTAAAGCCACTACTAAAAATGGCAGCATGACAACAGATTAACATCTCTAGAAACCCCTAATAAGAGTAATTTGGAAAAAAAAGTCATATAAATAAAATATTGGGGATTTGCCTTTTAAAGACTATTAAGGTCTGTGTAGAATCCTATCCCTGAGCTACAACTGAATGGGCTTTTAAAAATTTTATCTAAACTAAACATTCTTTTTTTGCAAATTCATCATGTAAAACTCTTATCTGAAACATTCAATAGCAAAGCAGTTGAGAGTAAGTATGCTTCTGTGGTTTTTGTTTTTTTGATTGACTTTCTAAATTTCCTTATAGTGTTCTGACATTGATTGCCATTTAGAAAGGGTCAGAGGAGCAGAGCTTGCAAGAGCTAGACTCTGGTTAGAGTTAGACTCTGGATGTCAATGCTTCCATCTTCTTAAGGAAGGGGCTGCATGAGTAAGAAAATCCCGTCAGTTAGCTCTGTAGTACTGCCTCACAGAAGGTGGCATTAAATGTTTGATTACTCATTTATATTTGGCCCAGTTTGCTCTGATGCGTGCTAGAGAGGTAGCAGGATGGTTAGAGTATGCAGTCTGGATATCCAGACTGGATTCTAGTGTCATCTTTCAAGCTGCCCTCCTGATAAAGCTCCATGTCCCTGTCACTGGTGATAAGCCATCAGAGGCTAACTTCAAAGAATTTTTGACTTAATTTGATTTTGTTCTATTCATTACTTTTAAATTCACATATGCTTCAAATTTCCTGATCAATGAAGAACTTCCACATTTTTAAGCTCTTAGATATAATTTAAAAAATCCACCATGCAATTTTCTTAATATTTTACCTAACATTATTTTACTGTATCTTAATTTTATTACTTCTTATTTACTACACTGATAAATGATTTTTAAATTTAAAAAAATATATTTTTTAGTTGTCACTAAAAAATATATATTTTTTAGTTGTCACTATTTTTTACTTATTTATATATGTGTTGCTGAGAATTGAACCCAGTGCCTCACACATGCTAGGCAACTACTCTGCCAATGAGCCTATACTTGTCGCTCACAATTGGTATTTATTTTTTTCTTTATGGTACTAGTAATTTAACCCAGAGCCTTAGAAACACTAGGCAAATGGTGCACCACTGAGCCGCACACCTAGCCCTGTGGTTTTTATTTTTTTGATTGACTTTCTAAATTTCCCTATAGTGTTCTGACATACCTCAGAAATATGCCAAATATAAGAAAGTAAATATAGGTCTATAAAAATATATAAAACTAATGCTCTGACTTCACTGGTTAATGTTTACATTTTTCAGTTTAATAAAAATTAAATAATCAGTGTTCCATGCCGGCAAGCTGTTTCCTAGCATATGTAATCAAGAACCCTGGAAAGTAGTGTCATGAGGGATTCTTCTCTGGAGGAAGATTGGCTGTGCTTTTTTAATGAATATCTTGATTTCTATTAATGAGCTATTCACATATGTAACAGAACAATGAAATTCACTCTCAGCCTTCTGCTATATTAGATTATATTAATCTTCTATATTAGATTATATTAATCTGCTATAAATAGTCCTTAATAAAGGCCTTCTAGCCTACATTGATTTTATTTTATGTAATGCTAGCTTTTTACTTAGAAGGAAAGTTCTTCCTTTACTTAGAAGGAAGAGCTAGCTCACGGGCACCTGATGCACTAAGTATTGCCTCTCCCAATAGTGTGCATCATGCTCGTCTCTGGAATCTTTTTCCTGTTCTCTATTATTTTCCATGTAAGACCTAGAATCTTTGTGTGGTCTTGGAGGTTTGGACCTTCCTTACTATGCTGCCTTACCTGGCCTGTCTGTCTTCAGCCTGGCCTTTAGTCCCGGGTATTGCATATTTGTCTCACTTTCCCTCCTTCTGCCCCTTCCTCCCTTCCTTCCTTTTCTTTTGCAGCCCCTAGAACCTAGACCTTTGTATACTGTGTTATTATTTACAAATGATCAGCTTTTGTTGATGGCTTCTGCTATGCCATATTTTGGCAGTTTTTTTTATATTACTGATTTTTTTCTCATTGTTATTAGCTTCTTTCTTTTACTTTCCTTGCATTTAATATACATATATATATAAATATATATGAATATATATAAATATATACATATATATTTGCTTATCTGTTAAGGTTGAATGTTTATTGTAAATATTTGTTACTTTGTTTTAATAAATATATTTAAGGCAATGAATTTGCTTCTTAATACTACTTTGCCTGCTTTCCACAGATATGACATGTTGCATTTTTTTCTTTTAAAAGTTTTATTGGTTCTTTTTAGTTATACATGACAGTAGAATCTATTTTGATATATTTATGTGTGGAATATATCTTATTTTAATTAGGATCCCAGTCTTGTGGGTGTACATGATGGTGAAATTCACTGCAGTGTATTCATATATATATATGTCATGATGTGTGACTAAGTCATTCGGGGTCACTCAGGTGAATTTGGGTTGGCACGGGAATAATGACACACAAACAGAAAATCCTTTTTCTTTGGGTTCTGTGATGGCTCTCGACTTTAGGGGTCTGTTGGAAAGAGAGAGCACCACCTGAATTCTTTATTCTTATTTAGGGGGGATACACACAGGGAGGTTCCATGGAATGCTCTTTCCACAAAAGGTCAGGTTTAATGTTACAAAGGAACAAGAAGGCAGCCCATTCTATTGGGTAACGCCTACTCTCAAAGTTTTGCTCCTATGTTGAGTGAAGATAAAGATCCACCTGCTTCCTGGTCAGGGAAGCCAGTCTCCACATTTCCATTGCTCAAAGCTAGGGGTGCTCAGCTCCTATGTGGCAGGCCCTGACATATTTCCTCTTTCTTAATATATAAAGGCAATTAGGGAATCATTTCTTCCAGTCACTGGATTCTTAGTCCAAGGTCTTCATGACCTACTATTGAGACACAAAAGGAATTAGTAGAAAAACATATCCAATAACATATCATATAGAATGTTCCAACACATTTTTAGGATTAAAGTCATTTAATTCACTTCAAAAGACCCAGGTTATTATTATTACTCTGCCAAACACTCATCAGATTTTTAATCTTTTCCCCAATTTTATTGGGAAGCATTGTGTTTGGCCATAGTAACACAGACATATTTAATTGGCATGGCATTTAAACCTTTCTTCAAGCCATAGGGCAGAGAGAGCTCCTTTGTATTATTCATTGCAGTGGCTTCTAGAGTGTTCAACTTAGTTCTAATCCTTCCATCAGTATTCATCTGACCATGGAGGATCTTGGAAGTAATTTAAGACAAATTATTAAGAAAATTCACATATTGTAGGTTTTGATACATAGCCATAACAGTTATAATTGTATTTTAAGTAGTCACTTCAAGGATCATGAGATCAAGAGCTTGCCTAGGTCTGGTTAATTGGCATGCACCTGTTTCAAGCCTGAATGTCAATTTCAGCATGCCACGGTTCCAAAATGCTAGCTGACAATATGACAAAGGAATGTTGATGAAGGATAAATGTCCTTTTCCTCTATTATAAATAGTTATACAATTAGGCAAGTTGCATTTTTACAGGATATTTATCATCGTTTCTCTTAGTTCTCACATTTAAGGAATCTCTTAGGTCTGTCAGTAATGCAAAGATTCTGGAGGCAGAAGTTAAGCATCAGACATCCTTTTGGATGCCATCTCACTGAGGGTTAAGCCTTCTGCAATTGTCCTTGTCAATTCTAGGAAACCAGTCTGTAAGTAACTGACCTATTTAGGAAAATATTTTAATAATCTTTCTATGTTGACAATTGTCCAGATATATAGTCTTAATTTCTAAGGACCAACATATATCATAGAATCAACATAGGTAGCTGACCATTATAGTCTATATAATTAATCTAGTTACATGGGTAACTAGATTTTCCAGTCCACATTGTAAAGTACATTAAAAGTGGACTTGAGAAATTGGGTCCACAGAAGTCTCTTCGTAATTTTTTACTTACCTTACAGGCTTGTGAAACTTGAATGGCTGTAAACTCTGCAGCTGGGAGATTTACCTTCTTCTGGGTTTTCAGCCTTTCCATGATGACTGGTTTAAACTCTTTTGAAATTTGATTTAACTTACTAAATCATGTCATAAAATTTGACTAAGGTCATCTACTAGTTATGTTGAGTTTAACATTCATGAATTGGAAAGGGACCATGTTAAATAGAAACTTAGCCTTTACTAAATGTATGGCTTGATTTTGACTTTAACAGGATTACTAATAATGAATATAATAAATTGTATATAAAAATTTGTACTTTGAAATTAGCTCTAGATGAATTTTAAATAATTATCTTAATTTGGAAAGAAGTGAGACAGAGTTTTTAATTTAGGAGTTGTGGCCTTCACTAGGGGCATGAGAAATATATAGAGAGACATCTTTCCAGAATAGAAAATACATGTGTTTAATAAACATAGGAAAGATATTTTGTTTTTTAACATTAATAAAAAATGAAGTAGAGAAATGGATAGCCCTCTATTTACTTATCTATAAAAACACTGTTATTATTGTTATAAAGCTTCATGTTGGTTTAAGTATGGGGAGTTACTACCTTAAAAATTAATGGGTAAAAACAAGTCAACAGTATTGTTTAAGACAGTGATCTAATTTAGAATTTTATATGATATTGAGTTAGCAGTGACATATTTAGGGATTTATTTCAAAATAACCTTTATGTATAAAGAAACCATTGTATAAACATCTTTAATAATTTTACTTAATGTAGCAAGATTAGTTTTAATAATTATGTATGATTTATGACTTTACTAATTTTAAAAATACCACCGTATGATGTAGGGCATTACCTTGTCTTTAGTTAAGATAGAGAATGGGTTTATTAGATTTGAAGCTTTCTATTGAGATAAACTATTGGCTGTTGAGCTGATTTATTTATGGCTGTCTGTCTAGTATTTTAGGGGTGACTATTTTTAGGGTTATTTTTCTCAGTGACAAACTGTTGACAGGGGTTTGAAGTAAGGCCCTGTTTCAATGTTTAGAGGCTTCCAAAATCTGTTTATAATTTTGAAGAGGCGTAAAATTTTTACCCAGGTAGCTTATTTATCTGGGGGTAAGATTAGCAGTTTAGTTCTTTTTGTCTCTATGTTTCCCTTTCTTCTGTTTGGTCTTCATTTAACTATGGTGTAACATCCAAACTTGGCTGGGACTAGGTTGACCTTGTGAATCCCTTGGAATGTCTAGGGCAAACTTGATGATAAACTCATCTTTTGAAAATTAGTGGCCCCCTATAAATCCAGGGTGTTGTACTGTCTTTTTGAGCCTCTCCATGAAAATAGTAGAATTTTTCTAAAGGCTTACTAAAATTATTTTTAGGCATTTTGTTTATCTGTTGGATATTAATCTGTTTTGGGGAGTTGTCTGTACTTCAGACAAACTATTACATTTGTCCCTATTCTGTGTTATTGGGACATGGTTAAGATAAATCTTTTTAAAAATTATTTTAGGGTGTTATTTTACCTAAAAATTTAACTAAGTGCTAGCATATATCTTTCTAGGTGAGGTTAGACATTTGGCATAAATTTTAAAACAGTACAATACATGTATTTGGACCTTTAAAATCTCTCTGAATTTGTTTTGGTCTCTATCAAGTCTGAGACGTCTCCTTTGATCTTTGTTTCCAGTAGGCAATGTTTAAAGGCCTTCTCTGATGACAGTAATTGAGGCTAGATATAAAAGTGAGACATCTTTTATTAATCATTGTAATTTCCCAGTATATAGACTAGATGAGCCATTTTGATATTGCATGTAAAATGGACAAACTAAAGGAACTTGTAATCCCTTCCTGAAAGAAGATCTCAAAATATCCTTATATTTTACAATATTATTTTTTAAATGGGTGTCTCTCAGTTGTCTTTAAAAAATCTCATTAATGCTATTTCCCAGGATAGGGAGTAGCATACAAGTCTTATCATATATTTTATGGAGAATAGGTCAAGTCAGAGAACCCTATATGATAAAAATGAATTTCCTATAAAGTTTGCAACTTTATTATTCAACACTAACATATGCAAGATTAGCAGTAATTATTGGAATCAATTAAGTCTTAGTCTTAAAATAGAAGTTTCAAAATTGGAACTCAAGGCAATATTTATTGTTTAGCCAAAGATGTGTGAATTTTATTCACTAAAAATTAAGTCCTTGTTCAAATAGCAAAAATCATTACGTATAAGCTTAATGATAATTAAGCTCTGTCATGTCAGAATATGGACAAAAATCTTAGCTTACTTCAGTATATTAGTATCAGGGGAATATCCTGAAATATCCTAGAATTGGTCAGTTTATATAGTTAATCTAGTCATATATAAATCTATTTTCAAACTACCTTAATTTCCTATATCATTTTCTAGACAATCATATAAGGATTTCCCTATTCAGAAAAATTCTTTCATTATTAAAATTTAGAATATAAAGACCTTTTCTTTTATCTAGAGATGATTTCTTTCTTCCTCTGCGTATTCTTCCAATTTTTTATTCTCTCCGCAGAAGTATTTCCTTCTGTCTCCTTTTAGAATTCTTCCTTGGTTATATTTGGAAGAATTCCTATACATCTTAGAATCTAAATAATTGTTATTTTTTTAATAAGAAGAGATGCTTTAAATGAAATGCCTTTTGGACATCTCTGTTTACAAAATCGTATCTATCATTTCATTTGATGGTTATATTTTGATTTTATTATTCAAGTATCTCTTGAATTAAGTATTTTATAGTAAATTACATTTATCTTAAATATTTTTAGCTATAAAAAGTAGAGCATCAGATAAATGCATGTATAAAAGGTATGAATTACATGCTTCCTGTTGAGGGAAAACAATTAGAAGCAAATAGGCACATATATGTTAATTATCATATAAATTAAAGTATATAGATTATTTAAGTACCTGGAAAAATATGCATTAAGAATAAAGGTATAGCTTACAATTACGTAAATCTTATGAAACCATGTGGTTCTTAAAATATTTAGATCCATTTTTAACTTATTGATTAGGAGTGCACTTTTTATATCTTGGTGATGTCACATGATGTAGTTAAAATAAGATCCTTATGTACATTTTATTTATTTCTTGTAATTACATAGTGTCGCCATGGGGCAAAATTGCGACGTATGCAGTTGAGGGGAGAAAGAAAGAATGTCCACGTGCTTCTGCCCCTTTCAATGCTTTATTCACTCAAATTACTCAATACAATTTCACTCTATAGGTTCTTAATCAAGAAAATGACAATTCTTAATTGTAGGCATAATCAATTCACAGCAAACAATTCTAGATTAATTCTAAGCACTGCAAAACACACTTAATCATGACAGGCTAATGACAGACATTCCCTCTGCATGCTAAGTTCAAAAGTCTGAAGCCTTAGGTTTTAAGTCCAGCAGATGCACACTCACTCAGACTGCGGTGACCAGATCCAGAACCAAGGCAGGCTTTTCCTGCCATTGAGTGGACGAACAGTTGAAAAGAGGGTTGAAGGGAGAAGGTGCGGCTCTCACCAAGGCTGTAGAGTTTGAGAGCAGTGAGGATCACGCAGAGGCTCAGGAACAATGACAAGTGATGGGATGTCAGGTCCTCATCAGGCTCTCCAGCTCGAGTGCATCCTTGTTTCCGCTGGCTGAATCCCTGGTCATCAGCTCTATTATTTATACTAAGTTTGGGGGCTTTTGACCCCCCTTTCAATCCTTATCAGCTACCACTGGATTTCTCAATGACATCATTTACCCTGGGGTCAGAAACATCTGGTCTGGTGGTCTTCACCCTGATATTCTCGCCTTTCCCTCTCATCAGGTGAGGACAGCCTGCCAGGGGCTTCACTCTGTTTAACAGGGAGAGAGGGGAAGTAACTTGTCTGAGGCCATACTGGAGGGATCTGTGGGTGTGCCTGGTGAGACTGCAGGTTTCAAATTGGAGTTTTAAAAATGGAGTTGCTTAGGCTCAGGCCTAAGGCCATCCTAACACATAGTTAGAAATGAAAAGAATAAGGATTTCTTGACCGTTATGAAATTACTGTGTAAACATTTTTGGTGCCAGCTTGTTTTCATGATGGTCAAATTCATCCTAATATAGTTTCTAAAAAGAAAGTTAAATTGTGAACAAAGGTATGCATAATATCTCTTATTCCTAGGATTATTTTTGTAATTTATTTTAAAAACAATATAGTTATAGAGAAAATACCAGGTTATTTAGCTTTGAGAACATGTCAGGATTAAAGTAGTAATGTAGAAGCCTGTCACACCTGACTTTGCCTGAAAAGGAAATATCTTTCTTAGTGGGAATGTATTAAAATCATGAAGGAATTTTTTTTAACAGCTGGGCACAGGTCTTGTAATGGTTGTCAGCCTTTGTGAGAAAGAAGTATGATAATAGCTGAAAGGCAGAGCTGGAAGCCCTGCTTAAGTTACAGTGGGAAGGACCAATGGGAAGCCCAGGGAAAATGCAGGAGGTGGGACTCATCCGCCATGTTGCCCTGAGACTTCTTCCATGTAGAAGCCTGGAACCAGAACATAACCCAAAGTTTTGTTTAAAATTTTAGAACTTTTACCCCATGCATTTTCTCTTCTGACCATAGCAGTCCTGGTTGAGGTTCTGCTGTGCCTGGTAATACATGTCCATGGTTTGGTGCTGTCCAGTCTGTGCTCCTGTGAGTGATTGTCAAGGTGATAGACCAGTGTGGAACCAGTAGGCATGGCTGCTGCAACTAGCTGCAGCCACTGCTGCCATGAGCCCCTCGGGCTGACTTGGCCTCTCATGCCTGTGATTGTCCCCCCAGGTTGGGCTTTGAGTCTGGGAAGAAGAAGCAAGCGGGTGAGCCCCAGGAGTGAGCGGTGGGAAGCTATGGTGGTGCCCGCAGCCACACGGTTGCCCAAGGCAGGGTCCTGTTCAGGGCAAGTACTCCCAGAGCTTCCCCAGTTGGTCACACTGCGTTGGCTATGTCTGCCTTTCCCCGCAGGGGGTCCCTCTGCAACTGCATCACACAGGGACATGTCCCACCAGTTGTTCATGATGTTGTGGGCCATCTTGTGGCTGCCTGGAGTGGCATCGCAACCAGCAAACTGTCCTCTGTTGCCCAGGGCAAACACCCGTCTCCTCAAGCCACCAGGAGTCCCCATAATTTCCCCAGCTGTCCTTATCCTGCCCCACCCATGGCACAGAGCCAGTGTGCTCCCATCTTTTATACTTCCCCTTAGTAGTGCATTCTCCTGTGAGCATCTCAAAATCTTTTAACTTAAAAAATGGGCCCCTCAGCAGACACTGGTGCTGTTACCAGATCTTTAGGCAGTGTGTGTGTGGCATTTAGACTGGGTTTTCCAAGGAGTAAAAATACTGCTGGGGGTGGACAGAGTCATAGGGAGTGGTCAAAACCTTACATCTGTCCCAGAACAATAGTTGGGTCAAGGTCATTTTTGAACCTGATAAGACAAGAATGTAGTGAAGAGATTTAGTATAAATTGAGTATTTTCAAAAAACAATAGAAAAATAAAATCCACTTCTCGATAGATAAAGAATCCTCTGTATCAAGTCTCACTGTAAAAAAAAAATCATTTCTCTTTTTTTCCCTCACTCTCCAAGCACAGATTTCTAGCACATAAACCTCCAAAACTTTACCTTATTTTTCAAAATACAAAAATTCACAAAAGCAATCTAAGAAAGACCCATCAAAGCATTTTCCCTTGGGAGAGGATTCTTTGTGCCTAATTAGGATCTCTAGAATTGCAAAATAAATTTTTTTTTCTCTTTCTAAAGATGAAAAATTCGCAGATGTTTTGAGTTTAACATCACAATTTTTTTCTTCTATCTAATTCACTTATTTTCTACAAATCAACCCACAATACTTGGAAATCCTAAGCACTCTTAACTTCTGGAGAGAAATTCCAGACCCACTAAATTTGTAAAATTCCCTGTTCAGGCACCACCTGCCTCGACAAGCAACTAAATCATTCAGGATCACTCCAGGTGAATTTGGGTTGGCACAAAATAATTACACACAGACAGAAAATCCTTATTCCTTGGGTTCTGTGATGGTTCTCAACCTTAGAGGTCTGTTGGAAAGAGAGAGCACCACCTGAATTCTTTATTCTTATATGGGGGGGGGGGACACACAAAGGAAGGTTCCATGGAATGTTCTTTCCAAAAAAGGTCAGGGGTAGTATTACAAAGGAACAAGAAGGCAGCCCACTCCATTGGGTAACACCCACACCCAAAGCTTTGCTCCTCTGCTGAGCAGAGATGGGGATCCACCTGCTTCCTGGTCAGGGAAGCCAGTCTCTGCATCTCCATTGCTCAAAGCTAGGAGACGCTCAGCTCCTATGTAGCTCTCCACATATGTATGTAAGAAAGTTATGTCAGATTCATTCCACTGTGTTTCTTATTCCTATCCCGCCTTCTCTTCATTTCATTCCCCTTTGTCTAATGCACTAAACTTCGGTCTTCCCCTCCCCTCCTTATTGTGTGTTAGCATCCATATATCAGAGGGAAGATTTGACCTTTGGTTTTTTGGGAATTGGCTTATTTCACTTAGCACTATAGTCTCCAGACCCTTACAAAAGTCATTCATTTTTTTTTTTTTGGCTGAGTAATATCCCCTTATACCACAATTTCTTTATCCATCATCTGTTGAAGGGCAACTGGTTGATTCTATAGATCAGCTATTGTGAATTGAGTTGCTTCAAATATTGATGTAGCTGCCTTTCTGTATTATGCTGATTTCAAGGTCTTTGGTATATAATGAGGAGTAGTATAACTGGTTCCATTTCTAGTTTTCTGAGGAATCTCCATTCTGCCTTTCAGAGTGGTGGCACCAATATGCAGTCCCACCAGCAATGTATGTGTATACTCTTTTCCCCACATCCTCGACAACATTTATTGTTACTTGTATTCTTGATAATTTCAATTTTGGTTGAAATGAGATTTCATCTCATTGATAGAGATATTGAATTTTTTTCATATATTTGTTGACTGTTCGTTATTTCTTCTTTTGAAAAGTGTCTGTTTAGTTCCTTTGCCATTTATTGACAGGGTTATTTGTTTCTTTGGTGCTAAACTTTTTGAGTTCTTTGTATATCCTGGAAATTAACACCCTCTCTGAGAGGTGTGAGTGGCAAAGATTTTCTCCCATTTTGTAGGTTTTATTTTTATGATCTTTCTTTACTGTGAAGAAGCTTTTTGATACCATCACTTGTAGTGATTTGTTATATTTTCACTTATTCCCAGATTTAAATATTTCATAATTTCCATTGTGATTTATTCCCTTTTAAAATGATTTTTTTTTAAAAAGCAGTTTTTTACAGGAAGGTACAGATATTTCCATTATATCTTCTGCCCTCAGAGATACACTATCAATATCCCCACCAGACTGATGGATTTGTTACAGTTAATGACCCTACACTGACACCTCATTGTTACCCAGTGTCTGTAGTTTACATGAGGATTCACTCTTGGTGTTACACATTCTGTATGTTTGAACAATTGTACAAAGACATGTGTTTACCACTATACAGTGTATTTTCACTTCCCTAAAAATCCTCTGTGCTCTATTAATCTCTCTCTCCTCCTTTACCTTTGGCAACCAGTGATCTTTTTACTGTTTCCATACCTTTGTGTTTTTAAGAATGTTATATAATCGTGGTCATGTACTATATTGCTTTTCCAGTTTGGCTTCTTTCACTTATCAGTATTAATTGAAGTATCTTCCTTGTTTTCTCATGTCTTGTTAGCTCATTTCCTTTTAGTGCTGAATAATATTCCAACCTATTGAAGACAATCTTGAATGTTTCTGTTTTATCCATTATAAATAAAGGTCCTATAAATTTATGTGTGGGCTTTCACTTGGACATAAGTTTTCAACTCTTATAATAAATATCAAGGAGTGAAGCTGCTGGACTTATAATACGGTAAGAATATATTTAGTTTTTGGTGGTATCAGTAATCTATATTTTGGTCCTTCTAATAGATATATTAGTGGTATGTCACTGTTGTTTTAATTTGTATTTCCTTGATGACATATAATATAGAGCATCTTTTCATATACTTATTTTCCATTTATATATCTTTTTTTAAATTGAAGTGCTGTTAAAATCTTTGGCAAATTTTAAAATGGGATTGTTTGTTTTCTTATTGTTTAGTTTTAAATTCTTCGTATATTTTTGAATAATAGTCTTTTATCAGATATGTCTTTTGCAAACATTTTCTCCTAGACTATGGCTTGTCTTTTTCTCTAGGTAGTGTCTTTTACAGAGAAGTTTTAAATTTTAATAAAATTCAGCTTAGCTTATCGATATTTTTCATAGATCATGCCTTTGGTGTTGCATCAAAAAAAAAAAAATCATTGCTGAACCAAAGTCATCTAGACTTTTCCCTAAGTTATCTAGAGAGAGTTTTCTAGTTTTTCATTTTGCATTTAGGTTGGTGACCCAGTTTGAGTTAGCTTTTGAGTATGGAGTAAATTCTCTGTCTAGATTCATTTTTGCACCTCAGTGTCCAGTTGTTACAGAACCATCTGTTGAATAATACTTTTTCTTTTGTTTTGCCTATGCTCCATTATCAAAGCTCAGTTGACTGTATTTATGTGGATCTCTTTCCTGCCTGCTTCATTCTGCTGATGTATTTATGTATTTCTTCATCCAAACTACATTGTCTTGATGACTGCAGCTTTACAGTAAGTCTTGAAGTAGGGTAGTTTAGCATTATGTTGACTAGTGATTGTGCTTTAATCAATAAGTTGTTGAGGAGTAGACTTTTAATGAGCTATATTTATAGCTAATTTTTGACAATTGCATTATTCAAATATCTACTGAGACATTTCATGTGGTTTAGGATATAGGCACTTTAAGAAAGGGCCCCATAAATGCTTAAAAAGAACGTGTATTCTCGATTTGTGCAAGATGATAAAAATATGTATTAAATCAAAAATGCATTTGATGTCAATATGACTTCTTACTAATTTGTGCACATTTGACCTATAGTTCTACATCCCTCAGATGTCTTAAGATATTATTTTTCTTCTGTCAACTATCATTGACAACAAGATTCTTCTACCAAAGTCCTCATCCCTTTCTAGAGTGCCTGTTTTTACACTGTGAGAATTTTAATCATTTATTTATTTATCCATTATTCTTCAAATATTTAGTGATTGCCAGTAAGTGGTCTAAGCACTGGGGATACATCATTGACAAAGAAGTTAAAAATACCACACTAATAGACCTTACTCTCTAAGGAGCAAATACATAAGCTAAGAGAAGACTAACTGCTGTAATAAATTACACTCCTAATTATCAGTGGCTCAATTTCTTGCAATTTTATTTATTTTTTTAATCAAACTATTTCATTTAATCAGTCTCCTCTAGGCAGATTGTTAAAAATTACAGACTTCTTTCACTTTGTGGCTCTGCTGTCTCCAAAGCTGTCCCAGAATCACCTCCATTCCTGCAGCCAGAGAGGAAAAAGAGTGTGGAGGATGTGTTTAGGACCAGTAGAACTGCCCGTGGAACTTACTGTTTTAGCCCACCTTCTCACAGCCAGAACTCAGTCACTTGTCCACATTTAACTTCAAGAGTTCCTGGGAAACATGGTCCACCTATGGACCCTAGAGTAAGAGAAAGTCATTTTGGAATCAGCTAGCAATCTCCACCATGGAGAGATCGATAATAAATAAGGAAAACACAAAATATGTTAAAAGCATCAGGTTTAAGGGGGAAAGTAAATCAGAAAGTGGGATGTGGAACATTGCAGTTGTAGACAGATGGCTGATGAAGGTCTACCTAGAGGGTTCATTTGAGTATATACCTGGAGGAAGTAAAGGGTTGTGATCTTGCTGGGATCTGAAGGAAGGGTACTGGAAGAAAAGAAATATCAAATGTAAATATTCTGAGGTGGGGGCATGCCTGGTCTGACCAGAGCATCAAGGAAAGCTTTGTGGTTCCAGAAGAGGGATTAAGGATAGGGAAAGTGAGGTCAGAGATAAGGGAGGGCCATAGGGGGCATTGCAAGACTTCCATTTGTGCTGAGTAATATTGGAATCCGTGGATGATTTCTGAACAAAGGGTATGATCTGACTTCTGTTTTAGTGAGAAAATTCTGGTTACCGGGTTGAGAATAGACTGCAGATAGTGTGTAGAGTTAGGCTGGTTTGGAGGCTACTCTAATCATTTAGGTGAGAGATTGGTGGTTTGCACTAGAGTGTTAATAGTAAAGATAGTGTGAAGCTTTCAGTTCTGATAGAGTTTGAAGGTAGACCTGGCAGGATTTGCTAAGGAATAGGATATGTGATGTGTAAAAAAGAGAATATTCAAGGATGAGCATTGAGCCTCAGTAACTGGATGAATGGAGTTGTTATTTGTCGAGGATGGGAAGATTGTTGGAGGAGAATCAGAGATTTGGTTTTGATATAAAAACTTTGAGATGGTTTTGTAACCTACAAATGGAAACATGAAATAGCCATGGAGAGAGAGAGCCAGGCTGAAAAAAAAATCTATGTTGCCAGTTGTTAACACAGAGATGATGTTTAAGTGGGGCTAGATGAAATCTAGGTAAATGTATGTGGTGGAATAGAAAAGCAGTTCCAGGTCAGAGCCTGAGGAATTCTGATGCAGGGAGGTCAGCGAAATAAGAAGGAACCAGCAAAAGAGATGGAGATGGATGTTACAGAAGGTAAGAGGAAAGGACAGCACAAGTTCCCAGGAGCCAGAGGAGGCAAACCCTTCAATAAGGAGACAATGATAGAATGTCTCAATGGAGGTTATCAATGACCTCAATAAAAGGATGGCAGCTGTGTTCTCCAGGCAGCCGACTCCGAGATGGAGGTGAACAAAAGGTTAATAGGTGAGTGCTCTTGGAATCCCCATCTTGTGCAAAAGAGAAGGAAGCAGAGGGAGAGATGGTCTGTGATGTGGTCTAGTGAAGGCTTTGGCAGATGCCATCGGAGCTCTGATGTGAAGGTGACCCTTCAGAATAGTCTTGTGTTGGGACAAGGTGTCCAAGCCCGCACAAACCCCTTGTTGACTAGTCATTGAAAGAGGGGTGCCCAGGAAAGGGGCATGATTTTGGACAAGGCAATTCCTTAGCCGGTGCATTTCTGAGGAGCATTTCTAGGAGCTGGGGAGTTCATTCTTCTAGGGGGATCTGGCGATGTCTCTCAGTGTCCTCAGAAGAGGTTTAGATGGAGTAGCAAAGGCAAAATCCTGAAGGGATCAAGTTCAAAGGAGAAGGGTAAGACAGAAACCAGAGACAAGGAGCCTCGATGGTTTCCTCATTTCTGTCGCTCACTAGCAAGTGTCTGGCTGTGGATTTATTTTTATTCTTCTTGCTTGGCATCAGGAATATATTCCAGTCTCAAAATTCCCATCATTTTCTAATACTGACATTTCAACTTTTGCTTTTCTTTTATTTCCTCCTATCCACCCCAAACTTGCTTTATATACATGTTGGAATTTTTCAATCTTCCCTTATATATTATAATTCTTCTTTCATTTATTTTCCTTTTCCCTTTTTTTCTGGTTTCTGGAAAATTCCTCAGTGTTATTTTCTGATTCACTAGTTTTCTTACACTGTGTCCAATCTAGATTTTATTCCATATATTGAACTTAAACATTTTTTAAAGGTTCTGATTTACTTTGTTTCAAGGGTTCTGATTTGTTTTTTTTTTCATATACGTATTTTATTTCTGACTATTTTGCATCATATTTTGATGATTCTTTTTTAGGCATATTATTTCCTCTTCTGTCTCTACGTGGAGTCTTAACTTACTATAAATTCTTTTTCTTATTCTTTTATTGTTTTAATTTCCTATGGAGTGAATTACTATTCCAATTGTTGACATTATTGGCTGTCTTTCCTGGTGCTAGTTTTGGACATGTGTTTTGTAATTTTAAAGCTATTTAATAGTTTTTCAGGCTGTGTGTAGTAGGAAATTTTATTTTTATTATATTTTTTATAAATTTTATTATATTTTGCATTTTATTTGCCTGCACACTCACCACTTTCTGACTCTCAGTACTATGGTTGCCACCAGATTTCCCCATTTAGAATTGGGTTCCTTATTGGTTCCTTGTGGCTCCTGCCCCTTTGCCTTTACATCCTGCTTCTAATCAGTGGCTAGCGTGGCTAGGGCCTGGTGGTCAAATGTTTCTCTGCCTCTCCAAACATGGAATTTATTTATTATTTTATTAGTTGATTTTATTTTTTTAAATAAATGACAGCGGAATGCATCACAATTCTTATTACACATATAGAGCACAATTTTTCATATCTCCTTTTGTATATAAAGTATGTTGACACCAATTCATGTCTTCATACATGTACTTTGGATAATGATGTCCATCACATTCCACCATCATTGTAAACATGGAATTTACGATGAGCGCAGCTTCCAGCGACAGTTGGAAGTTGTTCTTTTCTACTCATCGGGTGGTTTTAACTGAGCCTGGCCCCCGAGTTTCACCTCATGTGGGGATTGTGGTGATGTTAATTGAGCTGAGCTCCAGTTGCCTCTCCTGTTTTGGGGAGCTGGGGCAGCCTCCACGGTGAGTTCCATCTCCATTCTGCATTTATTTTCTGTCTTTGGTCCTTGAAGATGACTAAAAGTACATCCCTACCTTAGTCCTGTCTCATTTCTTAGGGAAAAGCTTACTCTTCCTCTTTCTTCTGTTTTAAACTTTCATAGAGCTCATATCTAGTAATAGACTTAAGTGTGGGGTTTTTATGATGTCCTCTCCTGCATGCCATGACCTTGGCGTTCCTTCAGTTCCTGTTTATTTATGTTGGCCAGCATGGCCTCGGGTACTGTCCTTCCTTCTCTGTGTTCTCCTCTGTTTCTGGGATACTCCCAGCCTCCTCCAGTCTGCTGCTTGTTCTGTTTTCTCTGTGTTAACAACTGGCAACATAGATGTTTTTCAGCCTGGCTGTTTCCATTTGTAGGTTACAAAACCATCTCAAAGTTTTCATATCAAAACCAAGTCTCTGATTCTCCTCCAACAATCTTCCCAACCTTGACAAATAACATCTCCATTTATCCAGTTACCAAGGCCCAACACTCATCCTTGTATATTCTCTTTTTTGCACATTCCATATCCTATTCCTTAGCAAATTCTGCCAGGTCTACCTTCAAACTCTATCAAGTTTTCACTCTTTATTGTTATTTACAAGGTGTTAATGGCCTCTATTTAACTCGTTCTCCTATTTGGTTTTATATATCCTCTGTTAAAAAAACAAAACAAGCAAACAAAAAAAAAATTCTGAAATTTACCTTTCCAACATGGAATGTTGAGAGCCACAGCCGAAGGGGCCCCAGCAAACTTCCAGCTGCCAGCAAACTTCCAGCTGCCGGCTGATGATTGGCTCACAGCGGCCCCAGCAACATCTCCTGTATGCATTGTGAACTATCTGTTGGTGCAGCGACTTGTGGTAGTGTTGGGGTATTTTTGCT
The DNA here is from genome assembly GCF_021218885.2 of Marmota monax. Lineage (NCBI taxonomy): Eukaryota > Metazoa > Chordata > Mammalia > Rodentia > Sciuridae > Marmota > Marmota monax. The sequence continues at coordinate 41,088,602 of NW_026693571.1, forward strand.
GATGATGTCATTGGTGGTACAATTTTTCAAAAAGGAGCCGTCAATTGGCTTGGTGTATCTTCCTCCCTTCTGCTTGTCATGATCGTCCAGCTAAAATTTGGGGGCCAACAGAGGTGAGGCAAAAAACCTCACCCCCCCGCTGGTACAAAGACCTCTCCACAGGTGTGGCTGTACACTGGACCGGTAGTCAGTGACGGGTAAGATCCAATTGCAGTGGTACCAACCTAAGGACCATATGTACTATTGGACAACCTAAGGCAGGCACGGTCCCTAAGCCACATGCTTGTTGTTTAAACAGAGAGGGGGAGATGTTGAGAGCCACAGCTGAAGGGGCCCCAGCAAACTTCCAGCTGCCAGCAAACTTCCAGCTGCCGGCTGATGATTGGCTCACAGCGGCCCCAGCAACATCTAGCTGATTGGCTCCTCGGCCCCAGCAACATCTAGCTGATTGGCTCCTCTGCGGTGATGCTCATTGGGCTGTTTCCCTGCCCTTTCAGACCACGGAGCTGCTCATTGGGGGACTTTTTTGGCTCCGCCCACGTGACCCAGCCAATCGGCCTCAAGAGCAGGAGGATTGTGGGAGGTGGAGAGAAGCTTGTGTGGGAGAGAGAGGCTTGTGGAAAGCCGGTGGTGGCAGTTGAGGCTCTGAGGGTTTTTCCTGAGAGGCTGTTTTGTTTGGCGTGTGTGGTTCTAAAAATAAAGTTAGTTTCTTTTGACAAGTGGCTCCTGATTGTGCCCAGCCAGACTGCGGCAATGGAAAGAGACCCAAGAGGAAGGGAAAGATATGAAAGTGAGTACTCTCTGGGGTCAGGCCTGGGCATTGTTTCACGTCTTTTACATTTAATTCATTTGGCCTGACCACGGGGCTTTGAGCTTAATTATTATTATCATCTATATTTTATCTGAAAAACCTTAGCCAGGCAAGTTAATTAGCTGGGATCAAGAACTCAATTTGCTAGAACTCAGGACCCTTAGTTTTAAAACCAAGAATATCCTTGGAAAACCAGAGTAAGCTGGTTACCCAAAGCCTAAGGTCAGTGACTAGCAGGTAAAGAACCCTGGGCAAGAACCCAGACCCATCTGAGCATAGAGTCTTTCTTCTCCCAATGATGCTATATTGTCTTAATTAGACAAATATGGGGGAAAAAGCTTGATTGAGAGAGTAGGTAAAAGGTAAAGGCATGAAAAATTCACAGAGGGCAAATAACCATTTCCAGAAAGAAATTTTGTCTGGGGTAATTGTGTATCATCAGGAGTCAGGAGATCAGAAATCTGGTTCTAGTTCATTCACAAACCCAATGTAAATTTAAAATCACATCCCTGTGTTGCTCTTTCTGTACCTGTAAAATGAGGGGCTAATCAGATGACTCCTAAGATGCTTTCCAATTTTAAATGATATTATTTGAAGCTGTCCCTTAAATATAAACTTTCCAAAACCATTTCAAAGCCTGTAAAATTAGTTTTCTCAAGGTCACTGAGAAAAAAGAAAACTGAAAGTAGAAGTCAGGATTTGCAATATTTCATAATGTGCTCAATTTCTAGATCTGGCTCTTTAACATCAGTTGGTATTTTTGCACAAAGCATAATTCTATTGGAGCGGTTTAGCAGTGTTGGCCTTTAATTTATTTTTTTTAATTTGTTACAATTAACTTTATAGTGTTTTCATTGTTGTCTTTAAATGTTTACACAGTGTCCCAAACATCTCAGCAGGGGACTGCTTTATAAATCAAGTTTTCACTCTTTATTGTTATTTATAAGATGTTAATGGCTTCTATTTAAGGCTCCTGTGATTAATAGCTGAGAGAATGTAGTTTTAGACCAGCCCTGTTTTCATCTGTGAAAATCACAAGGAAAAGAGAGTCATAACATGCCACAGTTATCACTGAAGGCATAACACCGCATGCGTGATGTGGGGATTTTCATAAGCCATTTGGATAACATTTCTGCTACAGTGGAGTGACTAGGACACAAGGCACTAGTACCCTCGTTTGTTCATGAATACATGTATTCTTAATGATGGGTTTCTAACCAAATTCTCAGAAATAAAATTTTATAAGATATAGCTTCTAATATTTTAACATTTGATGCAAGAAAAGCTGCACTTTCTCTGTTACTTCCACTCTGGCCCTTTCTCCCGGCATCTGAAAGCTGAATTCAAAGACTGAAATGGGAATTTGGGGTGAGAAAAATGTGGAATAATGTGAACTTTTTTCAGACTAGTTGTTGGTTTGTGTGAGTATGTGTGTGTTTCTCTAGCACTCACTCAGGACCAAAGTAATGAGCTTCTTATCTCATTTCTATAATTGTGGTCTTCCTATCAAGATAACTAGATGGATAAAATTTAACAAGCAAAGTCCATTAGCCACAGTGCAAAAATTCATGATTGGTTATAAGGACATTTCAGTAGTAGTCTGAGAAAGCCTAGAAAGTTGTAAAACTTTAGGATTTCCTTGCAGGAATTCAAATCATTTTTTCTTATGGGTTATTTATTACGTGGCTTACTGTGTACTTGATCTTAAGGAAGACATACAGGAAATTTTAAAAACTAGTTTCTTCCCTGATGGGGCTTATAATCTAGCACCAATATTGATGGCTTTTAGCAAAGATCTATGCTTCATATTTGTTTTGGTGGTAAAAAGAAATGTAATGACTAAGGTAGTGTTTTCAGTTTTAATGTGTCACATTGAAAAATTAATGTACTATAATATTGTTATTAAGTAAATTATAATTGATGTATGACATTTTAGAAAACTGCACAGTTCCTATAAGTGTGCAGCTTTATGCATATTTACAAAGTGAACACATCATGAAACCACCATCCCATAGAGAGAGAGCAATAACAGACCCTGGTGAACTCACCTGACATATTACACTTCCCAGAGGTTGACATTGTCTTGTTTTCTATTGTTATTAATATAGTAACAGTAGACACAAGATTCTGCTTATGTTTTAACTTTATTTTAGCTAATGACCCTAGGACTTCTTTCTTTCAAGGGTATGTGTGAGATCATTTATATCTGTGTACAGCAATTCATTCTCATGGCTATAAAATATCCATTGAGTAAATAAAATGACAATTATTTACCATTATTCTGCTGTCAGTGGACCTTTGGTTTGCTTCTAGTATTTAGATATTATATCCATCTCATATGTGTCATTTAGTAAATGCTATTAAGACTTTGTGCTGGGATTCAGAGGATTGGGTCTCAGTTATAGATTTGGTTTTTGAATTAGTTGCCAATTAGTTTCCCAAAGATTACAAATGTACACTCCTTGAGATAGTAAATGAGTATTTCAGTAGCTCTGTGTCCTCATGGACTCTTGATTTTTTAAAAAAATATTTTTAGTATTTTTGTAGATGGACACAATGCCTTTATTTTATTCATTTATTTTTATGTGGTGCTGAGGATCGAACCCAGTGTCTCATACTTGTGAGGGAAGTGCTTCACCACTGAGCTACAACCCCAGCCCTACTCTTGATGTTTTTAAAAAGCCATTTGTTTGGGTGTGAGATGGTTGTCGTTTTATTTTGTGTGTCTTGGATGACAAATGGGTTTTGAGTATCTTTTCACATGCTTATTTCTCTTTGGAACACCCCCTTTACAAAGTGACTATTCCAGTCTTTTGCCTATTTTTATATTAGGTTATCTATCTTTTTCATTGATTTGTAAAAGTTATGAATTGGTGTGAATATACTTTGTATAGAAACAGAGATATGAAAACTTGTGCTCTATATGTGCAATAAGAATTGTAATACATTCCGCTGTCATATATAAATAAAAAAAAGAAATCATGCAAAAAAATTATTTGCATTGTATATGCTATGTTTGTGTGTATTATTTTGAATGATAAGGGGACTAAAATTCAGTTTTCAAGTCCCTTGACCAGTTAAATCTCTTAACTCAGGAATGGTTCCACCTATGACACTGATTGTGTGCACCCCTGTACCCCCACCAAGTTATTCCACTTAGCCACTGTGGATGATAGACTAATCTCCCCAACCCCAGCCCACCATTAACTGTTGATCTTTGATTCTCAGTGATCTTTAGGGTACATGTTCATTATTGACAAATCATATTTTATGTGTTGCTCTATCAAACACTAAAATAAGATCACAGAAAAACTGCATGGCTTATTGAATATGGCTCTGAAGGGTCAGTTTTCTTTCATTTAGAGAGGTAAAGTTGAAAAGAATATTTTTTAACTAAGCAGAGTCTTTGAGAGAATTTTAAAGCATCATGGGAGAATGTTCTTAGTTAAGCACCTCTTTCTTAATGAATTGATAATTGAAATAAAGTGAATTCTTTTGTGATTTAAAGATTTAAAAAAATTTTTTTTGTATGAGTAGGAGTATTTGGGGTATCTCAAGTTAATGTGTGTCTATGCTTGACCACAGTGGAATAGACAAAAACGTCTGTTTTATGAAACCGTTAAGTCTGATAGCTGGAAAGCACCGGTGAGATAACTTCTCTGTGTTGGGGTTGGGATTAGGTGGGAGTAAGAATCGGCTCAGGGGCGGCTCTGTGACCCTGTCCAATCAGAACAGCTGTGCATTCTGTTCATCAGTTCTCACTGCCTTCTGAGAATTCCCTTAAACCTGGGCTGAAGCTGTGATTGTCACACCTTGTGTCTATTTTAAAATCCTTCCCTTACAGTTGAGGAGGTAGGACTCAGAAGTTAAGTGGTCTGGCCCAGATCACACCTTTGGCTGTGGCAGGAGTGGGACTGAAATCTGAGTTTTCTCTTGCCATGTGGTTTGTGTTAAGTGGGACTGGGCAGCCCAAAGATTCATTATGTCCCTTTCCTTCCCACCTCCTTGCTCTGGATAAGAAATTAACCCGAGTGACTCAGAGAATCAGAGGGTGGTGTCTGCCACAGGAAAAAGGTGTTATTCAATATTTGCTGATGTTGCTCCCAGCCCCTGGGCTCCCATCTTACCTGATACTCATGGTCACAAATTGATACAGTATCATCTTTCCATCTCATTTTATAGCTCTCTGAATATAATTTATTCAAATTTTGACTGTGTGATTATAAATCTTTCATTCTTCTGTCATCTAGTGTACCTTTACCCATTTTAGGCACCTGTTATTGCCTCTGTTTTATTGGTCCTAGTGGATACTTGTTCTGTTTTGGTTTTTGTTATTGTTTGGGTGTGTGGTGGTCTCCAAAACTTCATATGTGAGACAACACAAGAACATTCAGAGGTGAAATGGTTAGATTATGAGAGTAGTAACTTAATCAGTGGATTAATCCGTTGATATGGATTAGCTGGGTATTAACTGTAGGCAAGTAATAGCTGGAGGAGGTGGATCACTGAGGTTTTGTCCTTGGTGAATGACAACTCCTTCCTGTTTGCCAGGCCCAGAGCTGTTTTCCTCCACCCAGCCCTCCTACCACAACGTTCAGCCTCACCTTAGGGACAGAGCTGTGGAGCCAGCCATCTATGGACCAAGACCTCCAAAACCATAACCAAATTAAACCTTTCCTCCTCTACATTGTTGATGTCAGGTCTTTTGGTCACAGCAACACGAAGCTGACTAAAGCAGTTTAGTTCCTTGCTCTCTTTCTCTTTTCTTCTTCCCAGTGTTTGATACCATCAGATCTTCTGGTCAGAGGGACAGAGAGAGAGAGAGAAGCCAGTCAGGAAGCCAATCTGGAAAATGGCCTACTTAAGTGTCCTTGTTGACTTGAAGAAAAATAAAGTAGAGGGGGGCTCATGCTTCATACAAGGACAGATCCTGGGAGGGAGGTTCCAGAAGCCACAACTCGAGAGCAGTGGCAAGAGCTGCAACAAGAGACATGAGATCCAAACGAATTTCCTTGGTATTCTGCTCCAGAGCTACAAAGGAAATGGGAAACTTGAGAGGGACAGAGGAGAGGCAGGAACCTTGACCATGCAGTTGATTTCTGGGATTTGGCACCACTGCTTTTCAGCATAGTGTATAAAAGCAGTGTGGGTTTAGCATCTAATGGGGCCTGGGGAGTCCTTTCTCCCAACAGCTTTATTATGCAAACGATGAAACTGAGGCCAAGACAGGTCAAACTAGGGCCCTTGAATCAGCTGTGGGTGGAATTGTGGAATGACAGCTCTGTGCTTTTCATCCATATTTACTCAGTGGCACGAGAGAAGAGACCACCAGGCAGGAGGCTAGGGTTTATTCTCATTGCAGTTAGAAGCCATGGAAGGGAAGTGATCTCATTCACATTAAGAAGGTTGACTCCTGCTGTGTGAAGAATGAATAGGGAAGGGGTGGAAAGAGAGCAGTTAGGAGGCTGTTTCAGGGGTCTGAATATGAAGCAATTGTATCTGGAAGATGCAGGTGTATTTTGAAGTTCATCTATCTAGAAAACTTGGTGGATGGTATGGGAAGTGAAAATTTGAAGGAATCAAAGGTTCATGACTTGAGCAACTGGGTAGATATAGGGACAGTTTCTCAAGAAATAGGAAGGAGTGAAAGTGTGATTGAAGGTTAGGAGGGTTGTGGGAAGGAACAATGAGGAGAAAGTTTGAGCTTGAAAATAAAGATTTGCTCTCATTTGCCCTAATATCAAATGCTGAAACTTCCTGTCCATCCCTGGAGAGTGGTTCATTTTTCTGCATTCTGCTGCAAACCACAGGGCAGTTCTTTGCCACCAGGATACTTAATTCATAAAGGATACTATGTTAGCTTTCTGTTGCTGTGACAAAATACATGAGATAATCAGATAAGCAACGTATAAAGAGGAAAGATTGATTTTATACTTTCAGAGGTTTCTCTTCATGGTTAGTTGGCTCTGGAGAGAGAGAGAGAGAGAGAGAGAGAGAGAGAGAGAGAGAGAGAAAAGAAGAAGAAGAAGAAGAAGAAGAAGAAGAAGAAGAAGAAGAAGAAGAGAGAAGAGAAGAGAAGAGAAGGAAGAAGGAGAATAGGGAGAGAAGAAGGAGGAGAAAGAGAGAGAGAAAGGAGCTGTGATCCCAATATTTATCTCCTTCAAAGGCATGCTTCTAATGACCTAACTTCCTCCCACCAGGCCCCACTTCCTATAGGTTCCATCATTCCCAACAGTGCCAATGGAGTGGGGACCAAGTCCTCAACATGTGGGATGTTTTAGAGGACATTTAAGATGCAAATTATAGTAGACACCATGATAAAGTCTTATCAGTTGTCTAGTTTAGGAAGGTCAACTAAGAAGATAAAATACAAAATGTTTTTCACTTCTGCTTGTCTTTATACACATAAAAATGGAATTAGAAATTCTTAGCATCCTTGTAACCCAGTTTAGGGGAGCCTTAAGTTGCATCTACTGATAGAGAAAGGTGAAGGGACATTTTTCTAAATGTGCTGAAAGAGGCCTGAGGAGGAAGGGCATCCCTGACCAGCGTGCTGTTGCCATAATTACTCATTCCACAAATATTTTATGAGGTACTTCTGCATGCTGGGCCCCATTCCAGGCACTGAGAGTATAGCAGGGAGGAAAACAGTCCTTGCCCTTATGGAAGCAACATTCCAGAACAGTGGATATGTCAAAAAATGTCCTCAAATGGATTAGTTCATTGTCCATAACAGCAGCAGGAAGTCTAACCCTGTTTCAGACACAGGCGCTGCTTGCTGTCCCCAGGACCACAGGTGTTCTCAGCCCATGCATCTGCTATGCTGTTTCCTTTACCTGCCTGCCTTCTGTGTTCCTCCTAGGGAGGGGCGGTCTCACCTACTCAGGGCTGATTTTTAGTGCCACAGGCGTGTGCTGGCTTGTGTCTGGTTGATGCCCTTGCTTGCACTACTGCCCCTAGGCCCTGCCTTCCAGGTGTGTGGCTCAGTCCCCACTTTCAGCCCTTGCTGGTGTCATTGACCTTTGAACTTGTGCTGCTCATGGGTTTATAGCACCTACTTCCCAGGGCTCAGAGACTTTCTTATGACATCTGGAGTATAGTTGTATCTTGATTTTAAAGCTTGACCATAATTTTGCCTTTTCTTCCAAAATAGATGGAAAGCCCTTTCAACTCAGGTACCAGATATGCATTTATTTATGGATCAGTGCATCAGGAGGGGCTCAGAATCTCATAACTGTCTGCATGGTCTTAAAGTGGAGAGGGACCCTGTGTCCTGACAGTCTGGGTCACTGTGCTCATCTATCTCTAAGCAATTCTACCCTTTGCAGCCTTCTTCCATCCCCATCTCCTGTCTCGGAGTTTCGCCCATCACCTTGGGTTTGTGAGGGCATTACTATGACAGCACCCCTTAGGATGCTGGACTAGTTTTCTGCATTAGAAGGACAGTGGGATGTCTTGCTGCCAGACAGTTTAATACAGGATGACACTCCTGGCACACCGAATTAAAGTAAAGGAGCCAACAGCCCCAGAGAAGAGCCCATTTCTATGGAGATTAATACAAGACAACGACAGAGCACATTTTTAATTTATTTTTTCTTGTATTTAAATGTAAGAAGACACTAATTAAGCCAAACCAGGAGATGACTTCTGATGGTTAATTGCTGAGGGAGGTGCTGTATTTTAATTTATCCAGGTTTATTTGCCGAACCAGACAGACAAGGTACATGTTCTGTGCCCTTGCCCATGTTATGATGCTGATGATTTGAGAATTATCTTTTTGGATGTCTTAGATTTGTTATTTTAAAACTATAACTACAGTAATTTCCCTTCTTTGGGGAAGAAGCTGCAGCAAAGTGTAATCCCCTAAGAGTTAGACTTTCCTAGGTCAAAACCAGCTTATGTGTTTACTCAAATAATACCCAAATTATTGAACAGGTCTTGAGTACTCCCCCCATAATTTGTTGGCTGAATCAGACAACTGAATCTTCTACTGACAGGTTGAGAACAATAAGCTTCATGGGACTTTTTAAAGCATTAGTATCCCTGTTTGAAATTATTATTTAAAACGTGAGTATGTAGTAGTATATATCAGTGTAATGACTCCCTGGCTATAGAGACCACATTTGATGTGTCTTGGATGAAACTTTGAAGGTAATGCCAATGTAAACTGTAGGAGCAAGGGCTCAGCTCTTTGAGCTCATTATTCTGCCCTTTTTTGAGCACCTCCAGAATCCCACCACTGAGCTGGGGTGCAAGGCAGGAGCTCACTCCTCTGGACATTTGAATCTTTGGAAAGCTTCAAGAAATGCACCTGCCTAGGCTTCACTCTAGACTTTGATACTTTATTAAAACCTTTTCAGTTGATTTTGATGTTCATCTAGGGTTGAGGACTATTGGTATAAAGTCTAATTTTGTTTCCAAGGCAATTGAAATCTCTTTGGGAATATTGGTCTTTTGTATATAGCAGTCACTTTGTCTTTTTATCTTCTTACACAAGTGCATATAAATTTTAAGGGAGGTGCATGGACAACACAGCTGGAGGCCCAGGTGACTGACATAACCCTATGCTCAAAGGCAGGAACACATAAGGTGTGTGCCAGGTATTAATTGGATTTAAGTTGGAAAATAATGAAACATCTGAGGCAGTCTACCTTTATAAAGAAAAGAGACTTATTTAGCTTACAATTTTGGAGGATAAATGGGTGCTAGCTTTGGCCCAGCTCAGGTGAGGGCCCTCTTGGTTAAATCACATCCTGGTGGAAGTGCATGTGAAAGCAAGAGATCACATCTTAGAAACAGGAAGCCAGAGAGGAGGAGTGCCAGGATCCCTTCAGATGGCATGCCTCCAGTAGAACTAAGGACCTCTCACCAGGCTGCACGGTGGGAGGTCATCCCCACAGGAAGGACCCAGCTTTTAGCACTTGAACCTTAGCAGGACACATCCGAACCACAAAACAGGCTATTCGGAACCAGTAAGGTGCAGAGCCCTACCTGGTGATGGCATTAATGTTATTGCCTTTGGAAGGGGGAGGCACTGAAGGTTTTAGAGCAGAAGAATGAAGTGTAAACAAGGTGTTCATTGTTCATCCTCTTTATTTGTGAGTGAAAAGAAATAGCTAAAAATAAACATTCCTTATCACTGAATGACTTAAAGTAACTGTGTTTAAGGACTTGGAGATCAACCTTCAGAAAGATCGCCTTCACAGCCCGTGATGGCTTCTGCAGAGACTGAGCCTGAAAAAGAGAAAGGTGAGTATTGATGCTTACCTAATTACTTGGTGCATGGCACATGGCGCTCCAATTGTTTTAAAGAATCTTGTCTTTAATTAATAGCTTGCTGAGTTCTGTACTTCCACACCTTACATTACTTTTATTTAAATATCACAACTTCTGAGAGATTTGTAACAACTTTTAGTTTAGTATGTTGTCCAGTGTGTTATTCACCAGTCAATATGCAGTGCTTGAAATGTGGCCAGTGAAACTAAGAAAATTAATATTTAATTTAATATCTTAAATTGAAAATGGATAATTCAGTTATTGGAAAACTTTTAAGTGTGTTTGAAGCCTATCTTGATTATATGAATCTGCTTTTTCAAGTGAATATTTTGTAAAATCAAAATACAGATGAAATATTTCTGATAAAAATTTAGCATCTGAATTGATACGTTGTATGTGAAAAACACATACAGGATTTCGAAATAGAACCAAAAAACAATGTAAAATATCTCATTAATTTTGAATATTGATTAATGTTGAGAGCATATTTAGACATATTTTATTAAAATATAATATTTTACATTTTTTTGAATATTGAATATTGATTAATGTTGGCAATATATTAGGGCATATTTTATTAAAATATATTTTATTAAATATAATAATAGCTATGTTATTAAAATTAATTTGAATTTTTACTTATTTTTTCACTTATTTTTAGTATTTTAGAAAATTTTAAATTACATACAAATTACGTATGCAGCTCACATTATTATTATTTTTTTCTATCTTCATTGGGGCATCATGGATGAATAAAATTTGTAGACGTTTAAGGTGTTCAGCATGATGACATGATGTTTAGCTATACGTACCCATTGTGAAATTATTACCACAGTCAAGCTAATTAACATATCTGTTGCCTCACGTAGTTGTGTGTGTGTGTGTGTGTGTGTGGAGAATACTTTGGTTTACTCTTATCAAATTTCAAATATAGAATCCATTATGAACATTATATTCCTATTAGAATTGATCTTGATTCGGCAAACAGTCCTAAATTTAGGGCTAGGTAGCATGCCTGAGAAACCTGGAGCGCTGGGCATAAAGCTGAGACTATTACTCTTCTGTTAGGGCCTCCATTAGTGTATGGTACTGCCACCTGGCATCTGTCCAGTGCTAACAATGTAGTGCTGTGAGGATCACTTCTGCTATTTCTGCATTTGGAAAATACAGCAAAATTTTAAAGCTAGAAAGGGTGGGAAGGGAAGAAGATCCAGAAAGCAGAGGAGGAATGTTCTCAGTTTCATTTTGCCTTCAGGTCATGCCCACAATTACTTAAATCATATTGGAAGTCACAATGCTATGAACTTGGAATTCCCCTACTTTTCTTAGCAGCCTGCCCCCAGTCTGAGAAATAACAGAGGTTTTACTTATTTATTTATTTTTTTGGTGGGGGGGGGATGTAAAATCTCTCTAGGTAGGCAGGGAACCTATTGATCATTTTTGTTGCCAAGAAGGTAAGATACATTGCTACAGATGACCAGGGAAAATAGGAGGGAGAGTAAGGAAAAATGCGTCTCAGATGCCCTCAATATGGAACTGAAGAGTTGGACCTTGACTCAGAATGTATTGTGAGAAAAAATGGTTCAATATGTGATTTGGGACATTACTATATGCTCCTTGAAATTTGAGTTTCACTTGTTTAACATTGTTTGAAAAGAAATAATTCATGTCTTGTTTTTCTTTTTTTGAACTCAGGGACACTTGCCCACTGAGCCACATCACCATCCTATTTTGTATTTTATTTAGAGACAGGGTCTCACTGAGTTGCTTAGCACCTCACTTTTGCTGAGGCTGGCTTTGAACTTGTGAACCTTCTGTCTCAGCCTCCTGAGCCGTTGTCTCAGCCTCATATCTTCTTTTACATGTGAAAAGAATTGTATATAAATTATTTAATTTGAAGTTTTAATTCAAAGAGCTTCTATTCACTTTCCAGCATTAAACAGATACATGAGGTGGGATGGAAAGGGAGAGAAAAGGGAAATTGCATGGTAATGGAGGGAGACCCTCATTGTTATACAAAATTACATATAAGAGGTTGTGAGGGGAATGGGAAATTAAACAAGGAGAGATATGAATTACAGTGGATGGGGTAGAGAGAGAAGATGGGAGGGGAGGGAGGGGGGATGGTAGAGGATAGGAAAGGTAGCAGAATACAACAGTTACTAATAGGGCATTATGTAAAAATGTGGATGTGTAACCGATGTGATTCTGCAATCTGTATTTGGGGTAAAATTGGGAGTTCATAACCAACTGGAATCTAATGTATGAAATATGATATGTCAAGAGCTTTATAATGTTTTGAACAACCAATAAAAAAAATTAAAAAAAAAAAAAAAAAAAAAGAAATATGGTTAGTGATCTTAGTTTCAACTTCTCTCCTGTCTGGCTTCTCCCTGCTTCAGCTTCTCCCCTCTCCATAGCTCCTCCTGCCCCTACACCAGGATAATTCTGACCTCTTCTACCCTCTGAACTGGCTAAAAACACAGGTTCTTTTTGAAGATGTCTTTGAAAAGAGATCTTTGTGTTTATGCACTTATACCCAAAGTTTTGTTGATTTGTTTTTTACCTGTTGGGTGTTATGTTATTTTTAGCCAAGAAATTCTTTTCTGCAAAATACAAGTTTGAAAGAGCTCACATATGTAAAACAGAGAGGGTCTGAACTGCTCTGATTGAAAGAAGGAAGAGCCCCCAAGGCACATGAAATTAATGAAGCACAAACTTAAAACCACAGCCTTATCCTGGATTTGATTCACTGTGTTACTTCTCTTGGGATATTTCTGATTTACCTTATCTCTAATAATGCAATGTAAAGTGTTATCTCTTTAAAGAGAAATTTCTACATTAGTGAGCTGGCTGGTAGTGATTTACACTGTCCTCTATTATACCATGTTTCTTGCTGAAGTTCATTTCTTAACAATTTTTTTTTTGGGGGGCACTAGACTGTTAAGCACCTAGAGAGTAAAAATAGCTAGCTATCTTTATCTTACATATTTTGGGTCATTTAGCACTAAAAAGCACTTAACTCTAAGTAGGTGCTTAATGAATATACCTTGAACCCAGCTCCCACTGTACCTGAGGGGAAGCTTTTCTAACACCTGTGAAATCAGTCAGGCATTTACTCTGATAACACACACATTGATGGCCTTATCCATGTGGCCATACACCTTTGGTTAGGGTTATCTTCTTAGCAAATTTTTGTGAAACACTCTGGAGAACACAGTCTTTTAATGGGAAGAATGGAAACCCTCTGAATGTGGCCAGTTATTTGCTATGGTTATGAAAAACACATGCTTGCAAGCCCCTGGGTCTTTTTGGATACAGACAAGATTTGCTGAATGATTATAATCAAGAAATGGCTCATTCCCTGTCAGAGTTTCCATGACTACATTTTCTTTCTGTATCTTCAGTTCAAAGATTTACTGGAACTATACAGAGCCCTTAAAACAGTTGATGAACTATCATTGCAATAACATTAAATGGATGATATATGAAGAATGAGTTTTCCTTCAAAGAGAAAATAAATGTAAGAAATTATTTTAGGCTATTGAAAACTTTAGGATTAGAAGTACTCACCTTTTCTTTCTCTATGGAAACATTAATATTTGCACTCACTTGTAAGTCAGCTTAATATAATCATTTCGGTGTCTTCATGAACTTTATAATTAAGCATTTGTTATTGCTTATGATGATTTATTCTCTCTCTCTCTCTCTCTCTCTCTCTCTCTCTCTCTGCAGTGCTGAGCATTGAACCCAGGGCCTTGCACATGCTAGGCAACTGCTGTTTCAGAGTTATATCCTTGATTTGGGGATTTAGTAATTTGAAGAATCCCAAGGATGAAGAGATTTTATTATCTGTGAACACATTTATCATTAATTTTACATAAGAAGAACTGTGATATGAGTTTATTCAAACTAAATTAGAAAAATAATCTTAAAATAATCATTCTGGTGATGTGTATTTACAAATAAACAAAGGATTAAGTGCAGTTGTCTTAATGGAGAAGGAGCAGACACTGGTGACTTCCTTTTAATACTTTCAGTTAAAATGTGAACTTGAATGCATAAAAGCTGCTAACTAGGGCTGGGGATATAGCTCAGTTGGTAGAGTGCTTGCCTCTCATGCACAAGGGCCTGGGTTCAATCCCCAGCACGTGAGGGGGGAAAAAAAAAAGCTGTAAGTTTAATGCTCATCCCGTTGTGAACAAAGAAACAGAAGCCTCAGAGCTTCCCAACAGGATGGATCCTCACGATCAGAATTGTTTAATTTCTCATAACTTTAGATTCAATTGTTGGATATATACATATCTGTTTTAGTCAGCTTTTTTGTTGCTGTGACTAAAGGACCTGACTAGAACAATTGTAGGGGAAGAAAGGTTTATTTGGAGGCTTGTAGTTTCAGAGGTCTTAGCCCATAGAAGGCCGGTTCCATTCCTTGGGGCTCCAGGTGAGGCTGAACTTCATGGCAGGAAAGTGTGGCCGAGGGAAGCAGCTCACACCATGATCAGAAAGCAGAGAGAGAAAAAAATTCCACTCTCCAGATACAAAATATATACCCCCTAGACATGCCCCCAATGAACCTCCTCCTCCAGCCATACCTCACCACTTCGATTACCACTCAGTTAATCCCTATCAAGGGATCAATTCACTGATTGGGTTAAGACTCTTACGACACAATCATTTCTCCACTGAACCATCTTGCATTGTCTCACATGTGAGCTTTTGGAGGACATTTAGGACATTTAAACCATGTCTATATCCGTGGACATTATGAAGAAACAACCCTGGCATTGCCCTTGCTAAGCCATGGCAATATGAATTATCTTGTGCCACCTTGGGAATTTAACCCTTTTCTTCAGGGCTTTATTTTTGGTACTGGAGATTGAACTCAGGGGCTTCAACACTGAGCAACACCCCTAGTCCCTTTTTTATATTTTACTTAGAGACAGGGTCTCTCTGAGTTGCTGAGGCTGGCTTTGAACTTGTGATCCTCCTGCCTCAGCCTCTGAGCTGCTGGGAGGTACAGTGCACCAGTGCTCCTGCTTCAAGGCTAATTTTTGATGTCAGAAGAAAATCTGAACAGCTGCCTCAGCACCCAAAATGACAACAAGGATTCAGGGTCGCCTGCCTGGGATCAGCGTGTCCACCCGCTGTCTGTGGAGCTGCTTCAAGAACTGTGCACAATTGCTACACTCTGACCATGGATGTCTGTCTCTGCTCTTTTATGAACAATATTAAGGCCTCATTCCATTCAAGACTCTGGTGCCTGCTGTATGGGTTCGCTGAGGCAGGACCTCAAAGAGTCAGAATCTGCTGGTTGGCCCCAAGAAGGCCATTAGGGTTGTCAGAGTGGAGCTGAGCTTCTCCATGGTTCATAGAGGACCAGTGGCCCTTTTGGGTGGGGAAATTAGGCACACAGATCAACAGAGCCCAGCTAGGAAGAAAATGGTATCTTGGGAATTGAACTCCTCTGTCAACAGCTAATTTTTACTTACTACTGGGAAAATCAGAACAGCTGCATCAGCACATTAAATGACATCAAGGGTGCCGGAGTGCAGGCTTAAAATGCAAATGTCAGTGAAATGTGAGCATTTCACTAGAGTGGCCAGCCAAGTCTCAGAGGAGTCTCCAGTGCCCTAGCAGGGAGTAAATGGCATCAGGAAAAGTGGCAGATGTGTGGAAAAAAAGCAGCATGTGACTCGGAAGACCAAAGCCTCTGCAGGCTCCCAGCACAGCTGTATGGCTTCAGAAGTCACTAATGCCCTCTGCCTCTCAGAGCTTTGCCTGTAAATGAAGACCAGATCATCTCTAAGTTCTTGGAGGAAATTATAGGTTTTTTTTATAAAGCTATATTTAAAAAAAAATGGTGACTTAACATTTCATTATATAGCTTGTCCTGTGCATGACTCATGACCATATTGCAATTAATTGTAATTAAAATAATTGTTAGGGAGGTTTGATTACTAAGAAGGGAATGGAAAGAGGAAAGGAGTGTTGTGAGACGAAGAAAAAGAGGACGAGTTGTGGAGCCACACCTGGGAATAGCGCACTGTCTCTACGCCAGGGAGGAGGTGTCCTGGCTAGAGGCCTCCTCAGAGTGGAGTTGGATTTTAGTTGAAACTTGATGAAACTGACGTTCTCCTTTCTGAACTCCTGTATATTCCATGTGAGGACAGTGCATCTTATGGCTCCAAATTGTGAAATGCATATAGATTTTGTGATTTGCACGTGAGTTTGTGCTGCATTGTATTGTTAATGACTTAAAAGCACTTCTTTAGTAGTAGATTTAGGGAGGGGCTGAAGAGCTAAGGAGGTATTGTTCTTCCTAGAAGACTGTAGAGGGACATCTCCAAGGCTGTGTGTGTTGTTGGGTCACCTTTGGTATGCTGCCTATTCTAACCAAGCACTTGTATGGTAGATTGAGAGACCACTTCTTCTTCTTCTGTATTGCTGGGTTCTCCCCTAGGATCCATTCCTCAGGACCTCAGCTGCTTGTGGCCTGCGAGTCTACACAATGAAAAGCAAGGGGTATTTTGAGCAGGAATGAAGAGAGAGTTTTGCCCCAATACTTTATTATTCAAACTTATAGTAAACTTGAAAGAATTTTTATTCAACACCCATATATCTACTACCCAGTTGTTACATTAATATTTTACTGTACTTGATTGAACATGGATTTATCCATTAATCAACATGTATATCAGTTAGAATTCAATATTTGTATTTTCTCCATAACTACAGAGTATTTAACTCTATAACTTTTATGTAAAATATATGTAAACAATACAGAAATCTTAGAGTCCATTTATTGAGTTATGATAATTATATATGCCTTGTTCCTATCAAGTGATAGAATATCATCATTATCTCAGAAAAAAACTTTTCTTGTCCCTTTTCAGTTAATCCTTGATACTCCATGATACTCCACATAGTAGAATGAGTGTTCTTTCTATCATAGATTAGTTTTGTCTGCTGGAGAGCTTCATATGAGTGGAACTACACAAAATGCACTTTTTTTTTTTTGTAAAGCTGCTTTAACATGGTATAATGTTTTTTGAGATTTTTCTGTGTTCTTGTGCATGTGAGTAAATTTGGTTCTTTTTATTGCTAAGTGGTTTTGGATTGTATACCACAATGTGTTTATACATTCTCTTGTTGATACACATCTGGGTCCTTTCCAACTTGGAATTATGAGTAAAGCCGTCGTGAACATTCTTGTAGGAGTCTTTTGTTAACATGTTTTCATTCTCTCTGGTAAATATCTGGGAGTGGAATTGCTGGGTCACAGGATGAGTAGTTATTTTGGTTTTCAAGAAACTGTCATACCTTTTTCCAAACAGATGACCTGGTTTTATGTTTCCACCAGAACAAGAGGGTCTCATTAGCTCCACAGCATGAACAACATTCTGAGTTATTCATCTTGTTAATTTTAGTTATTCTGGTGGGTGTGGAAGTATCTTATTATGTTTTGTATCTGCATAAAGATGGAATTTTTAATTAATTAAAATTTGAGTCTATGAGAAGAAGAGCCCTAAAGAAGGTCGAGTTATAGATAGGAGGAGCCCACTGGATAGATGAAGAAGCTAATATCAGCAGATAACATGTTTAAATTTTACTGAGTTGAGATTAGGAGGAGGAAACCAAGAAATAGAAATATCAGGAACAGCTATTATAAAGGAAATATCTGGGGAGAAAATCTTAGACAAAAGTAAACGAGAATGATATTGACTGTACATGCTGTAGAAATCTATATGTAGCCTGGGTTAAAAAGAATTAAGAAATTTAGATAAATATAAATGAGCTATCACTACCATGTTTCTTATCTGTTGGTATGTATAGTATTACTTCATGGCAGTTCCTATCCTATAAACTTATGGAAGCATCTTATTTTGCAGCTAAATTTTTTTCAACAAGTTTTTAGGTAAATATTCTTGAAGAAATGTTCAGCCACATGCATTAGTCAGCAAGTATAGAAAACACAGATTAATAACTTTTGTGTCCAAAATATGTGGTATCTTCTATAAAGTAATATTTAAAGAACTTCCATACAGATGGATATTTTAATTTTGTGTGTATTAATATTTTTTTCCTGAGCTTTAATATTTTTATTGGTTCTTTTTAGTTATACATGAGAGTAGAGTACATTTTTATATAGTTATATGTATATGGAGTATATCTTATTCTAATTAGGGGCCCAGTCTTGTGGATGTACATTACGGTGGGAGGGACACTGTGGTGGATCATATAAGTACATGGGAAAGTTATGTCAGGTTCTTTCCACTGTCTTTCCTCTTCCTATCCCACTCCCTCTGTTCACTGAGCTTTAATAATTTAGGATAATCTATCTCATCACTGTGACCACTGCAAACTGAGTTTTCATTTTAAGTAGCAAAATATTAAGTTAAGTAATCATTGTATTGACTGCTTTTTATCCATTTATAATGTTCATTTATAAAGTTTACTTTTTATAATGTCCTGTGAGAGTCATGCCTGTCCACAAAATTTAATCTCACAGTTTCATCATTTTGATGGAGATAGTACAAGTAACTACTTAGAAAAAAAATGAAGTGTTTCTCTGTTTCTCTTTCAGGTCCTATATCAGAGATCATCCAGAAAGATTTTTTTCAAGAAGCAAAAACTCTCATTGCTGAACATTATCAAAGAATAAATGAGGTTAGTGCTTTGTATTTATCTATCATTGTTTTTTAGGAAACTATTTTTGTATACTACAATGGGTTATTCCAAGAATTGCATGAACCCTAATATGTGATAGGTTCAGAATAGAAGAGAAAATAAAACCATCAGTAGCTATGAAAGTCGATTTCAGATGGCATTTAAAAATAGGATTTTTCAGTCATACATGTTTTTAATTATATACACGTGTATTGAGTTTGCACATTTAATACAATTTTGGATGTTTTATTTTGGTGAATTATAACAGGATTATTTGAATTTGTTATCTCAAGTAAACACCTCTCTAACCACTGTGTAGATGAAGATAAAGTGAGAAACATACTGGGAGATGCATCTTACTTTGTGTTTGCCCATAGCAAGACATGCTTACCTGTGTCTTCATCCAGGTCACTTTGCATTAGAATAGTCTGCTTGCCACTTTGATAGCATCTCCAGCAACAGCATTATGCCTGGCTCAATAAATATTTGCTGAATGGCATAGATCTGGAAGATGAGAAGAGGCAGGGAAAGGGAGAGCCAAGAGAAGAGGAAGGTCAGCATGGGATGACATTTTGGAGAAAAGCATCCACAGAGCACTTGGGAAATCTGGAGAAGGGGCAGCTATTGTGACAATTGGACCTTTGAGAGGCAGGTGGGGGAAGGGGATCTTAGAATGGTGTACTATATGCCTTTTTCTGGTTTGAATACTTTAAAAAATATTTTACAGAATTTTAAATGAAGATATCAAATGTTTTATAATGCTTATTTTGGTAGGAAGGAGGGCTGTAATTTTTACTTATGTTTCTTTTGGATGGCTCTCTATGCTGTCACGGGCCATAGGTGGTTTTAATCTTATAATCAACATTGTTATTAACATCACTTATCAATTTTTTTCCTTTAATATATTTAAAATAATTTTTAATTGTATTGGTTTTTCTGGGAGGAGCATGTGATAAAAGCTTGATAGTGTTCATTTCAACACACATGCCTTTGGAAACATGACCTGTGTCAGGAATTTTATCTGACTATAAAAGGATAAGGTTGCCTGGCCAAACAATGCCAGTGTACTGTAGTAGCCTTTTTGTTGGCATCCTGAGTTGGAAATGATTTGAAATGGCAATGATTTGACCTCTTCCAAGGTTGGGAGCAGAGAGCTATTGCTGTATCCTTAGGCCAATTATAATTATTCAGGTAATTATCCATCAAAGCCCTGGAGCTATATTAATTTCTTTATTCAAGTTGGTCAAAATGAACATAGAATTAGGTGAATAAAAGACTTTGAAATACATATCCTATTATCAGTATGGTTTTCTTGAGAGCCTACTTTCACATCTGTTCAATTATTTCCAGTTTAGCAGAAAAAGAGATTTGGGGATTGTTGGGAGTCGCCCCGGCTCCAAAGACTAATTTCCCCATCCCCCGAGAAGAGCCTCCAATGGTGAGCCCTGCTGGCTCACATGATCCTTACCCACCAATCAGACTAGCGCCGCTGGCTCACATGATCTTTACCCACCAATCAGAAAGCACCCTGTGCCAACTGTCAAACCATTAAACTGTTAAACTGTCATAACTATCAAACCACCCCCGGCTCTATAAATATGCAGAGCTGTTCCTCAATAAACGGGCATTTTCTCTGATGACGAGCCTTGTTCGTTCTTTCAGGGATGCTAGCATTTATGGACATTTAAAAGTTCCTTAAAGATGGTCAAAAGAATTAAATTCTTATATGTCTATTTGAAAACTCCTATTTTAAAATAGACTTCGAATCTGTATTTTAAAACATCACATTTGAAGGGAAGTTACTATTTTAAAAATTAACATTTCTTTTGAAGTGGGATATAAATCTCATACTTGTGAAGGGCTTTTGGAGAGTTACATAGAATAACACTTGACTTAGCTGATTATTATCATGTGCTTGATAGTGAATGCTTGGTATGGTGAGGTAGTTTGTAAAATGTATTTGGTGAAGACACAATTTTGTTTATTGATTAAAATTTAATGTATTACCAAATTATTAATTTGTTATTACAGTATGTTATACATTTTTATTAATTTGTTGATGAAAATTATGAATTTTGTAAACCATGATACTAAAGTCAATTGAAAAATTTTTTTTGTTTTACTTATAGAATAAAATTCGAGGTCCTTCTATAAATGTTTTTAGAAACAAACATCAAAACCTGAAATCCAGCAAATACGTACCTTTAAAGATTAAAAAAACGGAGTCATTTGATGTGGTCCAAGAACACCGGACAGCACTGAGAAGTATTGGTTTCTCCAAGGAGCTTTCCAAAAGTGAAACTTTAGAGGAGCCCTTGATACCACAAACTTCTTCCCAGGAGCCACATGTCTCTAAAATGAAAGAAAAATACAAGTGTATAGATCTTTTTACAAAAGGTAAGTTTGGGGTGGAGTTAAGCAATTCAGCAACCAGTAGAAGGAACTATTGACTTCTCCTGTGCTTGTGACAGAATTTCTTTGTTCGGACAATCTCTAAACTTTAAATTTGAGCCATGAAAGATAGGGAGGTGTGATTAACAGAGCTCCCAATCTCTGTGACCACCAGAAAACAAAGAGAGCATCTTTATGGGAAAAGGAAGTTCAGGGGACCAGACTGGCTGGTGTATCTTCTAGCAGTGATGTTCTTTCTAGTGCAGATCCTCAGAGACTGTTTATTTTACTGTAACTAAAGCAGTCATCAGATTATAGGCCTGAATTCTGCTATCAAATGAGGTAGGTGAGGCAGGAAACTTACAAATAATACATATAATATAAATACAAGTATGCTCCCCCGAAACACTACAAAGATTTTTTTTTTAAAGCTGTAACGTTTTTCCCTTAAGACAAGGTATATATAGCCCCTATCAGAAATTTAGTAAATTAGAAACCGGAGTTCTATTCAAGGAAAGTGTTATTTGCCTGAGTCATTACTGACTTAAATAAATTATCTTTTCTTTTTCTTTTTTATAAACATTTTAGTTGTATATGAACAGCATGCCTTTATTTTATTTATTTGTTTTTATGTGGTGCTGAGGGTCGAACCCAGTGCCTCACACATGTTAGGCAAGTGCTCTACCACTGAGCTACAGCCCCAGTCCCATAAAGGAACTTTTCATAGTATGTTTCTAGATATGGCTTTCAAGCCCTCATGTTAATTTTCTCCTCTTAGTTATATTTGTAAACATGCTCATTCATTCATTCATTCATTTGTATTTTTTTCACTCTACAAAAAGTGCCTGCTCTGTGCCAAGCACTATGTTAGGAACTGAAGAAATTAAAATTAAAAGGCTCAGACAGTTGTGTGGGTTAAATATAGGGTGATCCTTGCCATAATAGAGGTAAATGCAGAGTGTTATGGAGACATCAAGCAGAAACCAAGAAAGGCCAGAATGACAATTTATTGGAGTAGATCTCATGAGAAATGGTTTTAAGGAGAAGTTTGTTTAGAGGTAGGGTGGTAGGGACCCAGAGGACACATTAAGCATTTAGAGCAAAGCATACTAAAGTTCTAAAGGGTAAAAAATCATGATATTTTTTGGGAATTAACTGATTTGGTAAGAAATGAAGTTGGGAGGAGAGGTAGGGCTAGGTTTTGAGGGAACACAAGCAGACTAGGAATTGAATCTATGTTTCATGAAAAACCAGAGATGACTTTGAAGCTGTGATTAAGGAAGGGGTCAGGTGTGACCTGTTATTTTTGTCAGGAAATAAAACTGGCAGCAGAGGCTACGGAGAGAATAGCACCAGAGAGTTAAGTGGGGAGGCTGGCTGAGACACAGAGATGGGGCACGTAAGAGAGGCAGGGCTCTCTCCCAGGGACACAGTGAAGCATGGCGTGTAGAGAAGAGATGGCACGTGCTGGAACACTAGTCCTGAGTGACTTGCTGTGGCAAAATTGCTCTTTGGTCAGATAAGTTTGAAAAAAATACCTATTATTTTCCCCTTTTGAACGTTCATATTGATCATTAATATATTAAAACCTCTGGAAAATACTGCAAAAAAGAAATTAGTTTACTGTTTTAATTTGACCAAAGAATACCATTGTTTTTCATATTATGCCAATTAATGTTCTTGAGTCTGTTTTTTTAAATATATATTTTGGTAAATTCAGACTTAGAGAACTATTTTAGGATGACTTAATTATTTTTTGGAAGATCAACTGGTTGTATAATGAAAATTAAGATGTTGAGAAAGATATTGAGGTTTCTAGACGGTGAAACTAGACAGATATCATTGAATTGAAACAGGGAATCAGTGGGTGTTTTAGTCTGTTTCTGCTGCTATAACAAAATACTTGAGACTGGGTAATATGTAAATGGTCTAAGTTTATTTCTCACAGTAAGGGAGGCTGGGAAGACAAAGATCAAGGCACCAAAAAATTGGTATGTGGTGAGCGCCTACTCTCTGCTTCAAAGATGGTGCTTCAACATTGCATCCTCTGGAGGGAATGTCCCTTACATAGTTGGAGGGATGGAAGAGAAGAGGGCTAGGCTACTCTCTGAAGCATCTTTTATGAAGGCATTAGTCTTATCCATGAAAGTGGAGCCCTTATGACCTAGTTATTTCCCAAGAAGCCCCACTTCTTAACACTATTGCTCTGGGTCTTAGATTCCAGGAATAATTTTGGAAGGACACAAACCTTCAGACCATATCAGAGAAAAGCAGATATTGGATAGACAGGGAAAGGATTGGGACTTTTACTTTAGACCTGTTAAGTAGGTATGTGTATGAGATAGTCATTATGAGCTTGGAAAGGAGATCTGGCACTTAAGAGACTGAAGACTGAAGATGTGTGTATATAGGAGGGTCCATTACCATGCTGAGACTTTGAGGTTCATGCATGTGTTCCCCAATAGCCATTTATTAATTATTTGATGTGTAAAGAACAAAAGATATGCTACTTGCCCTTAGGAGTTCAAATTTGATGGACATGATTGCATGTTGTGAGATGAAGGAGGACAGGTAATTAAAATATACCAAATTGATAACTATGTATAGAAACAAATCTGTTGCTTTGAAATCAATTGGGGGATACTTTTTTCAGATTAGGAGCCAGAGATGGGTTCCCAGGAAGTTTCAAGTCTTTGGTAAATTTTGAAATATGAATAATTAACTCAAGAAAGAAGAAGAACCCCATCTAGTTAGAGGACTTAGCATCTATCTGATGATAGATTCTGAAAAGATGATTTTGGTATATTTAAAGGAGCTAAATTGTTTTTCTAGACCTGGAATGTGAGGTTTGGGGAGTGGTAACTAGATACTGAAGAACATTGTTTTAGTCATCTTTTTTGCTACTGTGACTAAAGGATCTCACCAGAACAACTATAGAGGAGGAAAAGTTTATTTGAGGGCTCATGTTTTCAGAGGTCTTAGTCCATAGAAGGCTGGCTTCATTTTTCGGGGCTCGTGATGAGGCTCAACATCATGGCAGAGTGTGTGGCATGGGGAAGCTGCTCACATCATGGTGACCAAGAAGCAAAGAGAGAGTCCACTTGCCAGATACAAATATATTCCCAAAGCTATGCCCCAATTCCCACCTTCTCCACACCCTACCACTTCAGTTAATCCTTATTAGGGGATTAAATCACTGATTGGGTTAAGACTCTCACAACCCAATCATTTCTCCTCTGAACCTTGAATTGTCTTATATGTGAACTTTTGGGGGATACCTCACATCCAAACCATAACAAACATTGAATTTTAACCTAAAAGTATAGGAGTATCCAAATGCTTTCAAGAAAAGTTGCAATCACATTTGCACTTTAGAATGTTTACCAGTGGCAGAGATGGAATGTGATTTTGGAGGCATAGAGATCAATAAGGGGATGTTAATTCACATGAGAAAGGATGACTTAAATTAAGACAGTTGTACTGGGGATAACACTGAAGGAAAGGGATTTACAGGTATTGGAGAGGTAGAGTGATCTAGACTTGGTCAGCAGTGGAGTATGAGAAACTGGGAAGAGATGTGGCCTTGGCCTAGGGGTTTCCTCTAAGAGGCAGCACAGAACCATTGATGTACTAGAACCCAGGGTAATTTAGAAGGTTGGAGAGCATCCTATGTAAATGATAATGCTGCCACCAGGAATAAGTTGGAATGTAGACCATTGCCTCCTGAGCCTTGTAGCTCTAGGTGAAGAAGCATTATGGTGGTTTCTGAATGCCTTTAGGAAGATATATGTATATGTGTGTGTGTGTGTGTGTGTGTGTGTGTGTGTGTGTGTGTGTGTATATAAAAGTACCAGCTAGTTTGCAATGGGAAATGAAATTTCCACAGAGATACCCCAGAGATATTTGGGGCTTTTTTTTTTTTGAGCAAATACCCTTATGACTTAACATTGCAGCAAAAAATAATATAAAGGATATATCTTTCACCACCTAGCCCATTATCTCAGATGGCCTCAGGGCAGTCACCACTAAGAGACTAAAGCCAAGGGGTAAGGATACCAAGGTAATGTTAGAACTCTGTATAAAAAAATGATTCTGAGAAAATTTGGTAATATACACTGTGCAGTTTTTTTTCAGTCCTAAAGAAAAATGAATTATGTCATTTGCAGGAACATGGATGGAACTAGAGACCATTGTGTTAAGTGAAATAAGTAAAACTCAGGAGGTCAGGGGCCATATGTTTTCTCTCATGTGTGGAAGTTAGAGAGGAAAAAGGCAAACAAAGGAGGGGACAGATCTCATGAAAACCAAAGGGAGGTCAGTAGAGGAAATGCTCCAAGGGGTGGGAGGTGGGGAGGAAGGGGGGATTGCTGGCGAGGGATGTGGGCCAAATTATATTGTGTGCATGTATGAATATGTTACAATAAACCCCATCAGTACGTAAAACTATAATGCACCAATTTAAAAAAGTGGGGAAAAGAAACCTCAGGGGGAAAAAAATAAGACTGAATGTGGTTATTGTCATGTAAAGTTAATTGGAAGCAAATAGATTGCAAAAAAAAAATCACCAAATTTTTAAGAAAATTCCATTGCTGAAAAAACCATGAGACTTGATTTAATTGAATGTTCACAAAGTAAAATAACCCACAGGAAGTGAACTACACACATTATGCAGCCTCTAGGGAGAATGACAGCAAGATGTGACTGGGGAGCAAGAAATAAGAGCCTTGAGAGGCTCGGGATCCAGGAGACACTACAAAAACAAAAAGACCCAGAACAACAACAGAATGCTTCCCGGAATAGAATCACTGTGTATTCAAAGAACATCCCTAAGGGGTCTTCTTGGTGACTTTCCAGCAGCCCAGCAGAATTCTGTACCCTCTCTGGATCAGGGACCTCTATGCATATTCTCTTCTTCTCATTCACTAAGGGAAGTTTCTTGCAGTTTTCTTGTACCTGCTTTGTTACTGTAAGTCATGAACTTCGGGGGGGAAGCTGGAGATAATTTTCGAATTTGGTTCACCTGCTACTAGACCATAAAGATTTGACTGAGAAGGTTGGAAATCAACCATTGGTCCTGGGCCCAGAGCTGGGTGCAGTGCCTGGGACAACTTTGGGTTGTCTTGTTGGGGGAGCGGAAGTGTGTCAAGGATCAAGCATGAATCAAGCATGGATAGATATGTGACGTCCAAAAGGGCATACTATGGCAGGGACTTATGTCCTGTTTTAACCCCAGCAGAGGAGACTGAACCAGGGGCTCTGTGTCACTGAGCTACATCATCAGCTCATCTGCTTTTGTATTTTGGTACTAGAAATTGAACTCAGGGGTGCTTTATCACTGAGCTACATCCCTAAACCTTTATATTTTTTCAAATGTTATTTGTTCTTTTTAGATATATAGAATATATCTTATTCTAACTACAGTCTTGTGGCTGTACATGATGTGGAGTTTCACTTGTGGCATATTCATATATGAACATAGGAAAATTGTGTCAGACTCATTCTACTGTCTTTCCGATTCCCCTTCCTTCTCCCTTCCCTTCATTCCCATTTGTATAATCCACTAAATGTCTATTCCTCTTACCCCTCCTTGTTGTGTGTTAGCATCCACATATCAGAGAAAACAATCAACCATTGGTTTTTTGAGATTGGCTTATTTTATTTTATCTCCAGATCCATCCATTTACCTGCAACTGTCATGAAGTCATTCTTTTTTATGGGGGAGTAATAGTCCATTGTATACATATGCCATGGTTTCCTTATCCATTCATCTTTTGAAGGGCACGTAGGTTGGTTCCATAGTTTAGTTATTGTGTATTGTGCTGCTGTCAACATTGATGTGGCTGCATCACTATAGTATGCTGATTTTAACTTCTTTGTGTATGTATCAAGGAGTGGCATAACTGGGTCAAATGGTGGTTCCATTCCTAGTTCTTTGAGGAAACTACCTACCACTTTCCAGAGTAGCCAATCCTTTTTATTTTTAATTTTGAGACAGGAACTCACTAAGTTGCAAAATCTGGCCTTGAACTTATGATCCTCTGGCTTATCCTCTCAAGTTGTTGGGATCGTAGGTGTGCACCACTGTGCCCATCTCTAGACTCACATCTTTTCTTTATTGATGTTTGGCTAAAGAGGTTTCTCATGTCCTCAATAGTTGGCTATAGGACATATTTAGCTCAGAGGATTATAGCTGTGACGCATACCCATGGAATCTTCTTGTGTTCTCTAACTTGGCTCCGAAAATTTCCAAGTATGAGGACTTTTTTTCAATATGCATCAGACAACTGTAGCTTTACTCATTTAATAGAGGTAATATTTCTTTTAATATCTGTTGATTTAAAAACTTTTGTTCATTAAATAACTATATGTTATGGTTTGGAAATGAGGTGTCCCTATGTTAATGCAGGAATGTTCAGAGGTGAAATGATTAGATTATGAGAGTGTGACCTAATCAGTTTGTCCCAGGTTGAATGGACTAGCTGGGTGGTGACTAGGCAGTGGGGGTAGTAGCTGGAAGAGGTGGATCACTTGGACATGCCTTGGAAGGGTTCGTCTTCCCTATGATTCCTTTTCCTTTCTCTCTCTGCTTCTGGTGACCATGAGGCGGGCAGTTCTCTCCTGCCACACCCTTCTTCTATGATGCTCTGCCTCACTTTGGGCTCATAGGAATGGAGTCAGCTGACCATAAACTAAAGCTCTGAAACTGTGGGCCAAAATACTTTCCCTCCTCTAAGTTGTTCTTGTCAGATATTTTGGTCACAGGGGTGCAGACATGACTAACACACTGTACAACACTCTGTGCAGAGAATATAAAGGTGAGAAAAACTAGACCTGAACCATGTTCTCATGGAACTCATGGTCTAGCTGGAGAAACTTTGAGAAACTGCTGTGACTCCATTTTTGAGAAACCAGCTTCTACCTCAAGGCCTGTCCTAAGGAAGAGGGCGTGACCCTTGTCCTGGGAAAAACCCACAGAGCACTCCCAGGTACATACCCACCCTACTGAGTTGTTTGTCTGTAAATAACAGCAGAGGTCTGAGGCACCAGGTGTCCCTGACTCAGTTAAGCTAGATGAGAACCCATAGCAACCCCCCAGCAACCTCCAATCAGCATGAGACAATGAAAATACCTGGGATGCCAGATGACCCCCAAGTAGTTTATGGTGGTTGATAACATATTAGGAAACCATGTAGTTTAGCACGTACACCCCTCGTGGCCTAAAGCCATCAGTTCAAAGTAATCTGCCTCTTGTACTAACCAATCACCCCTACCCAACTTGTTCCTGCCATTGAATGTGCTAATCAACTTTAAGAGTTGTTGTTCGACTTTCCCGCGATGTGAAATGATTTGCTGTGTGATGTTGTGATGCATAGAGTATCCCCAAAAGCCTATAAAATCTCACTGAACAAAGGGCTGGGACTCACTCCCTGGGACCCCTGCATCAGAAACGGTTGTGAGTCCAGGCTCAAGCTTGCAATAAAGACTCTTGTGTGATTGCATCGGATTCGGCTCCTGGAGGTCTATTGGGGTCCCACAAATCTGGCTTTACAACTTATCAATAAATACTCACAAATATGCAGACTAAGTGTATACAGAGTGAATTGGACCTGACTGAAGCTCAGGAAAGCCTTCCTAGAGGCAATGACATTTGAGCGATGATGTACAAGATGAGTAGGAATCACTCAGCCTAGTAGTAGGAAAATCTAGGCAACGGGAAAACCATTTGCAGTGAACTAAAGTGGGAGGGGGCACTCAGGAGTGCTTTCCGGTGCAGGGAGGGAGGAAGCCCTGCTTTGTAGCATCTGCTGATTTCCATGGTGTAAATACTCCTAACAGCCAATTTCAGATGACCAATGTGACATAACTGATGGTAGGAGTTGGGAGGAGATGCCTGCAATCAGCTCTCCTGACAGGTGTGAGCTGACTTTAGTATACCGCTGCATGTGGGCTGTTCAGTCTAACACCTTTCATACACCACTTGAAATCTTCTCAGCCTCATATTCTTCTATCCATTCAAGCTACTGACTCATTTCTGCTCTAGTTTCCCTGACTTCTTCCTGCCCTGGGATCCACCCTTCTATACCCAACCTGGCTCAGCCCAGCCACTTGAGTGAGCAGGAAGGGCGAATGACTGTTCAAGGATAGTGATTCCTCCTCTTTTTCCTCAGGCACAAGGGTTTCAGCACCATTCCATAAAGTTTTCAGAAAGTTCCACACCGTTAAGCAACCAGTGTCACAGGGTGATGGATGGTTAGGTCAATGCAGATTCTTAAATTAGCTCTCCTATTTTGCCTATTTTATTTCTCCCTTTTTTATTCCCTAAGTGATCTCCTTACACTGCTGCCTTAAAAATATTTTGATGGTGGAATTGTTAGTCCTTGAAAAATGAGGCATGGGGTGTGAGGGAAAGGGAGAGTCAATAATGACTTTTAGCTGGGCACTGTGGCACATGCCTATAATCCCAGAGGTTTGGGAAGTTGAGGCAGGAAGATTGTGAGTTCAAAGGCAGCTTCAGCAACTTAGCAAGGCCTAAGCAACTTAGCGAGACCCTGACTCTAAATAAAAATTTAAAAAGGGCTGGGGATGTGGCCTGGTTCCCCTGGTTTCAATTCCAAGTTATCCCCCACCCTCCCAAAAAAGAATGACTTTTAGGCTTTAGTCCTGCCTGGTGGACTGGAGAGGAGCATTGCTACTCATGGATTTGGGGAAGAGAAGGAGATGCAATTTTGAAAGGGAAGAAACTCAAAATTTAGGATTTTGGACATGGGGAGTTTGAGGTGCTTATTAGATATACAAATCAAACTATCAACAAGGTAATCTATTCCATAGGTGTGGACTTTTTAGGAATTGCTAAAGCCATTAATGAATACACCAATATTGTCCAGTGTGAACTGCAAATATCATAATTGAAAATTTTCTAGTGGCTACATTTAAGAGTAAAAAGGAATGGTCAAATTAATTTTAATAATGCATTTATTTAACCTAATAGAGCTGAAATGTTATCAATTTTAATAGTCAATATAAAAAGTACTGTGATATTTTATGTCTTTTTTTCATAGTAAGTCCTATGTCACTTAAAAAGCATATGTTAGACACATAATCCTAGTTGCAACAGTGGTAAGAGGTGGACTGTTGAGAGGTGATGAAGCAGTGAGGGCCTGTCTTCATGAATGAATTTACAACAGTTATTATAGGACTTGAAGCTTCGAGTTCCACCTCTTGCCCTGTCCCTTGTGGACTCTTTCTTGCCCTTCTCCCTTCTCCCTTCTCTCATGTGACAAGATAGCAACAGAGCCCTCACTAGATACTGGCCTCTCAACCTTGGAATTCCCAGCTTCCAGAACCATAAAAAATGAATCTCTGTTCTTAATAAATTACCCAGGGACATGTATTCTGTTATAGTAGCACAAAATGGACCAAGACACTAAGTTTTCAAAATCTCATGTATATTTTAGTTGAACTATTCTTCAAACTGGACTAGACAAATTTTAAATGTTCAGTAGCTACAGGTAGTTAGTGGCCACCGTATTGGACAGCAGCAATACAGATTTAATTATAGTCACAGACTTAGATAATGTCAACAAGAGGGTGAATGTAAGTGCAAAAAAATCTAAGAACTGAGCTTCAGGGATTTCCAACATCAAGGGCAAGAAGAGGAGTTCCCAGCAAAGGAAGTGGAAAATGAATAGCTAGAAGGGAAATCAGAGGAGCATGGAGTATGCTGCTCATATTTCAATCAAGAAAAGTGCCTTAAACAGGAGCAAGGACAGCTCACCTGTTGTCCCAGGTTAAAGGCAAGGACACCGGCACAGAGGCGACCGGCTGGTGGATTAGGTGATGGACTGGCTTCTATTTTCTCAGTGCAGTTAGAACTGGGGTCTTCACTTGAGGGCAGGGTAGGACTGGAAGAGATGGAGTTTTAGGGTGAAGTTATCATGATCTGGGTGAGTATGAAAATGAAAAGATAGTTTGTTGTGTTAGTTATTTTTTTTCCTAAGAAAAGAGAAGTGGTTGGAAAGTGTCCCTGAGGATCAAGGAAGAAATCGATTTTACCTAAAGTCTTAAAGAGTTTGTGAGGGTTGGAAGGAAAGAGTAAACAGACCATGGGAGAGCTGGAAGAGGTGGAGTTTAGGAGGAAGGAGAAGGGTGAAGTTATCATGAGAGTTGAGTCCTTAGGACAATAAGGGTGGGTGAAACAAGAAGATGGGGAGGGAATCTATAGAAAATGTAGTGAGATCAGTTTAGCTGATGGGAAGCCCTGAGTTTGTTTTATTTATTTATTTTTGGTATCAGGGATTGAACCCAAGGGTCTTAACACCAAGCCACATCCCCAGCCCTTTTTAATATTTTATTTATAGTTAGAGCCTTGCTAAGTTGCGGAGGCTGGCTTTGAACTCGAGATCCTCCTGCCTCAGCCTCCAGAGCTGCTGGGATTACAAGGCAAGCACCACCAAACCCAGCTGTCTGAGGTTCTTAAAGCACCATGTAGAGTTCAGGGAGTTGGTGTGGAGAGAGATGAAAGACTATGGGTCTGTGGAGATTGAGGTGAATGGCAGAAGAGTGAGAAGACTAGTTCTGAGGGTCTCTTAGAGAAGGTGTTAATTCATTCTAAGGACAGCATTTTATCTCTTTTGGGGATTGTTCTCTTGAGCAGTTGGAATCATGAGGACAAGGATTTCAGGGAAGGAAGACAGTTTCAGAGACTTTCCCTGAGAACCTTCCTATGTGCCCCACCAGACAGCTGTGAAGTGCTGATCTTAGTTTATATGTGAATTAAAATTGCAGTTTATTTTTCAAAGTTCTATCTTGGAAAGCATATATTAAGTTCATACTTCAGATCTGTTTTTTAAACATATTCCTGATACTCACTCTGTGTGAATGGAAGTATGATCTAAGATATCAGTGGCATTAATTCCAGAACTTGATTTAAGTTTGTAAGATTAGGGGGGAAGAAAAAGTATGTCCTGTGTGTGGAACATGTCCTCTCTACTCAGGCTGAAAAATTCAGTTGCATTTTCTTCCGTAAACTAAATATCTTATGTGAGAACAGGCAAATCCTTGAATTTGATCCAAGGATATCAAGTTTAAAAATACACTGTAACAATTATAATATCAAATATCTTTAGTAAATATGTTCTTTATACTTGCCTATTTTTCTTAGCAAAATAAGGAAAAATATGAAAACAATTTCCCATTTGAGTATGTTGATATTCAGCAGTCTTGTTTAACCTGTGTCTATTGCCATTCTGCCAATCCATTATGAATCTGATTAATTTCTAATTATGAGAAATGATTATCAAATGTTAGAGATTAGAGATCAGGCATAAAATCTGATTGTGAAACAACTAAATATTAGTTCATAGTATTCATAAAATATATACTCTTCATTTCTTTATGCATTCCCTTAGAAATAAAACATATTTAGGTTTACTTTTTGGATTAGTTAAATTTGAAAACCGTCTTTAATTAAACTCAATGAGATTTCACACTGCCTGTGTAAGTACATATATTTAGGGCTGATATTGGATCTTAGCTAGTCTGGGAAAGGTAGAGAGAAGGGAGGGAGGAGGAGGGAGGGAGAGAGGAAGAAAGGGAAAGAGAGGGGGCAGAGGGAAAAAAGGAAGAGACAGAATATGAATGTGTTCTTTGGTCTCCCAATCACAAGTCTTTTCCTTTGTATATAAAATGAAGGCATAATGAATTTTAATAATGCTTTAAAAATGACTGCATATTGAGAAAGCACTCGAGAAAACTCTCAGGAAAAATGACTTTGTGCTCTGCTCATTCCTTTGCCCACAGTCATGACAACTCACCAAATGGTTTTTTGATCAATGATGTTTATAAAATATTCCACTTTATATTTTAATGATTTCAAGTACACATGTGATAGTAGCAAATGTGTTAAAACTGTCTTTTACTTATTTCCACAAAATTACTTGGAAGAATTTAAGACTGGGATCCATAACAATTTATAAGAAAAGTAGAAACTAGACTTTTTTTTTTCAATGAGGTGGAAAATGATATTGAATTTGGTATCACAAAATAATTTGATTTTTGAAGCTTTGGAACTTGAAACGTACTAATATTTCTCCATGCATAAAAACAGACTTTTATTGTGGAATTTGTAAATGAAGGAATACATTTGGGTTAATCTTTTGGGAGATCGTCACACAGGGAATTCTGCAACTTCTGTTTCTTTTCTTTATTTCTTCCTGGTTCAGATTGCTATGTTTATTCCCATTTCTTGTCAGGAATTTTCTTTTGCTTTCCCATGTTCTGGCAGAAAGAACCTAAAAGTTAGCAAAGGAATAGAATTACATATCTGAGTGACAGATGTCTTCCACACAGTCCTTTCCCTTTCTTCCTCCTGTTTTTTCTTTTTTCATATTGACCTGGTGAGCTCTGAAATACAAAGATGCCAGAGTGATGACTCAGAGTAAGACAGTACTCTAGTACCTTAATAGTACTTGTTGTAGTATCAAGATTTGCTATATTGAAGTAGCTATAGAATTTACTAACTTAATGCAACAATATAGTGTCTTAAATATGAAAAACTTTATAAGGCTTCAGAAACGATTGAAAGGCATTTTTATTACCGTCTGCCTTCCACTAACTCTGATATTATTTGGCCCAGAGGACAGAGTGGTAACTTGCAGAGGTTTTGTGGTTCAACTCATTTGTTTCATGTTTCACACTTAATGAGGAGTACATGCAGGGACCAAAAGTGTGACAGTGGGCAGGGTCATTCCACGAGCTTTAACATATGAGTAAATAATACCAATTCTTTAACTCTTCTCAGGAACTAAAATGCATGGTACTTTCCTATTTGTAGTGAAAATCTTCTTGGGTGAGTATTTGCTTCTTTGAGCTTCCTAGTATCCTTCACCCTTAGCTTAAGTAATAGCATTCTGATTCCATCTGGAGAAACCCATCTACTTCAAGTCCATGCAGGTTAGGTAGGACTGTTACCCATCCCCAGCTCCAGGCATGTGATTTTGGCCCAGCCAATGAGATGAGTTACTGTCTTGGCCATAGTAATGCCTCCAGTGATTGGCACCAACAGCAATGAAGATGAGAACTTGGAAGTGCCAGAAGACACAGCGTGAAATCCCTGAACACACCATGAAAGGAGTAGCTGAATGATGGAGAGAAGTCAAGTCCTGATGACATTGCTTAGGGCTTTGGACCAAGTGTTGCTCAAGATAAACTTTTCCTGGGTTTTCCAGTTTCAGTGAATCAATGGATTCCTGTCTTTTGAGAGAACAGTAAAAGTGGCTCAAATCCCAGCTTTACCACTTGGTCCTTTCTTCTGTTTAAGCTGATTTTGTCTTTTGTTGGTTGTCAGTGGAGTTCTGATAGGAACCCTCAGGGTGTATGTAGTAAATTGAATAATGCTGCTCAAAGATAGAGGATTTTAGTTCCTAGAATCTGTAATCTTGCCCATATCCACAAAGGGTTTTTCCAGATGTGATCATGTGAAGAAAGATCTTGGACTGGGCAGATCATCCTGGATTATCCGGGTGGGCTGTAAAAACTATCAGAAGTGTCTATAAAAGAGTAGGAGAGGGAGAGTAGAGACAGGTGAAGAGGAGAAGTCAGCATTATGACCATGGAGGAGGGATTGGCACCAGGTAGGCATAACTAAGGATTGCTGGGAGTCACCGGAAGCTGGAAGAGGCTAGGAATGGATTTGCCTCCAGAGCCTCTGAGGGAAAGCAGCCCTTCTGGCATCTTGATTTTGGACCTATGGCCTCCATGATCATGAGAGAATAAGGTTCTATTCCTTTTAATCACCAAGTTTCTCATAATTTTTTTTATAATGTGTGTAGAAAATGACCTCAGCGTACTTCCAAAAGGAAGTTTCAGTTCTAGACATCATTTTTTCTAGATTATTTTCCTTGTCAGGATGAGTACAGATGATTGATAGGGCAATTGTTCCAACTCCCATTTCTTCAGTCATATTTTTGTTGAGCTGCTGTATTGAGCTCCTCCTTTAATCAGACACTATATACCATGATCTTTGCCTTCAGGAACTGTCAGACTAGCAGCAATGACTTTTCTTATTTCTTGTTTAATGACAACAACAAAAACATAACTCTTTCAGGGGTTTTGGGAATGGGGTAGGGATCAGTGTTGTTAAAGTAGCGCCATGTTTTCTGAGTTTGGAACCTGTTGAATTCAGAAGTAAGACACAGGAACTAAGGCAATGGAGAAAACTGAGAGAATGTGGCTCAGGATAAGTGGCTCCATGGCTTCTTAATCCTATTCTAGAATTAAACTTCCCCTTACTAGTTGTAGAAAAGGAAGGGCTTTTACTATCACTAACCAGAGTTATGAGCCTTTCTCTTGCACCGTATTATTTTTTCTCTTGTATTTCTGAACTAAGATTGGCATTACTATGGCCAATATCTACATGCTCCTCAATGATAAAAATTCTTATTGCTAAAGGCCACCATGTTCCTCATTTGTGGGTGCTGGGGATTTGCCTGTAGTCTGAGCTTACATAACTTTAGGATGGGTTGAGAAAGGAACAGCCATAAACTGGTTATTAAGGTAATTAAATCTTTTACTGAATGGCACATAAATTTCCTGCTAGCCATGTTAGGTACTTTGGGACATTAAAAAAAAAATGTATACCATGGAACACTTCCCTTCTCTCAGGTATTTATATGTAGCCCAGGAGAGCCCATAATTACTCTTGCCCTACTGTGTGGAAGTTGGTCAACCCACCCATTAACATTTATATTACTTTAACCTTTGTAGGCACACATTGGACCAGTAAATACTATTTAGTAAATCAAACCAAGCTAAGTTTAAATATTTTAGGCTTAACTTATGAAGATGTTAGTTGTCTTTATGGGGTAATACTGTGTTGAGACTTATATATGTTTATATAAAAGAAATAAGCAGAAGCTAAATTAATTGACTTTTTATTTTTAATAAATTTAATATGGAATTCTGCAATGTAGAGGAAAAAAATCAGAGTGCTTCTTCTGTACTCTGAAATATAGACATTTTCTGTGACATCTAGTCACTAAAGTTCCTCCCTGCCAGGTCATCCCAAATCCATGATCAGGACAGGGGTGGTGGTGATAAGGAACCAATATAGAAGATCAGGCCCAACTTTTCAGCAGAGTATGTTTGGAGGAGGGAAGTGCATGGGACAGGCAACCCCAAACAAATCACCTTTTTGTGAGAGAAGGGGATCTTGTAGGAAAAAGCAGGGTCTATCACAATAAAAAAAATGTTCTTGCAATTATGCAAATATGCATTTTAGCCTCTATATTTTTGTCTTTTATTTCAGTAGAAGGTCAGTAGAAGAGAATTCTACTCTCAAATAGTTAATACTAGTTATTTTACTAATAACTGTTACTATTAGCAAGCTTTGGATAGCCAGTACATTTATAAACTTCCTATCATTTTTCCTGAGGAGAAATTTATTTACATCTTGACTTACACAGTCATTTTGTATCACAACAAACATACCAGGGTAAGTTCCTTTTCGGGTCATATATTTTAAAAATAAAAAGAAAGAGCCTTAAAAAAGAAGAAGAAGAAAGAGCCTTCTTCATGATGCTGTACTCTAAGGGCACTGACTAATCAGACACCTAAGGATTGTTTGGGAAGTAGCTTCCCCAGAGACATCAACAGTCTTCTAAAGTGTGGTGGGACTAGGTTCTTATTTTGAGAAGTGTCAGGTATTCCTGGTAACTTGTAGCTTCAAGAACATCTTCTATAAGGTGAGTTTGCCTGTGCACTGATTGCATTCCTTGCTAGAAGGTAATTCTCTAGAGACCGGGGACCTTGTCTATCTTGATTTTATTCATATCCTAGTGACTAGACAGCAGAATGATGAGCTCATTGAGACCTGAAAGATATTCTAGAAATTATTATTAAATAATGGAATGAAAGAAGTTTGATTGTGTGTGTGTGTGTGTGTGTGTGTGTATGTATGTGTGTATATGTGTATGTAATTAGCTAAACAGGTTTAAAACAAACCAAGTGGCTTTTCAATTTTTCCTTTTACCATGGCATGGAAGTACTTCTACTATAGGGCAGTGATCCCCGAGTTACACATTAAGAAGACTGTGTGTGTGTGTGTGTGTGTGTGTGTGTGTAATAAACATTAATAGCACAACAGTTACTGAACAGAATAAAGAGATCCATCCTAATCACTGTCCAGTATAAAGCAGCTGTGCCTGAGCTCTTGAGAGCTGAGGGTAGTTATTCATTTCTCTGGCCTGCATGGATGCTTCCAAAATGATTCTGTCACAGCATGTGTTTTCTGGCATTTCCTCTGAACACTGGGAAACCTGGAGCCAAGGATCTATTAGTGCCTGAAGTGTGGAATGCGAGACATTGATCATCCTTTCCCTGAGCTGGCACTGCTCCGAAGCAGCCTGAGAACCAGAGGAACAAGCCCAATGCCAAGTCCTTCTGGTTTTGATCCCACTGTACTTAATGAATCAAAACATTATTTTAGAGACATTTTATCTTTTAAAAAACTGTTTCAGAAGTCCAATGAGTACTTTGTACTTTAATGAAGATGGGTCAAAAAGCATCTTGTGGAGTCACCAGAGAGACACTAACAAAGACATATATATAACATGTCATCACATGTTTAATAGGTGTCATATGTACTCCAGTTTAATTGATTTGATGGGAGTTTCTAGTTTACATCTATACTTTGCCCCTAAGTGTGGCCTTTGAGCAACATTCAGAATAGACTGAAGTATCTGATTGTGGCTCTGTAAACTAATGACCTTGGCTTCTTTATTTGTTCATAAAAATTTGAAAATGTATTGATATCACGCAAACTGATATTTGTTTTTAAAAGATGGAAAATATTTCCAGTTTGATTAGTTAATGGAGAAAGAATGGAAAATAGCATATATTGTACATCTAGTAATTTATCAGTCACTGTACTAAGCCATGCATTGCCAAATATTGCAAACTATGATATTATTACATGCATTTTGTGGAAAAGAAAAGTCCAGACTCAGGGAGATATGTGTCCAAGTTGTCACCAGTGGTAAATGGCAGAACCAGGAATTGAGACCTCTGTCAATCTGAAGTTTGCATTCTTTCAACTCATGTGCTGTGCTACATTTTTTCTTGATGGAATTGAATGACTTATGGGGCTTGAAATGGGGTCTTGCAGGTGCTTTGGACGTATGGACTTGATAATCAGTATTTCTTCTAAATTATTTTATGACCTTGAGCAAGTTGCTTTTCTTCAGAAAAACTCATCTAATCCTAGCTGCATTGGAGGCTGTTTTATTTCCGTAAAGAACTGTGAGTTTTCAGAAGAAAGGTGGCATTTAAAATGCCCAATATAATATAATAATGAAAACAGCCCATTGATGGTTATGTACTATAGCAATTGAATGTTTTCTTGGTTCTTCCAAAGATATTCCCAAGTGGTAGAGTCATTTTCAGTAGGTCTTCACAGGTGTCTTGGGGATGGGGAGAAAGAATGGCAGGGAGTGTTGACAGCTATGTAATTCAGCACTGATGGTGTGTACAAGTCAGTAGTGAAATATTCAGCTACTGCTGCTGCTTCATTCTCCAGTCTGACCAAAGCCACCGAGAACTGATGCACTCCAGAAACTTCACCACAAAGAAATGACATCTAAGGGGGATATTGTGCTATGAATTGGAGAGCTCAAGAAATCTCAGGAAACAAATATATATATTTTTTGCTAGTAAAGATGAAGAAGGAGCTTGTGTGGTACAGATATTTTACAGGTTAGAATATTAGCTTTGGGATGAGCTTTGACAGTCACTTTGTTTTTCCTTTTTATGGTGAAAATGATGACTTTTCCTACACCTACCTGGAGAGTACTTTTGAACAACACTACATTTATTAATGGGAGAGCAGATGGCTTCGTTGAATGGGAGGAGCAGCAAGAATATGGGAATAGATTGACTGTTTCTGAAAAAGAGGCGAGAGCATGATTACCTTGTTGGGTAACCATAATGAATTGCCCAAAATGGCCATAAAGGTTATTTTGGTGTTCCTGGGCAGTTTCTTAGATAAAATTGTTCTGTGAGTTAGAACTTAGAAAAGACACTATTATGTTTAGAATTCTGGGACCCCATGCTACGCCTTGGGTTTATATTGCCCAAGGCATTTCTTTGCCTGGTTTTAAAGTGAAATCTGTTTTTAATTTGTACATAATACTTCTGCCTTGTTGAAGAAATAAAAAAGAAAAAGCTACAATAACTGGAACCCCGATTTGCTCCGATCGGCCTTTTGCAACTGATTTTATTTACTTATTAAAGGCATAATTGCATTTAGAAAGAGTTTTTACAGCATCAACAGTAAAATCAGATGAGTGTATGACTTCTCTAGTCATTTATTTCCTACAGAAATTTTAATAGTGCAGATCATTAGATTTGGATCATTCTTCCAGGACTGTTAGTCTCAAAGTGTTGACTTCCACCATTACAAGGGGTATTTGCTCTCTTTTTTTGTTGTTGGCCACTGAGTTTTATTTTCTTGCCTGTGGAGTGAATTTCACATCTTCCTGTTCCTGTGTTTGCAGCCCTGAAATTAACATTCCTTCCAGGAGGAAATATATTGCCTTCTTAAAGGAGTATCTTCTGTGGCTGTGTAGGATGAGTAACAAGAAGGCATTGCATTGTTGTATCCACTTTGCAAGCACAGGCCAGAATGATGGTCTGCTCATGGATGATAATGGGACTCTAATTATATGTGCCACACTTAATAAATTCCCTGCATCTGCTTGGAAAGAATCTGGGATTTAGGGAGTGGAGATCGAACATTAAAATCTGATTCTCTTATTGCATGATCCTGGCCAAATTATTTAACATATTGGGTGCTCAGTTTCCTATTTTATTAAAAGATTATGATAAAAATAAATGCTGACTGTATTGCTAAAAGGACCGAATGAGATTTGTGTATGAAAAAACAATGTAAACTATAAAATACTGGACATATTACTGATAACTCATGCAAAATGCTGATTCCCATAAAGCTGATGGCCCTATATCCACATAAAGCAGACTCATAGTGCTTTTGTAAAAGAGAATTTTTTTTGGAAATACATGTGGGTTACATGCGCTGTCTTTCTTTACTTCCCATCAACCAACAGGTTGTATTTGCACATTACACTTGTTAGAAACTCTAAGACTGAGTTTGATATATTTACCTGACGTATATTTGAAAATAAATATTTTGGTTTATGTAACCATGTTCAAGCTATGTTGATCCCCAAGAATATAGCATATGGTTTCAGAATTTAGCGTATCTTGTGGCTTTTGAGAGTTAATAAAACTTTAACTACTTGGTAAACTGCTAGAGAACAGCTGTGACAAATGTTTTTGCCATCAAATATACTGGGCAAATAGGGCTTTCAGCAGAAGTGCCTTAATTAGGAACGGGGCCAGGCTCCATCCTCTATTTCACCTTGGTTTCTGATTTTGCAACCAGTCCCAAAACTGGTCAGCTTTTATAGCCTGAAGCTTTGTGATTGGCTGCAAATGAGTCAGATTCCTGTTCTGTCTGGTTGTTCATACCATTGGCAAGTCTATGTTGATAAATAATAAAAAGAGTGCCAAATCCGTCTGAGGACAAACAACGTATCATGATTTGGCCAGCATTCTTTGTCCTTTCATGTAGACTCAGTTTGAGGCCTGGGAGAAGCATGACTCCTAAGGCAAGGTGAGAAAGCATATGGAGGTGTTCAAGATACTTTACCTAAAACAAATAATGGTACGAAATATGAGGAGTGCTGAGAGTTGGTGAGAAAACAAAGAAATAATCACGTACAAATAGCTGTTTACCTCACTTGAAAATTATCCTAATCTGGAATTCGCATTTCTTTAAAAGCTTTTCTGTTAGTGATAATATCCCTATCCCTATTTCTCAAAAGGCAATTATCACATAAAATGGTTTATAATAGAAGTGTTATTGCTTTCCTGGCGTTCAGCATGTAAGATTTTTATTGGTATACTTTTCTTTTTTTTTTCCCCTAAGCACCTGCCATTATATTTACATTCTAACAAAATATAGTAGAGGTGGCGCTTAAATCCTGTCTCTGATCCTAAGCAATTTTACGGTCTTTTTAGTTCTACCTGTTTTCTATAACAATTTCAAGTGCAATTAAGGCAGAGAAGTATAACTCGTAAAGTTTCGACAAAGCAAGCATATTTTCCATTCTGGTGCTAGATCAGTAACTTGCTTTGTAATTATTGTGGTAGATCTTGGATTAGCTCAGGGATCAGAAGATCCTTAGAGCTGAGGTGGAAGATCTTGGTTTCAAATGTGAGAAAAATTCCAACTGTGTGAGAATAAAGAAGAAAGGGCTGAGTTACTAGATACCATAGGTCACTAATAATGCTGAGTGGTTGGCAGGGTGGGATGTTGATGATATAGCAGTGTATTATCTACAAGGTGACAATTTGTGAGAATCAGGAGAAAGGAAGATTGCAATTTCATATAAACTGTCTTACTGGCTTTAAATTAAAATGTAAGACTGTTTTATTCTACCAAAAAGTGAAAATGGTAAAGAAACATAAACAAGATGCCTTAATTTGCATTCATTGAACAATCATACATTTACTCAGCATCTTCACTGGGTCAGGGAAAGAGCTGGGATTTCCTCTAAACAGCACTTTCACAGTGTCATGGATGTGGGCCGGATTCGCAGAGATAAGGACCTTATTATTCACAGCACAATCTGCAGGTTGAACTTCCTGTCCATATCCAGTTCTCCAGAGTCCTCCTGGGAGCAAGGTGGAGGGGCTCAGGGAGATGCGCACACATAGCAGATTTGTGTTACAGCTGGGATACTGGGGCTTGGGGAATCGATTACATTTTGAGTAAACTTGCATTTCCTTCTGGGGTGAGATGTTACTTAATTCCTCAAGGTTTCTCACTGCAAACACAACCCTGAGAGAAGGCCTGGGTTGAGAGTAAAAGAGCAGCCGGAACCCTGCATTCTTGGTGTACCTAGTAGGATTGTCAGGGACACTCTGGGTCCATGTTGGATAGCCTCTTCCAACATTAAGGACCTCAAGAAAATCATAACCTGCATAAACCCTAGGCACACTTATTTGATGTTTCAAAGCATTATTATTCCCTTTTCTTTTGAAAATGGGGAAATTGAGTCTCAGTGTGAGTACAAAAGAATCTGAAGACACAAGTGGCGCAGCTTGCCCCACAACTCAGCATTCTGAATCCACAGCCTAACACTGTGGCCATCAGATAGTTTTGAATTATTGCTAAAGAACTTTCAGGGTCTGGCTTTGTGGCTCAGAGGTAGAACCCTCGCCTAGCATGTGTGAAGCACTGGGTCTGATCCTCATCACCACATAAAAATAAAATAAAGATATTGTGTCCTAACTAAAAAATAAATATTAAAAAAAAGAATTGGCTGCTTAAAAAGAAAAGGCATTTTCAGGCTGTGATCACTCCATGTTTTAGTATGGGCTATTTCATTATTTATGGCTGTCTACATTTTAGCAACTCTTTTTGCTCCTCCATGGCTGCATTCTGATTCTGCTGGTCTACTGTGTTCCTACATCTCTGCCTCTCTTTAGTTTAGAAAATATGTTTATTTCTAAAGGTCTGTAGCTTTCACAAAGTTCTAGGAAATAGGGTCAAAACAATGAAATTGCCTGTTATCTTAGAATTGCAGAGTTATTGAGATAAAATGTACATTAGATATAATTTTGTCTAGCTACCCCACTTCCACTTTACTAATAAGAAAACAGACATCCAGAGAATCTCTGTGAATTGCCACTGAAGGTCACTGGTCTTATTAGTGGTAAACAAGATCAGAACCCAGTCTATTTTTTTTTTTTTGTATAGAAAATTCAGTGTTCTTGTCACTGTGCTACATTGCACTCTGAAATCAAAACAATTTGAGCATATTGGCAGAAGCTTAGTACCTTCACATTTATGTGTTTTGAAGTTCTTTTTAGTAACAATAGTACCTCTGTGTTCCATATGCAGGATAATAATCTAGCTATCAGAATGATCACAAGAGTTATTATTCCTTTAAATCATGAGTTACAAATTCAAATACTTTTTAAGATCAGCAGGTAACAAAAATGTGTGAAATAGCTGGTGTGTGATCAGTGGGTGGAATGGAGTCTATAGCAAACTGGAGATAGCACAGCCATCCAGGCATACTCTGATTCAATTTATTCCCTTTCCTTTTTTTTTTTTTTTTTTTTTTAATATGGAACTAGGGATTGAACCCAGGCTTCATACATACTAGGCAAACACTCTACCACTAAGCTACATACCTAACTGTTTTTATTTTTGTTTATTTATTTATTTCTTAAATCTCGAGGCAGCCTCTCACAAAGTTTCTCAGGCTGCCCTCCAAGTTGCAATTCTCCTGCCTCAGCCTCCCAAGTAGCTGGGATTACAGGAGTGTGCCACTGCACCTGGCTTCAATACAGTTCTTGCTTAACTCCTCAGCCATGTCTCCCTCTGAATTTGGTCCTTCTGTTACCATTTTGAAACTCCTGACTGGAATAATGTGGTGTAAAATATCCATAATATCTTTAAATGTGATTTTGTTGCATAGACTTTTACGGCTAAATGGGATATTAGTTGTCAGCATCTCTAACCCATCATTATGGTGAAAGGGAAATTAAAGAGATGACTTCCTCAAGTCCACACAGCTAGTTTGTCACAGCAGTGACTAGAACCAGACATGCATATTCCTAGTCTTTTATCTACTTAGTCTCTTGAAACACTTTTTTAAAAGGAATATTCTATTTTGCAATGAAAAGCAGTGGAAAAAATCAGATTTGACATGCAGCAATGTATTTTGAACATAACTTCTTAGGAACTGATCATTATTCACTGAGTATAATATCAAGTGGCCAGTTAAGTGGCACGGGGCATATAAAGACCAACAACACAGTTTTGTTTCTTTCTGTGCTCTAGTTGGGGAAGTCAGAACTAATATAAGGGGCTGGTAGAGTGCTTGCTTAGCATGCACAAGGCCTTGGGTTCTATCCTCACCAAAAAACTAGTATAGGACAGTAACTAAGGACTACAATCTTTGGCATTAACTTCAAGAATAATACAACTTAAGAAAAAAAGAGATTGTTAGTGATTTGACGGCCTTAAACTCTTTATAGTCTAACAGTTATCTTTGGTAGCATATTAAAAAAACAAAATTCTCTGTCATGGCCAAAGGAATATCACAATATTTTCTAGAGGACGCCAAACCTAGAATTATGTGTGTGCATGTAAGAGATTGAATTGGAATCACTGCTATTCATTCTTCATGTTAAATCACAATTTTTGTCCATTGATATTTAAATATCTCCCTGTGCTCTATTTTGAAGTTTACAGCAAGTGCACAATGGATATGACAGCCCTGCCAACTAAGGTTGTTCTAGAATGGGGAGATGGGTCTACTCCCTGAAAGAAGTGTTATAAGAAACGTTGTTTTAAAAAAGACACCACAATTGTGGTCTTTATGCCCTTTGATCTATGTTTCCTTTTCACTGTTCTTAAAGTTCTGTTTCCATACTCTATGATGCTATAGCCAGTTTTACCCTAATAGTTTTGTCCTCGTAGGTAATTCCCATGGTGG
Source organism: Marmota monax (assembly GCF_021218885.2). Classification (NCBI taxonomy): domain Eukaryota; kingdom Metazoa; phylum Chordata; class Mammalia; order Rodentia; family Sciuridae; genus Marmota; species Marmota monax. The sequence goes on from NW_026693571.1 coordinate 41,133,338, forward strand.
TAGTCAGGGTTCTCCAGAGCAACAGAGTATATGCGATTTCTGGAAGTGGAAAATCTCACCACATGTTGTCTGCAAGCTGGAGAATGAGGGAAGTTTCTGGTGTTCAGTCTGAGTAAGATGGCCTGAACCAGGTAGCTAGTGCTGTAAGTCCAGGTCTGAGCCCAAAGGCCTGAGAATGTAGAGGGACAAGTGTTGTTTTTGTGTAAGTTCCAGAGTTGGAGTCTGAAGACTAAAGAACCAGGCCATCAATGTTTGAAGGCAGAAGATGGATGTTCCAGGTCTGAAAGAGAGAGAGAGAGAGAGAGAGAGAGAAAGAGAGAGAGAATGAGAATTCACCCTTCCTCTGACTTTTTGTTCTGCTCTAGCCCTCAGTAGATTGGATGGTGCCTGCTTCCATTAGTGAGAGTGGATCTTCTTACTGATTCAAATGCTAATCTGTTCTGAATCACCCTCACAGACACACTCAGAAATAATATTTTCCAGCTATCTGGGCATCCCTTAGCCAATTAAGTTGACATATGAAATTAATGATCTGACCTGTTTTGCATGTTGATTGGCATCCTTAATTAGCAGATTTTTATCAATTTTGCCTTTTCTTTTCTTTCAATTTTCTATATTCTTAACATTCTGTCTGCAGAACTCTTCCTTTTTATGTTGAAACTAATCCTAAACTAGAGGTCAGCCAACTTTTTCTGTAGAGTCAGATATTAAATGTTTTTGACTTTATGGGCCATATGTTTTCTTGTCACAATTACTCATCTCTGCCTTTGTAGAGAGGAAACTGTCATAAGTCACAGGTAAACAAATGGATGTGATTGTGTACAAAAATAGGTGGTGTGCTGGATTAGGCTTTGACTATAGTTTGCTATACTATAATCTTTCTGTTGCTATGACAAAATAGCTGAGGTAAGCCACTGAAAAGGTAGAAAAGTTTGCTTTGGCTCATGGTTTCAGAGGTTCCAGTTGATGATCACTTGGCCCCATTGCTTTAGGCCTGTGGTGGGTGGTACAGTACATGGCTGTGGTGAGAGGGCGAGATGGAAGCAAAGAAAGGAAGGGACCAGTATTCCAACAACCTGTCAAGGGCATACCCCGAGTGATCTAAATTTTTGCCTTTAGCCCCAAATGATCTGCCACCTCCCAGTAGCACCACATGGTGGTGACAAAGCCTTTAAAACATATGCCATTGGGCGCACTTCCCAACCATAGCATTTGGCAACCTCTGCTCTGATCCACTGGTATCATAATAGGAAGTGCTTATTCTGGGGGCTTGAGTAAAATGATACCTGATTGTGTCCGAAGAAGCTCTTATTTATATTTTTTGTATATATTCAGATTATAATGTATATTTTGTGTTTGTTTTATAATGTATGAACTATGCTAATAGGGTAGAATGTGAATCTATAATTTATAGATAAATAACTTTACATATAGAGGCAGTTACTCCAGATATTTTGTAGTGATGGCAGTATGGAAAAAGAGATTAGAAAATTGGAGGCTCCTGTTCCAAGTTGTTGAACTTTACACGAAGATGATACATTGGAAATATGCCTTTCGTATGCTTATACAAAAGAACAGTAGTACTGAGCACAGGGAAGGCTTTAGGAGGGGTGGTTGTGGAATTTGAAATAAGGGAAGTGTTCTGGAGAATGTTATGACCTCATGAATGCTCTCTGGTTTTATAGACTCTCTTTTCTGAAACCATCTCATTACTTGTAGTTGACCCATTTGTCCAATTTTCCCCTTAATGGTCATCATTTTCCCTTTGAAATTCACAAGAATATTCTGAAGTATTACCTTCTAAATTGTATTCAAATAAATTCTTATCTTATTTTATATAAATATTATTTTCTAATTTTATTGATGGATTAAGCTGCACATTTTATATCTTTTGTTAATCCCACAGCATCTGATGGGATATTTGATAACACAAAGGGCAACATATACGTAACTAAATAAGAAAACAAAAAACAATTGGCTAGTAGGCTTTGTCTTACTGTCTGTGCCAATACTTCCTGACTTTTGGTGGGATGTTATGATAGTTATGAAGTTTTGCATGTATTTTTTCATCCATTCTTTCCACCTCTCCCTCCACCCACTCTACTATAAGGGTGCCTCTCAGAAGTGTTAATTTTAATAAATTCCTAAATTTATTAAATTGATGGATTTATTTTGAGACCTTTGTGTTAATTTCATGAGACTCCTTGATACAATTTTAGTCCTTTGGGGCTCCTGTACTGTACCGTCAGAACGTCTAGTGCAGGTAGTGAAATTATTATTATTTTTTTTTGGATTAGGGTCTACCCTAAATACCTGTTTTGACTTAATTACCTCTTTCAAGGCCCAATCTCCAATTATAGTTCCATTCTGAGGTATCAGGTGTTAGGGACTCAAAATACAAATTATGTTCCCTCAAAATTAAGCTTATAATATATGAGTAAGCTGAGGTTGGGCACACACACACACACACACACACACACTGTCAAGAGCTTTGTAATGTTTTGAACAATCAATAATAAAAAAAAAACATCCTGATCAGCACTCTGGGCAATATTTATATTAAGATCCTTCATTAGGATGTAGATCCAGGTGACACAATGGGCCTCCTCTTACAACAGGGTGCCTAAAAATAATGATACTCAGGTAGTGAAATTAAATCAAACCTTTTTAAAATAATGTAACATTATTGCTGAATGGTATCCTTATCATAAGGAAATTGTTCAATTTCTCAGTTGCTGCTAAGCATTTAATTGTGCACTCATTTAAAGAGTAAGTTGCAAATAAAAAATAAAATGGAGATAGTTTTGCATTTTTGGCATGGCTTTGTCAAGTTGGAATTTAGACTGGTTGAGAACGCAAAGCAGGTCACGCTAACACTGTCTCCATCAGCTTTCTTACATGCGTTTGTGGCAGGTTGGCCCTCTCCCCACACATGCACACTTTCAGAATTATCCTGAATTCCTGCTGAAATATTTGAAACTAGAGTAGGCCCTGTGAACCTTTACTAGGGCTGTCAACACGTTTGCATAATTAGCCATTATTAGTTTCTCTGATAAGTGCTGGGTTCTTCAGATGGAAAACTTAACTCTCTTTCTGTCCAGTAATTAATTATAATCTTTTAGACAACCAATATTGTAAGCATAAATTCCCTCTCCCTAAGTGGAAAAATTATTTTATACTGTCTCAGAAAAATAATTTCAGATATTAAAATCTGGTCCAGAGCTTGCCTAAAAATGTTGCTATTTGAGTTTCCATCTGTATTTGCTCATCCCTCTCTGTGCCTTCCTTCCATGCTTACCAATGGCTTTCAATTTCCATTCTTAATGAAACAAACCAGACAACAGAGCTTTAGGAGGCATCTTGTGAAGTTGAAAAGACGAGGAGAGGAAAGGGATGAGTCTCTGCTAAGTGTTTGATTTGTGCTAGGTGCTTATTCTAGACAGTTCTCAAGTGCAAAATGCTTCCTTTTATGAGTCCCAACATTTTTATCATTATTTGCGTATTTATTTATTTATTTACTTGTCTTTTTTGGTGGCTGCTGGTCAGAATACGTGAGTAAATTTAAAAAACATGCAACTTTTAGGTGGTCAGATGCCCAATGACTGTGGGTGGGTCTCTGGTATATACAGTGAGAGGATCAACAGTAAGCACATAGAGAGAGGGCAGGAGGTCATTGGGTGTGCTGTTGTCTTAGAAAACTTAATGGCAAAATGTCTGTCATTGTTTAGTAACTATTAGGGAATATATTGCTCAGTGCATTATCAGTTTTAATGAATGCATATTTGTGGCAGATCTAAGTCATTCTTTGTTTAAATAGATTGACTTTCACACATTCAGCTGAAAAATGCATAGAGATAAACACATAGAAATTCACTCAATATTTATACTGGATCCGATCAGGTGGCTGGATTGAGGCTTTGCGGTTTGTTGTGCTGGAGCATATGGGCAAGTTGTGAGGCTAGGAAAGATGTATGGTGTTTGCAATTTCCTTTAATTATAGAGTCTTATCTACAGGAATAAAGGTTTATATTTAACTTTATAAGAACTGTATGTGGTGATAAAAATAATTGTATGTACCACGCATCTGTAGAACATAAATTAGATTTTGATAAAAAGTAAATTGATTCTTGACAAAGTTCTGAATGTTAATGGGACAAAAATTCCCATCTGACTAACTATTTTCTATTCTTGCTGGATCTTTTTTAGTGATATAGGCTGGCTTTTTTTTTTCTTTTTAATTTTGGCACCCACATATAGCAAATAACTGTGAAACATTTCAAACCTCAAAGTGACACTAAAACTGTGAAGTATGAAATGGAAGTGCCAGAGCGCGAGAGACACATTGCATAGCACTGCTCAGTCACTCCGCGTGTGCACGCTGGAGAAACGACAACACCCTTGCAAGATGCAACATGATTAATGCCACAGAAATGAAATAAATAAAGAAGACTTTCATTTGCAACATCTCCCTGATGCTTCAAAGTTTCCACTCTCTGTGCTTAGCAGCTCTGCCCTAGAAATTACACCCTTTTCCCCGTGAATATCTGCTTGGGGAATAAAATTATAAATCCAGGTCTTCTTTGCTATGTCCAGGTCATGAAATGGTTACGATAAAGGACTGCAGTATTTTTGGCTTCTCCAGGAATGCTTGTATTCTCTGCACCCTGCAACACATGAGTTTGGGTCATGATGGTATATTTTTTCTTGTATCTGTCACCCACTGGCCCATGGTTACTCCCCTCTCAGTCTTCCTCAGAATTCTAACTGAGGTTGAATGAGTTCTTTGACTTCTCAAACTTTGTTAGCATGTCCCTGTGTATTTATTTACTTCTAGACTCAGTTTGTATACTTTTAGGCCTCATTTGGGGGAAGCATGTTAAGAAGGATTTGGAGTTACAACTGAGTCTCCTATTTTCTTTAGTTCTGACCCTATGGGAAGCAAAGATGAATTCCTGTAGGGTACCCAAGTAAAACAGAGCGGGCTTATTTATGCTTTGCTCAGTGAAGACGAAAAAGGGACAACAAAAGTATAAATGACAAGGGGAACAGTTCTGTATTTCCCAAGAACTTAAGTGCTCACTGCTTTATATGCATTGAGTTTATAACTTGTTTAATGTTTCATGATAATGAATTTTATGATGCTCAGAGGTATCAGCCACCAATTTTAAGAACAAGGAAACTGGAACTCAGAGGCCAAATGGATTTCCCAAGGCTGGGGTTGAGCTCCAGACTCAGTCTGCTGAGACCAGTGCCTGTGAGCCTCAACTTAAGTCGGTCACACACCACTATTTGACTCATTCCCCTGAAGGAATGGGTGTTTCTAAGGAGTTTTCAAAAATTTTTGAGTTGAGAGAAATTTGCGACAAGGTAGTTAGTACTAAAATATAATAGTTAGTACTGAGGTGTTTTGTGGAAACTGAAGAGGTCCAGAGGTGCCTTCCTTCCACAGTGCTGAGGAGCTGGGAGACAGCATGGAGGGGGTAGCCTGACAGAGCTCAGCTTGAGGAACTGCGACAAAAGCAAGGAATCTGAGACCTCAGAAGTTGCACAGAGAAGAGAGTGAGAGCTCCCAGATGTTTAACCTTGAAGAACAGTTTCAAGGGGCCAGGCTAACTGCTGGATTAAAGAAAGCTTACCTATCTGGAGTTCCTAACTCTTTTCCATGTCATCTGTGAAGGAAAGAAGCATGTTAGTCTTGCTTCTGTTAAGCTTCATATCTTCATGTATGTATGTGGGTATCTCTGCGTCTGTCTGTCTATCTCTGTCTTTCCTGATGGGAAACACAAGGTTTGTGGATTAGAGATGGTATAAAATTATTCAGAGTATCTTGCCTCAGGTTCTTCATGCCTCAGTCCCCTGGAGACCAATACAAGAAGGACAGATGTTGTCTACATGCATGATGGAGTTATTACCGCCGGAGAAGAACTCTGAAATGGGGGAATCTTGGAACTTGTTTAGGGCATTTGACACATTTGCCCTCCTTCATTGAATACAGTAGTGACAGGGAGAGTAAGGGGATGGAAATGCAAGCAACTCCAATCAGGAGAGATCAGGTGGAGTCAAGGCCCCTGGTCTATTACTCTCTGAAAGGTAGATAGATGGCCAAGGGGAGGGTCCTCTCAGTCTGCCTTGAGGTCTTTGTCTTTAACTCCATGACTTATTTATCTTTCAAGCACTGTTTAATCTAGGGGGCTAGGATTCATTTCTCAGAAAGCTCTGACTTTGTAGATGTGTGAAAGTAGTCATGGAGAATAGCCTCCTGACACCTGCTTTGATTTTACTTATGTCAAAACCAGAAGTGATTGTCTAGGGAGACAGGACTAGGTAAGCCTGAGCAAAAACTCCAGTTAGGGAGAGTCGTTGAACTGCAGCTGTATCTTTGTTGTTGTTGTCCAGGGAAGATCAATCTCAACCCCTTTATTCTTGCAGTTTTGTGAAGCCTCTACTGATGATTCTTACTGGCAAAGATTCAGCTATGTCACTAGAGGATAATTGGTATCCCAATTATAAAGCTAAAGGATACATTTCATTCCTTCTCTTAGATTCATGAGATAATGAAAATAAAGTTCCACAGTACCGCAGTTGGAATACTCAATTACTTGTAGTTAATTTCACCTCCCAGAACGCGGGCTTCATAACCCCAGATGTTTCTTGCATTCTTAGTCCTACCAAACTGCCCGACACATCATAGGTGTTCAGTAAAGACCTGTTGGATGAATGATTTAATAAATGGATGCATGCATAAAAGCACAATTCCTGTCCTCAAGAAACCACCACAGAGTTCACAATCCAGTGAGGAACTGGCATTCTGTAGAACACACATGTGCTGGAAATTCCAACAGTAGAAAATCATATGACATCCACCCAGCCCACACACTAGAATGTGAAATGTCAGTAAATTGCAATCTGTCATTCTTGACTAATGAATCTGTCTATAAATTTGCAACATTTTTAAGTTTTAAATTTATTATAATTACTTTACATAAAATGAAATATGATTTAAATAGTGGGTCTTAAAAAGAAATGAAAAGAATCATTTTATAATCAATATAAAAAATCTCAGTTTTTTGTAAATAAAAAAAGATCTGCATTTAACTGGTGTGAAGCACTTTCATAGCATCATGAAGCATCTCTGTGGAAAAGACCTTAAAACTCCTCTAGCCCCACCATTTTCACACCCTAAATGTCCTTTAGAAAGTTCCTCTACCAGGGGACACCCAGGATGGAGTGAACAATCCCTTTTATGACATCCAGTTTTGAAATTATTCAGACTGTAGTTCCCAGTGACATATTGGTTCAGTTAAACACTTTGGGTGTTTATATGACATGAATTAGAGCCCTTGGATTTTTATTTTATTTTTGTGGAGGAGGATTATAGAATTATTTACAAAGGTCAAGGGAGAAATTGGCCCATCTTTTCCCCTTTGAAGTAGTTTGAAGGAGGTAGGTATATAGTATCTACAGTATCTCAGAAAAAACAGCAAGAAATGAATCCATGTCACTGGCAAACATAAAATAGCAATATCCCAAAACTGCATAACTGAATAAGAGGTACTAAATATTTTTGTTACTGATTCATGTAACAAAGGCTTAACAAGAGGTTTTAATGAAAATTCAAGAAGAGTTAAGTTTCAGCCCACATTATGAGAGTTTACAGACTAATAAATGGGAGGTGGACCAGGGAAATGATGAGTAGTGCAAATTGTTTCAATGTCAAAATAGATAGTATCCCTTCAGCTGAGTCTTTAAATGTGAGTGACTAGTAATATGGAGAAAATCATTTAAAACATTCCTTTATTTAACATATTTTTGTAGAGCACCTGAGAATCCAAATGGAAAAAAAAAAAAAAAAACAGAAGAACAAATCCAAGAAGGTATTTTAGGACAGAACCCCACTTCTGCACCTGGGAGGAGGAGAGGCTTATATCTGGTGGCCCCAAGCTTTCAATTTCATTGGACCTTGATGAGCAAGGCACAGGGAAAATACCTGTGTCACTGCATGATGGGACATTAGGTCAGAGGCTCCCCCAGCCTGAGCCCCTTAGCCCTGGAAAGGTGGGCACATCTGAAACTGGGGAGACACCTGAAAGTGAAACTGGGGTGAGGAGAGTAAAAGTTTTCTCATGTAATTCATAACCACAAAAAAGCTCACTTGGGATCGAATCAGAATTCATATTACTGGTATCTCAAAAATCCCTAAAGTGAGAAATTAAAATTATCATGAGTTGAAAATGCCCTCAACTTCCTACAGGAAACAAATGCAAATTATCTTTTGAGCAATAGTTCTTAATCCCAAGTTGCATTCAACACAAATAATTCATATTCTTATGGAATATACAAATAATTATTTCTATAGAATATGTAAATAATCCCCATTCCCATATAATATGAGTTTCCAATGTAAAATAAAAATGTATAAAAATGTACAAAATAAAAATGTTTCAGGAGGTAAACCACTAGGACTGAGACTGAGCCACTCCCCACAACTAGACTTAGATACACAAAGACCAATAGGTATTTGAATTATCTGATAAAGAATAGAAATAAGTAAACCTAATGTTTTAAAATATGAAAGTATAAACACAAATGAACTAGAGACTATTAAATATTCAGAAAGCTCTATAAAGAACTATAGGGAACTTTCAGAAATCAATCTATAATAATTGAAGATATTGTCAAAATAAAATTTGTAAGAAATGTTAAGAAATTTACCAGTGAAGTGTAAAGAGATAGAAAACAAGAAAGACAAAGAGCCCTGGGGAATGTATTGAGAAGCTGTAACATAAATGTAACCGGATTTTTCTAATTAGGAAGCACCAGAAGAATGGGTAAAAGTTATTTTAGAAAAAAGTTATTTTAGAAGAGGAATAATTGCTGCTTCTTGGATACCAGATTTCTGGTCTGGAATAGGGAAAGGACAAAGTGAGAACTCTTGTGACAAGAATGGTGGAAAGGTAAAAGACTACAGGAGGGATGCCCAAATGGAATGGGAGCGGACGACTCTGACCTGCCAGTTTTGCCATTGTGAACATCAGAAAGAAGAATGAAGCCAGGTGCAGTGGCACATGCCTGTAATCCCTGCCACTCGGGAGGCTGAGACAGGAGGATCATGGTTCACAGCCAGCCTCAGCAACAGCAAGGCGCTAAGCAACTCAGTGAGACCCTGTCTCTAAATAAGATACAAAATAGGGCTGGGGATGTGGCTCAGTGTCCAGTGCCCTTGGGTTCAATCCCTGGTATTGAAACAAAACAAAACAAAACAAAAACAGAATAATGATAGAAATAGATGATGATACACTCAGTAAAATGGAATTAATGTGTCTATAATAATACTTGGGGTTGGGCCGGGGGAGAAAAAAGAGGAAATGTCTCCTTTACAGGTAAATGCCAGTTTTTATGATGTAGAAGGAACCATAGAATTACAACCAGATATTATTTTGCTACTACTAAGGCAAAAGTTACCCATGGACACTGAAATCATTTTTTTTTTTAATGAAAGGCAGTTGGGGAACAACCTAGTCTCATGGACTCAAAGGATCAGACAGATTGGCCATTAACCACAACAAAAAGGACAAATGTACCTTTTTAATGGGAAGATGTGCCACTTACCACTTTAGTCAAGTAGCCAAATTAAGTAGCACCTTTTGATATGATTATAAAGGGAAGGACATAATACCACTTATATAGTATTCCTGTCAAAAATGCTTAATTTCAATCTAATCAAAGAGACACAATAAGAACCCAAATTGCATTAAAGAATATCCTGTCAAAAAAGATGAAAGGGGTGAGAGGAATAGCCTAGGATAGTGCTGTCCAGTTGGAAATCAAGGTAAACTGAAAATGTAGTTTAAAAAATTTCCATTGGTATGCTAAAAAAAGTGAAGAGAAACAAAATCAATTTCAATAATATATTTTATTTGATCTAGGAAAACATTATTTAAACATGTAACCAACATGTATTAGGTAGCTTATATTTTTGCAATAAATCTTGAAAATTCAATGTGTATTTTATAATTATAGCATGTGTTAATCCAGAGTAGTCATATTAAGCACTTGGAAGTTATATGTAGGTAGGCATTAGAAGGGAAGTTCTAGCTTAAAGTAGATTTAAGAGACACGTGTGACCCTTGATTATATTGTGAGTTGGTAAAAGAGAAATATCTAGAAATGATATTTTGAACAAAATTAGGAAATTTTGAATAATGATATTAGATAACATTATTACATCAGTGTTAAATTTTGGGGGTGGATATTGTGAATATGTAGGAGATGTACTTTTCAGGAACTTCATAATTAAGCGTAAAATGGCATACTCTGCAACCTACTTTCAAGTGGTTCTGAAAAAAATAATGTATGCATGTGTTTTATACATGTGTATTTATATAAATATGTGCACACGTATTGGTAAGGATATAAAGTATTTTATTTGAACAAATAAATTAACAAGCTCTATTTATTAGATAGATATAGAACACTATTCCTAACAATTTTAGATTATATATTATTTCAAGCAAATGTGGAACATTATGAAAATTGGTTTATAAAGTAGAAGTCAACAAATTTCAGAGAGGTGGAGCTCTACAAAACTTGATCTTTACCATGAAATTACATTAGAAAGTAACACAATGACAATTCAAAAATTCTGTGACTTGGAAATAAAATATTTTTGGAAAGTATAAGGGATGGATGTGGATGGTATCATAGTTGTAAGTGGGAATCCTGTTAAGGAAGCTATTGATGTTCTAGATGAGAGACGATATTAAGGCCATATTAAGGCTGTGTGAGTGGGAAGGGATTGGGGGCGTTTGATGACTGAGGGAGAATGAAGAGTGGAGATGGCTTCTAGGCTTAAAAGGGACAGTAGTGTCATTAACAGTGTGAGGGATATGTTGATTGAGAGAGAGATAGTTATTCAAATTTGGAGCTCAAGAGTGGTCTGAGCAAGACACATAGATTTGTGATTCATGCACATTTAGGTAACAAGCATAACCATGGTAGTGGGCCATATCATTCAAGTGAAGTGTAAGAGTATATATAGTCAAGGAGATGGGCACAGTGGTACACATCTGTCATCCCAGCAGCTGGAGAGGCTGAGGCAGGAGGATCACTAGTTCAAAGCCAGCCTCAACAAGTTAGTGAGGCTGTTAGCAACTTGGCAAGACCCTGTCTCAAAATAAAAAGTAAAAAGAGCTGAGGATTTGGCTCAGTGGTTAAGCATCCCTGGGTGCAATTCTCATTACCAAAAAAAAAAAAAAAAAAGAGTCTAGTCAAGGAAAGAACCACAAGGCACACACAACAGCTGGAGGAGGTCAGACTAAAATGAGCCCTAGAAAGAGGTGAAAAAGTCAAAAGTGCAGGAAACTGAATAGGCAATTGCTTTTTGGTAAATGAATAATTGATGGCAGAGTGACTCTGAGGCCACTGTGGCAAATACTCTTAAGGACTGGAGGCGTCTGGTTGACATTCCTAATGTATTATGTTCCTTTTATCTGATTTCATCACACAACCCCAAAATATTCATCAGTTAACCTGTCTTTTCTTTTCCTCTCTCTTTCTTGTACTAACTGTTCCAATCAGAAGAGATTAATAATTCATGTTCTAGAACTGAAATTCTAGAGTTTTATGAGGTTGATTTAAGGACTAGATTTTACAAAAAGGCAATCAGTTATCAACTCAGAGATGTTGTAATTTTCTCAGAGTCACACAGTGAGTCTATTCTCCCAATAGGGTGAGCTAATTGGAACCAGTGTCTGGTTCCCATGTCTTAATTGCCTTTCAAGATGTTTCCTTTAATTCTGTGTTGCTATTTAAGGGGGAAAACTGTATTTACTTTGTATTTTGGATGCAGTCCTAACACGATTCAGTTAACTGGTACTATAGGGCTTTTAGTTTAGCACTTAAATGGATTATGCCTAAAGATTTTAACAGTCTTCCAAAAAGGCATATTGTTTGTTTTATTTTTATAGTAACTCTTTTGCTTTATTAATTATTATAGTAACACATCTCATTATAAACCTTTGAGAAGTACAAAAAGAGACACATAATGTTGAGAGGGAAAGTCCCTATAATATTTCACCCTCCTTCTCTTCAAAGATAGGCGCCGTTGTTAATTTTAGTTTAGTGTAAGTATTAGTCAAGATTGGGCTCTGCTGAGTGACACATAAACACTGATTCTCAGTGGCTTGTTTCACATTTAATGAAGATTTATTCTGCCCTTCTTCCCTCCATCACAGTGTGATAGACAGTTCCATGTTGTGGCTCTACTATTTTGTGGACTTGCTTCCCAGGACACAGGCAGGGGAAGCAGGCTGGAGGAACAGTTTAAGGCCTGGGCCTGGTGTGACTCACATCTGCTCACATCTGATTGGCCAGAATCTATTCTCATGTCTTTATCCTGATCATAAGGGGTCTCCACTGGGGTATGCATTCTTCATATTTCCACTGTGCATCTGTCAATGAATAAACCAGTACTCACAGTGAATATATGTACATTTTTATAAATGTGAGATAATCATTATGAGTTTTCATAGCACATTTAGGTAATAAATAAAAATGCCCACAGAGCATTCTTCTCAAAATAATATAACACTTAAACAACACCTCCTCACCTCCTCCCCTGATTTGCAGTCCATTCGTTCTCAGCTCACGATGTCAAATTTGCAGTGTGTTTGGATGTAAGCATCAGCAATCTTTGATGGACAGTCGGCTTCTTCCACATCTAACTTGACACATGCAGCAGTTTTCCTGTCTTGAAAGGCCAAACAACAAAATGAAAACCTCCTGTGGATTCTAAGACTTTCTTAAGGTCCATTGCTGTCTTTCTGCAGCATTATTTCCTTATTGCCACTATAAAAGTCAGTCTCTAGATATCTGGCTTGCATTTCTCGGGCTTCCTCCCCACCTATGTTTTTCTCCTTTACTTCCTGCCGTGCTTCTTCTCGCTGTCACTTATGCCATCCACTGAGAGTGGCAATCGTGTTTTATTAATGATTGTGGCTTACATCCATCTCTACTCTCTTGGAGTCAGTGTCAAAGTTTTCATTAGGTAGATATCCATAAGTATATAAACGGAGATGCCCACAGAGCATTGAATGATTAAAAATGCAGTTTTGGGGGACTGCCTGTTTGAGTTTGAATGTTCTTCTACCTACTCCGAGTTACATATCTTTGTGAAAGTTATTTGCTACTTCTCTGCTTTAGTTTCCTCATCAGTGAAATGTGGGTAATGATGATACTCAATTTATGGGGTGGTTGTGAGAAAAATATGAGAATCCATATTTAGCAATTAGCACACTTGGCATATGGTAAATATTTTTAAATGCTTCTTCTGCTTTGAAGACAAACTTAAAAAGTTTTCTCCTGAACTCTCTATTCCCACCACTTAGAGAGCCATTCCTCAACCTACCATGTGTATTTGTACATAAACTGTGGTGGACGAGCTTTTAGTCATCCTCTGAGGTCAGTGGGGCTGGAATTGTCTCTTTGCATGAGGAGGCACTTCAGTAGAGCACAGTGATGGACATCATAAGTCCTGGGTCTGACCTTCCAGGATCTTGAGAAAGCTGCTCTTCCTCATGTGTTGAAGGTACCTTGCCAAAAATGACTGTTCTGAGGTCCATGGGATAATTTATAGACAATACTAACCAGTCCTCCAATTACATTATAAATAGTAAACATCGATGTTCTGCTTTCCATTTCTCCCCCAATTTTGTATTCCCTGTTATACATTTAAATCTAAATTACTTAATATGGCCCAGTGTGCTTTTGTTTGCTGACATAGAGACCCTCAATTAGCTCATCCATTTTTCTAAAGCACAGGGTTTCATCTTGTGTTTTCTCTGTATCTTGTATTGTGCCTGAGCAAGGAGCTAAAAGGTGTTCATTAAATTTCTGACATAGTATTTTTGTTATAATACTTAAGATTATGTATTTGTCCCATTTTCTCTACAGGATAAAAAATAATGGATATTTAAAAATATTGATGTAAATTTCTCTTTAGATTCTAAAAACTAGATTTTTTGAAGCAAGATTTTGCCTTTTCTGGACTTTTTGGTCTTAACTCTATTAAATGATGAGATTTTAAAAGTGTTTCTATTTGCATTAACTACGATTTGCTGAATTATTTTAAAATATCAGGCCTGCCTATAAAAATGAAGTTTTGTGCTGATAAGGACTAGGGCCATGCTGCCTGTGTGTGAAGGAAGCGGCTTGTGCTCGCTGGTATGTGCTGTGCTGTCCCGGGCGTTTTTCTGGGATCTGTTTCCTTTCTGATATATGCAGTTCATTTACTCTATACTTTTCAGTCCTAAATTTTAGTAATTGCAAAGCATCTGAGAAGCATAGGGTGAAAAAAAACCACACGAGTGTGTTCTTTGAGTATCTCTGTGTTGGTAATTGTTTTGAAGGATATTGTACCTCTTCTTATTAAAAATCTGTGATTTGCAATTTCATTTGAAAAGTGCATTTAGAACTTGAAAACTACCAGGCATTACACACTTAAAGCTTTTTCTCCCCCTTAAATTCCAGAACCAGTTAAACTGCATAAAATAATGATTGATATTGAACCCATGAGTAAAAAAATGGAGAAAGAAAAGCAACAGCAACCCGGGAAGTCCAGGTAATAGGTAATTAAATAACCTATAGAAAATGTATATTTCTTGTACTTTGCCAATATTCTCTGGCCAATTGTCATGGTTTCTCAAATCTGTCTATTAACACCCCATGCATGAGGCTAATTTATCTTTCTACTTGAGTCCCTCAAAGCATATCAATTATCAAAATTTTAGTTTTCAGTTCAATTAACTTTTGAACTGGAGGATGTCTGAGTAGTTAAGCAAACCATCTGGGTTTTACAGTGCATAAGCTCAAATTCAATTTGTGTCTTTCTTGAGAAAAATGCCATATTTTATGATAATATTACATAAGTTAGGAATTTTAATAACTCTTCTGCAGCAATTATGGAGCAGAGTAAGTTATAATTTTCCTTTTAAAATCTAATAATTAAAGGTTAGTCTTTCCCTAACAGAAGGTGAGGCTGGTTCTACAGAACACAGTTTGAACATAGGAATTTTGAGCCTTGCTTCTGCTTTCCAAGTGTTTGGAGATGGGTCAGTTACTTCTTTGAATTGTTCTACAGATTTGCATCACTGTCTTCTTCAAGAAAACTTGAAAATTGTGTACACAACTGTTGGCCCTCAGGCTGCAGATAGAACCACTCACAGGCCTTCAGCACATATTTTGGGAGACATTTATACTTTCAGACTATAAACACTGCTCTGTTAAAATGTGTTTCTAACACTATTTTACATTGTTCCATTAATAAAACATGGTCAGAAAGGGGGGTAATTTTTGGTACAAACTATAAATAGCAGAAATTGGAGAAGATGCTACTATGGCTGTAAAGAATAGCCTATGTCTTCCAATATTGATGCTGCAAATTGTGCTTAATACAAGGAGATCCATGTGCAGGGTGACCACTTTCTTGGCTTAAGTGTAACATGATATGCAAATGTGGAGCAGTGGATGTGTCTGTAGCTTCAGTACTGCAGCTTTAGTTTTATCTATGATAAGGAAGGACACTAAGTACAGAGGGAAAGAAATTGTACTGGGAATTTAACAGTTTTTAAAAAATTCTCCTTTCTGGTTTTTCCAAGTTTAACCCAACGTCTAGAAAAGGTTGGTCTAGTAGAGTGGCTAGCTATGAAAAGACTAGTTAATAAAGCAATTGAATGAAAGAGTTTAGAATTTCAAGTTAACAAAACTCATCTGAAAATCAATTTCAATGTATTTAGGTGAGGCTCGTAATCCAGGGAAGAAGAATAATGATTTAGGGACAAGTGGAGTACTCATGAATAATAAATCTGATCAGGTATAATATCTTTCAGTATAATGTCTTTCTCAAGAGGGTTGAATATTTCTCAGAGAATTGTTTCTTCTGCAACTGGTGGAAGATTAAGATCTCACTACACCCTAACTTACCATTTTTAATGAAAACATGTCCTGTTTAATGAGGAATATCAACCCCCTTTGAAATTAAGAGCAAGTGCATGTACTTCAATAACAGCCCTGGGCACATAAAGCCGGAACTTCAATCCACCTGGGCCGCCTTGTCTTTATTTATAGCTAGTTTATGGTGGTAACTTGTTTTCTACCTTAGCAGTTAGCTTCATTTCATTAATGTTAGAAGTGTGATGGAAATGATGTGGAGGAAAGGACAAATAAGTGTTTTGGGACATGGTGACTTGGGTTTTTTGAAAATCTATGCTTAAATAGATAAAAAGTCATTGAACCAAATATATTTATTGAAATCTAGTTCTCCATGTAATGTATATCAGAAAGCAGCACTGAGAATACAAGCAACAGAGGGAAGATAGAATCAGTCAGGAAACCAGGTAGGGGATTGTTAACAATTACATTCTAGGAATAATTATCAAGAATTGCCCAGCTCTTTGAGAGATCTGGCAAGGTTTCTGTTCAAGTCACATAGACCCCTGTGAGATTACTTGTATATAAACTATTTACAGTTCCCCTGAAGATGCCTTAGAAAGTACTAATTGTTAAGGTGACACATAGCATTTTTAGGTAAAACATAAAACACTCTAGCCACATGAAATAAATTTTCTTAAATAAAGTGTGAAAAATATGAGTCTTATAAAAATATGATTTCTTACTTTTCCCTCAAATTTCTCTGTTTCTTAACTGGCAGAGAAAAAAACAAATGGGGGTATTTCTGCATTTTCAAATTTAAGTTTAAGTAGATTGAAGTTCTTCAATCTACTTTTGAATTCTAAATTCAAAGATTCATTGTCATATATTAAAATACTCTTGATGACAATAATGTTAAAGGTAGGTGCATTCTAAATGTTAATTTTCTAGCAACAAAAATTTACTTATTCAATTATTTACCAGTGCTGATTTTTTAGTTGATGATATAATATTTTAGTTGATGATATAGTATTTTTATCATGATATAATACTAAGTGCAAACAAATTAGAAAGTTCATATGCATTTATGTACCTATAAACATAGAGATGGTATAGAATATATTATTTAGTTGATGATATATGGAGCCTTTAAAAGTATGACAACTGCATTTCTGTATAGGCACTCTGTAATTCAGGTGAGTGAACCTAGATTTCTTCCCCTAGTTCTATGATCAGTGAGAATTTCCAAAGGGCACATGACAGTCAATGTGGAGGTTAATTATGATCAATTTAAAAACAGAATGAGAATATTATACAATAGCAGTAGGATCCCTGATGGCATTTCTTATTTGTGTTGAAACACTTTGTCATTTCACCTTAATGTTTGTCAAATATTTTGCTTAAGTAAATGAGTTGTCTATTTCTAGTAGAATATTTCATTAGTAGGGAATCACAGAGAAAATGCTGTTTGTTCTAGTTTAGAGATTAATACTAAGCCATGGACCACATATTGGAAAGTAAAGCAAGCTGTGTCTGATTAATATATTTTACCCCATTCTTGCTAGCATATAAGTCAATTCTAGAATTTCATATGAAATTTTGCAAAACTGCCTATATATTCAAGTGTTCCATATTTTGTTCACATATTTTGGCCAGATCTGTGGGCATGCCACAAGAGTGACAGATAAACTAATGGATTCTATGAATTAGTCATTTATTTGCCATTTGCTGAGTGACTATTCTATCTCAAGTATGTCACTCTGAACAGGACAGTCACAGGCTCTGCCCTTATATACCCTAGTATTTCAGTCAGCAAAATGTTTTAAAGTAGCAAAAACTTCTATAAAATTTACAGAATGTTTGAACCTCAATTCCATTTTTATTCATTTTTAGTAAGAAAAGAAAAGAATTAAACAGGTGCACAAATATGAAAGCTCAAAGATTTTCATCCTTATTTACAAATAACAAAAGTGTACAAGCAACTTATGTAATCAGCCAAAGAAGACTGGTAAATAAGCTGTCAGTATACAATGGAATTCCATACAATGGGATACCAAAATATAATGGGCCAAAATGTGCATCTTTGTATTTTTATTCATGATATAATACCAAGTGCAAACAAATTAGAAAGTTCATGAACATAGAGAGGGTTTGGAATATATTCAGCCTCTCAAATTCAAATAAAGGAGTGTCATATATTAAAATACTCTTGACACATGGAGATGGTATAAAATAGTAATATAATTTCTGAGGCCCCAATGCCTGACTTCAGATCCTAGCTTTACCAATTTCTGGATGGGCAATCTGAACTATATATTATTTGACACCTAAATGTTTCAATTTATTCATGTATGAAATGGGTATTAAAATAGTAACTACACATTGTTGGTAGGTTTAATTCAGGGAAGATGTGTAAAATACTTAGAATAGTATCTGACCCAAAGGAAGCATTAAAAGGGTTTGTAAAATAAAATGTCATGCTGATGGGATTAGGAGTGATTTTTATTTTCTTTCATTTTGCTATTTACATTTGATAAAATTCTATGTGGTACTGAACTCTTGATTCAGATGACTTGGTTGAAGCTCCCCAAGTCATGTTAGGAAAGTGTGTTAAAATCTCTTGTAAAACAACAAAGAAATAGACACGATGCTTATTCATTTTCCTGATTTTTGTTAGGGCCAGTTCAGAGAGCAGATATTCCTATTTGTTATCCTTGCTCAGAAAAGTTTGTTATTATTTTATCTTTCTTCAATAATAAATATTGACTCTGCATGTCACTGAGGGTGCTACAGGTTTGTTTTGTGGGCTGGAGACGCTGAGACTAGCACTTAATCCTGTAACATAGCCTTGAAGGTTGTCATACAGATCTAACTTTATGTTTTGGAAACAGAATGGTGGATTCTTTAGAAGCCTTTCCCATTCTTCCTGGTTTGTCAATACCACCCAAGATCTCCTCTTCCACAGGACTTGAGAAAGATCCTGGTAAGTTTCACAGCATAAATGTTAGAATAAGCACAATGATTTTTTTATAATTTTGTACTCATTTAAAATTTAAAAAAATTGTATCGAAGAGAGTTATTTCCTTCATGTTTCATTTCAAGTATTGTGTCAAAAGATAAAGATATTTGGAAACAATGGTGAATAACTAATTTTCACTCCTTTATTTGAATTTGAGAGGCTGAATTTTAAAAAATATGCATGAATATTGAAGGTTATAGGAAATTATAAAGGTAAATTCTTAATAATTTAAGAAGCTTCTCTATAGTTGATGTATTCTTGTTTTAAAAAATACATAATATTCTTCAAAAGAAAATATACATGATTCTTTAAATTCCCTTGAGCGTGATTGAGAAACTCTCTGGAACTTGGGGAACTACTGGAAAACCTGGGGGCTATTGATTCAAAGAAACTATTTTGTAGTTTTTCCCTTTTTTTAAAACTTGTTACTCATGTTCTTGAGCCTCAGGCTGTCATTAAGAAAAAAAAAATCTTCTTGTAGAGCAGGACTTTGATTTTGGAAGAAATTTTTAAATTTTCAGAATTAACTCCTCCTTGAGCTCTCAAGGCACTGTTGAATAAAATGTTCTTTATCTCAGTTCAGTTTTACCATCCTTTGGTTTGTGATGGAAGGAATTCAAGTATCAAGTTGAGGCTTATTTCCAAATTTATTTTTTTTTTGAAACCCATTTTCATTATCCAACCAGTATTCACCAAAACTGCAAACATTAATGCATATAATGTCAAAATCCTGACTCTCTGCGTTGGGTCTGCCTTAAACATTTTATTGTTATAGCTTAAACATTTTAAAGACTTGATTAGATCATTTGAGATTCCAGATTAATAGAATAATTTGTGGCTCTCAATTGAGTCTAGAATTCAATATCGACATGTAGAAGTAAATGCTGGCCCATATTCACAGACCTGTGGGTTCTAACAGGAGTGACAGTGTTAATAGGTAATAATTTTAAAATATGTTATCTCTGAAAGCTGAGGTCTACAGCCCATAAGTACCATCAGTTGAAGTCCATCTAATTCTGTGATATTTAGAGTTTATTCAGGATCCTGTGAAGGTTGATGAAAACCTTTACCTTCATCTTCATTCTCCTCAAATATACCACATATGTCTTTCTTGCAGAAGAGCTTCTGAGTTGGTCAAAAGGGTTGGCCATTCTTATGGCTTTAGTTTGAATACTGAAATTTATTCGAGTATTCTTTTTACATATACATGGAACTCACTTATATTGGGGGTTGGGCCATTGTTTATTTAGTGCTAAACAAAAAACAGAAGACCTTTCTAAACTGTTGAGAGAATTCAGTTAGTAGTTCCAAATCATTGTGAAATTGTGAGCGGAAGGAGCAGAATTTCAGTCCATTTGTATAGTAACTTTTGAGGTTGCTAAGGATTCTACCCCTTCAAAAATGTTCTGCTGAAATATCTGATATATTTACCACAGAAACCATAGCTTCATGAAAGTCAAAAAACTCCCCATACTTATCATAATGTCTGGCACCCAGTAGGCATTTAAATGAATGAATGAATGAATGAAAAGAAATTAAAAGAAAACACCCAAATAGAGCACACTTTGAAACATATCTGAACACTATTTTAACAGTTTTTTAATACTATGTGTAGACTGCAAATATCACCAAATCAAATAAAATGCCATGCAGTTTATAAGCTTTACAATCAAATTGTCGAACAGATTATTTTGTTTTATGATATTATAACTCACTCAATACTCATGTAAGATCATGCGGAGGGAGAAGGTTGAATATGCTGAAAGTGTAAAAAAATGCAAAAGAAAAATCATCATTTCCCAGTGCTATAGGGTTGCTGTTCCTTTTTCATTTACAATGAAATGTATCTTTAATAAAATATAAGAATTGATATTTAAACATGCTTTGTTGTATGTGAATTTTTTTTGTTTTATTTTGTTTTTAGCCAAAGCATTCTTTTGAAATTGCAATAACAACAAAAAACTTTAAAAAATAAAATAAAAAGAACTGAAAACCTGAAGGCTATTATTTTGTAAAATTAAAATATGAAAAATGTTAATTTTACTTTAAAGTAACCTTAGGTACATTATTACTTACTTTGTATCTTGGATGAAAAATAATGAATACTTTTTATAGATGCTTTTTAATTTTTTAGTTCATCTTGAAGATATAGCCTAACAAATCTGTACAACAAAATATTTTTCTCCACATTTTTATAACAATTACTAAGTTACAGCTTTAATGAACATGTCACTGAAGTCTATTAAATAGTAACAGGATGTAGATCTGTGTTTCTCTCTGAGGTGCTTGGTAATTTTCTGGAGTCTTAGATTAAAATTGCCCAATTCTTTTTTAGAATAAATGTTTTTCTTCAAGGAAAAAGGAAAGGAAAATAGAACGTAGGAATTAAGACAAATTCTGCTTTCTATCCATTTCATGAACGTACGAATCATAGTGGTAGAGTAGGTAGCGCTTAGAGCAAGGTTGTAGTCACTGAGGGGAGAATCATGATTCCACCAGGTTCTAATTGGAAATCTCATTCATGACTCTGTGACTCAGTTTCTTCATTGGATGGAGGGGGGATAATAACAATACCAAACACACAGTGTTTAGCTTGTCAAGTTCATGACAGACATCCTGGTGCTTCATACCATTGAGCTCTCTTTATTCGCCATCATTTCCCTAGGTATGAATGAATTGTAAAGCACAGTACACTCAAAAACCTGGTGTTCCATGATCTAGCTTTGACCCTATCTTTGAAGATAGATTATCAGAATCAGAAGCCCCATCTCCTGACTTCACTGCCTGACTTACTCAGGAAGTACGTAAATAGTAACCGTAGCCCCACCTGGAGTCAGTCGCCTGTGTCAGTGTTTGTTTTCTTGCCATCTGCTTAAGACCTTGAACTTGCCTCTTTGCCCTCCTATTTCCATACATTTGGTGGGTCACTTTTAAACTGATTCCTTCGGTGCTTCTTTCCCTGGTAATTTCACAACTTCTTCTAAGAAAACAAGACTCATGGTAAAAATAGTTGTGTAGAAAAACACTTTAACAGACTTTTAAAAACTGAGTCCATGGAGAGAGAGAGGTGAGTCAGAGGCCCACCCTATCTACATCCCTTCCATCACTGGCCTATGTGGAACCCTTCGCCTCTCTGGGCTTTAGTTTTACCACTTGTAACCCTCAAGGAAAGAATGAAGCTGCCATTAAGGAAAGGGATAGGTCAGAAAATTTCCTCTTTCTCTGGGGCTGTTTCTTGGCCCTTAGAACATCTCTACAGGGTCATTTGCAGGAGAGAAGAGACGCTGCTTCACTTTTCCCTGCTTGCCAAGTTCACATCCTTGAGGCCCTCAAGGTGAATCTCATTAAGTGCTTCCTGTAACTCGGTCTACACCACTTTCTACAAGACACTGTGGATTTGATTCACCTGTGATCGCTGAATCCCCACCCTATATAATTCTGTATGTTTTCGTCTCAGACCTCTCCCCCACCTTTCCCATTCCTGGAAGCTGTCTCCTGTGCTCCCTGAGCTCATAGCCAGTAGCCAGCCAAATTCCCCTATCCTTGACCTCTTTGAAGCACTCCCTGCACTTTCTTTTTTTTTTTTTTTAATTTTTTATTGTTGGTTGTTCAAAACATTACAAATTTCTTGACATATCATATTCCACACTTTGATTCAAGTGGG
This sequence comes from Marmota monax, assembly GCF_021218885.2. Lineage (NCBI taxonomy): Eukaryota > Metazoa > Chordata > Mammalia > Rodentia > Sciuridae > Marmota > Marmota monax. The sequence continues at coordinate 41,155,945 of NW_026693571.1, forward strand.
TTATGAACTCCCACTTTCACCCCATACACAGATTGAAGAATCACATCAGTTACACATCCATTGATTTACTTATTGCCATACTAGTGTCTGTTGTGCTCCGCTGCCTTTCCCATCCTCCACCCTCCCCCCTCCCCACCTCTCCCCTCCCCTCCCCTCCTCTCTCTCTACCCCCTCCACTGTATAACCCTGAGGGTCTCCTTCCATTTCCATGCAATTTCCCTTCTCTCTCCCTTTCCCTCCCACCTCTCATCCCTGTTAAATGTTAATCTTCTTCTCCTGCTCTTCGACCCTACTCTGATCTTAGTTACTCTCCTTATATCAAAGAAGACATTTGGCATTTGTTTTTTAGGGATTGGCTAGCTTCACTTAGCATAATCTGCTCTAATGCCATCCATTTCCCTGCAAATTCTATGATTTTGTCATTTTTTAATGCAGAGTAATACTCCATTGTGTATAAATGCCACATTTTTTTTATCCATTCGTCTATTGAAGGGCATCTAGGTTGGTTCCACAGTCTTGCTATTGTGAATTGTGCTGCTATGAATATCGATGTAGCAGTGTCCCTGTAGCATGCTCTTTTTAGGTCTTTAGGGAATAGACCGAGAAGGGGAATAGCTGGGTCAAATGGTGGCTCCATTCCCAGCTTTCCAAGAAATCTCCATACTGCTTTCCAAATTGGCTGCACCAATTTGCAGTCCCACCAGCAATGTACAAGTGTACCCTTTTCCCCACATCCTCGCCAGCACTTGTTGTTGTTTGACTTCCTAATGGCTGCCAATCTTACTGGAGTGAGATGGTATCTTAGGGTGGTTTTGATTTGCATTTCTCTGACAGCTAGAGATGGTGAGCATTTTTTCATGTACTTGTTGATTGACTGTATGTCCTCCTCTGAGAAGTGTCTGTTCAGGTCCTTGGCCCATTTATTGATTGGGTTGTTTGTTGTCTTATTGTCTAATTTTTTTAGTTCTTTGTATACTCTGGATATTAGGGTTCTATCTGAAGTGTGAGGAGTAAAGATTTGTTCCCAGGGTGTAGGCTCCCTATTTACCTCTCTTATTGTTTCTTTTGCTGAGAAAAAACTTTTTAGTTTGAGTAAGTCCCATTTGTTGATTCTAGTTATTAACTTTTGTGCTATGGGTGTCCTATTGAGGAATTTGGAGCCCGACCCCACAGTATGTAGATCGTAGCCAACTTTTTCTTCTATCAGACAGCGTGTCTCTGATTTGATATCAAGCTCCTTGATCCATTTTGAATTCACTTTTGTGCATGGCGAGAGAAAGGGATTCAGTTTCATTTTGTTGCATATGGATTTCCAGTTTTCCCAGCACCATTTGTTGAAGATGCTATCCTTCCTCCATTGCATGCTTTTAGCCCCTTTATCAAATATAAGATAGTTGTAGTTTTGTGGATTGGTTTCTGTGTCCTCTATTCTGTACCATTGGTCCACCTGCCTGTTTTGGTACCAGTACCATGCTGTTTTTGTTACTATTGCTCTGTAGTATAGTTTGAAGTCTGGTATCGCTATACCGCCTGATTCACACTTCCTGCTTAGCATTGTTTTTGCTATTCTGGGTCTTTTATTTTTCCATATGAATTTCATGATTGCTTTCTCTATTTCTACAAGAAATGCCGTTGGGATTTTGATTGGCATTGCATTAAACCTATAGAGAACTTTTGGTAATATCGCCATTTTGATGATGTTAGTTCTGCATGTCCATGAACAGGGTATATTTTTCCATCTTCTAAAATCTTCTTCTATTTCTCTCTTAGGGTTCTGTAGTTTTCATTGTATAAGTCTTTCACCTCTTTTGTTAGGTTGATTCCCAAGTATTTTATTTTTTTTGAAGATATTGTGAATGGAGTGGTTGTCCTCATTTCCATTTCAGAGGATTTGTCGCTGATATACAGGAATGCCTTTGATTTATGCTTGTTGATTTTATATCCTGCTACTTTGCTGAATTCATTTATTAGCTCTAATAGTTTCTTTGTAGAGTCTTTTGGGTCTGCTAGGTACAGAATCATATCATCTGCAAATAGTGATAATTTAAATTCTTCTTTTCCTATTTTTATGCCTTTAATTTCTTTCGTCTGTCTAATTGCTCTGGCCAGTGTTTCGAGAACTATGTTGAACAGATTTTAGAGGGAATGCCTTCAGTTTTTCTCCATTCAGAATGATGCTAGCCTGAGGCTTAGCATAGATTGCTTTTACAATATTGAGGTATGTTCCTGTTATCCCTAGTTTTTCTAGAGTTTTGAACATAAAGGGATGCTGTACTTTGTTGAATGCTTTTTCCGCATCTATCGAGATGATCATATGGTTCTTATTTTTAAGTCTATTGATGTGGTGAATAACATTTATTGATTTCCGTATATTGAACCAGCCTTGCATCCCAGGGATGAATCCTACTTGATCATGGTGCACAATTTTTTTGATATGTTTTTGTATCCGATTCGCCAGAATTTTATTGAGGATTTTTGCATCTAGGTTCATTAGAGATATTGGTCTGTAGTTTTCTTTCTTTGAAGTGTCTTTGTCTGGTTTAGGTATCAAGGTGATGTTGGCCTCATAGAATGAATTTGGAAGTTCTCCCTCTTTTTCTATTTCCTGAAGTAGCTTGAAAATTATTGGTATTAGTTCTTCTTTAAAGGTTTTGTAAAATTCTGCTGTATACCCATCCAGTCCTGGGCTTTTCTTAGTTGGTAGTTTTTTTATGGTTTCTTCTATTTCCTCAATTGATATTGGTCTGTTTAGGTTGTCCATATCCTCCTGACTCAATCTGGGCAGATCATATGACTTAAGAAATTTATCTATGCCTTCACTATCTTCTAATTTATTGGAGTATAAGGATTCAAAATAGTTTTTGATTATCTTCTGTATTTCTGAAGTGTCTGTTGTGATATTGCCTTTTTCATCCCGTATGCTAGTAATTTGAGTTCTCTCTCTTCTCTTCGCTAGCATGGCTAAGGGTCTGTCGATTTTGTTTATTTTTTCAAAGAACCAACTTTTAGTTTTGTCAATTTTTTCAATTGTTTCTTTTGTTTCGATTTCATTAATTTCAGCTCTGATTTTAATTATTTCTTGCCTTGTACTTCTTTTGCTGTTGTTTTGCTCTTCTTTTTCTAGGATTTTGAGATGAAGTATGAGATCATTTATTTGTTGGTTTTTTCTTTTTTTAAGGAATGAACTCCAAGCAATGAATTTTCCTCTTAGAACTGCTTTCAGTGTGTCCCATAGATTCCAATATGTTGTGTCTGTGTTTTCATTTATCTCTAAGAATTTTTTAATTTCCTCCTTGATGTCTTCTATAACCCATTGATCATTCAGTAACCTATTGTTCATTCTCCAAGTGATGTATGCTTTTTCCTTCCTTCTTTTATCGTTGATTTACTCCCTGCACTTTCTTGGCCTAACTGGATTCTGATAATGTTTCTGTCTCTCCTGCCCTTGGAAGTGATGCTGGTTTCCTGTCCTATCCCTCACACTTCTTGGATCAGATATGGGGAAGGGTTCTCCTCACTTCTCATTGCTGATTCCAGACCATTTTCCTTTCTTCTTCCCTAAAACTCTGAGCTTCGATCTCTTGGTATCTGACTATATCCTCCATTGCCCCTCTCTCTCAGTAATTATTGATGTTTTAGCCTTTCTCTCATATCTTAACTTTAGTCCTTGGGTCCTTGTCATCCTCTCTAATACTTGTGATTCTTGGTGATTTTGGTATTCAGATAAATAAACTCTTAACTCACAGTTCCTGGGGCTCTGGTCCTCCAGCGATTGGCCTTCTATCATACTACATCTATTCTGAATAGTTATGGTCTAGAGAACCTCCTCTAGCCACACCCTACTTCTTCAGTTATCACTCCGTTAATTCATATAAGGGGATTAATTCACGGATTGGCTCAAGATGCTCGGAACCCAATCATTTCTCCTCTGAATTCTTGAGTTATCTCACATGTAAACTCTTGGGAGATACTTCACATCCAATTCATAGAAAATTTAATTTGCTTATATGTATTTTTTATTTGTATTGGAGAAATTGGCGTGTAATTTTGCTTATTTATAATATTTCTGTCAGGACTTGATATTGAGATGATGGCATTGTACAGTGCATTGGAAAGTATTTCCCCATTTTCTATTGCTTGGATAAATTTGTGTAAGATTGTATAGTTTCTTTTCTTAATGTTGGGGGAAAATTACCAATGGAGTTACTTAGACAGGAGATTTCTTTATATGGAATCATAAAATTACAGATTAAATGTCTTTAATGAAGTTAGAAATGATGAGACTGTTTTCATCTGTCAGTTTTAGTAAGTTGTATTTATAGAGATATGTCTCAATTGTCAAAAGTATTGCCACAAATTTGATGGTAATAACATTTGCATTGATGTCTCTGTTTTCATTCTCAATATCAATTATTTGGTTCTCTCTCCCTCTTTTCTTCCTTCCCTCCCTCTGTTGTCTTTCTCTGTGGTCATTTTTGTATGGATCTGTTAAATTTATTGTTTCCTTTTTTGAACCACCTTTTACTTTTGCCAGTCTTCTCTATATTACATTGCTTTCTACTTCATGAATTTTTGTTATTATTTCCTGTTCTTCATGTTGTTTACCTCTGAGTGAATACTTTCTTTTTAGGTATCAATATTTGCTATTTGATGTCATTTCAACACTTACTCCTAATCATGACATTTTCTAAATATGAATATGTATGGTAATGTTGCCTAATGAGTGTGGTGGAACCTTCTTTCTATAAAATGGACGAGACTGTTGTTAGGACAAAAGTTCCCTTTAAAAATATCCCATAGAGTGCTAGACATATGGAATCTCAAAAAGTACTTTATAAATGGCTTTTGTTCCCTAAGAAGATAATCTAAAATAAAATCATCATTATTGGATTCATATCATAGTAAGATCAATTGCAAATTTCCAGGTTTTACTTTTTCATTATAAAAAGCACATGCAACCATATTAAAGAGCATTCTTTTCCATTAATGCCACCACTTCTTTGCAGCCATGATTAATAACTTGGTTAATTCCCTTATGATTTTCGTCTCCTTTGTGTCTTTTTAAAATCTGTGGCTATGTGAACATTTTTTCTAGTTGTCTATTGTAATGATTTCATTAATTGAACAAAAATGTCCACTTATTTTCTCCCAGTGCTTATAAGAGAATGCTCCCCTTGTGTCCCAGTGCAGCAAACCCCTCTAGCTTCCCCATGTGCCTGCCCCACCAGAGGTGGCTGGGTTTCAGAGGAGGAAAAGCCATCTTCATTCCTTCCCTCTGACACTGTGTGAAGGCAGCTCAAGGAAGCAAGGGATGGAGGGACTACCCGCCCATTTTGGAAGTAGAATTTAATTGTTTAAAATAAGAAAATAGATTTAGTTTTGTGCCGGAATCCACTTTATCACAAGTGGCACGGAGAGTGCCTGTCTACATACATTCAGTCGACCACAGCTTGTCCTTTGAAGTCTATGGCACCTGGTTCCCCAAATTTTACTGTGATCATCAAATGCCTTCTCATAAATATTTTCACTTACTGACACAATTTTAATTATTGTTTTATAGCAATATGATTCAAAAATGTTTTCAAAAGCTGACATTTAATATATTTAAGATATCTTATTAGTTTTTGCTGCAGTGGCTATTCAAAAATTAAAGCTAAAGCTTTCTAATAAAATAATGGAATAATTTTTTTAATAAAATAAAAAATGGCATAATTTGTGTTACACCTCACTGGTAACAAGTTCCTTTTATATGTGCTCTCCTTTAATTCTCACAGGGTCTTTGAATGGCCAATGTAAATTTTTCTCATTTTACAGATGAGGGAACCTAAATATCAGTAAGTTTATGTGTGGCCAGTTCAAGTCTTATAACAAAGATTAGTTTTTTTTTTTTTTTTTTTTTACCATGGTAAGGGTGCAATCCAGGGCCTCATACATGCTGGTCAAGCACTCTACCAGTGAGTTACACTCCCAGCCCAAGTATCACACTCTAATTCCCGTTTCTTTCTTCAATCCATTTTTTTTGTTATTACTACACATGTGCATGCGTGCACACACACACACACATGCACACACACACACACACACACACACACACACACATATATATATATATATGTTCATACTGTCTTGGATGCATTTATGAGTTATGTTCTTTGGTAATGATAAAAGTGGAACATTTCAAGGTAACACAAAGTGATTCAGTGGACAAGGGGCTCATAAAGTATTTTTTGGTATGGGCAATGTTATGAGCTAATGGGTAGTATAAAAATATACACTATTTTGGCCATTTTTCTCCATGTGCTGTATGTAACTCTGGTGTTTCTTGTTACTTAATGTATTTTTATAATTATATTTTTAATCAGTCCTACGAATTTTACCAATATGGTTATTTCATGTTGGACAACTTTGGAGCATTAACTTTTATCTTGAATTATAAATTAACTTCTATTGCTTTTTCAGTTTGTATAACAATATAATAGGAAAGATACCTTCTCAGATGATATCCCACTGTTCTTATTAATGGATAGTTCATAAAAACATAAGAGTTTTATTATTTGAAAACACATCTTGCCTCATCTTTTTTAGGAAAATGTGAAATATATTTTTAATGTGCCAAATTCTAAAGAATCAAAAATTTTCGTGCTGGGAGAAATGAATGCTGTGAAATTAAGTGTTCAGCAAGTCTCTAAGAGAGACTTGTGAGATAAAAGGAAAACTGTTTTCCGACCATTACAATAACACACCTGTCTTGATCGAGATAGCTCTTTTCTTACTGTATACTTGTCAGCAAAAGGAAAACCACCAGAGTCTAGCTAATTTCTGAAATTTCAAGAGAGATTGAATACATAGTCAATAAGTAATGGTATCAATAAGTGGATTGCAGATGTTTCTTTTCTGAAGTAATCTTGAGACAGAACATTTACAGTTAGATTAATTCATTTATATATCCTAAACAAGATTGTGAGGACACATTTAGACCAGTGATATACAATAAAAATAAAATGTAATACACTTATAACTTAAATTTTTCTAGTAGCCACATAAAAAGTAGAGAAACACTTGAAATAAAATTTAAACATACACTTTATTTAACCTAATTCATATAAAAGGTATCATTTCTATATGTGATCAATATCAAAAATTACTAATAACCTATTTGTGTACCTCTTTCTTACCAAGTAATTGAAATCTGTCATATAACATTTAGCATGTCTTTCTTTGTGTGTATGATGGTGGGGATTGAACCCAGGGCCTTGTGTATGTGAGGCAAACACTCTACCAACTGAGCTATATCCCCAGCCCTAACATCTCTTATGCTAGGCACATTTCAAGTGCTCATAGGCATACATGGCTTATGATTTAATATTGACAGCATAATTTTTGACTGTGCTTCCAAAGACCTCGGCCATTTATTTCTGTGTTTGTATTACTGTCATAATGCATGGAACATAGTACATGTACATTCATATTTTAAAAAAATTTTGGGGGGGGGTTGTAGAAGGACACAATACCTTTATTTTATTTATTTATTTTTATGTGGTGCTGAGGATCAAACCCAGTGCTTCACACACGTGCAAGGCAGGCACTTTTGAGATGGAACTACAAATCTTTTTACTAGCTGATGACCTTGGTTAGGGAACTTGATTCTCCCTAACCTGGGCTCACTATAGCAGTAAAGATATTTGCATCTGACTTTAAGAATTATTGTGTAAGAAATAAATGAGCACAATACAGGTGAAACACCTTAGTTTTCTTTTCATACCTTTCCTTTCTTTAATCTGAAGTCATAGATCAGATGATTTAATCTATTTGTCCCCATTTATATTAGATTTTATAAATTACCCCACCAAACTTAGGACTCTTTTTTTTCCCCCTCCAGTTACAACTGAGTGGAAAGAAACTAGAATCAGAGAGTAGGAGGTTCTTGGCATCGAGACTATAGCCAAGGACAATTATGTTAAATTGCTTAGCATGCTGTGGAATTAATTGCCCGTGAGCTTAATTATAAATACTTAATTTATAAAACAGCCTCTATAAATGCACAGGTCCACATTTAGATATATGAACATTTTGGTAAAGAAGTGTCAGTCTGATATCCAATTTAAAACTTTAATGTCAGCATCACTTCAAATCTTCTCAGCTTCCCTTCTGCTCAGGCCAACCCATGGCTCAGGGAATTCAGAAGAAATAGGGGCATGATCTGTCCTTTTCTGGCCTGCACTTATATATACATGCAGAATATAATGAGCATGCAGAAGGGTGCAGGAAATGTGATACATGCGTGAGCTTGAGGCTGGCTTCATAGCATGCCACCCTTCAGTCAGTCACTCAGGGCGTTACCCTCAGAAGGGGTTTCACCCTCAGTGCTAGCCTTCTTGACTTTCAATCACTTTGACTTTACTTCTGTGTTTTGTAAGTGGGTCTGATGAGATAGTAGAGCATGCACCAAAGCCTTGACTCCCAGTTGGTTCTGCCTCCTGCCACCCAGGGACAGGCTCTTGGCCACCTGCTTCTGGGGTCCAGCCCAGAGACTCCAGTTGCTTTATCGTGTATGTGGGCTTGGGTGTAGGAGCGAGGAGGTCTGGGGTGGGTGTGGGGGTCTGCATTCACCTGGCAGGTATCCCCAATGTGAAGGGAGCACAGCATTATAGCCTAGAAATAATGCCCTGACCGGTGGAGAGAGACTGCTGAATGAATGAAAACCACTTTTTTTTTTTTAACAAAGAATTCCCAGTTTTATTTGTACTGTGTGCTGTCATTTAGGTAGCAGGTTCTGGACTGATGTGAGAATAAAGCAATCCCTGTGTAAGAACTGCACCAGTCATAAAACCGAATACTGTTACCCACTAAGGACCTCACCCACTCCTTAACCTTACCTCTTCCCAAATAAAATGCTTGTTCATGTTTCACAGTTGACTACCAGCTTCAGTAGTGGTGGACTACTGCTAGATACTAATTTCTGTGTTTTCTGTCTAGTTTTATCACCCAGAGTGATGGTATTATAATTATTTTTTGTGTGTATATATGTGTATAGTACTGGGGATTGAACCTGGGGTGCTCTACCACCTGGGTACATCCCCAACCATTTGTATTTCTTATTTTGAAACAGGATCTTGCTAGGTTGCCCAGGCTGGTCATTTTTGCCTATCTAAAAAAAAAGAAGCGTGTAAATACCTCATGCCTCATGTATTTTGTGTGCCATGCCTGTTTTGCTCAGCATCGCTGATGAACTTTGTCATGGGTATGAATGTGGTAGCTGGTTTATTTTCACTGCTGTGTGGCGTGCCTGTTCAAAAGTACACCATGAAGCATTTAGTATGCTGTTGATGGACCATTTGAATTGTTTCCACTTGAGGACTGTTATGAACACTACCTGTCTTGTGGTGTGCATGTCTAAGAGCTTCTTTCTCTAAGGTATATCAAGAGGAGGATTTTCTGATTCTGGGTGATATTTATTTTTAAAGTCTCAGAAGTGCCAACTTTAAGGTTGGTACTTACGCATATTCTCATTTGCAAAAAATGTACTTTCCCAGTCTTTCATATCTCCATTAGTTCTTGGAATTGTAAAGCCCCTACATTTGTGCCAATTAGTTGCAATAAAGTTGTTTCTTTAGAACTTCATTTTAATTTTATTTCCTTGAGGTTGGCTACTTCTTTCATATGTTTTTCAGCCTTTTAGATTTCCTTTTTTGAAACCCTGTTCAATTGCCTTTTTCCATTTTTCTCTTGGGTTTCTCCTTTTTATTTTTATTTTTTTTATTGTTGGTTGTTCAAAACATTACATAGTTCTTGATATATCATCTTTCACACTTTGCTTCAAGTGGGTTATGAACTCCCATATTTAGCCCATATACAGATTGCATAATCACATCAATTACACATCCATTGATTTACATATTGCCATACTAGTGACTGTCGTGTTCTGCTACCTTTCCTATCCTCTACTATCCCCCCTCCCCTCCCCTCCCCTCCCCTCTTCTCTCTCTACCCCCTCTACTGACCTTCATTTCTCCCCCTTGTATTATTTTTCCCTTTCCCCTCATTTCCTCTTGTATGTTCTTTTGTATAACCCTGAGGGTCTCCTTCCATTTCCATGCAATTTCCCTTTTCTCTCCCTTTCCCTCCCACCTCTCATCTCTGTTTAATGTTAATCTTCTTCTCATGCTCTTCGTCCCTACTCTGTTCTTAGTTACTCTCCTTATATCAAAGAAGACATTTGGCATTTGTTTTTTAGGGATTGGCTAGCTTCACTTAGCATAATCTGCTCTAGTGCCATCCATTTCCCTGCAAATTCTATGATTTTGTCATTTTTTAATGCAGAGTAATACTCCATTGTGTATAAATGCCACATTTTTTTAGTCCATTCGTCTATTGAAGGGCATCTGGGTTGGTTCCACAGTCTTGCTATTGTGAACTGTGCTGCTATGAACATCGATGTAGCAGTGTCCCTGTAGCATGCTCTTTTTATCTCCTTTTTCTTATTGAATTGTAAAACTTCTTCATAAAATATTCTGAACTGCGTCTTTGTCTGTCGAAAGAAAAATTCTCCAGCTCTTTATTGCTCGTCTTATGTACTCTTTTATGGTGTCTTTTGATCGATAAGAATTGAATTTATAAATGTTGCCTTTATAGCTATTTCTTTTTGTGCCTTGTTGGTGAACATAAAATTATTCCTTACTTAAAGGTCAATTAAATAATGTCTATTATGATCTTCTAAATTATTATATTTTTATGTTTATAAAATCAGGCTTTTAAGATGCTTAGAGTATATTTTTGTGCAAAGTGTAAGAGAAGTGTCCAGTTCCGTTCTCTCCCCATTCTCTCTTCCTCTCTACCTACTGCTCAATAATTATCAAAGAATATTTGCTGAAAGTCCTCTTTACCTGTAGGGCCACCTCTTTCAGTTTTCGTAAAGGCATAGATCTATTTCTGTGCCCTTGTTCCATTTCATTAACCTGTCCTCTGGTTTTCAAAGAGTACAACACTCATAATCACCATGTGCTTTTAATCAATCTTTTTTTTAAAAAAAAATTTAGTTGTAAATGGACACAATATCTTTACTTATTTTTGTGTGGTGCTGAAGATCGAACCCAGTACCTTACACTTGCATGGCAAGTGCTCCACCACTGAGCTACAGCCCCAGTCCAGATAATAAATCTTTTGTCCAGTGGTCTAGCTGTTTGTAACAGAGGCCAATTCCCGTAGCAGTTAAAATTCCATGAGTAGAAGACTTGGGTTCTTTTTCATTATACTTAATTTTGACATGAACAATAATGGAATTTGTCTGTCTCTGTTCTCCCCACCATCTACCACTCCACTAATAGTCATGCTGTTTCTGTTTGTGTATACCTTCATACTTGAACTATATGTATTTTGAGTCATGTGACTTATTATTTCCAAATAATAGCTTTACCTCTTGCCTATGAAAATCAGCTACTTGCACCACTTATCAACTTCTTTTCCTCTTTCAGAATTGTTAGTTGTTGTGTACGAGTTGTGAGACCTGTGCTAGAAAAAATCTCACTCATTTTCTTGAGTATTTTTTAGACTTTGCTCTCCTGCCTTCTAGCCTGGGGCTTTGCCATTTACAGGCAGATTGTCCTTTTTGCGTGCCCATTCAAAATATCTGTTATTTTTGAATTCTAGTAATAATACATCAATATGTGGCAATTTTTTTCTTCTAAGAGAAGGTATATCCTTCAATTTGGAGATTCTAATCTTACTTTATTTCACTAACTGTTTCTTCAGCTATGAACTTAATAACATTTTGTTCTTTTATTTTCTTTTTCCTGTTTATTATGTCTATCATTTTTCTTGGAATCCTTTTGAACTCTTTCTTTATTGTTTCTCATGTTGTTCATGTCTATCCTATTTTCAATTTCTAATCTTCAATCTTCATTTCTGAAAATGATTTTATTTTTTCCCTTTAAATTCTTTGTTGAACTCTGTCAGCCCAACTGATTATCTCTAATGTCTCACTGTATCTTTCCTCCTCTAATTTTATATATATATATATATATATATATATATATATATATATATATATATATATATACATACACATAGTGGCAAGTTACTTTCCCTCCCCCAAAGCACTTGGGGGTTAAAACCAGATTGCTCTACCTCTACCTATACCCCCAGACTTTTTCTTTCTTCTTTCTTTCACATGTTCTTGCTGAGTTGCTCAGACTGGCCTTGAACTTATGATCCTCCTGCCTCAGCCTCCTGAATATTTGGCATTACAGGTGTGCATCACTGTACCACATTCCCAAAACACCTCTCAGTCGTAATCTTTAGTCAAAATGTTCATATTGCTGGTGGCAACATTTTTTTGTCCTTTTTTTTTTAGCAACATTTTCCATTTTCCTCATGATATTCATCCATCGGAACTGTTTTGTTCCCTTTCTATTTTATTTATTTCTGCAATAAGTTTTCACATACATTTTATGCCAGTTCAGTTTTTATTACTCACTTTGAATGTGATGAGTTATTTCTAGTCAAGCTGTTTGTAGAATGCTTCTATATGAGAATAGCTGGGGTAGTGTTCCAGGAAAATGGGGAACATTCTTAATGGCTCGGGTTTGTGTGTGCGCATGAGTTCTTTGAACTTTATTGCTTATGGCCATTTTATTTCCATACTGATAGACAGTTCTTGTTGTTGAAGTCGCTCTTTACCTGTGCTTCAATTAGATGTTGAGCCCTGAAAGTGCAAATAATCTGTGAGAGTCTTCATCAACTCCACCATCCCAATGTCTTGAGTTCTTGTGAAAATGACGTCATCCAGGGTGCTTATGGATTTATTCCTATTTTCCCAAATGGATTTGCTCCTCAGGATGTGGCTACTTATTTTAGAGACCTGTTCTCTGCTTTTTGGACATTTTTAACTTCCTTATCTTCTGCCCATAATTTATCTTTCATTTATATTAAGATTTTTTTTATCAGATAATGTGCCTCAGAGCAATGGATATGTTGTCATTTCACTGAGAAATTTGCATTTTGGGACATATAAACTGAACAGATAATTCTCAAAAGAAGTAGTACAAATGGCTAACAATTATATGGAAATAATATTCAACATATTTAACCATCAGGGAAAGGCAAATCAAAACTACACTGAGATTTCATCTTACTCCAGTGAGAATGGCAAGCATTAAGAATACAGATAATAATAAATGCTGAAGAGTTATCCTATCTTTCCCTCTTTATCAGAGGGAAAAAGGAACTCTCTCATACACTGTTGGTGGGAAAATAAATTACTTTAGCCACTGTGGAAATCCCTATGGAGGTTCTTCAAAAAGGTGAAAATAGAAGTACCATTTGATCGAGCCATTCCACTCTTGAGTATTTACCCAAAATAGTTAAAGTTAGCATATTTAGAAATGCATGCATAATCATGTTTATTACAATGCTGTTTACAGTAACCAAGGTATGGAACCCGCATAGGTATCCACCATTAGGTGATGTATTAAAAAAAATATAGCATACACACACACAGACAGACACACACACACATACACAATACATTTTATTCAGTTATAAACAAGAATGAAATCATGTACTTTGCAGGAAAGTGGATGGAAATGTAGACCCTGATTTTGAGTGAAATAAGAGAAAAAAGTATTGTGTTTTCTCTCATGTGTGGAAGCTAAAAGGTAAAAACAAAACAAAACAAAAGGGACTCCATGAAATTGCAAGAGAGACCAGTAAGGTAGAGGAAGAGGGCCGGGGGAAGGAAGGAGGGTAGGGAAGTGGAGGTACTGGGGAGGGAAATTGATTATATTATGCACAAATATGCCACAATGAAACCTAGCTTGTTGTATAATTAATATGCACCAATCAAAAAGAAGTTTTCACTAATGATTTTTATTATTGAATTTGGATTATTTTCAAGAAGAAGAGGGACAAAACCTGTATTTTTCCTTCACAGTTTATAAATCAGAAGGTAAATATAATATTTTGAGTAACTGAAGCAAATGACATGGAAGGCAGCCTCCCTAAAGAATTAGAGTTCATACAAGAATATTTAACATAAAACATAGTACCAATTTTTATTTTTATTTTATTTTAGATGATATTCTTGTAACCTCCTTAAAAGTTGCTTATAATATGTAAAATTAAAATGACCACTTTAGTAGGATGTATTAGTTTCTTAGGGCTGCTATAACAAATTACCCAAACTGGGTAAATTCATTATCTTACAGTTCTAGAGGTGAGACAAATCAAGTTGATATCCTCTATATAAGAAGGGTCCTTCCTTGTTTTTTTTTCTAGCTTCTGGCAGACCCAGCTGTTACTTGGCTTGTGGCAACATAATTCTAAGTCTTTTTGGTCTGTATCTCTTCTCTTGTAAATAAGGACATTAGTCATGTTGGATTAGGGCACCCTTGTCTAGTATGACCTTATCTTAATTTAACTAATTATACTTACAATAACCTTATTTCCAAATAAGGCCACATTCTCAGGTATTGGAGATTAGAACTTCAACATGTCTTTTTGGGGAGCACAATTCAATCTAAAACATAGGGCCTACTGTGTTTTGGTAGTTAGCTGATCATTAGCAGTATCTTTTGTGTTAGTTGATTATTTTAATTCACTGTCTATTTTTTTTAGCAGATATCTTTAAAAATTTATTTTTAAGCAGGTTTGTGAAACAACACTTAAAAAACATAAACATTCTGCTTTTTAAACAAACATTTTCAAACCATTAAGATATGTCAATTTCTTTGTTTTAATACTATGTTTAAATTTATATCTTGCTTGTGTAAAAAATGTTTGGAGACTTGCCAGTTGTTATATCAGGAGACGTAAATATGGTCCAACATTTTGAGCTATCTATTTCATGAACAGATAAATACTTATAAAAGTCTATAAAAATTGTTATGATTGAGTCCAGAAAAGGGAGACACTGGAATATGCTTTGTTTTATTGTGAATAAATGAAATACTTTAAGCTTTAGTTTTAATAATTTGACAGTTCTAATGGGGTATTTATTTCATTTAATGAGGGAGAATGTTTTTTTGGATAATAATTCCTTTTGAAATGATAAAAAATATTGGAGAAACTTTTTTTAAAATATCATCTTTAAAAATCATTGAAGGTTTTAAAGACAGTAGAAAGTCTCACAGGTTGGTTTTTGACTGAGCACCATATTCAGAGTGGGAAGCCGAATTTTGCAGAGCCAAACCTGTTTATGGAAGTTCAAAGGCATTATTGTGTTGATAAACACAATTGGAAAAGACAAGCATGTAGGCAAGGAGAGCAGGCTTGGGGCCTGTCCACATCATGAACACCCTCCCCACATTATGTTAGGGTAAGAACAAACTGGATGGGATCTACCCCTGCTCTATCAGATGACAGGAACTGCTTATTTATATATTTAAAGGATGCTTTGTTGCTGAACAGAAGAGGCATATGACAAAAAAAAGTACCCTGAGAAATTGTGTATTGTGACCACATACAGTGCCTTTCATGGGTTTGTAGCTTACATATGGATAACCAGCCTCGCTTGGTAGGAGAACTTCAAATTATTAGTTTAAGATGACATCTAACTGGTAGTACCCCAGGTTGCTTGTTGAAAGAAATATGAATTTTACTGAGTAACAGGAACTTCCACAAATTATTTTTTTAAGGGTGGTGACAAGTGAGTCAATAATAGGTAAGTACATAAGGAAAGATTACAAAAGTTACAAAACAAACTGCAAAAATAGGCAAGACTAATACTTCAGTCAGATTCAGATATTGTAATGGTCAGTTTCAGATATTAATGCAGTTCCACTTTGTGTGGTCCAAGAAATGAATGAGTATTTGGAAATACCTGCAGAGAATAGG
The DNA here is from genome assembly GCF_021218885.2 of Marmota monax. NCBI lineage: Eukaryota > Metazoa > Chordata > Mammalia > Rodentia > Sciuridae > Marmota > Marmota monax. The sequence goes on from NW_026693571.1 coordinate 41,171,773, forward strand.
AAATTATAAAAAGTGACATATAAGTTGAAACTGAACCAGCAGAACTTGTAGAAATTAAAAATTAGAACTACATTGTCAATGGACATAGTGAGGAGCCTATTAGAAGCCCAGGAAAGAGAACTAGTGAATGGGTAGAAAGGTTGGAGGGAGGAAGTGATCAGAATGCAATACAGAATGATGATAGGGAAATACAAAAGAGGAGACTGTGAAAACACTGAGAAGGCTCTACATGTATGGTCAGAGCCAGGAGTCACCTGGCTATGGATGTGGCAGAGGCAGTATCTAAAGAGATAATGGCTGACAGTAAATCAGAACTGATGAAAGAACTTGATCCTTAGATTCAAGAAGCCCAAAAAATCCTAAATTAAATTAATAAAAAAGAAATAAACAACTTGAAATCACACTGAAGATAAGAACCACTTTTAATAACCAGTGATAAGACAGAGGAAAATTATATCCAAAGTAAGGGCTGTTAAGATAGCTGATTTCCAACAGTGATTATGGAAGCCTGAAGATAGTGGAATAGGACCCTCCCTGTGCTTAATGAACATAACTGTCAATCTGAAAGTCTGTAGGCATGGTGGACATCTTTCAGGAAGTTCAAGGCATAATTAGATAAATAAAAATTGAGGGTGTTCATAACCGACAGATTCTTAGGAAATACACTAAAGGACAATACAGGACAAGAAAAGTGATCAAGTGATCTTAGCAAGGAGAACTGAAATATAAGGGAAGATATAGATTTTAAAAGCTCTACAGGAAAATAAACTGATGATATATCATATCAATTATAATGTCTAGTCAGTCTAGAGTATAGAATTAAAATATTAAATAGTGATTATGATCTATTTTATATAAATTAGCATATAAATTAATGTTTTCTAGGGCATTTGTTTTATTCATGAAGGTATAAAGTTTTTACATATGCATTTTAAAATATTTGTAATGTCACTTTTTTTTTTTTTTTTTTTTTTTTTAATTTTTTATTGTGGGTTGTTCAAAACATTACAAATTTCTTGACATATCATATTCCACACTTTGATTCTAGTGGGTTATGAACTCCCACCTTCACCCCATACACAGATTGCAGATTCACATCAGTTACACATCCATTGATTTACAAATTGCCATACTAGTGTCTGTTGTGCTCCGCTGCCTTTCCCATCATCCACCCTCCCCCCTCCCCACCTCTCCCCTCCCCTCCCCTCCTCTCTCTCTACCCCCTCCACTGTATAACCCTGAGGGTCTCCTTCCATTACCGTGCAATTTCCCTTCTCTCTCCCTTTCCCTCCCACCTCTCATCCCTGTTAAATGTTAATCTTCTTCTCCTGTTCTTCGTCCCTACTCTGTTCTTAGTTACTTTCCTTATATCAAAGAAGACATTTGGCATTTGTTTTTTAGGGATTGGCTAGCTTCACTTAGCATAATCTGCTCTAATGCCATCCATTTCCCTGTAAATTCTATGATTTTGTCATTTTTTAATGCAGAGTAATACTCCATTGTGTATAAATGCCACATTTTTTTTATCCATTCGTCTATTGAAGGGCATCTAGGTTGGTTCCACAGTCTTGCTATTGTGAACTGTGCTGCTATGAACATCGATGTAGCAGTGTCCCTGTAGCATGCTCTTTTTAGGTCTTTAGGGAATAGACCAAGAAGGGGAATAGCTGGGTCAAATGGTGGCTCCATTCCCAGCTTTCCAAGAAATCTCCATACTGCTTTCCAAATTGGCTGCACCAATCTGCAGTCCCACCAGCAATGTACAAGTGTACCCTTTTCCCCACATCCTCGCCAGCACTTGTTGTTGTTTGACTTCCTAATGGCTGCCAATCTTACTGGAGTGAGATGGTATCTTAGGGTGGTTTTGATTTGCATTTCTCTGACAGCTAGAGATGTTGAGCATTTTTTCATGTACTTGTTGATTGACTGTATGTCCTCCTCTGAGAAGTGTCTGTTCAGGTCCTTGGCCCATTTGTTGATTGGGTTGTTTGTTCTCTTATTGTCTAATTTTTTGAGTTCTTTGTATACTCTGGATATTAGGGCTCTATCTGAAGTGTGAGGAGTAAAGATTTGTTCCCAGGATGTAGGCTCCCTATTTACCTCTCTTATTGTTTCTTTTGCTGAGAAAAAACTTCTTAGTTTGAGTAAGTCCCATTTGTTGATTCTAGTTATTAACTTTTGTGCTATGGGTGTCCTATTGAGGAATTTGGAGCCCGACCCCACCGACTGTAGATCGTAGCCAACTTTTTCTTCTATCAGACGGCGCGTCTCTGATTTGATATCAAGTTCCTTGATCCATTTTGAATTCACTTTTGTGCATGGCGAGAGAAAGGGATTCAGTTTCATTTTGTTGCATATGGATTTCCAGTTTTCCCAGCACCATTTGTTGAAGATGCTATCCTTCCTCCATTGCATGCTTTTAGCCCCTTTATCAAATATAAGATAGTTGTAGTTTTGTGGATTGGTTTCTGTGTCCTCTATTCTGTACCATTGGTCCACACGCCTGTTTTGGTACCAGTACCATGCTGTTTTTGTTACTATTGCTCTGTAGTATAGTTTGAAGTCTGGTATCGCTATACCGCCTGATTCACACTTCTTGCTTAGCATTGTTTTTGCTATTCTGGGTCTTTTATTTTTCCATATGAATTTCATGATTGCTTTCTCTATTTCTACAAGAAATGCCATTGGGATTTTGATTGGCATTGCATTAAACCTATAGAGAACTTTTGGTAATATCGCCATTTTGATGATGTTAGTTCTGCCTATCCATGAACAGGGTATATTTTTCCATCTTCTAAGATCTTCTTCCATTTCTCTCTTTAGGGTTCTGTAGTTTTCATTGTATAAGTCTTTCACCTCTTTTGTTAGGTTGATTCCCAAGTATTTTATTTTTTTTGAAGATATTTTGAATGGAGTGGTTGTCCTCATTTCCATTTCAGAGGATTTGTCGCTGATATACAGGAATGCCTTTGATTTATGTGTGTTGATTTTAAATCCTGCCACTTTGCTGAATTCATTTATTAGCTCTAATAGTTTCTTTGTAGAGCCTTTTGGGTCTGCTAGATATAGAATCATATCATCTGCAAATAGTGATAATTTAATTTCTTCTTTTCCTATTTTTATGCCTTTAATTTCTTTCGTCTGTCTAATTGCTCTGGCCAGTGTTTCGAGAACTATGTTGAAGAGAAGTGGAGAGAGAGGGCATCCCTGTCTTGTTCCAGATTTTAGAGGGAATGCCTTCAGTTTTTCTCCATTCAGAATAATGCTAGCCTGAGGCTTAGCATAGATTGCTTTTACAATATTGAGGTATGTTCCTGTTATCCCTAGTTTTTCTAGAGTTTTGAACATAAAGGGATGCTGTACTTTGTCAAATGCTTTTTCCGCATCTATCGAGATGATCATATGGTTCTTATTTTTAAGTCTATTGATGTGGTGAATAACATTTATTGATTTCCGTATATTGAACCAGCCTTGCATCCCAGGGATGAATCCTACTTGATCATGGTGTACAATTTTTTTTATATGTTTTTGTATCCGAGTGGCCAGAATTTTATTGAGGATTTTTGCATCTAGGTTCATTAGAGATATTGGTCTGTAGTTTTCTTTCTTTGAAGTGTCTTTGTCTGGTTTAGGTATCAGGGTGATGTTGGCCTCATAGAATGAATTTGGAAGTTCTCCCTCCTTTTCTATTTCCTGAAGTAGCTTGAAAAGTATTGGTATTAGTTCTTCTTTAAAGGTTTTGTAAAATTCAGCTGTATACCCATCCGGTCCTGGGCTTTTCTTAGTTGGTAGTCTTTTGATGGTTTCTTCTATCTCCTCAATTGATATTGGTCTGTTTAGGTTTTCTATATCCTCCTGACTCAATCTGGGCAGATCATATGACTTAAGAAATTTATCTATGCCTTCACTATCTTCTAATTTATTGGAGTATAAGGATTCAAAATAGTTTTTGATTATCTTCTGTATTTCTGAAGTGTCTGTTGTGATATTGCCTTTTTCATCCCGTATGCTAGTAATTTGAGTTCTCTCTCTTCTTCTCTTCACTAGCATCGCTAAGGGTCTGTCGATTTTGTTTATTTTTTCAAAGAACCAACTTTTAGTTTTGTCAATTTTTTCAATTGTTTCTTTTGTTTCGATTTCATTAATTTCAGCTCTGATTTTAATTATTTCTTGCCTTCTACTTCTTTTGCTGTTGTTTTGCTCTTCTTTTTCAAGGATTTTGAGATGAAGTATGAGATCATTTATTTGTTGGTTTTTTCTTTTTTTAAGGAATGAACTCCAAGCAATGAATTTTCCTCTTAGAACTGCTTTCAATGTGTCCCATAGATTCCGATATGTTGTGTCTGTGTTTTCATTTATCTCTAAGAATTTTTTAATTTCCTCCTTGATGTCTTCTATAACCCATTGATCATTCAGTAACCTATTGTTCATTCTCCAATTGATGTATGCTTTTTCCTTCCTTCTTTTATCGTTGATTTTCAGTTTCATTCCATTATGATCAGATAAGATGCATGGTAATATCTCTACTCCTTTATATTGTCTAAGAGTTGCCCTGTGACATAATATATGATCTATTTTTGAGAAGGATCCATGTGCTGCTGAGAAAAAAGTGTAACTGCTTGATGTTGGGTGGTATACTCTATATATGTCAATTAGGTCTAGGTTATTAATAGTGTTATTGAGTTCTATAGTTTCCTTATTCAACTTTTGTTTGGAAGATCTGTCCAGTGGCGAGAGAGGTGTGTTGAAGTCTCCCATGATTATGGTGTGGTGGTCTATTAGACTCTTGAACTTGAGAAGAGTTTGTTTGACGAACATAGCTGCACCATTGTTTGGGGCATAAATATTTATGATTGTTATGTCTTGTTGGTGTATGGTTCCCTTAAGCAGTATGTAGTGTCCCTCTTTATCTCTTTTGATTAACTTTGGCTTGAAATCTATTTTATTTGATATGAGTATGGACACGCCTGCTTGTTTCCGAAGTCCATATGAGTGATATGATTTTTCCCAACCTTTCACCTTCAGCCTATGTATGTCTTTCCCTATCAAATGCGTCTCCTGTAGGCAGCATATTGTTGGGTCTTGTTTTGTGATCCATTCTACTAGCCTGTGTCTCTTAATTGGTGAGTTTAAGCCATTAACATTTAGGGTTATTATTGAGATATGGGTTGTTCTTCCAGCCATATTTGTTTATTTCTGTTCCTAAACATTGTTGTTTTTCCTCTTTGATTGTTTCCCCCCCCCCCCTTTACTGTCCTACCTCCCACTGTTGGTTTTCATTGTTATTTTCCATTTCCTCTTCCTGTAATACTTTGGCTAGGATGTTTTGAAGAGATGGTTTTCTAGCTGCGAATTCTTTAAACTTTTGTTTATCGTGGAAGGTTTTAATTTCATTCTCCATCCTGAAGCTTAATTTCGCTGGATACACAATTCTTGGTTGGAACCCATTATCTTTCAGTGTTTGAAATATGTTATTCCAGGATCTTCTAGCTTTCAGAGTCTGTGTTGAAAGATCAGCTGTTATCCTGATTGGCTTGCCCCTAAATGTAATCTGCTTCCTTTCTCTTGTAGCTTTTAAAATTCTCTCCTTATTCTGTATGTTGGGCATCTTCATTATAATGTGTCTAGGTGTGGATCTCTTATGATTTTGCACATTCGGCGTCCTGTAGGCTTCTAGGATTTGGGATTCTGTCTCATTCTTCAAGTCTGGGAAGTTTTCTTGTATTATTTCATTGAATAGACTGCTCATTCCTTTGGTTTGGAGCTCTGTACCTTCCTGTATCCCAATGACTCTTAAGTTTGGTCTCTTAATGTTATCCCATATTTCTTGGATGTTCTGCTCATGGTTTCTTAACAGTCTTGCTGAGCTGTCTATGTTCTTTTCCAGTTGAAATACTTTGTCTTCATTGTCTGATGTTCTATCTTCTAAGTGTTCTACTCTGTTGGTAGTATTCTCCATTGAGTTTTTAAGTTGGTTTATTGCTTCCTGCATTTCTAGGATTTCTGATTGCTTGTTTTTTATAACCTCTATCTCCCTGTATAGTTGATCCTTTGCTTCCTGGATTTGTTTGCGTAATTCGTTGTCGAAGTGATCTTTCATTGTCTGATTTTGCTGTTTAATGTCTTCCTTGATACTCCAGATCATCTGAAGCATGTATATCCTGAATTCTTTATCTGACATTCCATCTGCTGCAGCTGTTACCTCTTCTAAAGTTGCGTTGACCTGCATTGCTTGTGGTCCTTTCTTTCCTTGTCTTTTCATACTGCTTGCGTATCTTTCCTGCAGGTGCGGGCGGCGGCTCTGCTCTCTCCTTATTCCAGTTGGGGTGTCGTGGCTACCACGCCGGCAGGTCACTGGGCCTGTTCTGGGAGCTGGTGGCGGCTCTGTTCTGCCCCTACTCCAATTGGGGTGACGTGTCTGTCGTACCAGCAGGCCACTGGGCCTGTCCTGCTGGTCGGTCGCAGATCTGCCCACCTTTCGGGCACGAGTGGAGGCTCTGCTTTGCCCCTACTCCAATTGGGGTGTCGTGACTACCCCGCCTGCAGGATGCTGGGTCTGTTCCTGGCAAGGGAGGCGACTCTGCTCTGTCACTACTCCAATTAGGGTGGTGTTTGTACCCCGCCGGCAGGCTCCTGGGCCTGATCCGCCGGTCTGTTGTAGGTCTGCCTACCTTGAAGGCGCGGGCGGCGGATCTGCCCTGCCCCTCCTACCACGCCTGCGGACCCCTGGGCCTGATCTGCAGGTTGATCACTGGTCTGCTCACCCTGCGGGCACGGGTGGCGGTTCCGCTCCACCCCCACTCCAATTGGGGTCACGTGACCACCACACCGGCAGGGCCTGATCCGGGCTTGGGATAAGGATCTGCTCTGCCCCTACTCGAGTTGGGGTGACGTGTGTACCACACTGGCAGGCCACTGGGCCTGACCCGCCAGGCTGTCACAGGTCTGTTTACCTTGCAAGCGCGAATGGCGGCTCTGCCCTGCCCCTCCTACCACGCCCATGTACTACTGGGTCGTGGGTCTGCCCACCTGGCGGGTGTGGGTGGCGGCTCCGCTCCGCCCCCTCTCCAATTGGGGTCACGCGGTCACCACGCTGGCGAGCCGCTGGGCCTGCTCCGGGGGCTGGCGGCGGCCCGGCTCCTTCCCTCTGGCTCGAGGACAAATTGAGGAGACTCGGGTGACTGAGCCTCACCCCCCTTACCAGGAGACCAACTGCTTATGTCACCGCTGGTATTGATGAAGATCTCTCCTCCACCGCTTTCTGCTGACATCAGATCTCTGCCATGTTGGTATCCTATGCGAATGGCAGCATTTCGTTCCCCTTGCCGGGCAACCCAAGCAATGGGTGAGTCCTGACCTGCCCTCAGCAGGACCCGGACCGAGACACAGTTTCCGCGGGCTCCTAGCCCCGGTCCAGGGAAGTTCCGGGAGCCGGAACTCGGCCGCTCCGTGCTCGGTGTAAGCTCCTATAAGTGTAAGCTCCAAGAAGCAGCCCCCGCGGGCTCAGTTCCGGGAGCCGGAATTCGGCCGCTTAGTGCTTGGTGTATGCTCTGATAGTAGCAGGGTCCAAGAAGCAGCCTCCGCGGGCTCCGCAGCCCTGAGCCAAGGCGGTTCCGGGACGGTTCCGGGAGCCGGACTGTAATGTCACTTTTAAAACTACATAACTGTCAAAGTAGTAGAGCATGAAAATAATAGTAAAAAGTTTTTAACACAAATGACAGCAAAGTGCTGGCCACATATGGATGGCTGGTAACTCATGTTGGTGTCAAGTAGAGTTAAATTTCTGTGATTGTACTTCTTAGCTTATTTTCAGAGCGGGGCTACTAATACTCATTATGGACATCATTAACAAAGACTTAAATGTGCAAACAAATCTTGTTAAAATGCAGACTCTGGTTCAGCATTGGTCTTGGTTGGGACGGAGTATATTTCTATCACACTCTCTAATATTGAGGATCGGGCTAATCCAAATACCTTGCTTTCACTGGCAGAGCCCTAGAGAACTTCTTGCCCATGTGCACCAGGAGGGACAAGGGTATTTATAGCAGCATTGTCTGTAATAATATTTAACTGGAAATAATTCAATATCATCGATAGCATAGTACACAAAAATTATAGTAAATTATAATTTTATAATTTACAATTTTGCTATATAGTAAGATTATATAGCAAAAACATAGACCACTTGCATCTATATGTACCCACATGAATCAATTTTATAAACATAATGTGAACAACAAAGGCAAAACATGGAGAATTTTAGTAAATTAAGTTTAAATTAAAAGGTAAAATGAAGCTTTACAGTTGAATGCCACTGGCAAATTTGTATAAAAACCCCACAAAGATGTATTTACAAGGGGCAGGAAAATGGTTAGTTCTTGGTGAAGGGAAAGTTCTTTGACTGGAAAGCAGATTCTAGGGTGGTATTTCTGCTAAATGACCTGCTATTGGTTAAAAACTGTATGGATATTGTTTCTCTCTATTTTGTAATCATAGGTTTTAAAAAGAACAAATTTCTCTAAAAAAAGCAATGCCAAGCACCTATTCTGCTCCATGCATTGGGAGCAGGAAATTTTAGGGTGAGCAGCTGGCCTAGTTTGAGCTGGACTCAGAGGTTTCCTCAGAGCCATATCTTTCAGTTCTCAAATGGAGACAGTCTTGGGCAAACTGAGATGGCTGGTCACCATATTTCCCTTCGGACCTTTACCACAGAAAAGATCATTGACTCCAGTGGAAAAACCTGAATACCTCATCAGTGTTGTACAATTATGATGGAAAATATATTAACAATAAAGTACACAGTCTTTAAAATAGGTCTTAGAGCAAGAACCAGGCTAAAACTCAATGGAGAGATTTATTTGGAGCTTGTGGTTATATCATCTAGAAAAGGCCACAGCAATTGAAGAGCTAAAGTTTCTTGAGAAGCTCCTGGCCACCAGTCTTTTCCTGTCTACCAAGTCTCTCTGGCTATATGGGCAACGTCTAGATTTTGACTGTTGTATGAGTCAGCTTTCTATCAGTATAATGATATACCTGAGATCATGAACTTATAAGGGTAAAGGTTTATTTCAGCTCACAATTTGGAGATTTTAGTCCGTGATGGGCTGATGCTGCTATTTTGGGCCCGTGGTGAGGCAGTACATCATGTCAGGATATGTGGCAGAGCAAACCTTCTCATTTTGTGGCCAGGAAATAATAGGGAGGAAGGAAAGTGATGAGGTTCCAACATCCAATTGAAGGGAACACCTCCAATGACCTAACTTCCTCCCATTAAACCCCGCCTCCTTAAGATTCCACCATCTCCCTGTAGCACAGTCAAGATACAAACTCTATGAAACATGTCCCCCTGCTATACCTTCCTGATTGAACACTTAGGTTATAGGGATCTCAAAAGGGGATGTGAGTGCCCTGAGACCATGGGACTCAGAGGCCTAGCTCCTCAATTTTTTTTTTTGTCCTCCTTTGAGAGACACAAACCCTTCTGCGCCCCCCACCCCCTTGATATCCAGCTTAAATGTCCCATGGTCTATGAAAGTTTCTCTGGCCTCCCTCTGGTGGAGTTTGTCTATGAGTGAGCTTCTAATATCAAACTGTTATAAAAACCACTTACTACAAATTGATAGTTTTCTTCATTTCTATTTTCCCATTAGAGTACGCACTTCTCAAAACCTGGGACCATGTCTTGTTCATCTTGTATTCTTATCACTTAATACATGCCTGACACATAGTAAAAGGTCAGTATTAGTAAATGTGAAATGAATACTTGCTGAGGTTGTAGACAATAAATTCATGTATATGCTAGGTGCTAGAATCAGTTTGGCCTAAAAAAAACCATGCTATGTTATTATTCCTTTATATAGTAAGCATTGCCTGCTTGATTTAAGGTAGCTATGGTAAAGAACATTTTGATTAAAAAAAACCCCTTCTTTTTAAAAAAATAAAATAAAATCAACCCTGATCTGTAAACTACTTATACTTATTGAATATTAATATCTTAGAACATAAACTGCTCTAGGGCAGTGATGTGTTATATGAGAGTTCTGCTAAGTAATGACCACATTTATTATTCCTAATTAAAAATAATAACTGATGTGTTTTCTTCCTAGTACATATGGCAAAGAGTGATATAGATTTTATGGACCAGTAGACATGTTGGGACCCTGAATATATTTTTGAATCTATCTTATATCTGAGGAGAACTATTTATTACTGTGTCCTAACTCATAGGGAAGCCAAAGTCAGTCATTGTTTGAATTTAATATCCTGGAACAATATTCTAGCATTCTAAAATGTACTTTAAACCAATGAGAGTCTCTGTTGTCTTTGGATGGTTGAGCTTTGAAGGAGCTTCAGAATTTCCTGTGCAGTACATGAGATGAGCTTGTACTTAGACAGATAAAGGTAATAACTGTTGAGATCACAGAATATCCCTTCTTTGCTGAAGAGGGAAAAATACTTTTTGTCATTCCTGACTGCTTTGCAAGAAGTAAAATATTTCATTGCTTTTAAGTTGGAATTAATTTATAGCAACTATTGAAAGGATGTATTCAATTACACACCAATGGGTATGAAAATGGATTTTCTATTTTACAACCCCTCATTTTTATCAGTTTGTGCTAAGCGAGGTCCACTGGGAAATATAGTAGATGTATATAAGTGATGTTTCTTTCAAGCATTTCATACATATGAATCTTTAAACATGAGATAGTGAAACTGTGCTGGCAAAATATACTACAGTTCTATGGCTTAAAAAAAAAAAAGCAAAGGCAGTTTGACTCGAAGGTTTACTGGGGCTTAGCAGTTCTTCAAAGTGCCATTTATTAAATGTCATATTAATTACTTGTACCATCAGTCCTATAAAGCAAATCTCTGTGCAAGCATTTTCTGAGTATTTTTCCTTCCTCCATTCACTCTATGGAGTATTTCTTCTTGAGGGTATATACTAAGGTTTATACTTTGTCCCGACACTTACAAAATATTAATTAATTTAGTTGGTTAATTTATTTATAGCAACTTTGGACCAATTTTTAGAACACACAAACAAGGTCTTATTTCTTAATTTGCTTTTTCAAAAAGGCAATTTCCTGAACAGATTTACAATGCCTTTTATATCCAAGGTAATTTCTCTGGCATAAGTTTTAAAAATTGTAATTAATAATTCATGACCACTATAAATTATGTCATATAACATTTTGCAAACTTATCTTACTTAAAGAATAGAAAGCCAAAGCATGGAAGTAAGGATAATAATTTTTTTCTGCTTTTGTAACTTTTGGCTTCAATTCTACTGTAGGAAAAAATTGGGCAGGAAATTTTATTTTTAAAATATTTAATTGACTAATGCTTTGTCTCTTATTGTGATTTAAAAAGTGAGACCATTTATTTCTTATTTTAAAAAAGGGGAAAGCACACAGACTTTAAAAATATTCTCATTTATGTCTTTCATGATCTTAAGTGCTCCTTAATGATTTTTTATCTAGTTGTACTTGAATAAAAATGTTTTTTCACAATTAATCTGTAGAGGATGAATTTTTAAAAATAGTACTTTTTTAAAATTTTCAGTGTTTTGGAGATAGTACATAATTAATTAGATGAGGATTTTGTGTATGATTGTCTCTAAAAAATCTGTTTCCATTAGAATTAATAAATAGGTCTAGAAAAATACTTTAGTAAAATGGCAAAATAACATTGCCATTGGCTTCTTTTATTCTTTCTAGTTATAATTATTCCTATTTTCTATTATTTTATATATATATAAATATATATATATATATATATTCTATTATTTCGGTTAACTTGTAAGTCAATGAATATGAGAATAAATATTTTCTGAGGGATGCATTAAGGATGTTGTCTGATTATTTAGAAACTTTAAAAATTTTTTTTTTAGTTGTAGATGGATAATATCTTTATTTATCTTTATGTGGTGCTGAGGCTCGAACCCAGTGCCTCACACATGCTTGGCAAGCACTCTACCACTGAGCCACAACCCCAGCCCCTAGAAACTTTTAATATATTCTTGACACCATTAAATTGCTTTTGTGTCAAACAAATTAAGGAAGATCAATAAGAGAAAATAATAGTTTTTTGTCTTATTAAGAAGGGAAGAGGAAATCCCTTTTTCACCTACTTTTCATGGTGAATATGAGTACCAGCTAAAGTTGCTTATGGAGAGGTTATTTATAAAGCATGAAGCACTAATCTTTATTCATTACTATTTTTAGAATGAAGCATCAAATGCACAGAAATGCTCTATTTTAAGGAATTATTTACTTGAAAATTTTAACCAGTTAGTATAAATAATATTGTTCTATAATTCTAAAAGAAATCTCATATTAATAAGTTTAAAACAATTACAGGAATTCTGATTTAAGTTTTTATTATTTCACTACCAAATGTATGAAATTTTAAAATAATTTTTAAGTATTACATCCAGATTGTTTTCAAAATAATTTTCTCCTTAATAATTTTATACATTTGCTAGTGAAGAATAAAAGCTCATTCCCAGAAAAATCAACTTTGCTACTTTTATTTTGAAATGCTCTAATTTATTTTGTTATGCAAAAAGTGAACTTTTAATTAACAAACTACCCGAGTTTACTCCCTAGTACCAAAAAAAAAAATTACCTTTAAAATATTTGGGAGGACCTTATGACCTTTCAGGAAGATGACTCAAATTCTATTTCACACCACAACATGAATAATATAAATTGCTTGCGTGAAGATACTAAAAGAAGGTGAATAGAATATTTGTCTTTTTTTGTTCATTGAAATATAATTTACATTCATTAAGATGTTGAAATGTTCAGCTTTCAAATGTATCTTTAAAGCAGTTTTGGTAAACAGATATCATGACAAAGAACATTTCTGTTTCTCAGAAAGTTCCCATCTGCCCCTTCCTGATTCAGTTTACAATCCTCCATCTCCATAAGTAAATAGTGATCTGATTTCCATCATCATAGTCAATTGACTCTGTAAACTGAACTACTTGCCAATTTGGGAGTTTCATAAATATGGAATTATACAGTTTGTATGTTTTCCTGTCTGGCTGCTTTAATTTAGCATTATGATTTTGATTTTAAATTTATCCATGTTTTGTATATATTAGTAATTCTATATTTTTATTGCTGAGTAGTATTCTTTTTTTTTGGTACCAGGGATTGAACTCAGGGGCACTTGCCCGCTGAGCCATATCCCCAGCCCTATTTTGTATTTTATTTAGAGACAGGGTCTCACTGAGTTGCTCAGTGTCTTGCTGTTGCTGAGGCTGGCTTTGAACTTGTGATCCTCCTGCCTTAGCCTCCTGAGCTGCTGGCATGCGCAACCGTGATCAGGTGATGAGTAGTATTCTGACTATATCACAGTATATCAATACATTCTTCTGTTGATGGACATCTGTATTTTCACTTTTCAACTATTATAAATAAAGCTTTCACTACCATTTATGTACAAATACTTGGGCATGTATTTTATTTTTTTCTAGGATTAATACCCTGCTTGTAGAAGAAACACTTTTCCAAAGTGGTGGCACCAATAGAGACTTTCATCAGCTCTGTGAGAGCATTTCAGTTGCTCTACATCCTCTCCAGCATTTTATGTTGTCAGTCTCTTTCCTTTCAATCTTTGCAGTTGGGGTTTCAATTGTATTTCCTTGCTTGATGATTAATGATGCCAGCTACTTTCTCACATGTGTATTTTCCATTTGTCCATTTTTTGTGAAGCATCTGTGTCTTTGGCCCATTTTTTAAATTGGATGTTTTTTGTTATGGTAGGTATTGATTTATAGGAGTAGGTGGATAGTCTGAATTTAAGTCCTTTGCCATGTGTTGTAATTACTCTATCTGTACATAGCCTGCTTTTTAAAAAAATTGCCTTTTTTAAACATTTAACTTTTAGTTGTAGTTGGACACAGTACCTTTATCTTATTTATTTTTATGTGGTGCTGAGGATCGAACCCAGAGCCTCACACATGCTAGGCATGCGCTATACTGCTGAGCCACAACCCCAGTCCATTTTATTGCCTTTTCTTAAAGGCAGAAAGTTTTGTTTTTGATGAAGTCCAATTTTCATGTTTTTAAAATGTCATGACTTATGCTTTTTGTGTCTTCTGTAAAAGTATTTGCTGGTACCAAGGTTGTAAATATCTCATATATTTTCCTAGGAGCTTTGCTATTTTAGCTTTTATGTTTCTCCTTATGATCCATCTGAAATTGGTTTTTGTGAATGGTTGAAGATGACATCATGTGTTAGAGAGATTTTTCTTTCCCTATATTGAGTTGCTTTGGTGCATTGTCTTTGATAGTATATGTGCAAGTCTAATTCAGGACTCTATACTATGTTCCACTGTTTGTATATCTTTTGCTAATAGCACATTATCTTAATCCTGTAGGTTTATAGTAGGTCTAGAGGTCATGTTGTATATGTTTTTGATTTTTTTAAGAGAGAAAGAAGAGAGAGAGAGAGAGAGAGAGAGAGAATTTTTTAATATTTATTTTTCAGTTTTCGGTGGATACAACATCTTTTTTTTAATGTGGTGCTGAGGATCGAACCCAGCACCCTGCGCATGCCAGGAGAGCGCGTTACCGCTTGAGCCACATCTCCAGCCCATGTTTTTAATTTTTTTAGATTATTTTTTATCTATTTTTGTTTTCTTTTCCAAGTAAAATTTTAATTTATCTCATCTATTTCTAGAAAAAATTCCTGTTGTGATTTTAATTGGGATTGCTTTTGAATCTATATATCAAATGAACATGTAGAATAGCAATCTTAAAATTAAGTCTTCAGCCTATGGGTATAGTGATCTCTGTATTAATTTCTGTCTTTTTAATCTCGCAGCAACAATTATATTTTAACTACATTTTTTATTAAGTTTATTCTTAATGCTTTGAAGTTCTTAAACGATTACAATTGATATCAAATTTTAATTCCTTTTTCTGAGTGTTCATGATATTGTATAGAATACAATTGACTTTTTGACCAGTTTTGCATATTATAACACTGCTAAATTCTAGTTCTGCTACTTTTCTTTCAGATTCATTAGGTTTTTCTACATATCTAGTTATGTCACTAATGCAAAAAGGCAATTTTACTTTTTTCTTTTCAATTTTTGTCAGTTAGGCTTTATTTGTTAACTGACTAGGAACTCTAGCACAATGCTGAGCAGAAGCAATGATTACAGATGTCTTGTTTTAAATATTAGGCCAGGCATTTCATAGTTCACAAACATTTATAATGTTACTTCTAGGTTTTTGTTTTGTTTGGTAATATTCCTTTGTAAGGATAAGGAAATTTCCTTTCATTCTCAGGGTACTGAAAACAAAATTTTAAAATTATAAATGTATGTTTGTGAGGTTTTTTTTAAAAAATGTTTTGCATTTATTATTTTTAATGCATCTATGTAAAATATCATTTGGCTGTATGGAATTACATTAGTTCATTTTCATATGTAAATCTAGCCTTGTGTTCTTGGCTATATCATGCTTTACAGATACTCATGGATTCGCTTTGCCAGCACTTTGTTAAGGACTTTTGTATGTATGTTCTTCGACATCAGCAGGCTGTCACCTTCTTTCCTTGTAACATCTTGTGTAGCTTTGCTCTCAGGCTTATAACTGTTAAACTGTTAAAATGAGTTGGGTTTCTTGTCTCTCCCCTAGTGGCAGACAAATTTTTCCCAGTATCAGTGTAGCATCAGGGCCTGAGTAGCTTTCAGATTCTTTCCGGTAACAGTCAACCACAAGCTTGCATTTCTGCAGGACCCGAATTTGGGAATAGACTTTTCTAGGTTCTCCTGCCTCACCTCAAAAACAAGACAGGATTCACATACCTTCATCATAGATGTTGTCTCTCTCTCAGGTCTTGCTGCCTGGTTTCTAATCAGCACTGAGTCAAAGCCCTAGATAAAGCAGGAGAGAGGCTACAAATGCTCCTTCTGTGTGGCATTTGAGGATTCTACACCATCAAGTTTGGGTGCAATTGACCTTTAAAGATCTAAAGTTTCCTTCTTATCTTCTTTGTCAGTGGGTATCTTTTCTTTGATCTGCCTAATATGAGATAGTTTGGGGGTTGTCTCTCCTTGGAGGAGCTTGTCTACCATGTATTGCGGTTGATCAGGATGCATTGTGATCATAGTTCTCTGATTGGCTCAAAAAATCAATTTTTTTTTTATAGACCATCAGTCTTGTTCTTAGGGTAAAGTTGGGAAGGTGTTCCTTTGTGACTTTCTATATCTAAGTAAAAGTGTAAATCTGCATATCTTTTAAGATTTTGAAATGATGTTCTTTAATACTCCACCCAAAAGCTATGCACTGTGTTTGATTTTCTATCTTTTATTGTTTGGCTTCTGGGCTCTGCTTCTCAGGATCTCTTTCCACTCTTACTGGAATAATTAATGTGCCCTAATTTAGAAAGAATATAAAGATAGTTTTACAGTTGAAAGAACAAATAATTTTAAGTCAGAAACAGAGTTGAGATCTCAGCAGATAATCAATGTATTCTGAACTTTTTCTTATTAGGATTGGGAGGTAATACTTGTTCTTATCTTTCTATTGGGAGATATGAAGCTAAAATGAGAAGGTGTGTGTAGAAGATAATTTTTAATTTTTAATATGCTAAATAAATATAAGTTGCTGACAAGCTATTTTCAGAAAGAAGCACATATAATTAAAATTTGAATATCCTAAATGAATCTTTAGTAGCTTAATATCCACAGTACTTTATGGCCTGTTGGCAGTAGATAGGAGTGGGCATATTTTATATATTAGGATAATTGGAAAATATTTATTGAGCATCTGCTGTATGAGCTAGATGCATTGCTTGTTGAGATCACTTTAAGCAAGATAAATCTATTAAACTTCTATTACTAGGTGAGAATGTAGTAAACAAGTAAGCAAATTTTGAATGGTTGGCTCAACCTGAGGTTGGTTATAGCCTTGGATCTTATATTTAACAAAACCACCTTGTAAAAACTTGGACTGTTGCTTGGGAAATTGCTGAGATGAGTCTCCTTGTATCTTATTGTGCAATTCCATTCCTGATTTTTAAAAATTATACTTCACTACATAGTAAAGTACTATTACTCATGCTTTTTTCTGGGTCTAGTCTCTTTTTCTGATAATTTAGATGTTCAATGCAAGTCACATTTTTTTGGAATAAATAACTTAATTTGTATATATTTGTGATATTGGAGATTGAATCCAGGGATGCATCCCCAGTCCTTTTAATTTTTTATTTTGATACAAGTTCTTGCTAAGTTGATAGAGCTGGCCTCAAACTTGCAGTCCTTCTGCCTCAGCCTCCCAAACAGCTGGGATTAGAGGCATGCACCACCAATTTAAAAAATTAATGGAAAAAAAAGTAAAGAGGCTAGTATGATAAATTTATGTCTACCCACAATCTAGCTCCAACCATTATAAACTCATGGCTAATTTTACTTCTTTAATTTATGCATCCACCCAGTACTTCCTTTCTCTGTTGGGATTATTTGAACCAAACTCTTTAATATCCATCCATATTTTTCAGCTTGCATTGAAAAAGATAATCTCTTATTAAAGTACAACTGAAAAAAAACTCATCTAAAATTAATAATGCAATATTAACTAATATACACTAATTATTCAAATGGGTCTGTCTTATCATATTTTGATAGAGGTTTCATTCAAGTACAGATGGAGTATTTATGTCTTTTTTTAAAGATAAAAACATTTGTTATAAGTATAATGGAAGTAAAGATGACATCTGAATTTTGAAGGCAAAGAAATGTTGATTAAAGATTTTTTATTGTTAATTTTTTAAACCGAATATACAAAATTCAAGTTAGGTCTATAAGTATACAGATAAATACTAGACATCAGCCATGTATTAGAAAGAAGTTTTGATCTGTGGCTGCATTAAAATACAGGAAGTGCTGACCCAGACCACAAGCACTGATATGTGTTCTGTTCCATGGTAGAGACTCATAGTTCATAGCCTCTGTGACCATTCATGTTCATGCATCAGCATCAGTCAGGTGACTTCAAGGGATATTTTTCTTAATACTGAAAAGAAAAAAAACCTTTGAGAATTATTTAACTTTTTCATAACTAAGAGTAGGTTGAGGGTTATCTTTTTAACCACACAGTCACATATCTTTGAATTCTATGCTTTTGTGAGTGGAGAGAAAAAGATGATGGTGTTACAGTTGGGCCTTGAACTTGGCTGTACTTGGGAACCTAGAGATCATCTAGAATGAGCTTGGGCAGGGCCCATGCATAGGCAAATGTGGGGAGGTTAAGGCAAGCAGAACAATTTTTTAAATTGATTTTTTTAAACAAATAAAGGACAGCAGAATGCATTACAATTCTTATTACATGTATACAGCACATTTTTTTCATATCTCTGGTTGTATATAAAGTATGTTGACACCAATTCGTGTCTTCATACATGTACTTTGAATAATGATGTTCATCACATTCCACCATCCTTGCTAATCCCCTGCCCCCTCCCTTTCCTTTCCACCCCTCAAGCAGAGCAATTTTAACAGGAGGATATCTCCACACTTGGATGTGGTAGTTAGTAAAACTAGTATGGTGGATTGAGAGAAATACACTTTATCCTGAATTATTCTTAAAATTCCTACTAAAATAATTCATATTCTGTTTCTCTAAAGAACCAAATTTTATTGAATGTGATATGTTGGTGTGTAGGAGGAAGAAGACAGAGCATCTGTGAGAAATTTTATTAGTACAGTCAATGTTCAATTATTAGTAATAATGGAAACGGAACCCACATGGATAGCTTCTGAAGCATTTATATGTAGAATTTCCTTCATCCTTTCAGGACCTAAGCTTTTACTTGTATTTTTAATAAGTACAAAAACTTATTTATGCTACATCTTTGCTTTTTATTTGATGAAAGGACTGAAAAGGACAGGTAGAAATCTCATTCCTTAAACCCAGTAATTGTAAATGTTGGTCACTAATAAAGTAAAATTCTTGCCTTAGCTCATGAATCTTGTTACATTTATCTATGATGTTTGCTGTAACATTATAGCTTTGGACTTTGTAAGCTTCTTGGTACTTATACAAAATTTTAATATAATTCTCCACAGTATTTTGCCTGCAATCTAATGAAGTTTCCACTAATCATGTACAGTTTATAGCTTGTAGGACAAGGAATTAGTTATCACCTACCTAGTTTTGACTCTGAGAGTAAAAAGAGCGAAACATTTGGAGTGAACATGCAGGAATAAGCAGGGCTAGAATTCTTCTCCATAATTACCCTTTTGTGGTTGTTTTGACCACAGTCTTTTCTCCTCTTGAATGTATTACTTTATAATGAGCTTTTAGTAAAGATAATGATACATTAATGAGCTTCAGTCTTCTGACAAGCCAATCATCAAAGACAGATGGAAGTAACAAACTTAATCTTTCTTATGGGATTAGATTGTTATTTTTGTTTTCTAAAAAGACCAGCTCATTCCATAATTTGCACAGTAATTCTAGTTCATGCATAACTGTGAATAAATCAAATAGCAGAGATTTGCAACTAAACATTTTGTAGATAGGTTTTGTTTTCTAGAGCTTAATCATTCTTTCTTATTACAAAACAAACACATCTTTATTATAGAATTTCTAGAGAGTCAAACAGGTCACATTCCTTAGGAAGCACATGCACATTCCCTTTAGTGATAGAGCATATATGGGAAGGCTTCATGCAAGACCCTGTCCTAACCCCACTATCATCCCAGCTTCCAGATTTCCTAGTGTTGGGATTAACAACCAACTTCAGAGAGAATTGTAGTTTTTTTTAACCCTTCAGCTAACATAATCTGCTTCTGTTGGTTCACATAAGAATCTGTTAAAATGTAAGATTTGTTTTTTTATCAGATTGTTTCTGTGTGATGTAGAGACCAAATGGCTGAATTGGAGCCAAACACGGTCAGGTGTGGACCCTCGCATGTCCAGCTCATGTGTTTGTCCCTGACTGTGGTCTGTTTCCCAGCCTATTCTCTGAAGCTCAGTGCAAGCCTGATTTCACAAACAAAGCATGGCTCAGGTTCCATGGCCACTGGTGTGGAGAAAATACAGGATAATTTTCCTTAAAAGGTAGCTGCATATGAGTTAGATATAAAATATTTACCAACTCCCATAATCAGCCCAATCAGAACAAAAGAAGATAATAGATAACAGAAAAAAAATGAATCAAACCCGAAACTATCACTTTTAACATTTGACACATTTTTGGTTATCTTCTTGTTTATAGATATTTTTTCCATAATTAAAAGCATAAAATATATAAGATCTTTAATTTTTTACATTGTAATTTTAATGTCAAAGACTTCATAAACATAATCTGTTATTGAAAAATAATCCAGTGCATAATGTACTAAAATTTACATAACCAATCTCTCCTTACCAGTATATTTATATTATTTCCAATTTTATTTTTGCATCAGGGTCCCAAAGACCCCCTTCAGCTTTAGTGACATGCTAGAACTCATAGAACTCCACATGTCGTTACACACTTGGATAAGATTTATTACAATGAAATTAAAAAACACACACAAAAACACTTCAACAACAACAACAAAAACAAAGCAAAATCAGGAAAGGGAAAAGGCACATGAGATGAAGTACAGAGGAAGGAATCCTCAAGCTTCCAACTGTCCTCTCCGGGTGGAGTCACGCAGGATGCATCTAATTCCTTTAGCAGTGAATCATGACGACATACGTGAAATGTTGTATTCCTGGGAAGCTCATCAGATAAGCAGCACCCACAATTTTTATTGGGGCCTGGTCACACAGGCATCTTCTGCCTAGCATGTACCAACATTTCAGATTTCTGGAAGGAAAGCAGGTGTTTAGTGTGAGCCATACTGCTCGCATAATCTAGGTGTAGTAAAATACCCTTTTCATTCAAAGAAAATTTATATCAGTGTGGGGATATGTTTACCAGCTTTGTTCCCCCAGTTCTCACCACAGGTCAACTTGCAAAAAAAGATCTGCTAAGATTAGCAATCTCAGGCTTGCTGTGGTAACTCCTTTCTGCATAATTATTAAAAATAATGATATAATAAACATGTTTGTTTATCTTCAGTCGTATTTCAGATGTTACCCTTCTGAAAGATTACTAGACATTTGTATTACATTCTTAAAATGTGTAACATGTATATGATCATTTAAAAGATTTTTATTTTCTGACAAATAGGTGAGATCCATGTGGCCCAAATATTAATATATAATAAATTTGGAAGAATTTGATTTTTTAAAAAATTTAGAATTACATGAGACAAACAAAAGACTAGTCAATGATTGCTTTCAGTGGGGAAGGGGGTAAATTATCAACCAATGTTTACTTTTCTCTTTGTCTTATTTTGCCTAGAAAACAGTGAGTTCACCTTCACCTGTAAAACAAGCATGCATCATCTAGGTCACTTTAAAATTCGTCTGTTCAAAAAATCGTTTAGTTCATGTTCTGTCCCAGGCATCATGGTTGTGCTGGACGCACGCAGCCTGGGCCCTGGAGTTTGCAGTTTGTCATCAGGATGAGCTGACATCGTGTCTCCTGGCAAAGATGACACTAAGCTGCCCTCCAAGAGGCGTCTCCAGATTACAAATTCAGATAGCTGCCCCTCAGTGCAGGAGTTGATCTGTGATGGACCTGGTAGCTGGGCTCCTGATTTTCTTATCTTTACCTCCTATGCCAAGACCAAAAAGTTTTCTAATGATGCTGACATTGATACCACTGGTTACCAGTTACCGTGATGAGTCCTACTTCCTCCAGTGTTGAAGTATAACACCAGAGAAGCACATGGAGACCACCATAGAGTAGAAAGTAAGAAGCTTTATTAAAAAGGATAGTACAAGAGACTTCTCCTGGGTGTGGAGAAGGGGACCCAAAGGCAGATCCATGGGATGAGGAAGTCCCTTGGCTTTTGTATGTCTAAAGTTTCCCTTGTTCTCCTGCATTCTTCTCCCTTGTTCATTTCCCCTCATCCTGCAGAGTGACTGGGGGATGTCAGTAGAATGGCCAGGGGGTGAGCAGGTGGGCTGGAAGGGTCTAGGTGGAGTGCTAGGCAGGAAGGGAGCCTCTGCCCAGGCAGCTTTGATTAGTACCTCCCCATCTGCTCAGGGGTTGCTTAATTAACAACCTTTTTGGGAGGGGGAGCTGCTTTACAAGTACAAATGTCCTCTTTAGAAAACAGAAAAATATAGGTCTCCATGTTAATGCCTCTCTAGAGGCTCACAACCCAAAAGTTCTGGGTTGCTTTCTCCAGACCTCGCTGTTGTTTATTTTATTTAACCTAATTTTGCCTGGTTTTACCCCAAGTTGCATAATTTATCTTTAATGTATTTCAAGTTGTACTTAGTTATAAATAATTACAGAACTTTTGTAAAATACAGAACACTATCATAAACACACAAGAATCATCTAGGATTCTATTATCTAGGGATAATCATTGGGAAATTTTTGTGTGTTTTCCTACCATCTCTTTTCCAGGTATATTTTTGTCAGTTAAATCACGCAGTATCACAGGAATGCTTAGGTGGTTCCCATAATATAATGAGGAGCTTTGGGAAGGGCAATGTCATGAGGGGGTCATTTTTAAGTTCTCTGAAAAAGAAACTAGCCATTTATTATGTGTTTTATTTCAATGTTTAGCCATTGTAAATGCAGGACAGTACACACTGGTATTGTTATTTTGTATCATAGAACAAGATCCCATTTGACAGTTCATTTCAGATTTACTCTGAATGAGTTCAAGTTTATACTGCAGGAAGAAAATGGTTAGGATCCAGGGAAACTATAGTATGCAGAGAAGAAATTATGAGTTAGAGCAGGCAGCACCAAGTTTTAAGTCCAAGCTGTAAAATCACATGACTACACTGGATCCTACAAGAACTGGATGCATTAACTCGTTATGGGAAGAACTGCTGGTACTCTCACACCATAGTTCTTAAAATTCCCTTATTCTTAATTTTGTTTCATGTGTTGGTTTTCAGACAAATATGCATTTATTCAAATAAAAGTCTTGATTTTCTGAGCAGATTTCAGATTATTGATATGTTTGAGAACTTTTATTCTTGGCCTTTATACACTGAAGAAAATTTAGTTGTGAAATTTCTGTTTCATAACTTCTTTTTCCTGAAAATTCTGTTGGTGATTGTCTATTGTTGGTTCTTCTGTTGTTTCACAAAAGAAATTTGGGAATATCTGAGCTTTACACCTATATAAATGTTTTTTTTTCTTGAATATGCCTGAATTATTCTTTATTCATATAATTTGTTTTATTCCTGTAATTTTGTAGTATATAATTGCGTACTTTTTATTAATTCCCCTAATAAACCCCAATTGCTACAAGATTCAGATCAATTTTGAAACTCTAGAAGTCATTACCTAATGTGTTTTCATTTCTAGTTGTTCTAATTCCATCTTCTGTGATGCATATGATTCTTTTCATAGACATTTATTTTTTTGTCTTCTTTAATCTAGAATCTTCTCTTTCATAATTTTTTCTTTGGATGCCTTTCTTCTGCATTCCAGGAGTGCTTGCCAAATCCAGTCATTTGGTATTTTGCACTGTCATTCACACTCCTACTAACTCTGACGCAGATTTTAATTTTGCCATTACATTTTGTTTTCTTGGTATGTCCTATCTTTTTAAAAATGCTCATTTCCACTTTCACTTACCTTACAATTATTATTATCTTTAAAAGTCTTAGTTTATTAACTCCTATGGCTTGGCTTGTTATAGTGAGAATGTCAAACATTTTTCATAATTTTCCCCTGGTTTCAGCAGAATATTTTTAGATTTATATTCTTTTACTAGAATTTTAGGTGGTAGACTCTATTAGTTTCCTGTTGTTGCTGTAACAAGTCATTACACAGTTGTAAAATAAACATCATCCAATTTAAAGTGGGAATAACAGTCTCAGGTTTGCTATGTTGTCATATTCATATATATATATATATATATATATATATATATATATATATATATATTTCTTTTTTTCTGTTTATAACAGCCCATGTATTATCCCTCATAGTTCAGGAGGCCAGATGTCTGAAATCAACTTCACTGGACTAAGTCAAGGTATCCTCAGGACTGTCCATTCTTGAATCTGTAGGGAAGAATATTTTCTTCCCTTCTGGACACCTCTTGTATTATTTGGCTCATAACCCTGTCTTTACATCACCCTAATCTATTACTTCCATCAAAACATTTCCTTCTCTTCTTCTGTATTCAGATCTTAAGCCACTGTATTATAACAACACTTGTGATTTTATGTAGGACTGACCAGGATAATACTGGATAATAATTCCTTCTTTGGATTCTTGATTTAATCACATTTGAAAAGTCTCTTGTGCCACATAAGCTAATACATAAAGGTTCTACCATTAGGAAATTAAATACCTTTGAAGCTATTGTCCAGTCAACCACAGGGCTCTTTGTCCTTGTGTCTTAGTCAGTAGACATCAAATTCATATATACCTGGGTTCCCACACCCCTCACCCACCGTCAGAACTTGGGCAAGTGATTTAATACATTTGTTCCTCTCCAAAATGGGGACATCATTAGCATTCTCCTCTTAGGGTTGTTGTGCAGATTGAATCAGGTAATGTTTATAAGGGGTTTAACAATCTCAGCTTTAAAAACATGTTAACTAGCATCAATGTAGTTAAAATAGGCTGCTGTTTGTTTACTCTTCCCTGAAGAAAAGCAATAACTCTATGTAAAGTCAGTGATTGTGAATAGAACATGAGGATTTTTCTCAGCTTTGCTCCATGTTTGCTCTGATATGCCGATTAACCTTTTCTAGTTCTATCTTGATGAACAGATGTCAGTGCTTCTTTCTCTGCCTGATTCCCTGTAATCTGCAGATAACCATTTGGAACATTTAGCTCTGCTGAAGTGGGACCTTCCTCACTCCTTCATTCTTTTATTACTTTAGTTATTTAGCACATGAGTAATTATAATCCCCATTATATATTATCATGGAGACCTGCCAGTCCAGCCTTTGCATAGAACTCTTTTGCTACAAGGGGACTATATTGCTTCTTCTGAGTTAGGATCACTTTCTTTTTACAATTGTTGTCTTGGAGTTGTGGGGTCCGAGTGGAATGACAGGAGTGGGAAGTGAGAGGGAAGCAGTACTCCCTGTTGTAGAGAAATGGTTTTGGGTTATTTTTTATTTAACTTTTTCCTCAGGAGGTATCAAGCTCTTCTGACCATTTTTCAGATTGGGAGAGGACATTATATTACTATGTAAAGGTCATTGATAGCTTTCCTCAGTTCTCTTCCATTATCCCAATTAAAGGAAATTTGCTCCTTATCTGCAAATTGGTGAATGATTGATGTTTGTGACCTTGAGATTTTTAACATTACCTTTATCATTGTAGTATCATTGGGGGTATCAAAGGGGCTGCCTCACAGGTGAAGGTAACAAGCTCTTTAAAATCAGAAATCATTATTCTTTTTATTTGTTTGTTTGTTTTTGGTACTGGGGATTGAACCCAGGGGCACTTTACCATTGAGCTGTATCCCAAGCCCTTTATATTTTTTATTTTGAGACAGAATTTCACTAAGTTGTTTAGGGCCTACCTAAGTTGCTGAAGACTGTCTTTGAATTTGGGATCCTCCTGCATCAGCCTCCTAAGCTGCTAGGAATACATGCATGAGCCACCTGACCTGGCTCAGAAATTATTATTTTTTTGAAAATTTTTTATTCACTTTAGCTTGGAAGAATCTTCTGAATTTCTTCAAATACTTTGAAATTCAGAAAGAAAGAATGTATCAATCATGCTGCTGTTCTGTATTATATTCTTTCGTATCAGAATGAAATTTCTATATATTTTTCTAATTCATGTAAAGGTTACCCTGCTTCCTAGAATTCCATCTAGTGATATTCATCTACTAGTCCTATCAGCCCAAAAAGTTTTATGTTTTATTTGTTGTCTGTCAGTACACACTTAAATAAAAGTGTTAAGTAGAACATAGAACAAAAAGGTTAACCATATTTCTCAGATGTTTTATAACATAGGAAAAGAAACTATATTAATTCATGGTATTCAGTAGCTATACATAAATCATCTGTTGAAGCAGAACATGGTGCTCTGAAGTATGATGCCTTGGCATGGGAGCATTTTGAGTTGGAGAAGTCTGGGAGGCCTGCAGAAGCAGGAGGGTCTCTCTGAGCTTCCTCTGTTCCCCTTTTCTCACTTAAAGGGGGTCATCGAAACTAGAATTCCTCTCCTTTAAAACGAGCCATAGAACTTAGGATGCTCACCTTCTGAGCCCCTCCCTTCTCCCATAGAGACCTTCATATAGCAGGTGTCCTGTCCCATTCTTGAAGGACAAGAGCAAGTGTCCTGTCCCACACTGAAGAAACAGGCCTAGTGTCTCCCACCCCCAGTCTCTTCCATTAGGTCACATCCCTTCTTTATCCAATCATACTTCTACATGTCTATCCAATTCTTCATCACACTGAGACTTCAGAATACACATTTTCCCTGGGCCCATAAAACTCTGAAAAATTAACTTTTCATGCTTTCCCTTTATTAATCAGCCTTATGGGAGTGTCAACCATAAATCCATGAATCTTGTAATGGATGAAAAAACTGTATTACTTTTTCTCCCTTACAAATCTTGGTTTTGGCTAAATTCTTTTGGAAACAACTCATTATTTAACAACAACAACAAAAAGATTGTTTAAGTAATTTTAGGATATATACTTTGTTCATTTTTATACTAGAAATTAACTCCTGTGGATCGATGTAAACGGGCATTTCAGTCATTTATTCTAAAATTTGAACTAATATGGCAGATGGAATTATCTAACCAAGCAAGCTTCTGAGGTCTGATTATTCAAATGATTAAGATGCTATTTGTCAACTCTAGTTTACCATCCCTTTTAATTATATAGAGAATCAAACTAAGATCTGCTAATTCTGTCTCCTAACTATTAATTGTTTGTAATTACCTACAGATTAAAACGGCATGTGCAATTAACTCAAAGAATTAATTGATACAAAGGAATTGCAAAAAAAGAAACAGAATGAGCTTGGCATGAATAAGGCTCTGGGGACCCCGAACCACTGAATCCAGTGGTGGTTTTGATTCTGTTGGGTCCTAATCAAGATATATTGCATTTTCTTTGGGGACTTCCCCAGCTTTTCCTCCAAGAAGTTGTGAACTATTTCTTAAGAGCATTTGGTTTCTTGGTGGACAGTATATTTGAAGTTTGAATGGCTATTGTTTTTTGCTAATGTCTAGATGAACAAATCTATCATTTGCAACATGGAGGAAATGTGTGTCACTATAAAAATTCCAGAGTGGTGAATGTTTTAATGGGCAAATAATTTTTCTTTGGTTCCTTTCTTCTTTCTCTTCTTTCCTCATGCCCTGGCAGTACTGCCTGTAGTATATGCAGTCTTATCAGTTTTCTGCGAGTGATTTGAATAATTTAGGTTTCTAAAATAACTATGCTTATTAGGTTATTTGAAATATCTCCCACCTGTGTGAATAATGGGCACATTGTGAACTACATAAATTTGAATAAAAATAGAGAATAAAATAAAAAGTTACCTCCAATTGAAAGGTTATTTAGAAATCATTATCATTATAAATATCAAGATGATTCTAGATAGTGAGGGGAGATGGCCTGATGAAAAATATTTGATTCTGGAAAAGAAGTAGATTTTTTAAAGCCCGTTTTGAAGATTTTCCTGTTCCTTCATGCAATTGTCATTTGCATTGTATGAGGCCTTTCACTTACACTTTTGCTGGTTGGCCTTTCAATCAATGCCAAATCAGGGCTGGGATCCAGGAACACCCATAGACATGCTTGGGGCACAGCATTCCATTCAGTTTTGTAGGGAATACAAAGCAAGTAAAAGACTTTTAATTAAATCTCGATGAGACAAGGAGATATGTGGAAGACAGCAAAATAACATGAACTTGTGTTATAATATATTTTTAAAAAGAGAATCTAAAATAGTATTAAGGAAACGCAAAGTCAGGAAGACTTCAGTGTGAGTAGTAAAAAAAGTCAACATTTCTTTTTTTTCAAACTTTCAAGAATAGCTGCTATTTAACGAACTCCTTGTTAAACTGATGTAACCGTTTTGGTTTCTTTCCAAATTTTGATATTGCAGTTTCCCACATATTTAAATCTCAGAGCATTTTATTCTGTCCTGCTGGCTGATAACTGGGATTACTCATAAGATTTCTTATTTTTTCCACCTATCCCTATGTAGCCTGCTCCTGTGTACACACACACACACACACACACTAGAATTCAGAATTTTTATTTATCCGTGGCTTTATCTGTGAAGATTGTTGACTCAGGGAAGGGTTTGTGAAGACTTAGTCTGATACATGACTTTGGTTGTCTTCAAACTATCAGCTTATAACTTTTGAATGACTTTGTGGAATAAACCGGAATTTGTTGCATGTCACCTTGTGTGCCTGGCTTCTGAGGAAGAATCATTAGCATACATCAGCGTGTGAATGATTACCTTGAGGCTTTTAGTGGAGGCTTTACTGCTTCCTGAAGTGGAAAAGTTATAGCTATATTTTCTAGTGTGATACCTATAGACTGGAGAAAATAATGCCTGGCCTTCTCGGCTGCATGAGTCTGTTTTGTGGGTAAACAAGATAAAATATTTGAAAATGCTCTGGGCTCTCTTGTAGAAATAAGTTATATAGTTTTTAGTTTCATACTGGGCTTGGCTTTTTAGCGATCAGAAAGATTCCCCTATTTGCCTGTGAGATTTAACCTCTTTGGAGCAATTCTTATTCCCCAGTGTTTATTTACATAGCTACTCAGATTACTAATGAGTCAGAAACACACAACCACTCCAAGTCAGATATTGTCCTCACCCCAACAGAGTTTCAGAATTAAAAAAGGAGATTGGAAAGTGTATTGTGGTTATCTGAAAATACGTGAGATCACTTATTGTAGAAGTTCATTAAGGGAAGTAGGGAGATCAGGAATACTGCTTGGGAGCTGGAGAAGACTTTGAATGAGTCAAAAAAGTTTCATGAAAAATGTGAGGGCTGTAGACCTCTAATAAACTCCAGTGTTTTCCCTTCATATTCCCGTAGTCTCTTGAAGGTTCCCAATTGTAAAGTGCATGTTCTTTCCCTTGATGGCATCTTCATAGATACTAATATTCTCAGGTTTTCTGCAAGTTCCTTGTTATGAAAGAATTTCACTTACTTTGAGTTGTGTTTGAAATATATGATTTACTGTGTTACTTTTCTAGAGATTTTGCCTTTTTTGATAGAGGACAGGGACTCTTGAGTGAATGGAAACAGTATATAGAAAATCAAAATGTCTTAGGATGTGTATTTACTAGGATGTCTCTGAGTTAACATGGACTCTTTTATTATTTCATGTTATGTCTTTGCCTCCCTAAACAACACTCAACATAAGATCCATTAAATGAATAAAAGCAATCAAGTGAGATAATTACTTTTGAGTGGTCTCTAAATTTCTACAAAATTTAAGCAGTCCATGTGTAACTATTAAATTGAAAGTTTCAGGAAAGAATATATGTCGATGATTAAATATTAAAAGGAAGATTGAAAATGTGAAAATAGTTTAATTCATTTGTAAAGCAGTATTAAACTCATTTTTGCCTTTTAAAAATTTTAGTATTTCTTAGAAATAAATGGACAACTAAATCTCCCCATTGCTAAAAAATAATAATTAAAAAAAAAAGGTTACTAAAGAAATCCCACCAAACAACTTCCAGGAGACGGAAGAAATCTGAGGGTATCTGCTGGCTGACTTTTGCTCTTTCAAGTTATTTACCTTAAACATGTTTAATAATTTCATTTACTTTGCAGTTTCATAACTTGTGCCTTCACAGTAATTCCAAATTCTCTTTTAAAGTACTTACATAACAGAGAACTTTTCATTCTATATTTATAAGTGCTATTCACAAATAGGATTTTGCTTTAAGCCTTTTTTTAAAAAATCAATATTTTTGAAGAGGAATGAAGAGAATGGACCTATTACTTTTCTCCTGGGCACACTGCATGCAATAAAAACATGAGAGCTTTACTCTGTGAAGGAGCCAATTAATTGAAACCTCTCTATGCAATGCTGTCCCTTCTTCATCTCTCCCATTAGATGACAAGGTGTGATTTGAACACAGAATAGTGAGCCCATAAGGATGATTTGCTTTCCTCTTTGTAACATTAAGCAGTATGATCAGTCTGTGCTTTTCCTGGATAAATATTGTTAACCTACATGGATTCACCTAACAGGCAAAACAGTGTATGATTGGAGAGGAGTTGTGACTACAAAGTCTTTCCAGTTTCCTCAAGAGCCTGATAAGAGTCTCTCTGGACCATCAGCAGTATTTCGGGGCTATTTCACTGTAAGTGTTTATAAAACTGGATGTAGAGTTGAGTTATCATTTTCCCCTCATCAAATTGTTGAGTTAATCTTGATGAGTATTTATTATGGAGCTATTTTATTCCTAAGATAATTTCTCTGTTGAAATTAATGCTGTTATTGTGTTTTGTATAAATCTTAATTCATTTATAGATGCACATATAATTTCTTTTTTTTTTTTTTTTTTTTTAAATTTTTTATTGTGGGTTGTTCAAAACATTACAAATTTCTTGACATATCATATTCCACACTTTGATTCTAGTGGGTTATGAACTCCCACCTTCACCCCATACACAGATTGCAGATTCACATCAGTTACACATCCATTGATTTACAAATTGCCATACTAGTGTCTGTTGTGCTCCGCTGCCTTTCCCATCATCCACCCTCCCCCCTCCCCACCTCTCCCCTCCCCTCCCCTCCTCTCTCTCTACCCCCTCCACTGTATAACCCTGAGGGTCTCCTTCCATTACCGTGCAATTTACCTTCTCTCTCCCTTTCCCTCCCACCTCTCATCCCTGTTAAATGTTAATCTTCTTCTCCTGTTCTTCGTCCCTACTCTGTTCTTAGTTACTTTCCTTATATCAAAGAAGACATTTGGCATTTGTTTTTTAGGGATTGGCTAGCTTCACTTAGCATAATCTGCTCTAATGCCATCCATTTCCCTGTAAATTCTATGATTTTGTCATTTTTTAATGCAGAGTAATACTCCATTGTGTATAAATGCCACATTTTTTTTATCCATTCGTCTATTGAAGGGCATCTAGGTTGGTTCCACAGTCTTGCTATTGTGAACTGTGCTGCTATGAACATCGATGTAGCAGTGTCCCTGTAGCATGCTCTTTTTAGGTCTTTAGGGAATAGACCAAGAAGGGGAATAGCTGGGTCAAATGGTGGCTCCATTCCCAGCTTTCCAAGAAATCTCCATACTGCTTTCCAAATTGGCTGCACCAATCTGCAGTCCCACCAGCAATGTACAAGTGTACCCTTTTCCCCACATCCTCGCCAGCACTTGTTGTTGTTTGACTTCCTAATGGCTGCCAATCTTACTGGAGTGAGATGGTATCTTAGGGTGGTTTTGATTTGCATTTCTCTGACAGCTAGAGATGTTGAGCATTTTTTCATGTACTTGTTGACTGACTGTATGTCCTCCTCTGTGAAGTGTCTGTTCAGGTCCTTGGCCCATTTGTTGATTGGGTTGTTTGTTCTCTTATTGTCTAATTTTTTGAGTTCTTTGTATACTCTGGATATTAGGGCTCTATCTGAAGTGTGAGGAGTAAAGATTTGTTCCCAGGATGTAGGCTCCCTATTTACCTCTCTTATTGTTTCTTTTGCTGAGAAAAAACT
Source organism: Marmota monax (assembly GCF_021218885.2). Lineage (NCBI taxonomy): Eukaryota > Metazoa > Chordata > Mammalia > Rodentia > Sciuridae > Marmota > Marmota monax. The sequence goes on from NW_026693571.1 coordinate 41,203,506, forward strand.
TCTTAGTTTGAGTAAGTCCCATTTGTTGATTCTAGTTATTAACTTTTGTGCTATGGGTGTCCTATTGAGGAATTTGGAGCCCGACCCCACCGACTGTAGATCGTAGCCAACTTTTTCTTCTATCAGACGGCGCGTCTCTGATTTGATATCAAGTTCCTTGATCCATTTTGAATTCACTTTTGTGCATGGCGAGAGAAAGGGATTCAGTTTCATTTTGTTGCATATGGATTTCCAGTTTTCCCAGCACCATTTGTTGAAGATGCTATCCTTCCTCCATTGCATGCTTTTAGCCCCTTTATCAAATATAAGATAGTTGTAGTTTTGTGGATTGGTTTCTGTGTCCTCTATTCTGTACCATTGGTCCACACGCCTGTTTTGGTACCAGTACCATGCTGTTTTTGTTACTATTGCTCTGTAGTATAGTTTGAAGTCTGGTATCGCTATACCGCCTGATTCACACTTCTTGCTTAGCATTGTTTTTGCTATTCTGGGTCTTTTATTTTTCCATATGAATTTCATGATTGCTTTCTCTATTTCTACAAGAAATGCCATTGGGATTTTGATTGGCATTGCATTAAACCTATAGAGAACTTTTGGTAATATCGCCATTTTGATGATGTTAGTTCTGCCTATCCATGAACAGGGTATATTTTTCCATCTTCTAAGATCTTCTTCTATTTCTCTCTTTAGGGTTCTGTAGTTTTCATTGTATAAGTCTTTCACCTCTTTTGTTAGGTTGATTCCCAAGTATTTTATTTTTTTTGAAGATATTTTGAATGGAGTGGTTGTCCTCATTTCCATTTCAGAGGATTTGTCGCTGATATACAGGAATGCCTTTGATTTATGCGTGTTGATTTTAAATCCTGCCACTTTGCTGAATTCATTTATTAGCTCTAATAGTTTCTTTGTAGAGCCTTTTGGGTCTGCTAGATATAGAATCATATCATCTGCAAATAGTGATAATTTAATTTCTTCTTTTCCTATTTTTATGCCTTTAATTTCTTTCGTCTGTCTAATTGCTCTGGCCAGTGTTTCGAGAACTATGTTGAAGAGAAGTGGAGAGAGAGGGCATCCCTGTCTTGTTCCAGATTTTAGAGGGAATGCCTTCAGTTTTTCTCCATTCAGAATAATGCTAGCCTGAGGCTTAGCATAGATTGCTTTTACAATATTGAGGTATGTTCCTGTTATCCCTAGTTTTTCTAGAGTTTTGAACATAAAGGGATGCTGTACTTTGTCAAATGCTTTTTCCGCATCTATCGAGATGATCATATGGTTCTTATTTTTAAGTCTATTGATGCGGTGAATAACATTTATGGATTTCCGTATATTGAACCAGCCTTGCATCCCAGGGATGAATCCTACTTGATCATGGTGTACAATTTTTTTTATATGTTTTTGTATCCGATTCGCCAGAATTTTATTGAGGATTTTTGCATCTAGGTTCATTAGAGATATTGGTCTGTAGTTTTCTTTCTTTGAAGTGTCTTTGTCTGGTTTAGGTATCAGGGTGATGTTGGCCTCATAGAATGAATTTGGAAGTTCTCCCTCCTTTTCTATTTCCTGAAGTAGCTTGAAAAGTATTGGTATTAGTTCTTCTTTAAAGGTTTTGTAAAATTCTGCTGTATACCCATCGGGACCTGGGCTTTTCTTAGTTGGTAGTCTTTTGATGGTTTCTTCTATCTCCTCAATTGATATTGGTCTGTTTAGGTTTTCTATATCCTCCTGACTCAATCTGGGCAGATCATATGACTTAAGAAATTTATCTATGCCTTCACTATCTTCTAATTTATTGGAGTATAAGGATTCAAAATAGTTTTTGATTATCTTCTGTATTTCTGAAGTGTCTGTTGTCATATTGCCTTTTTCATCCCGTATGCTAGTAATTTGAGTTCTCTCTCTTCTTCTCTTCACTAGCATCGCTAAGGGTCTGTCGATTTTGTTTATTTTTTCAAAGAACCAACTTTTAGTTTTGTCAATTTTTTCAATTGTTTCTTTTGTTTCGATTTCATTAATTTCAGCTCTGATTTTAATTATTTCTTGCCTTCTACTTCTTTTGCTGTTGTTTTGCTCTTCTTTTTCAAGGATTTTGAGATGAAGTATGAGATCATTTATTTGTTGGTTTTTTCTTTTTTTAAGGAATGAACTCCAAGCAATGAATTTTCCTCTTAGAACTGCTTTCAATGTGTCCCATAGATTCCGATATGTTGTGTCTGTGTTTTCATTTATCTCTAAGAATTTTTTAATTTCCTCCTTGATGTCTTCTATAACCCATTGATCATTCAGTAACCTATTGTTCATTCTCCAATTGATGTATGCTTTTTCCTTCCTTCTTTTATCGTTGATTTTCAGTTTCATTCCATTATGATCAGATAAGATGCATGGTAATATCTCTACTCCTTTATATTGTCTAAGAGTTGCCCTGTGACATAATATATGATCTATTTTTGAGAAGGATCCATGTGCTGCTGAGAAAAAAGTGTAACTGCTTGATGTTGGGTGGTATACTCTATATATGTCAATTAGGTCTAGGTTATTAATAGTGTTATTGAGTTCTATAGTTTCCTTATTCAACTTTTGTTTGGAAGATCTGTCCAGTGGCGAGAGAGGTGTGTTGAAGTCTCCCATGATTATGGTGTGGTGGTCTATTAGACTCTTGAACTTGAGAAGAGTTTGTTTGACGAACATAGCTGCACCATTGTTTGGGGCATAAATATTTATGATTGTTATGTCTTGTTGGTGTATGGTTCCCTTAAGCAGTATGTAGTGTCCCTCTTTATCTCTTTTGATTAACTTTGGCTTGAAATCTATTTTATTTGATATGAGTATGGACACGCCTGCTTGTTTCCGAAGTCCATATGAGTGATATGATTTTTCCCAACCTTTCACCTTCAGCCTATGTATGTCTTTTCCTATCAAATGCGTCTCCTGTAGGCAGCATATTGTTGGGTCTTGTTTTGTGATCCATTCTACTAGCCTGTGTCTCTTAATTGGTGAGTTTAAGCCATTAACATTTAGGGTTATTATTGAGATATGGGTTGTTCTTCCAGCCATATTTGTTTATTTCTGTTACTAAACATTGTTTGTTTTCCTCTTTGATTGTTTCCCTCCCCCCTTTCCTGTCCTACCTCCCACTGTTGGTTTTCATTGTTATTTTCCATTTCCTCTTCCTGTAATACTTTGGCTAGGATGTTTTGAAGAGATGGTTTTCTAGCTGCGAATTCTTTAAACTTTTGTTTATCGTGGAAGGTTTTAATTTCATTCTCCATCCTGAAGCTTAATTTCGCTGGATACACAATTCTTGGTTGGAACCCATTATCTTTCAGTGTTTGAAATATGTTATTCCAGGATCTTCTAGCTTTCAGAGTCTGTGTTGAAAGATCAGCTGTTATCCTGATTGGCTTGCCCCTAAATGTAATCTGCTTCCTTTCTCTTGTAGCTTTTAAAATTCTCTCCTTATTCTGTATGTTGGGCATCTTCATTATAATGTGTCTAGGTGTGGATCTCTTATGATTTTGCACATTCGGCGTCCTGTAGGCTTCTAGGATTTGGGATTCTGTCTCATTCTTCAAGTCTGGGAAGTTTTCTTGTATTATTTCATTGAATAGACTGCTCATTCCTTTGGTTTGGAGCTCTGTACCTTCCTGTATCCCAATGACTCTTAAGTTTGGTCTCTTAATGTTATCCCATATTTCTTGGATGTTCTGCTCATGGTTTCTTAACAGTCTTGCTGAGCTGTCTATGTTCTTTTCCAGTTGAAATACTTTGTCTTCATTGTCTGATGTTCTATCTTCTAAGTGTTCTACTCTGTTGGTAGTATTCTCCATTGAGTTTTTAAGTTGGTTTATTGCTTCCTGCATTTCTAGGATTTCTGATTGCTTGTTTTTTATAACCTCTATCTCCCTGTATAGTTGATCCTTTGCTTCCTGGATTTGTTTGCGTAATTCGTTGTCGAAGTGATCTTTCATTGTCTGATTTTGCTGTTTAATGTCTTCCTTGATACTCCAGATCATCTGAAGCATGTATATCCTGAATTCTTTATCTGACATTCCATCTGCTGCAGCTGTTACCTCTTCTAAAGTTGCGTTGACCTGCATTGCTTGTGGTCCTTTCTTTCCTTGTCTTTTCATACTGCTTGCGTATCTTTCCTGCAGGTGCGGGCGGCGGCTCTGCTCTCTCCTTATTCCAATTGGGGTGTCGTGGCTACCACGCCGGCAGGTCACTGGGCCTGTTCTGGGAGCTGGTGGCGGCTCTGTTCTGCCCCTACTCCAATTGGGGTGACGTGTCTGTCGTACCAGCAGGCCACTGGGCCTGTCCTGCTGGTCGGTCGCAGATCTGCCCACCTTTCGGGCACGAGTGGAGGCTCTGCTTTGCCCCTACTCCAATTGGGGTGTCGTGACTACCCCGCCTGCAGGATGCTGGGTCTGTTCCTGGCAAGGGAGGCGACTCTGCTCTGTCACTACTCCAATTAGGGTGGTGTTTGTACCCCGCCGGCAGGCTCCTGTGCCTGATCCGCCGGTCTGTTGTAGGTCTGCCTACCTTGAAGGCGCGGGCGGCGGATCTGCCCTGCCCCTCCTACCACGCCTGCGGACCCCTGGGCCTGATCTGCAGGTTGATCACTGGTCTGCTCACCCTGCGGGCACGGGTGGCGGTTCCGCTCCACCCCCACTCCAATTGGGGTCACGTGACCACCACACCGGCAGGGCCTGATCCGGGCGTGGGATAAGGATCTGCTCTGCCCCTACTCGAGTTGGGGTGACGTGTGTACCACACTGGCAGGCCACTGGGCCTGACCCGCCAGGCTGTCACAGGTCTGTTTACCTTGCAAGCGCGAATGGCGGCTCTGCCCTGCCCCTCCTACCACGCCCATGTACTACTGGGTCGTGGGTCTGCCCACCTGGCGGGTGTGGGTGGCGGCTCCGCTCCGCCCCCTCTCCAATTGGGGTCACGCGGTCACCACGCTGGCGAGCCGCTGGGCCTGCTCCGGGGGCTGGCGGCGGCCCGGCTCCTTCCCTCTGGCTCGAGGACAAATTGAGGAGACTCGGGTGACTGAGCCTCACCCCCCTTACCAGGAGACCAACTGCTTATGTCACCGCTGGTATTGATGAAGATCTCTCCTCCACCGCTTTCTGCTGACATCAGATCTCTGCCATGTTGGTATCCTATGCGAATGGCAGCATTTCGTTCCCCTTGCCAGGCAACCCAATCAATGGGTGAGTCCTGACCTGCCCTCAGCAGGACCCGGACCGAGACACAGTTTCCGCGGGCTCCTAGCCCCGGTCCAGGGAAGTTCCGGGAGCCGGAACTCGGCCGCTCCGTGCTCGGTGTAAGCTCCTATAAGTGTAGGCTCCAAGAAGCAGCCCCCGCGGGCTCAGTTCCGGGAGCCGGAATTCGGCCGCTTAGTGTTTGGTCACATATAATTTCTTATATGGCAAGCACTAGTGATCAAAGTGATCATCACATGACTTGCCCCAAATGTAATAGTTCATCAACTAGTTTTTTTTTCTTTATTATTTTTATTGATAATGGTTATTGAATTTTTTTAATGTGTTTATTTATTTTGTTTAGGTAAATATGACAGCAGAATGTATTTGATTCATTGGACACAATTGTAGCACAACTTTTCATTTCTCTAGTTGTGCAGTAACTAGTTTTGTTTTGGTATATAGACTATCACAAAAGTATCATGGAAGCCAATGGAGAAAGAAGACATTCTGCTAACCGCATGATAATTGAAGGATTTTTTAAAAATTCCTAAAGTAATTCACGACCACTTACTAATGATTTTTGGAATGTGGATTCTAATCTAGGACATGGGAACCTGTGACCTGAATGTGGGGGCTTCATTTAAGTTCATCTGTTCACTATGGCAAGTTCTAAGATGTCACTATGCAAATATTAAGAGAAATTCATGTGAATCAGACATCTTTATCAACAATTTCTTCTTTTCAACATTTTTTAGTTGTTGATGGGCCTTTATTTTTATTTATTTATATGCAGTATGGAGAATGAAACCAGTGCCTCACACATGCTCTACCACTGCACCACAACCCAGGCCACATCAACAATTTCTTAAAAAGACCTTAAAATAGCATTTTTATAACATGTCCTCTTATATTATCTGCATATATGTTTGGGTTTCTTACATCTCCCACATGTTCTATTCTGTGTATGAATTTGTCTTATCCCTTATCTTTTTCTGTTCATAAAACTGTTTTTTTTAATTGACTTGCCATTTGTTGCCATAATAAATTGCTACCCATTGGGCTGATTAAACAAAAACAACAAAATTTTCTGACAGATCTGGATGCCGGAAGTCCAAGATCAGGTGCTGGCAGGGTTGGCTCTCCTGAGATCTTTCTTGTTGGCTTGTAGACAGCTGCCTTCTCACTGTGTCCTGTGTGGCCTTTCCTGTCACTATGTCCTGTGTGGCCCTTCCTCTGTGAGCCTGCATCCCTGGTGTCTCTCGCTCATAAGGACATTGGTCATACTGGGTTAGAGCCCCATCCTTATGACTTTATTTAACCCGAATTAGTTCCTTAAAGGCCTTTTTTCCAAATATGGTCACGTTGAGAATTAGAACTTTACTGTATGAATTTTTGGAGGATACACTTTGATCCCTAACACATTAGACAAATTAGATATATTTAAAAATTCCCCTATTCTGTAGTTCTTAATATGTCATGTTAAAATATAAAAGTTGAATTTTATATTTTTCTTGTGCAACCACTACTTTAAAATTATGTCATTAATTAGCTTATTTTTCTAAATTATTTCTACATCAAATTTATTAAAACTAAATTTTACAACCTCATTTAGATAAGGAAATTATATGAACATTGTATTTCCTGAAATGTTAATAGTCATTGTGATTCACTATTTTGGAACATATTTATTAATCCTCTGTTTTTAGAACATACTTGTTAATCACAATGTCTGTTGTCATTGGCTAATGGAATATATATTTGTAATGTGTGCATATTCTTATCAAAAGTAATATCCATAGAAAACTGTTTACATTCTAGGGAAGTTGAAACAAGGAATGAACCTCAGCTTCTAACTTCCCTGACCTGATTTAGAAAGTGCTCCAGTTGCGTGGAGAAGTTCATGAATCATTTTGTGAGGAATATTTCCGCCAAGGGTATACTTGATAGTGGAAAATCCCAAATGCAAGACTTAAGAGTGTTTATTCATTGCTGAATGAAAAGGGAAACTAGGAGATAAGAGACTGCTGACCCTGGCTTTGACCCAGTACGTAGGATTTTGGGATAGTGCACCTGTCTACAGTGTTGGAGGTATACAAGAGTGGAGCTCCGAGGAGCAATAATGGGCCTTTAGTATTGAGTCTAGTTAGAGGTAATTCAGGCTGTATCTTACCTTTTGTACCAAGTATATGTGCATGGGTGTGGCGAATTAATAAGAGGCATGAGATTCAGTCTTTCAATTTTGTTTGTACTGCTCCCTGCATTTGCATTTTCACTATTAGTCTAAATAAATGGCTTCTTTCAGTGAGTATCCCCCTTTACTTATCCTTTAAAATCTGGCACTCCCAGAAGGGGTCAAACATCAGGTTCTAAATTGTGTGTGTATGTTTCACTTTTTAGATAATGAAAGTTATAAACATATTTAAAACTTAAATTGAAATAAGTAAAATATACAGAGCATTAAAATTTACTGTTTTAACTCTTCTTAAGTATGCAGTTCAGTGGTATTAACCTCACCCACATCACTATGTAACTGTCACTACCATCCATCTCCTGAAGTTTTCATCTTTCAAACTAAAACTCCATACCTGTTAAACACTCATTCTCTATTAATCTCTCCCCTGATCTCCTGGCAGCCACCATTCTACTTTCTGTTTTTATGAAATTGACTACTCTTGGTATCTCAAGTAAGCAGAATCATATTTGTTCTTTTGTGACTGGTTATTCTCACTTAGTAGAATGTCATACAGGCTCCTTCAGGTGTATCCTGTCAGAACTAACTTCCTGCTTAATGCTGAATAATATTGCATTTTTGGTATATACTCCATTTCATTTACCCACTCCTCCATCAGTGGACATGTGGGTTTCTTCCACCCTTTTAGTATTTTGAAGAATGCTGCCATGAACATGAGTTGTGAAAGTATTGAGTCTCTGCTTTCACATCTGGTGGGTTTGTACCCAGAATTAGAATTTGGGGTCATAGGCTATTTCTCTATTTAATATGTGGGGAAGCATACTGTTTTCTATAGTGGCTACACCATTTTATATTCCTATTAGCGTTGCTCAAGGGTTCTGGCCTCTCCGCATCCTCACAAACACTTGTTGAATCTTCCTGTGTTTTATATCCTAATGTGTGTGAAGTACTAAGTCTTCCTGATCGGAGTTTATCAGTTCAGAACACAGGTAATAGGAAAGCTGAGAATAGTGAAACCTGCATTGTTAAAAGGCAAGTGGGAACAAGGATTCAGGAAACTCAGTCTTTTATTGGAAGAAAGATAAATATAACACATTCTGCTTTGAAACATGCTTTATAGTTCAGCTATTTATATCAAAACCTTAATTTGCTCAAATAAGAAAACTACTATGAATATATCTTCTTTGGGCAAAGGAATACTAGCCCTTTTATGCCTGAAGTGTTTTTTAAAGTATACTTGGTATCCTTGTTTTTTTTTAGTTCTAATTAAATAATAATTCAATAATACTACATGTCTTTGTGTTTTAAAGTTCCATTTCTCCAACCACAGGCTTATTGTGTTAGAACTTCCAATTATTTTAAGCAACTGTACATATGAAGTTTAAAAAAACAAATCCAAGCATCCTGAAGAAATAGTAACTAATGTTACATTTTATGGCCTCTGCAGTACTGAGATATTTATAGCATTAATTATCTTGAAAGATAATATTTATCTAAGGTAAATGAGACCTATGAATACAATACCTCATGCAACATAAAAATGTAATATTCCATTACAATCAGAAAGGAAAGGCCACCAGCTCCAACTTTCTTCGTGCAATCTCATGTCATAACTCTTCTTTAAAAAAAGGTTTACTAACTTTATGATAATGAATGAAGCAATCTTGGAACACACAGCCTGGAGGACTATAGTTGCAGCTAAAACAACAACAACAACTTTGTATTTGTCAATATTCTGAGATGGAAAAGTAATGCATTTATTAATATTCTTAAAAATTGGTTAAAGCCAATATTGAGAGAGACTTGTGTAAGTAGTTAATTTCTAGCTAATATTTGGAAACAGAGACGGGAATGAAATAGCTCATTCGTTAGTTGTCATAAGGCAAGTCTCTTCTCCAGGAGTGGCTAACAATGCTGCAGAGGCCATAGGGCTCAGGAAAGGGACTGTGCCATTTGGTGATACCCTAGAGTGAGAATGAGGTGAAAAGCAACCGGCCATCCAGGCACACATGCGTGTTGTGGCGATGACAGGGTGCAGGGGTGGCCAGGTGGAGGAAAAAAGAGTTCCAACAGTGCTGGGCTCAGAGATGCACACCTGTAATCCCAGCAGCCAGAGAGGCTGAGGCAGAAGAATCTTGAGTTTAAAATCAGCCTCAGCAATTTAGCAAGAACCTGAACAACTCCGTGAGACCCCATCTCTAAATAAAATATGAAAAGGGACTGGGGGTGTGGCTCATTATTTAAGTGCCCCTGGGTTCCATCCCTGGTATAAAAGTTCCAGCAGCACAAAGAGGTGGGAAATGAGGTGCCTTAGGAATTGAGTGTTCAGTGTGTCCAAAGCACAGACTGCAAGAGGAAAAGTGACAAGTGATGAAACTGAGATCAGCAAGGACCAATCATCAAGGGTTCCCACAGTGACTCTATGCCTTAGGACAGGAGGGAGCCATTCACTCACTTTAGCTTCTTAACCCTCAATTGAAAAAATTATTTGCCTAACCTTGATTCATGGAAATAGAAGATTACAAACAAATAGAACTTGGTCTCATAATTGGTTGATCATAAATTGTTTTTCTATTTCAAAGAGCACATTGTGGGCCTTCTGGACTTAAGGATTCCCAGTCTTCTCCCTCAACCTTCCAAGGATCAAGCTTAATGAAAGGGGAGGAGAAAAAAGCTTTGCTATTTATATTTTTTATTAAAATTAAAATACAGTTTCCCCTCACACAAATAATAGTATTTTGTAGAAACATTTTTAAAGATGAGAAAAAAGTTTCAAATGTAACTTAAATTGTTCATATCAGGTTAATTTTAACCATAGAATGAGTTGCCTAGATTTTAACAAAAGAATTTTATCATTTTTTTTCCTTTGGAGAATGTTCTTAAGCCATTTCAGTAAAAACAAGTATCATAAGAATCTAAGAATATCTTTTTCTTTTAACTTGAAAATTTCAAGTTATATATTTATTTTTTATAATGCTTTACCAAAGTGTACTATCAGACGACTGAACAAAGTTGAAAGATTTTGTTACATAATGAAAAATAGTAAATACCCTTTTATTTTAAACATTTTCTCATTTCTTTCTCCCACATTACATTGTCTTAGCTCTGTTCTTTTTCTTTCCTCCTCAAAAACATTTGAAAAGGTATTGTTATTATTTTTATACTCTTGATTTTTCTCCACTATTGGATTATATTTGATAAAAGATGGTCAACTTCTGATATTTCAATGAATTAGCACCAATCATCATAGCTACTAAATTTTGTCTATTGGTTCAAATGTTTTTCTAATTTTTAAAAATTATTTTAGTTAAACATTACTTTTTGAAAATACTGTGTAGGCATAGGACTAACTTAGGTCCTGAGTTAATGGTTAAGTAATTTAAAAAAATATATTTTGAACAGTATTCCAGCACTTTATTCTGACCTACTTTTAAAAATTTGTTTTGGTCCTCTAATAAGAAATAGTGATGTCTGGTGCTGTGTTTTATCATCAAACTTCAAATTTTAATTTTAAATGCATATTTCTTTTCCTATGAAGTCTCAAAGATTTTAATATTTATGAAATATTGGCAGATATTTACTTTGGAAAAATATATATTTAATTTACATAGTTGTTTCAGTGGTCATGTTGTCTTGTAACAGTATTAACTGGGCCCGAAGTGTATTCTGTAACTATATTTATTTATTGTATTGAATCTTTCTTTCTAGGTTACCTTTCTTTCTATCATTCTAGTTAGGAAGATGCTTATTGGGGAAAATAAGGAATGTACTCCATGCAAAATTCCTTTAGCAGTAAATAGGTCAAGGCATGTATTCAACTGTTCTCGCAAAGTTTTAAGAGCACTCTTGGCAAATGTAAGACCTGAATTGTAGTATTACTTGGATTTACCAGTGTACCACCCTGTAGCCACATCAATATACCCACAGTAAATGATTTTCAAATGCAGAGAGTTAAGTAAACTAGGATAAATTTAAATTTGTACCTTGGGATCTATTTAATTTCTTAGAGAAAAAAATCTTAGTATGTGTTTTCCATTTCTTTTATTATGAAAGAAAATAAAATTTATTATTATTATTGGATTTTTACTTTTGGGAATTACTTCCCACCCTTTCTTTTTCTGTAGAAGCCAAAAGATTCAATCCAGTTCTCTCAGTCACATCTGCCCCTCTGTTCTAAGATGTCCTCAGGTGGGAGAGACACTAGAGGATCAGGAAGCCCACAAGCCTTAGTAATCATGTTGATAATAGTTCTAAGTAGCCAGTCAATGTGTTTCCAAAATCTAAGACATGAAACATGAAAAGCTGAGTTTAGAGAGCATTTGAACAGGTATTAGGTTAGGGAATGAACAGACTATGTTTGCCCTAGGGACCCCTCACCCTCCTGGAAGTTAGGTACACTTGTTCTCCAGTGAAGGGAACATTAACTAAATTTCTTAAAAAGTAATGAAAGAGAACAAACTGTAAAAAGGCAGCCAAAAAAGGCAAACATCTGTTACTGAACATGTCTCACTTGACTTCCTTTTAATGTTCTTAGAATAAATTTATGAACTAGGGAAGGTTTAGCACTAATTAACTTGTTTTCATCAAACAAAGTGCATCAGACATGGATGTTGAATATGAATGAAAGCTCTAATAGTAATAATAAGTAGATATAGAAAGTGCTGATGGCCAGGGTTATAGCCACAGAATTTGGAAATTGTTATGACTGTTAATATTATGTTGAGTTGGATTGGCTGTAATTTGCTTTATTTAATGTTCAGAAAAATATTTTGAAAGTTGTGTATTCAAGGGATAGGAGTATGGGTCAGTAGTAGAATGCTTGCCTAGCTTGAGGGAGGCCCTGGGTTTGATTCCTGTTACCAGAATTTTTTTTTAAAGGAGTATAAATCGTGTATGTTCATTAAACAATAGATGAATTAGGTGAAAGATTTTTATTTTTTATTTTTTTGGTTATGTACCTTTAGGCTAATGAGATGTTAACATGATTTGGAATAACAAATAGAATGCTACCCATTATGAAAAGTTTTGTATCACAAGCAGTAGCAATAGTAATAGTTGTAGTTTATTGTAGTTGTAGAGATCCATAAGCCTTTATTTGAACCAAAACTCTTGGGGCCACCCATTTTTAGGAATTCAGGAAATTTTGAATTTTGGAAGGGTGAAAAGGTAAGTAGATCTTCAATCAAACCTATAATCAAACCGGTTAATATCTGCAGTAAAGCATGTGAATATTCTCACTAAGTGTGAGATCTTGGCCTTGTGTAACTGATTCACTTCAGGTTTTGCCACCAAAATCGAGGTGAGTTGTTTTGCATTCATATGTTTTAACAAAAAATGTCTTGGTTTTTAGTGCTTCTTAAATTTTAAAGTTTCAGATAAGGAACTGTGGACTTGTAGCAGAAGTAGTAATGACAGAAGTAGTTGAAATTGATGGAAGAGAATGGGGAAAGACAAGGGGACACACACACACACACACACAGCAAAATTAGTAAAAAGCGTAGCCATGATGATATAATGGGAAGAGGAAAAGGGAGAAAGTATGGGTTTAGGGTTGTTGTATATATTTTCCCCTTATAATTGTTTTTTATTTTATTGATGAAAAAGACATATAGTCTGTTTGAAATGAACTTTTCTTCCCATTTCTCTTCTCCGGAATCAGTGACCATTCTCATTTTGTCAGGCAGCTCTCTTGTTGGTTTCTGTTTTTCCTCTTCCAGGGTCCTTCACACTCACTAGAAGGCCCCCTTTTGGATTACAGGTGAGGCATGTTGCAGTGGCTGCTTGGAAGGACCAAGTCTACAAATGCAAAGCATTTCCGAGTGTTTTGCAAACACTTAGGATTTAGGAGTTCCTACTAATGAAGAATAGGTCACAAATAGTGAGACCTGGTTAGAAATAAATGGGAGACCACACAGTGGTTGTCTTAGGAAATTTTCAAACAATGGAAATCATACCAGTAAGGAAATGTTTCAAGATCCAGGACTTGAGTCTTCAATGATTTTTTTTTTTTTTTTTTTATTTAATTTTTTTTTTTTTTTTTAATTTTTTTTTATTGGTTGTTCAAAACATTATAAAGCTCTTCACATATCATATTTCATACATTAGATTCAAGTTGGTTATGAACTCCCAATTTTACCCCAAATACAGATTGCAGAATCACATCGGTTACACATCCACATTTTTACATAATGCCCTATTAGTAACTGTTGTATTCTGCTACCTTTCCTATCCTCTACCATCCCCCCTCCCTCCCCTCCCATCTTCTCTCTCTACCCCATCCACTGTAATTCATATCTCTCCTTGTTTATTTTCCCATTCCCCTCACAACCTCTTATATGTAATTTTGTATAACAATGAGGGTCTCCCTCCATTACCATGCAATTTCCCTTTTCTCTCCCTTTCCATCCCACCTCATGTATCTGTTTAATGTTAATCTTTTCTTCCTGCTCTTCCTCCCTGCTCTGTTCTTAGTTGCTCTCCTTATATCAAAGAAGACATTTGGTATTTGTTTTTTAGGGATTGGCTAGCTTCACTAAGCATAATCTGCTCTAGTGCCATCCATTTCCCTGCAAATTCTATGATTTTGTCATTTTTTAGTGCTGCGTAATACTCCATGGTGTATAAATGCCACATTTTTTTTATCCATTCATCTATTGAAGGGCATCTGGGTTGGTTCCACAGTCTAGCAATTGTGAATTGTGCTGCTATGAACATCGATGTAGCAGTATCCCTGTAGTACGCTCTTTTAAGGTCTTCAGGGAAAAGTCCAAGAAGGGCAATAGCTGGGTCAAATGGTGGTTCCATTCCCAGCTTTCCCAGGAGTCTCCATACTGTTTTCCAGATTGGCCGCACCAGTTTGCAGTCCCACCAGCAATGTACAAGAGTACCCTTTTCCCCACATCCTCTCCAGCACTTGTTGTTGTTTGACTTCATAATGGCTGCCAATCTTACTGGAGTGAGATGGTATCTTAGGGTGGTTTTGATTTGCATTTCTCTGACTGCTAGAGATGGTGAGCATTTTTTCATGTACTTGTTGATTGATTGTATGTCCTCCTCTGAGAAGTGTCTGTTCAGGTCTTTGGCCCATTTGTTGATTGGGTTATTTGTTTTCTTATTGTTTAATTTTTTGAGTTCTTTGTATACTCTGGATATTAGGGCTCTATCTGAAGTGTGAGGAGTAAAAATTTGTTCCCATGATGTAGGCTCCCTATTTACCTCTTTTATTGTTTCTCTTGCTGAGAGAAAACTTTTCAGTTTAAGTAAGTCCCATTTGTTGATTTTTGTTATCAACTTTTGTGCTATGGGTGTCCTATTAAGGAATTTGGAGCCCGACCCTACAATATGTAGATCGGAGCCAACTTTTTCTTCTATCAGACGCAGAGTCTCTGATTTGATATCTAGCTCCTTGATCCACTTTGAGTTAACTTTTGTGCATGGCGAGAGGAGGGGATTCAATTTCATTTTGTTGCATATGGATTTCCAGTTTTCCCAGCACCATTTGTTGAAGATGCTATCCTCCCTCCATTGCATGCTTTTAGCTCCTTTATCAAATATAAGATAGTTGTAGCTTTGTGGATTAGTCTCTGTGTCCTCTATTCTGTACCATTGGTCCACCCTCCTGTTTTGGTACCAGTACCATGCTGTTTTTGTTACTATTGCTCTGTAATATAGTTTTAAGTCTGGTATCGCTATACCGCCTGATTCACACTTCCTGCTTAGAATTGCTTTTGCTATTCTGGGTCTTTTATTTTTCCATATGAATTTCATGATTGCTTTATCCATTTCTACAAGAAATGCCGTTGGGATTTTGATTGGCATTGCATTAAACCTATAGAGAACTTTTGGTAATATCGCCATTTTGATGATGTTAGTTCTGCCTATCCATGAACAGGGTATATTTTTCCATCTTCTAAGATCTTCTTCTACTTCTCTTTTTAGGGTTTTGTAGTTTTCATTATATAAATCTTTCACCTCTCTTGTTAGGTTGATTCCCAAGTATTTTATTTTTTTTGAGGATATTGTGAATGGAGTGTTTTTCCTCATTTCCGTTTCAGAAGTTTTGTCGCTGATATACAGAAATGCCTTTGATTTATGCGTGTTGATTTTATATCCTGCCACTTTGCTGAATTCATTTATTAGTTCTAGTAGTTTTTTTGTAGACCCTTTTGGGTCTTCTAGGTATAGAATCATGTCATCTGCAAATAGTGATAATTTAAGTTCTTCCTTTCCTATTTTTATGCCTTTAATTTCTTTCGTCTGTCTAATTGCTCTGGCCAGTGTTTCGAGAACTATATTGAATAGAAGTGGTGATAGAGGGCATCCCTGTCTTGTTCCAGATTTTAGGGGGAATGCCTTCAATTTTTCTCCATTGAGAATGATGCTAGCCTGAGGCTCAGCATAGATAGCTTTTACAATGTTGAGGTAAGTTCCTGTTATCCCTAGTTTTTCTAATGTTTTGAACATAAAGGGATGCTGTACTTTGTCGAATGCTTTTTCTGCGTCTATTGAGATGATCATATGGTTCTTATTTTTAAGTCTATTGATGTGGTGAATACCATTTATTGATTTCCGTATATTGAACCATCCTTGCATCCCAGGGATGAATCCAACTTGATCATGGTGCACAATTTTTTTGATGTGCCTTTGTATCCGGTTCGCCAGAATTTTATTGAGGATTTTTGCATCTATGTTCATCAGAGATATTGGTCTGTAGTTTTCTTTCTTTGAGGTGTCTTTGTCTGGTTTCGGAATCAGGGTGATGTTGGCCTCATAGAATGAATTTGGCAGAGCTCCTTCTTTTTCTATTTCCTGAAATAACTTGAAAAGTATTGGTATTAATTCTTCCTTAAAGGTTTTGTAAAACTCCGCTGTATACCCATCCGGTCCTGGGCTTTTCTTGGTTGGAAGTCTTTTGATTGCTTCTTCTATTTCATCTATTGTTATTGGTCTGTTTAAGTTGTGAGTATCCTCCTGACTCAGTCTGGGCAAATCATATGACTTAAGGAATTTATCAATGTCTTCACTATCTTCTATTTTATTGGAATATAGGTTTTCAAAATAATTTCTAATTGTCTTCTGTATTTCTGTAGTGTCTGTTGTGATATTGCCTTTTTCATCCCGTATGTTAGTGATTTGAGTTCTCTCTCTTCTTCTCTTCGTTAGCATGGCTAAGGGTCTGTCGATCTTTTTATTTTTTCAAAGAACCAACTTTTAGTTTTGTTAATTTTTTCAATAGTTTCTTTTGTTTCAATTTCATTGATTTCCGCTCTGATTTTAATTATTTCTTGCCTTCTGCTACATTTGCTGTTGTTTTGCTCTTCCTTTTCTAGGGCTTTGAGATGAAGTGTGAGCTCATTTATTTGTTGGTTTTTCCTTTTTTTGAGGAATGACCTCCAAGCGATGAATTTCCCTCTTAAAACTGCTTTCATTGTGTCCCATAGATTCCGATATGTTGTGTCTGTATTTTCATTTATCTCTAAGAATTTTTTGATTTCTTCCTTTATGTCTTCTGTAACCCATTGATCATTCAGTAACATATTGTTCATTTTCCATGTGATGTAGGATTTTTCCTTCCGTCTTTTATCATTGATTTCCAGTTTCATTCCATTATGATCAGATAAAATGCATGGTATTATCTCCACCCCTGTATATTTACTGAGGGTTGCCCTATGGCATAATATATGGTCTATTTTTGAGGAGGATCCATGTGCTGCTGAGAAAAAAGTATATCCACTTGATGATGGTTGATATATTCTATATATGTCAGTTAAGTCTAGGTTGTTGATTGTGATATTGAGTTCTATAGTTTCTTTATTCAGCTTTTGTTTGGAGGATCTGTCCAATTGTGAGAGAGGTGTGTTGAAGTCACCCATAATTATTGTGTTGTGGTCTATTTGATTCTTGAACTTGAGGAGAATTTGTTTTATGAATGTCGCAGCACCATTATTTGGTGCATAAATATTGATAATTGTTATGTCTTGTTGGTAAATGGTTCCTTTTAACAGTATATAATGTCCTTCCTTATCCCTTTTGATTAATTTAGTCTTGAAGTCAATTTTATTCGATATGAGGATGGCCACCCCTGCTTGCTTACGAGGACCGTGTGCATGGTATATTTTTTCCCAACCTTTCACCTTCAGCCTGTGTATGTCTTTTCCAATCAGATGTGTCTCCTGGAGGCAGCATATTGTTGGATTTGTTTTTTTAATCCATGTTACCAGCCTATGTCGCTTTATTGGAGAGTTTAAGCCATTAATGTTTAGAGTTACTATTGATATATGGTTTGTACTTCCAGCCATGTTTGATTATTTATCTTCTTTTTTTTTTTTTTTTAATTTAGTTTGTTTCTCCATGGTTAGCTTTCCCCCCGCCCTCTGTCTTTATAGAGGCACTTCCCACTGATGGTTTTGGTTATTGTTTTTCATTTCTTCCTCGTGTAGTGTTTTGCTCAAGATGCTTTGCAATGCTGGTTTTCTGGCTGCAAATTCTTTTAGCTTTTGTTTATCATGAAAGATTTTTATTTCGTTATCGTACCTGAAGCTTAATTTTGCTGGATACAGAATTCTTGGTTGGCATCCATTGTCTTTCAGTGTTTGAAATACGTTGTTCCAGGATCTTCTCGCTTTCAGCGTCTGTGATGAAAAATCCGTTGTTAACCTTATTGGTTTACCCCTGAATGTAATCTGCCTCCTTTCTCTTGTAGCTTTTAGTATTTTCTCTTTGTTCTGTATATTGGATATCTTCATAACAATGTGTCTCGGCGTTGGTCTACTGTGATTTTGTGTGCTCGGTGTCCTGTATGCATCTACAATTTGTATATCCGTTTCCTTTTTTATTTCTGGAAAGTTTTCTGTAATTATTTCTTTCAGCAGGTTACTCATTCCCTTGGTTTGAATCTCTGTACCTTCTTCTATCCCGATGACTCGTAGGTTTGGTTTCTTTATGTTATCCCATATCTCTTGGATGTTTTTCTCGTGGTTTTTAACCAGCCTTTCTGAGTTGGCTAGGCTCTTTTCAAGATGATATATTTTGTCTTCATTATCTGATGTTCTGGCTTCTACTTGCTCCACTCTGTTAGTGATACTCTCAATTGAGTTTTTAATTTGGTTTATCGTTTCCTTCATTTCTAGAATTATTGTTTGGTTTTTTTTTATAATCTCAATCTCCTGATAAAGATGCTTAACTTCTTCTTTTATCTGTCTATGTAATTCATTTTCAAAGTGTTCTTTCACTGTTTGGATTTGCTGTCTCGTATCTTCTTTAAGGTTCCATTCCATCTGTCTAAGGTATTCCTTGAGATCTTTATATGACCATTTTTCTGCTGACTCTAGGTCCTCCTGAATATTTAGGCTGTCCTTCATTGTTTGTACTCCTTTTCTTCCTTGCTTTTTTATGCTGCTCATGTTACTTCTTGTTCTGTTTGACTGCTGAGTTACTGTTTACTCTTATAAATTTATTTGATGCTTGAGAGGAAAGATATTAGAAGGGAAGGGAAGAAGTCACTAAAGAGAATGAGAGTAGGCAGGTAGAATTCAAGGAAGGGGGAATAAGAAGATTGAAAAGAAATGAAAAGACAAAAGAAACAAGAATAACAAAGATTAGATAATAAAGAAAGAAAGAAAAGACGGAAAAAAAAATTTTAACAAAAATAATAGTGATAATAAAAAATGAAAATTAAAATTAAAAAAAAATAATAATAAAATTAAAAAAATTTAAAAAAATAGAAACATTGAAAAAAAATTAAAGAACAACAACAAATAAAAATTGAAAATGAAAGAAAAAGAAGAAAGAAAAAAAAAAAGAAAAAGAAAAGAAAAAAAAATGATAATAATAATAATAATAAATGCAGTCCTAGAGTTCTATTAACTTCTCTTCCAGTAGGTGGAGCTGTGCCCACTGGGCCAAGCTTCTCCTGTCAATAGGTGGGAACCATTCACTGTGCAGCAGCTCTTTCTCCTAGACTGGGCGGGTCTCCAATCCTGAGTGTCTAGGGCCTTGTCTTGTGTTTCCTCAAGCCAGGCCGTGCTCACCTGTGGCTCTCACCACAATACTGGCTACACGCCAGGTCTGCTGCTCCTGGGAGCCCTGTTTTCATGAACACCTGGGCTCACTCTCCCTGTTTGCCTCCCTCAGACCCTAAGTTTGTAGAGCTTGGGGCTGAGATCCCCCAGCGAATTTGCTTGCCCTCCTGTAGCCACGCCCCCGGTAGCTGGTGCAAGAGACCTCAGTTGTCAGCACTGGTGGGAGCGGTAGCCGGGAGTTCCACGCCGCGAGTCCTGCGCCACTCCTGGTTCCCTCGGTCTGGTTATTGCGTTCACAGGAGAGCTGGGAGTGGCCCTTAAGGTTTCCCCCGCTGTGTGGAGAGAGATGGCTAGGGGATTACACACCTGTCGCGCTGGTTTCACTGCAGTTATCTCCTCCGCCCATGACGCCATTTCTCTGCCATGGTGATATCCCATGCAAATCGAGTCTTCAATGATTGATTCCTTTTCTGATTCAGTTTTATTCTTCAACTAAACATGCAGTATAACTTTTAACTTCTAATTAATTTCAAGTATTTTTATGCTTCTTTATCTGTTATTATGTCTGTTACCACCTATTTATGACCATTCTCTAAAGCTTTTTAATGTTTGTTCTTTTTAATATGTTAAAATATTCTTTTTTTGTAAATTAAATTATGCTTGCACTATATATTGGGTTTTTTCCTTTCTTCTTCTTCTTCTTTTTTTTTTTAACCATTTGAGCAAGTTTTATTTTTGTCTAACCAGTGGCTCTGTCATGACAAAAAAGTATCATATGCTAACTATTTTTTTAGTTGGTACAGATGTTGCTTATGTAGTATGATTAATCCCTGAAAGAATAAATATTTTAAAATATGACATCAAAATTATATCAATCATATCAAACTAAGCTACATCAGTTGTGTTTAACTAAAAAAATCCCATCCATGCGAATGACTGCAAAGCTTCAAAAAGCAAATGAACAAGACTGTGCTAGGAAACAGGCAATACATATATTTGGAAGAAAACTCAGATGAGCCTAAAGTAAGGAGAAAATCAACCATGTTTACTAAGATAATACTTTATAACCTTAGTTTTTCTTTCAAAAATATTTTCTGAACATCTTTCCATACTAGTATATTCTTTTGAACATTGAATCAATGTAGCATCATTTCATTAATGAATATAACTCATTGTTGTATATTTTGACAGTAGAACAATTTCTTAACAGAACATGGCATGCTATATTGTAATTAATTGTTTGGGGGCTATTCTTACTTTCTTTAAAGTAAATTCCTTGCAGTGGTATGTTTTTACACCCTTCTCCCTGCCACCCTTTTTTTTCCCCCTTTTGTTATATGTCGTCAAAGTGCTATTTTTGGATTACAAATTTTTTTTTAAAGATTTTCACTGCTTCTTCTACTAAAAATCAAAAGTACACAAAGAAAACACATAGCTATGACCAGTCAAAAGTAGATAACCATGCATGAAAAGGCTTGGGATAGTATGACTGGATTGCAGTAGCAAGGGCTTGTTATAGTTTGGATGTGAGGTGTCCCCAAAAGCTCACACATAAGACAATGCAAGAAGGTTCAGAGGAGATATAATTGGTTATAAGAGTTTTAACCCAAATAGTGAATGAATCCCCTGGCAGGGATTAATTGAGTGGTAATTGAAGTGGTAGGGTGTGGCTGGTGGAGGTGGGAACTGGGGCGTGGCTTTGTGGTATATATTTGTATCTGGCGAGTGGAGACCTCTCTCTCTGCTTCTTTATCTCTATGTGAGCTGCTTCCCTCTGCCACACTCTTCCACCAAGATGTTCTGCTTCACCCAAGGAATGGAGCTGGCCTTCTATGGACTAAGAGCTCTGAAATCATTGGCCTTAAATAAACTTTTTCTTCCCATGCAATTGTGTTGGTTGGGTCCTTTAGTCACAGCAGTGAAAAGGCTGACTAAAACAGGGCTTAATGAATTATAGATGTTAATAACTTTATTTACTACATCGTTACAGCATTCATTTGATTCTTTCTAAAAGACTTTATGATAGCTTATAAAATATGTACAACATGAATCTGTAAGCAAGAACATCAGGTGTTATGGAAAAGAGAATAGAAAAGAACAAATTAAGATTTAGTTAAAGTTCCTAATTTGGCATATTAGATGTTTGTAATAACTAGGCCACAAATTTAGCTGTGCACACTTCAACGGCTAATAAAAGAGGACACAGTGATTAGTCACTTGATTCAGAGTTTTTCCATGAAATAAAAGCAAACCAGAAAAGTTAACTATGTGAATGCTTATGAAGAAAGTACAGTAAAATAAATGTAATGAATGATGTGCTCAAAATATGCTTTCTCGAAATTCAGTAATATATGCTAAATATTGACCCTAATGTAATCACATAAAGCAGAATTTGGTGAAAACACCTTTATAGGGAAGTTTGGGGAATATGGATTGTTGTGGTGGAAGAGGAATGGAAACAATATCAGCTTGGTGTTCAGCTCCTGCTGGTTTAGTTTAATAGAATTTAGGATATCATGAGGAATGGGGAAATACCTTCTTGCCCTTCCTATTCCATGTATTGCTAGAATCAAACCCAGTGCCTCATGTGTACTAGGCAAGGGCTTTACCACTGAGCCACAACTCCAGTGCTTGTATTAGATTTCTTTTTAAGTTGATTGTCACTTAGGCATTTTGTTTTCCCCTTTTACTTCATTTAGAGAAGCTCCAGTAATTTTGTGAGTCATTAGGACTTAATTATAATGGGATTCAGAACTGCTAATCAAATGCACTATGGTCAAAGACTGCCCCAATCTCCAAACTACATCCTGTCTCTGTTTAGAGGATTTTGATGGGGAATTTTATAGAACTGTGCTTCTCAAACTTGAATGTGCTCATAAATGCCTATGAATATTATTCTTAGATATGGATCTGATTCAGGATATATTTAGAGTTATATATCAATTTATTTAAACTGCCCAGAATAAGTGAAAACTATTATTAAAATACCTGAACATTTGTTAGAAATATAGAATTGCATGCCTCACCTCATCTATTGAATGAGAAATCTGCAGTGATTTATAAGCACATTAAAGTTTGAGAAGCTTTGTTTTAGATAATTCCCTATAACATTTTTGCTTTTAAATGAGCTTCTGATTATTTTTTTTCAGACAAAGTAGATATTGAAGTAGATATTCTATGATAAATTTAGTTACATGGTAGGATAAAACATGTATTTTCTATCCTAGTGGCTTGGGAAGTTGAGTCAGGAGGATTGTGAGTTCAAAGCCAGCCTTAGCAACAGTGAGATGCTTAGAAACTCAGTGAGACCCTGTCTCTAAATAAAATACAAAATAGTGCTGGGGATGTGGCTCAGTGGTCGAGTGCCCCTGAGTTCAATCCTTGGTACCAAAAAAAACCCAAGCATTTTCTTGTGAAAGTTGATTAGTGAGTATAACTGATCAAAAAATATATATATATATATATAAACACTATCAAAAAATGAAATAGAGGGGCAGGGATTGTGGCAGAGTGCTTGCCTAGCATGCATGAGGCACTATGTTTGGGTCCTCAGCACCACATTAAAAAAAAGGGGGGGGGGCATTCTGCTCATCTAGAACTACACACACAAAAATTTAAAAATGAAATATAAGACTTCAGTTGTGGCTCAGTGGTAGTGTTTGCCTACCATGTGTGAGGCACTGGGTTCGGTCCTCAGTTCCACATAGAAATGAATAAATAAATAAATGGTATTGTGTCTGTCTACCTCTAGGGAAAAAATTAAAAAGAAATGAAATAGAATTGTAGTGAATGTCAAATTTGCCTGGGAAAATTTACATTATGAATAGAGTAGCATACTGAGTTTGAATCCCAGCTTTCTCCTACTTGTGTGATCAAAGTAAAGATACTAAATATTTCAATTTCCTCTGAAAAAAGTTGGAAGTAAGATATATACTATGAATAATCTTGGTGGAGATTGTAGATAACACACAGAATACCCACACTAGGCTCTAATTGTTAGTGATTATAAATTAGTTCTGTGTTGCAGCTTCAAATCACTCAGACAGTATATAAACCTCAGAGTAATCAAACTCACCATTTAGAATGACTTCACATTCCAATTAATCTCAAAAAATACCCAAATGCCCAAGATGAAATTTAAATTCATTTTTTAAAAATATTACACTGTTTATAGCTAAATTGTATGTGTGTGTGTGTGTATATATATATATATATATACACACACATACATACATACACACACACACATCAGCTTCCACATCAGTATGTTCATAAGCATATCAAAGTGCACACAAATGATAAAATGAAAACTTATTTTTCAACCTGTGCTTTAAAGTTTTAATTCCAGCTAGTAAAAAAACATTAGTCTCATGAATTTATAAATGCATGGAGTTTAAAACTGCAGAATAAAGTAACTCACAGCTGGCAGCAGCTGTTCCCTCACTTGGCATTCTTTTCAGAACACACGCAAACCACAGGAACAATTCAGAGCCATGGAGCCGCCTAGGAATTTTTGATACACCTGGGAAACTCAGAATCCACAAATCTTTCTTTTTATCAAAAGGTGAGGTGTTCATTTAAAGCTCAAGAAATATTCCTATCATATTATTTTAAATTTTTCTCTTCATCAATCATACACACACACACACACACAGACACTTTTATATATACAAATACACATAAATAGTATAAAATAAAGGCCCACAAAGTTTAAGGAGTAGAATAGTTTATGTCTTTTTCTTCTCTTCATATCCATTCTCCTTAATTTAATGTCAAATGTTCTTTTGCTTTTTCATTTAAATATATGTATATCCTTAATTAGTACTTTATTCAGTTTTTCTTGTTTTTTAACGTTATGTAAATGGAATCATAGTGTCTTCATTCTCTTTCTGCTTAACAATATATTTTTAAGAACTGTCAATCTGTGCTAACGTGGATGTGTGCCCCATGGTTCATTCATTTACCTCAGTATACAATACCCCATGGAATGAACACACTACAATTTAATTTTCATTTCTATTGCTAAGGGTAATTTGGCTTTTAAAAAATGTTCTCTTTTGAACAGCTATGCTATAAGCATTCTTCCACATGTCTCTGTGCAAGAGTTTCTCTAGGGCAAGCATTCCTAACATTAACAGGAACCTGCATCCTGATGCATCAAGCATCCAGAATGGGCTAATGATAAGCCAGGATACTGACTCCTGCCTTGCTGAGGCCAGGTGGGCAGGGCCTGGGTGGTGGGAGCTTAGTAAGTATGGCTTGACTAAATAATTGTTTGCCTGTAGCAATAAGCAGCTCCACTGTTTCCTCCACCAAGGGCTCTTAATATCCCTAACCATGCAGTGGCTGTGTTGGCCAGAGGGCATATGGTAAAGTCATCAGTCTATAGCAAGAAGTTTTCCACTCCCAGAAGCAGATTATGGAATCTGTATTGCTTCATACGCTTGAAAACACTCTCCAAGTTGCCACTTTTGCCAATATGGCAGATATAATATCATATTTGTTATGATTCTAGTAATATACATTTTGGTAATGACCAGAAAAGTTGAAGAGTTTTTCCTGGGTCAACATTATTTCTTTTTTGTTGTGCTTTAAAAAAAAGTATTTGGGGGCATTTCTTCCATTTTATTTCGTGCTTTGTGTAACTTTCATTTTGTGCTTTTTTATTTTCCCCTTTCTTGCCTTTTGTTTCAAATTGATTGACTTATTTCCCTCTCTTATTCCTACCTCTTATTCTTTTTTTTAGAGAGAGAGAGAGAGAGAGAGAGAGAGAGAGAGAGAATTTTTTAATGTTTATTTTTTAGTTTTCGGCGGACACAACATCTTTATTTTATTTTTATGTGGTGCTGAGGATCGAATCCAGCGCCCTGCGCATGCCAGGCGAGCGGGCTACCACTTGAGCCACATCCCCAGCCCCACTACCTCTTATTCTAATTTTTCTTCCTACTAGTTGAGCATATGTATTCTTTTTACTTTTCATAAGTGCTCAATCTATTGATTTTAATGCATACATTTCAGTTAAAGTATCTTTACTTTTTTCCCTTCCCATACAAAAATGGTAGATTGTCTTAACCAGTAGAAGTTGTTTTTTTTCTCATTTTTTTAACTTTCACAAATTAGAAACAATTATTTTCTTAAATTGCATTGTTCAAGTTTACCAGTATCTTCACTATTTTTTTTATTACATCTCAGACATGTAGGATGATTTTCTTTCTAAATCTACATCCTCCTGGAAGTACCTTAAGGAAGAATAAGTTGGCGGAAAACTTCAATTGATTGTCTACTTATTTTTTCTTCTTTTTCCCATACCTTCTTATCATATTTAAGTTATTTTTGTCTTCTGGCTGCCATAGCTGCTGAGAAAAAGCAGATATTTATCCAGTTAGCCCTCTTTTGTCTGTAGTAATGTATCTATACTCTGCTTCAAAGGGCTTCTTTTCTCTGTTTTTCTTTTTCTTTTTTTTTATAATGAAGTAAGTGTGCTTCTGTTTTTATTTATTCTGAATGGCTTTTGTCAGGCTACCTAAATGTGAAAATTCTTTGGAATTATTTCAGCAATTCCAAAATAAAAACAGAAACTCGCCTTTCTCTTCAAATGGTGTCTCTCTTCCATTATTTTCTTTTAAAACTCTAATTAAAACTCTTTATACATTCTAGTTAAAAATATGTGCTTCTTCCAGTTACTTGTGATCGCCCTTTTCCTTTTTCCTCTTTCAGATCTGCCATCTTTCTCTCATTGCTTGGTCATGAATTTTTTCCTCTTTATCTTCTAGATTATTGTCTCTTTGCTATATGTGTCTATTCTTTTCTTTTGCTGTTCACTGAGCTTACAATTTCAATTATTATGGTTTTCATTTTTAGAATGCCTGCTCATTTTCCACATATGCTTGGTCAATTCTGATAATTTCTTGATTCCTTCAGTATATTTCTCTAATCATAGAAATGGAAGCTCATTCTTATATTCTGTTGATAATAATTACAGTGGATGCCATCTTTGAGGTTCTGAATGAATAGTTTGCTTTTTTTCTGGTTCCTTGATTTTATGTTTTCTCATACTCCTCTGATTTTTTAGCTCATTTTTCTTGGTATTTTATTGTGAGAATTTTTTGAAGCCTAGTTTTCAGCTTTCAACTTCATTCTGAAAATGATTGATACTTATTTTTTTTCCAGGTATTTTAGGGCAGTACTAACTTGGGATTCCCTGTTCTAAATTTTAGCCATTTTTGTGGAGGAGAGGGAGGTGATGCATTTCAGGTAAAAATGAATTGAGGCCCCAAATCCATGTAAGTTAAGTCTTGTCATTAGAAATTCCTAGATAATAATTTCTTGTCCTTTCCACCCAAAGCCAAGGCTTATATAGCATATGGTCTCACAGCCAAGCTCCGTCACTCTCATAGAAGTTTTTAAATCCTGATTTATGCTTTGAGGTTATTGTCCTCCCAGGTTTTATGAGAGATGTTCTTAGATCTTATACATCATTCAAACTAATAAATAAAGAAAAAAGGATACATAATGGAATACTATTCATCCATACAAAGGAATGAAATCCTGTCATTTGTGACAACATGGATTGAATTGGAGATCACCAAGTTAACCAGAATAAAGCTAAGACACATATCATATGATCTCATTTATATATAGAATCTAAAAAACAAAATAAAACAAAACAGAAACAAAAAATGGATCTTCTAGAAATAGTAGTATGGGTAGTTGGGGAGACTAGGGAGGTGGGAAGGATTGGTAGAGGTTGATCAGCAGGAAACAAGTCATAATTAGAGGTTCTGGTGAGTTATTGCATAGTTGGGTGAGTATAGATAAGGATAATATACTGTATATTTTAAAAAGTTAGAATGTTTTCAACATAAAGAAATGATAAATGTTTGAGGGGATTGATATGTTTGCCTTGATTTGAACATAGTATATTACATAGTGTATACATATATTGAAATATCACATGGTACCCCATAAATATGTGATTTTTGTTTTTATGCATCAGTAAAAAAAATCTTAATTTAAATTTTAAAAATTTAAAAAGAGATAAAAAAACAAAACAAAAAACCCAGATTCTAGGCCTTCAGGAATTGCCATATAATCCCCAAGGCAAAGAAAGGCTCTGGAACTCATGAAAACAGTAAATTCAGCATTTGATTATTTGGGGATAGAATGGAATTCTGTTACTTTCCCATCAGCTTGACCACACATTAAAAATATCTTTTATTTCGATTTTTTTTTTTTAGAATTTATTTTTGTATTGTGCTATGATTTGTTGGTATATCCTGGAAGTAGCTATCTCCTTATCCTTTATAAATCCTTAAGTCCTTCATAGGGTTCTTCTGTTGGGATCAGTTTTCCTTCATCCTCTGTTCAGCCTTTGTATTGCCTATGCTTAAAAACCTAGTTTTGATTTTTCATGGAGTTTAAAGAAATGAAAAACTGATGTTTTGCTGAGTCATCGTCTGCAGTCTCCCTTAGTCTGAATGGCCATGGATGTTACAGAATGACCAACGTTATCTTTGGACACCTTCTTCTCTGTAAAAAAACATGCAAGGAAACATCGTACTTGAGACCACTTCCAAAGTGGGGGCTGATTTGACTCTGTGAGCAGATTTGGGGGAATATATGTTTTTCCCATGAATATCACAACTTCCTAGGGTTGCTTATATGGTTTAAAAACCCTTCTGTGGTTTATGTGCATTTTGGGACACTCAGATTCAAGAATGCAAAGAGATTGACTTATGAAAAATCCCAGAAAGATGTGTTTGATGCCTTCTGTTTCTCCATGTGTACAAATGATTGACATTTTTTTTTTCTGTTTATGCCATTTTCCACACTAGAAGCAGTAGTGGTAAAAGGAATGCAGCTCACTGCTGTTTCATAGAAGGTGCTAGTGACATGACTGACTTCCACAGGCAAACACGAGCATTAATAGTCCAGCCTGGCAGAAAAATCTTTTCAGTTTATTTCACATGTTTTAATGTATAATTTTAATTTTATATGCATGTGCTAGTCATTATTTTCTTTTCACAGTTACCTAGTTTTACAGAAACCTTTCATTTTACCTTGAACCATATATTTATGTAGGCTTCTGGTATGGATACAAGACAGTTTAAAAATATGAAAATTCCTTGCTACTTAGAAAATGCCCCTGGCCACATTTGGGGGTAAAAGTGTTGAGGAATAATATGCTAATTATAGATTATCTTTTTATAACAAACATACTCCAAAATTTCACACTTGTAATCAAATAAAAATACTTCTAGCATCAATATGCAGGATGGAAGACTACAGATCTATGGTTAATCAGTACAAGGATTTAATTATTAAGACTAAGAGGGAATTGTCACAAAGTTAAAAAAAATCTAGATAAGATTTTGAAACAGGATGGGAATTGATGGATTAGACAGCTGTTTTTCTAAAAAAGAAGCCTGAGGTGTAGTAATATTGTATGAATTGTCAGAAGTAAGTTTGGTACTGGTTTATTCTGGGATTTGGGGAAGTATGTGGGAGAAAGAGTCTGAAAACTGATTTAGGTGAAATCCATTCAGGTTGTTAAAAGTTTTGAAAATGTTGCTAGGAGAGTATTATTAATGACTTATATCTGCAGCCAAGTGTTCAGGATACATCTGAGATGAATTGCCCTGGAGAGAATAGGAACTTGAAGAGAAGTCGCAAGCAGGTATGAGAGAGGAGAGAAAGATTTTAAGAGAGAATGGAGTTGAAATATCAAGGTGGAATGGACTTGAGACTTGGATCTATTAGTATGTATAAGGCTAAGACTGACCCCTTAAAACAAAAACTGAAATTGACTTTTCAAAACAGACCAAAACCAAACGACCAACAAACAACAGCTTCTAGTTATGTTAAGTAGGAAGAAATATGCAGAGATGGAGAATGTGAAAGTATGACATCATCAAAAAAAATGAAGACATCAAAAAGAACATCTTAAGGAAATCCTCAACAATGTTTGTCAGACTGTTTTACTAACAGCCTTCACATCTGACATTCTTCATTATGGAGAACTTGCTAATTTAGTTAGTTTGGCCAAGAAGGAAGTTGTTGGGGAAAAATAAAAAGAAAACAAAGATGGGAACTATAAATAGTAGTATCACAAAAGGACAATGTTCCCCAAGCCAAACACATGACTTTATGTGAAAGTATGGGATATAAATGTTAAAAATTAATTTCTGTAAGTCCTTATTATTTTTGTGGTCATAAAATATGTCATGGCACATCTTGAAAGGCAATAGTTAAAAAAAGTTCCTGTATCATGCTTTATTATCACCTGTGTGTTGCACATAAATTTTAAGAAGTTCAGTACTATTCTTGAGGGTGATTGTTCTCTTTGAAAAAGAACATATGATCATATGATCAGGGAATTCTAAATGTAACAAGTATTGAGATAATGCAAACCAATTTCAAGGTTCCTGTGTTCTAATATAAATGTGGGAGAAAGTTTAATCTTTGCTCTAAAGAAATTAATGTCATGAAAGGAAGTTAACATATACAATTAACTCGGGGTCTGAGAGATCACTATAAGAAAGAATGAAGCTTAGCTCTATGAGATATTTATGATTTTAAAAAATATTTTTAAAAAAATAATCAGTGTTAATACTGAATATTTTGTAGTATAAACACAACTTTTTTCACATTCCATCTTTACACTGACCTTTTTATTTTCTAAGAATTTATAAAAGGAATGCTTTTGGCTTTAGTCAAATATACATTTGAAACTTACAGTGCAGAACTAGAATAAGCATTGTCCTTGTGATATTGTGTGCATGCCATATTATCAAAAACCAAGAAACTTTCTGTCACTTATTTCTTATAGAGTTTGAGGGAGATAACTCAGCAACAACCTCAACCCCCTTTTTGCTGATTTATCAAGATTACTTTAAATTTTTCTTCCCTATTTTTTCAAGTTACTGCATGTAAAATAATTGTCATAGACCATTATAAAGTAGATATACAATCCATTAATGACTTTATGTATCAATGTTACCTTTGGATCCTACCAAATGCCCAGAGAGAGAATGGCTCACTTATTATGAGGTCTGAATTGTCTTCCTGAATTGTTCCTTCTATCATTGATAAGTATTGAACAATTATGTAAGAAAGATCCATATTTAACATTGTTGTGTAATTGTGATTGATGCTGTTGAAGTTAGTACGTGGTATCAGTCTTTTAAATGACATATGGAAAAAAATTTCACTAAAAATAAGGTGGCTTTTCTTACTGACATTGTGAATGCTAGACTACTGTTTTTTTCCCCTCATTACTTTATATATTAGTCTTTCAGTGCTGTCTTAACCAAATACCACAGATTCAGTGACTTAACCAACAGAAATTAATTTTCTTACAATTCTGGAGTCTGGAGGTCCAAGATGGAGGTGCCAGTAGGGTTGGTTTCTTGAGGCCTATCTCTCTATATATAGCTTGGAGATGGTGACCCTTTTTGTGTGTCTTCGTATGTCTTAATCTGTGGTGTCTCTTTCTCTTATAAGGACATTAAACTTGCTGGTTTAGGGCCCCACACTTTTGACCTCATTAAGTTTACTGTGTTAAAGACCTTTTCTACAAATATAGGCACATTGAGGGAATTAAGGCTTTGATACATGGATTTGGGATGAAGGCAGTTCCATTTATAACAGTTTGGTAGCTAGGAATTTGAGAACCAAATCTGTCTGACACATAAAGTAATATCAGAAAATATTTGTCATTACTTTTCTATCTATATTTCCCCTATACCTGATTTTTTAAGTTTCTTTTTTCATAAATACTCTATTTTTTGTAAACTGTTAAGTCTTTTTTTTTTTAAGACAGAGGACAAATAAGTAAATAAATAAATTATCATCTGTAATAGATTTTTAAGATATTTGCTTACTGAAACAGTAGAAATTGTATTTCTGGGTGCCAGAGATGCTGGGGGAACATTTAGCAATCATACTCCTCTTGGCATACTTACAAATTTATATGTTTTGGTTTATTTTATAATAGAGTCTTTCTCCCTTTTGTAATATAACAGAACTTCAGTGGACTTAAAATTTTACAGGCAGTGAAGTAGTTTTTCTTCTTATATCCACTCTTCTTTCCCTTATTCTAGAAAACTTCTGTGAAAAAAGAGCAAAAACCTATCATTCCAGAACCAAAGCCAGGACCCAGGTAAATCTTTTATACGACAGCAAAAAGAGCGTAAGTGAAGGGGCTTATTTCTAACATTGTCAATGTACTTGCTGACTTTAGTGTCTAGGTTTGAAGAGGTTTAGGTGGTTAAGAGCCCAAGTTCTGATAGATGTTTTTCATTTTTGCCATTTTATTCAACTTAAGCAAAGAGAATAATACTTTTCTTCCAAGTATTTTGGTAATCAGGCAGGAGACCCAGCCTGATGGTATCTGGGTTGATGCAATGTGAATATTATTGCCCATGTTTAATCTGATTTTTGTTTATTAGAAGTTATATGCCATAGTTCATTATTAGAAGTTATTTGCCATCTTTCAGTGATTCTTCTAGGGTATTCTTAGGTTGTTTGTACTTCATATACCAAATTTATTGATAAATTTGTGAAAATCTACTGATTTTAGATTGGACGGTGAGATGGAAAGAAGGGATTACGAGAAGTTAATAGTGATGGATATTTCTGAAAAGGGCAGGATTCACACTTGTGTTTTTTATTCACTGGGAATATATTTATTTATTACTTATACATGATTATAAGTTGGAAAATGTAAGGCATACTTGAAAGCACTTGGGAATGGCGACATATAGATGCTGGAGAAAAGTTGTTTGATTCTTGAAAGAAAGGATATACAATGGATGAGATGTATAAAGTGGGTAGATATTAAGCAGAATCCCTCAGCATTATTGGTAGGAAGTATCAGAAGACTGAATTTAGGATTTCCAAAATGATTGAAAATTGGTTAGGGAATCTCACAAAGGAGAAAGCCACAGAGGGAGGGGACCTCTTCTCAAATTCTTGGCTGGCTCCTGACCTGTGCATGCAAAAGAGGCTGTTAAAAAAAAAATCCAGCCTAAAGCTGCAACTTGTGTAGTTTTCAATTGGTTTGGTTGGTTATATCAAAAGAAAAAGATATCCTGGATGTTTTAATTATCAGCCTAGGACTTTAATGTAGCATTTCTATATATTTATTTATATTTATTAATTTATTGATTGATTAATAAGATGGGATCTTGCTGAATAAGATGGGAATTGCCCAGACTGGCTTTGAACTGACAGTGCTCCTGCTTTAGCCTCCTGAATAGCTGGAATTATAGGCAAGTGCCATTGTTCCTGGCTTAGCAGCTTCTTTAAATGTTTAAGAATTTAAGAAGACATTCATGGTAACAGGAAAGCTCTAGTGCAGAAACAGAAGCTATTAATAAAAGAATCAAATTAAAAGTCTATGTATAGAAAATTTGGACAAACAATTAATTTGACCTAATTGACATTTATAGAAACTATATCCAACAACTGTGGAATATACATGTTTTTCAAGGGCATGTGTAACATGAGTTACAAAGAACAGAAAGCCATGGAATAGAAAATGGAGAAACAATAAACAATTAATAAAATAAAAATAGTTCTTTGGAAAAATAATAAACTTTGTAAACTCATAGCACAACTGACTTTAAAAAAAGAGTGAAAATGTGATTACCAATTTTTGCATGAAAGAGAAATCATCACTGTGTATCTATAGATATCAGAAGGAAAATATCACAGGATGTGAAAATTTTCTTGCCAATTACATTCAACTAAGAGGTGTTTTTTTAAAAAAGACAAAATAGCAAAGCTGACATAAGAAGAAGTAGAGAATCTAAATAACACATTTTGGGGACATTGGATGTTATCAAGAGCCTTTTCACAAACAGATGTGGTTTAAAGAAAACAACTTTTAATAATGTAAATTATTTCTAAAATATTGAATGGTATTAAAAGGAATTTATCCACTTCTTTAAGTCTTTTGCCTACAAATATTCTTTTTGGTTAGTTTGATTGGGACAGTTTTTTTTCCTTATTGGTGTTACTAACTTAAAATTAGTACAGCCCTATCAATGTTACATAATTGTGCAACCTCAAAGATGAGAATTTATTGTACTGTCGTTATTTGCCTAAACTCAGTCAGCTAATCTGAATTGTTAACATTTTTCCATATAGTCTACCATCTGTCATTGCAGGCATAAAGAGCTGTGGCCAAGTTTTGCAGGGATCTCTAGCTGCTTTTTCTTGGGATATCTAAAATATTTTAGAGGATGAGGATTGAAGAGAATTTTAGAGATAACTTGATCCCATTGATCTGTTTCCTTATTGAGAACAGTAAGATTCAAAAAGATAAAATGACTTCTTCAAGGTCACAAAGTAAAAGAACAGAATTGTTCTTGAATTCAACCCTCCACGCATAGTACAGTGAAATTCTTAGTTGTGCAGTTTTTATACCACTTGTATCTTAAATTTCAACAGGCTTTCTGATGATTATTTGCAAGATGTAAACTGAAAATTTACTTAGAATAGAATCATGGAAAAAGGAGAGAAAGAAAAAAACCAAATGTGAAAATAAAACAGAGTAGTGAACAAAATAGAACTGTGTGTGTTTGGAGATACACATACACACACACACACATATCAGTAAAAGACACAGCATATATTTAATATATACACATACACATGGGCATACTTTGTTGAAAATATTTAAGTGAATCATTATTATGATTCTCTTCTTTATTTGAAGTACTATACCATTTCTTTCCTAAAAATTCCATGAAACCTTAGAATCCACATCTTGGGACCCCCCATAACTTGGCCTGGAGGATTTTTCTTGTTGGAGAGGAATTTTCCATGTATTTTCAGCTAGAGGTCTCCTTAGTGCCTGTGTGAGGCAGAGTATATCATAACCTTCCATCAGTCATCCGTCAACTTCAATAAAGTGTTGGGCAGTTTCTAAAGTACTTTTTGCATTTCACGGGTAAAAATATGTCACACATACATTACTATTGCTGGGTTACAGTAAATACCAGAGAGTCTGTTCTCCCCCTTTCTTCTCAGTTATAGAAATAAAAGGATGATGGAATTAATTTACACATACCCA
Source organism: Marmota monax (assembly GCF_021218885.2). NCBI lineage: Eukaryota > Metazoa > Chordata > Mammalia > Rodentia > Sciuridae > Marmota > Marmota monax. The sequence goes on from NW_026693571.1 coordinate 41,238,000, forward strand.
CCAGCTTTGCGGGAACCCTCAGCGGTTGGCAAATAGGGCTGGTTTATTCACCCACTCAGCAGTGTTTTTTTAAGGAGGCAGTCACTTTACTGTTAAAAGGTGAGAGTGGGAAATTAGGCAGACTTCAAGTGCGGCTGCTGCAAGGGTTTTGAATTTCCGCCACTGTGAGCACCCGCTCCTATTCACAGTAGGGAATGGAATCTTTTGCCTTGTATGGTGATGAGTCAAAGTCCTGATTATTTCTGTCCTCATCTTCAGTCATCTCAAACCTGAAAGGAAAATGTTCACATTTATTTTGCTGTTCATCTTCCTGCTTCTTCAATGAAAATATTCATTTTAGTATTCAGAAAGGGAAGAAAAGAAAGTGCTATACTGCCTACGTACATTTGTTTATATACAAGACTTTTCATTAACAGCATTATTAAACAAAGAACTATAATGCTAGAATCCCACATATTGGAGATTAATGAGCTGGGTTGTAAAACCCACACAATGTATATTTGATTTTGTTCTGAAATATATACTTGTGTATTTTTATAAGACAAAGATGATCATTTTGCCTTGAGTTTATGATTCTGCTATATAAATATTCATTATGTACACAAACATGCATAACATTTATAGAAAATAATTTTCATAGATGAGCATTTATAAAATGAAATTGTTTAATATCTGAGTGAAAGTCTTCATGTCCTTAATATTTCAATGTGAATGATGAATTTTGAAATCCTTTGAACTTCATAAAATTGTTGGAACTCAGAAGATTGTTGGAAATCCATAAGATTAAAATATGATTGAGAAAGCCCTCAACTACTTTTAAGGAAAAGGAAGTTTATGTTAAACTTATCAAATAAAGCTAGTCAATCTCAGTTCAACCAGAATTGCCAAAGGAACATTTTTCTGACTTTTATTTTTGTAGTAGAATACTCAAAGCAAAATATCTGAAAGAATTGGAGTCAAATGATGCCATTTTCCATTTTAGTTTTTTTTAAGATTATAGTATAAACCTTGATTTATAGGTTATAGTATACGCCTTAATTTAGGTAAAGATTCCTCTGATTTCTTCCTTTCCTCTTTAATCTCTTTATTCACTTCTTTATACATATTCCACATTTTCTTATTTTCATATGATATCTTTAGTGTAAAGCAGTAAAAGAAGTCTATATGATTACATAAGGAGAACTAGAGTTCATTATCAATATTTAAGCAAAAACTGAATCAAGAGCTACATGGATTATGATTTAGTTTACCATTGAAATGATATTCATCTTTTATTTTGTATGAGATTTACTTTATATATAAACAATCTTCCATTTTGATTTGTTGAGAACCTCTAACTGTATTACAAAAGTCTTCATTTCTCTTCAGGTAAACTATTGCATTTCATGAATATAACACTATTTATTTTGACATCCTTTTGCAATGAGCTGTTAATCCTTTGCAGATTAATGTTATCAGTGATCATTTTTCCTTTTGTTCAACTTCCAAACCATCTTTAAAATGCCTGATTTTCAAGTATAGAATAGATCAATTGATGCACCCTTAAGTCATAGAACAAAAAAACTTACTGTGTTGATTTGTAGTATTAAGATCTGAGGCTGGTCATCAGCTTTTCACCTTTTTAGTATTTCATTTGCTTCAATTCTAGATAAAAAAGTGTCAGCATTTAAATAGACCATCTCTGAAGTAATGTGCACTATTTTGATATTCTTAAGTTCATACTTTTTAAAAATTTATAATTCCAAAAATTCATATAATTCATGTAAATATGTAGATGAGGAATAGTAATATATTTCCTCCCTTATATATGCTTATTACACTTTTGCTTATTTTCGTGGTATCTTTAATGTAAAGTATCAAAAGAAGTCTATATGATTAGGTAATAGAAATCGTAGTTTAGACACTCATACATATGTACACATACTATTTGTAGGACCCCAGAAGTGAGGCTATTACATTTTGATTTAGCTACTTGTCACATTTTCCTCTGATAATTAACACAGTATCTTTTCAAGAACCCCTCCACCCACCATTGCAAACTATTTAAAATAGCATATTCTACCCCGCCTTAATTAACTCCCATACCCTGCTTTATTTTTTTTTTTTACCATCCTGCCTTCTCTGCAACCTCTACAATTCTCTTGTTTACTGTGATTACTGTTTACCTGTTTCACTAGAATACAAGCTCAATGAGGGCAGGAAAGTTTTCTGTTTTATTCACCAGTGTGCCCTCAATACTAGAACAGCATCTTATACATCATACTCTAAATAAATAAATAAACAAACAAACAAATGTTTAATTCATGGGTTGCATTTTTAGATAACTTCCCTGCTTTTGAAATGACTTTTCTTTCCCTTCTAGCCATGCATAGTTCTTATCTTAAGCTATAAAGAAGGCATCTTTGTTGGGGTATCCTATAACTACCTCTGAAAAGTGAAATAACTATGTACCCCCTTTCCCAGCCTTCTCTCCTATATTCCTTATGTCAGTAATTATACTATACCTCTAATCACCCAAGAACCCAAATCAGTCTGTATATTTCCCAACTGTTTTTACAAAGATCATATGAGAATGTTGGAAACGTCTTTCCTGAAATCAGACATATAAAAAAATCATTTCCTATTCTAGCAGTAGTCAAAGCAGAACCAGATTATAATTAAATTAAATTACAGGAAATGAACTTACAATAGTATGACTTATTCTTTTTGTGCTCATTTTCTAGCACCACCGCTTTATTCTGTCAGTCCTCACTCACCATTCAGCTGACAGCTAATAAATTCTGACATTAAACTCGCTGGACGGTACTTAGAAAATTTTATGTTTTTCCATTTTTGAAAGTGAGGACATTTGCCATTCTTCGGAATTCTCACATCATATTCATTCTCTGGTTTTTCAAAGGCAGCCGATCAACAGATGAATATGGAAAATTTTTTGCCTGAGCCCAGAAAATTTAACTAATTAAGAGAAGCTTCCGATTTATTTATGAGCTCCTTCCTTGGCTTGAGCTTCTGTTCTCCACTATCAGTATTCATTCTGTCCTTCTGAGTCTGATAGTCATTCTTTGGTGCAGTAGAATCAATACATCCTAAAATATTGCATTCCCAATAAACTCCCAGGTGATGCTGATCTGCTGGTTCTCAGACCACACTCTGAGGAGCAAATGTGAGGATTTATTTGACGGGGTCCAGTATCAACTCTCCACTCCTGCTGTCAATTCCTAGTGCAACGTGGATGCTTTCTGCTAGTTTGTAGAGACCTATTGTCAATCACCTTGATGACACCCCAGCTCCCTGATCTCGTGCTAGGAACAAGGCTTGGAAGATAGCTACCAGAGAACTGCATCTCCACACTCCACACAGTGCTACCATCTCCAAACTCCGATGCTGACCTCCAAGTCAAGTGCTGCCATACAGCTACATCTTCCATCTCCTGAGCCTGCCTTTCTCAGGATTGCCTTTCAGTGAATAAGACAAAAAGGTAGCTAAGTTTAAAGCAAATAATTACCTCAGCCATCAATTTCTTTTCCCTGAGATCATTTTCTGGTGTTTAGTGACTTCTGTCCTTGTCCTCCATTTTCTCAGCTTTCCTGACTTATTTCTGTTGCTGGCCTTCAGATGGCCTTCTTTCTCCTGCCTCTTCAGAAATTACTGTTCCTTAATTATGACTATGGCCAAGCATTTTCAGCTTTGCCAATTGTGGAGTTTGCTGTCTTACTTCTTCTAATCATCTTCTAATGAAGAGCTACATACCTAAACAGTAGCCCGTAGCTCTGAATGTGGCCACAGACTGACTTTGGTGAGAGTCAGCACCATTTGCTTTCCTAGTCTAGCCCAATGAGCTGGGAAAAAAAGCACTGGACTAGCAGGTGGGACACAGGACACCTCACAAACAGGTTATAATAGCTGAGCTCTCATTTAAAATTGACTTATAGCTTATTGGCTTTGGCTATCGGCTGAATTAGGGTTTTCTGCTTTCTCTCTTAGTGAGGAGATGTCCTGGATCCTAAAGGATTCTTGAGTCTCCTTTCTAACTCTTACGCATGGGAAAGTCATAATTCTACTAGGGTCTGCTGAAGGATGTAGCAATATTATGGCTTGGATGTGAGGTGTCCCCCAAAAGCTCATGTGTGAGACAATGCAAGAAGGTTTGGAAGAGAAATGACTGGGTTAGAGCCTTACCATAATCAGTGAAATAATCCTTGATGGGAATAACTGAGTAGTAACTGGAGGCAGGTGGGGTGTGGCTAGAGGAAGTAGTTAATTGGGGACGTGGCTATGGGGTATATATTTTGTATCTGGTGAGTGGAATCTTTCTTTCTCTCTCTCTCTCTCTGCTGCCTGATCATCATGTGAGCTGCTTCCCTTTGCCATACTCTTCTGCCACGATGTCTTGCCTCACCTTGAGCCCTGAGGATTAGAGCCAGTCATTTATGGACTGAGACCTCTGAAACTGTGAGCCCCTAAAAGAACCTTTTCTCCTCTACAGTGGTTCTGGTCGGGTCTTTCAGTTGCCGTGGTGAAAAGCTGCCTGAAACAAGCAGAGAGTAAGGAAAACAGCTGACCACATGAAATGAAAAACTGGTAGAGAGGATGACTAGGTCTAGTACAAGGAGAGAGCCTTGTGGGTGTGACTCTTATATGAAATCAGATATAAATGTCCGAGGAGTTGCAAGGTGAATAGTGAGATGAGGAACAGAAGTTCTTGTGGCTCAGCACAGTAAAACTGTCCCGTAGTACATGGAGGATGAATGGAGTCTCAATCAGGGAAAGTCTGATTTGCAACTACTTTTTCTTATAGGAACTCTCAAAGAAGGCTGGTAGGGAGACCTAACCCTCCCTACTAAGGTGACAGAAACTTGGGGTTGGGGAGCAAAAATTCCCCAACCTACTCCAAGGTGCTCTAAGATCTCTCCTCATTTCCTGCTTTGCTAATAGTGTTTGGCTGACTATCTTGTGATCTTCACTCTGTGCTCCAGCTTGATTATCTGTGATCCACTGGAAATGACAGTTCCTAAAACATAAATATGGCTTGAAATAAAATATCGTATATAATATCAGAATTTGTTTTTAGGGGCTGGGGTAGTGGCTCAGTGGTGGAGCGCTTGCCTAGCACGTGTGAGGTGCTGAGCTAGATCCTTAGCATCACATAAAAGTAAATAAATAAAATAAAGATATTGTGTTCATCTATAACCAAGAACATTTTTAAAAAGGAAATTGTTTTTAGATTCAACTTAGGGGAATTTTTTTTTTCCATTATCTGAAGTTCAGTAATCTGATGTCCCTATTCTAAGGACAAGGAATCTGAACAGGCACCAAATCTTCATTAATTCCACCCTTGAGCAAAGATGAGAGAGATGGATGGGAGTTGGTAGATAGAGCGAGCTCTGGGCCATGACTGACTAAAGTTTGGGTTGGAAGCAGAGGGCTACCCCAAATGAAATAAATGACTGTACTGGGAGGAAGAGCAGACTATTCATTATGTTCCCTATTCCATAGATAAGCTGATGAAAAATTGATAGCCTGGTCACTGTGCCACTGAAAATTCAGCTCCCATTACACATTGGGCATGAACACTCTAGTCATTTCAGTTGTCTTAAGGATAATTTCTTGAGTGCCCTACCAGTAAAACATCAGATATAATAAAAAGGAGCTTCATGTTTGGGTTAAAGAGAATTCCCTGAAAGTTCATCCTAGATTACCTGGGTTACAAAGTCAGAATCAATTCAAGTTAGAACCAAAATAGTATTTCCTTTCTGGTCTTGCCTTTGTATTATGTGAAATGATCATTTCTTTTTAATTCATAATAAACAATGCTCCTTCAGCATGCTTATCTATACTAAGAGGAAATAAATAATTGTGTTTTCTCACTGAATTTGGAATTTAAAATTTCTATTGTGTTTTGAAGAAAATCTGTTGGAAAGCTGAAACCCAGTAGCAGCAATAACAATAACCTTTATCTTTCCTTAAATATGACATAATGGGGTGGGAGAACTCTTTCTGCCTCTTTCCACATACCTTTTTTTCTTCTCTTATACTGATAGCCTTAAACATATTTCTGCAATGTAAATTCTAAGTCAGGATCTGTATAAGTAAAAAGCACCCTCTCCAGAAATTCAAGTACTCATGGAGACTTTAAATGGAATATCGACCTCCATCCTTTAATATGATCTAGTTAAACAGATTGCTGAGGACCTAGAGACAGCCAAAAATAGGATGGCGCTTGGTTTGGGAGGTTGAGGCAGGGAGGCCTTGTGAGGAACTATAGGGGTACAAATATAGAGTGGAAAGTACCAAAGGAAACACATCTCATTCAGATATTTAAGCTATTTAAAAAATTTGCCTAAATTAAAGCAAATTATCTTCCACTCCAGGAGGATTGCATCTTATTTTAGAAAGTCTCAGGAACCCTGCTCTGATTTTTCAAAATGAACAGGTTTTCCTAACATGAAATACTGAACCCTTGGGAAGATTTGGAAATGAATGATGAAGTAATATGGAGCCAACAGTTGAACTTTGTGAAAACATATCATATCTCTTTTCTTAAAAATCTGTATTACTGTGTACAATGAATCATAATGCATTCTGCTGTCATATATACCTAATTAAAATAAATAAATAAATGTTAAAAAATCTGTACCACTATGCTGAATTGAATGCATTGTTTTCAAACTAAATAGACCTCATTTAGGGGATTAAAGTAGGCCACAAATTCCGTTTCCCTCATTACCCAAGCTGCTTTCAAATCCCACATTCAAAGCACGAGGGCATCACATGTTTCTACTTGAAGGCTGCGCTTACAGGAAACGAAAGCCCTCGACACAGCTTGGTAGCAGAAGATCCAAATCAGAGTAAATTGTGTAAATTATAACTAAATTGCAAAGCATTTGGACAAAGCATGCATAGTAGTCTAATCAGGAAAGCGGTGATATTTACTTTTCGATAATGCAGGTTGGAAGAGGAATTGGGGGAGGGAAGCATCACAGATCTCTTTTAATGTATTTCTGAACTTGGCAGCCTGAACTGGTTTTGTCACATATTTGCAGTTTAAAAAGTATTTGGCTTTTACAACAGCCATAATAAGTATCCTTTAATCACTTTCAACCTATGAACAGATGGGCAAACAGTGCTTTTATAAATGGAGCATACAAAATACTTCAATATCAGCCAAAACTAATTAGTACCAATATCTGAACCAAACTCTAAAACTGATTTAATGTTTAATATATATTATTGTATAAGCATTAGCAGTTGAAAGGAAATTCCCTGTTCAAATGTTTGCCAAGCTCAGGGTCTAATGTTCAGACATGATTAACTTACTAATTAACTTATTTTGTCTTTTCTCACATGTAATTTTCCTAAATGATTTCTTCTCTCTCTGAAAATCATTTGATTTGATACCTTAACCACCATATATTTGTCAAACTTCCAGTGAGAAAGTCAAATGCATGCATTCAACATTGGTCCTTCACCTTTTCAAAGTGACCTTAGAAGGAAGTGGCATCAGGACAAACAGGGTAGCCCTTCTGTGGTAGAAACTGGTTTTATATCCAGTCTCTGATGACTCACAGTTTTATCTTTTTAAAAATTTTCTGACTTTTATGGAGATTCTTTAATGGCTAAGAATCTTTGTAAAAATGGCAGTTTCCTCCATTTCAGAATTGTGTTAAGAATTGTATTAATGAAGATTACTTTAAAAATTATCTTTGGGGATAGCCAAGGTTCTTTTCTACTAAACCACTAATTCAAAGAGGTCCCTTGGCCTCCCTATGTCTGACATCCCATATTTCTTACATCTCATTTACTACTCATCCTTGGACCCTGCATAAGCCAACACTTTTGTGACCATCATATGGCATGTGTATATATATATATATATATATATATATATATATATATATATATGACATTTTTTATATAATATTATATATATATAACACTTTATATATATAATATTTTATATGTAATATTTTATGTAATATAATCTTTTAATTACTTCTGAAAAAAAGTGAACAAGAACCTAAAGCCAGTCACCCAAGGCAGCCTGACCTTTGAGCCCTGGGCATTATCAGTAGCAGCCTTCTGTCTGTCTTGACATCATTTCATTCTCTGATGTTGTCACAAACAAGATCAACAGGGCTTCATAGCCCTTCTGACTTCTTGATCTTAGTAGGTCATCTGATTTCTCCCAGTGTCAATTTCCTCATTTATAAAATCAGAATAGTAACATTTATAGAAAAAAATTGTTTTTGAGAATTAAAGGTGAAATTCTAAAGTAAATGCTTAATAAATGGTTACTACTATTGCTACTACTGTTATCATGCAACTAATTATTATGTTTTTACCTTATACAATGCATGCTGGCCTCATTCAGAAAATATGAACAAAATTAGAAAATGAGAAACAATAATTTTTCTTATGTACTCTTTACAGTCTGATATTTAATTAGGACTTTGCATCAGTTTTAGTGGAGGAGTGAATGGGTCAGAAGCTATAGAAGCAGGACATGAATAGGAATTTCTTGAAAATTATCGTCAGATGATTGTGCTAATATAAGCACACTAACATTTTGTCATGTTTCTTTCTACTCTTGCTTATATACTTTTTAAAAAGTTATGGTCATGTAATGCATATATTTTAATATCTCCGTTATATTATAAATGAAATCATAAGCATTTTCTCAAGTTATTACATTGTCTAGTGTTTGTCAGTTTTATGACCCTGTAAAAATTTATTGATTGGATTTAACACAATGCACATAGATATTTGTTTCTGAATTTCATCATCATAAATGAAAGTAGGATGTCTATCTTCATACATAGGACTTTTTTCCTTAATTCCCAGAAAGAAAATTACTAGGGAATATGCTTTTGCTTTGTGTTGCCAAGTCACTTTTTGAATTGATTATCCAGTCAAAAATAGTGTTGGAAGTGCATCTTTAACAAAACTTTTTCTGAAATTAGATAACTTTGTAGAATTTTCTTCTTAATTTTTCAAATGAAAAATGGAGCTTTATTATTTATATTTTAACTTAACATTATTATTGGAACATTTTCCTGTATATATGTTTCTAATTCATTTTGGGGGGGCCAGGTTGTATTTTAATTAATCACAATAAGATTTTTGAAAATACAATGAAAGCTTCAAGGCACCTGGTCGTGTGGCTACCACAAAACTGAGTTTAGGAATTATTATTCCAAAATCAGGAAATATAATGAGAACAAAATATGGGATGTTAATTTTTATGAGGATATAGTGTCAGAGACAGAGAATTTGAAATGAGACTTATATAAAGACAGATTTGGGAGCTAGAATTAAAAAGAAATCAGTAATAGATGTTGTTTTGTCTGTAAAATGAGTATAAATCTGAATATGAAGGGATCTAATCTCCTATTCTTGTCTGAATACTATTCTTGGATTGTGTTAGGTGAGCATCAACTAAATGACTAAAATTTGCATTTCCATCCAGGATCAGGATAAATCAGGATCGACTTAAACATAATTGTTGCGTTATGGGTTCAGTAATAATTTTTGGAAAAGAGACTGAGACTCCAGTAATTTTGTAGATAGAATTGCCTGTTTGTTTATTAAGAGGTGACAGATGCCACACCCCACCCCACCGGACTGTGAGAGAGGATTTGTATGCCTACATGTGGTGAAGATGTCGAGGGAGAAGTCAGTTTGCTCTCAGTCTCACCTTGTGATTGAGGTACACTTGTAAGGCGTGGTTATGACTGCATACCTATGTCCAGTAACTTTTGATTTAATAATATTTGGTGGACCAATTTCATTAACGTATGGAATAAGGTACAAATTAAAACATAGATATCCATATTGTATGATTAGCAAAACTAGCATCATATGGTATAAAGGCATCAATAACTTCTGTCTAGAAGATTGACAAATCTCCTCATGTCATATTCTTTTAAAATGTTTTTATGTGGCAGAGATTTTTATTGCCCTTGTCAGTTCTTCTGCTGATGTTAGGAATTAGTAATCGTCCAGTTTTCCTACCTCAGGTTTTACCTACATTATATACAGTAGTAAATGTATCCCCTTTCTCTTTTTAATATGCACTAATTTCCTAATATGCCTTATTTGTCAGGAAGTAACATTCTTTTAGGTGGAGAATTCTATAGCAATGTAGGAGATAGACTGGTTTTCTAGTAGAACTTTGTGAGCATCATTTTACATAAAAGAATCTGTATCATTAATGGGGCCATCATACTGAGTTTAATGACTTGCAGTTAAATATACTACCTTAAGCATGGGAAATGGATACTAATTAGAGTTTACAATTATATCCTGGTAGAAAAAATATTATTATTAAAACTTTATAAACAAATATGTATGTAATGAACTTGGTAAAGGCATTATATATATTTATTATTTTATGAATAAAATAAGTGAGCATGAATTAATTCCTGTTGACATTATTTCTGATGATTTATTAACCTTTAATCCAGTTAAAAGTTTACTCACAGAATTATTTTTTCCCTCAGTACTGACAGGTAGTTGGAACCATTTTTATGCCATTTAAAAGATATTTCATTCAGGCTTGAACAAATAAAGACACAAACGGTAGTGTATAAATAGATTTGAAGCAAGAGTATTATATTTTTATAAGAAAATGAACATTAGTCACAAATTAATTATTCAGCCCTAGATAATTAATTCTTATTCTGCATTCTTGGATTTAGCAGACTAAACATGATACTGTTTCTGGATGAAAGAAGTTGTGAGACCCTGTTTCGGTTCTTTTGCTTGTCTAGCAGGTTTGCGGTTATGATACGAGTTTAAACTGAGAAGGCTCTTTCTCTAAGTTTTTTCTTTCTACAATAAATTATTAAGACAATGCATTTTCCCCTAAGGCTACACTCTTTTGTTGTTTCTTTCAGAAAACAAAATTTATGACCTGTAACATATTGCAGGGTCTTTAGGCAAGTGAGGGAGAGGCAGAAACCACCTGCTGGTGAGATGACTGAACCACATAAAAATATTTAGGATGACTTAGTGTAATAACCAGCAATCTCAGAGTGGAGAGGAATGCAGTCCTCTTTTGAGAATGTAAATATTCATTCCATAAGGATTTAGTCATTGACCACTTTGAAATAAAAACATATTATGGACCCTAAGGGCATTGACAAAACTCAAGGTCTTAAAATTTTATCCTTTGGAAAGTGTTCATCGTGAGTGTTACTGCTTGACAGTGATAATTTGCCTCTAAAGTAAAATCTTTAAAAAATCAATTTGACAACTATTGCCATAATAACTTCACAAAACCTGGTTACTTATAACAACTATTGTATCTTGTGAGGCTTTAGCCCAGACCCAGCTGGTGTCATCTGGGTTTATTTGGGTGGCTGCAACTTATCGTTTCTTCATGTAGCTTCCTCTGAAGGCCAGATTGGTTCTCATGGAGATGTCAGGTTCTAAAAATGGATCTATGTGGGCAGGGGCTATAGCTCAGTGGTAGAGTGCTTGCCTAGCACAGGTAAAGTCCTGGGTTTGATCCTCAGCACCACATAAAAATAAATAAATGGAATAAAGATATTGTGAAAATAAAATTCTTTTAAAAAATGGAACCAGGGCACTTGAGACACATGCTCAGAACTGGCACACTGTTATTTCCATTGGATTTTATTGGCCAAGACAATTCACAGATCAGCACAGATTCATAGGTTGGGTATTATGGTTTGGATCTTAGATGTCTTCCCAAAAGGCTCATATGCTTTAGGCTTGGTCACCAGTGGAACTGTTAGGAGGTGGGAACTAATGGAGGAAGTTAGGTCTTTGTGGGGCATGCCCTTGAAGGAGCTATTAGAACCCTGGCCCTTTCCTCTCTCTTTCTCTTTGCTTCCTTTCTGCCATGAGAATAATTGCTTTCCTCCACCATGGTGTACTGCATTAGCACAGCCCCAAAGCAATTGAGGCCTAGTGCTCAGGGACTGAAACCTCTGAAACCATAAGCCAAAATAAACCTTCTTCCTTTCAAGTTGTTTATCTCAGGTGTTTTGTCACAACAAGGGAAAGCTAACACAGTGGGTAAATAAACCTCATCTCTTGATGGGAAGACCTGCAAGGTCACATTGGAGGTATTCATTTGCCATCAGTGCAATCAATTACAATAGCCTATTTCTAATGTCCTTATATTAATAATGTGTTAGTTGTTATGTATTTAACATAGGGGGCAGACATTTTCTTTGATTAGTCAATTCTTTTCATGTTTTGGACTTTGATAAATAAGACATCAACAGTATAGTGTTGATTTAGATTAAAATATGGACCATTGGAGTAAGTTCAAGGATCTTGGAGCTGATCAAAGAAAAGACATGACCACAAAGTAGTAGTAGCACACAATACACACTTTATTTGGGCAACACATGGGCTGGTTTGCACGAGAGAAGTCTCTTATAGCAGAGGCCTTCCAGAAAGAGTGATGTGGAGCCACTACCCAGAATGGGAAAGGTTAAGGGAACTCCATAGGAGAGGGGAACCAGAGAGGGGTCCTATGAGCATAGCTGATATCACTCAGCAGCAGGTTGGGTGTGGAGGTCTCTGGGTCAAAGAGCTCTGTAGGACTGTGGTGGCTTGAGGTCTTTTATAGCCCCTAGGGTTGTCTGATTGATGGCTAATATATGTTAGGTAAAGTGGAAGGCTCAAAATGTTTAAACTATCTGCTTATTTGGACCATGTTTTGAAAAACTGGATGTCTGAGAATTTTAAGTTAAAAGCTAGCAGGTTTTGGAAATTCTGGTTAGGACCAAATATGAAGAAGTAAGCAATATAGATGTCAATATACGGGATTTACCTTTGGCTTCCTATGAAATCATGCATATAATATTTGTATAACAAGCATGTAAAACACACCTTGCTATTTCTAACATCTCTTCTTTTATATAACAAAGAAGATAATCTTTGGTATGTTCCTGGAACCAGCTGGGACACCCAAAAGAAAGGTTAAAAAGATATTGTAGCAGTTTTATTTTCAATTTGGGACTTGATTTGGGGGAAAATATGTTGGAAAGAACTGTCAGAGGGAACAAAATATGAGTGGAGTCGTAGGTATCTTCAGGGTAAAACAAAGTCACAGAGGTGCAAGTAACATTAAATATGAAAACACCATGTTTTGTGAGAAACCAATCACAAAAATGGAGAAGAAAAACTTCACAAGCATTGATAAAAGGAATATTTTTATTAATATTAGGAGCTTTTTGTTATCTAGTCAAAATATGTTGAAAACACAGAATAACTTTTCCTGTGTCCAATTAAGAGCAGACTATGTCTTAAAAAATCAGTTTGTCTACAGTCACATATATTTAAGAAGAAAGATATTTAAAAAATCACTTTGTCAGTATAATAGTAAGGATTTAAAATTCTAATTTTGTTTTTTTCTTGGTATCCTACCTGTATCATATAATTAAGTGTTCACAATGGTTTCTCTGTTTTATGCTTAAGATAGTAAAATTCACATTTGTCAACATTTAATATATTTCACAGCTTCTTTTCCAACCCATTATTTGTAAATACAACTCACTTTTTTCAGCAAGCCTGCTCTAAGTTCTATACAGCCTCAAACTTGTCTTTTGTTTAACTTCCAACCATCTAGACATGTGCTATTGATCAAAGTCTGTATGTTTAGGGCCTAAGATAAACATTCTTTCAAGTGTTAAAAAGTAGACAAGACACATCTATGATTTTGTAAACATATTTGCATTTCTTCATAATTCTTTTGCATAACAGAGTTCCAATCACTCATATCAACTACAATTTTAACCAAAATGACTAATTTCATTCTCTGTATCCCCTTTTGTTTTTCTCATAAACACACACACTCCTGAGCAGATGATTAAGAACTTGGTGCCAACTGTGGCAGCTCAGGAGACAGCAGAGCCCAAGTGACCTGGAGCTGATGCTTCAATGTTATACATTATGTCCCACCCCGGCATCACACCAAGCTCTTCAAGAGTTATTGACCTCTTCTTGTGAGAACATGAAACTTCCCCTCATTTTTTTCCTGTCCTGGTTCCTTTTAATATTTCCACAAAAAACCCTTATTTCTTCTGAGAGAAAGGAGAAAAATTGTCACCTCAGATTCTCTTAGATTTCATAGTTAGGTCTTCCAGTATTGGACAAGCCAGAAGCAATCATTTCCATTATATGTGCATTCCTACTTTACCTCACACATTGAGCCCTATTTAGAAAAACTATTATATTAACCAAGCAAAGCTCTCCTTAGTCCAACCAGAGAAATGAAAAGTTGTGCTCTATTTGTGAAAAGTAATCTGCCATCATGTATAACTAATTAGAACAAATTTAAAAATCAGTCTTAAATAAACATCAAACTTTGCTTCCTTTTGGTCTTAGTCCTGTTGTTTAAAAAAGAAGGAAAAAAACCCAGATAAAACACATCCATCACTTTTTGTCACTTTCTATTGTGATACTCAAATACCACAGGTGGGATATATGTCTTTGTAAATAAAATACATTTATTTCACACAGTTCTGGGTGCTGGGAAGTCTATCGTGTGGTGCTATCATCTGGTAGGGGCCTATTAATTGCATCAAAATATGGCAGAGGACATCATATGGCAAGACAGAGCAAGCATGATGCATTGCATTTCTCTTCTGTTATTATAAAGCTACTCATGCTATAGAGGGTGTGGGTATAGGGATTCCACACTCATGCCTTTACCTAATCCTAACCACTTCCCATAGATCTCACCTGCAAATACCATCAACATATCATCTCAGGATTAAATTTTTAGCACACAAAATTTCTGGAGGACATACTCAAACTGTAGCATTTTTCTTCACTTATTCTGGTAGCCTTTTTTTCTATTTTATTGAGGCAGCTGTCCTTCCTTCCAATGTATGAGATGATATATTTTTGATTTATGCATCTCCAAAAGTTTTCTCAAGACAGCATGAGGCAAAGAACCAACCACGGAGACAAAAGAACTACAAATACGAAAACACTTTCACAGGGCTAACTTCCTTTTGCAAAAAGGGGAAAGACCTAATTTCATTTACACACAGAGACACAAAGATAACTAGCAGCCTCACTTCTACCTCTTTACCAAACATGATTTGTGTCTCAGCAAATCTCACTGGTTGGCTGTGACTGCTTAGGATAAGGAAGTTCAGGAAATCAAAAAGAATCTCCAGTGAATACTGCTTTTGAACATTTATTGATCTGGAGATGATTTACATTCTACTTTTCTACAAAATTATTGCTGAATGATATTAAAACTGGTGTTCAAGAATGGTACTATACTGTTATTCAGATGACATAATACAGAGCATATCAGAAGATACCACAAGCTTCAAGACAAACTACAGTAAAGATAAAGGAAAATAGACAACTAAGATTCTCTGCTCTCTACTACCTAGCAAAGATTTGTGATATCTAGGTTAAACGATCAAAATCAGACTCCCAACATGTTTGTTACAAGGAAAGAAAAATAATAGCTGTATAAAAAACAAAGCAAAATAAGACTTGTTCAAGAACCCGATTAATGCAGAAATCAAAATAAACTAGGAGGGAAAATAATGCAAAACTGAGTTGACTTGAGTTAAAGATTTACTCTGGGATTTAGTAGAATTGGGCCTGTAATTTGGAGGTGTATGTTTGGAGGTATACTTCTGGGTTAACACCCAGCTCTAGTGGGCAAATTGACCTATGGATCTCTGTGGAACTCTAGCTATCAGAGACATACAGAACCAGGATGCATCTTTACATGCTAAGAATTACGAAGGAATGAGATTTTGGATTTAGGAAGACTGACCACCATATGAAAAATAGGTATACAAAGGGAAAAAAATTAAAAGCAAAGTTACAAGGTTACAGTTAGTTTGTTCATGGTAGACAGTCCTCAGTTTTCTCACATTTATCTTGACTCCAAGGGTTGTCCAAATCAGTACTGTGGGGCTCATGGTTTCTAGTATGATTCTTCCCTGTGCTAATCCCACAACCCATGACCCTCCTGCCACTACCACCACCACATGATAGTCCTTTTCAGTGGAGAACGTTTGGATCAAACTACTTTTCAGATAATATTTGGATAGCAGAGTATTAATACCAAGTAACTAATAATTTTAAAGTAGTTTTTAGTTTAAAATAAAGATCCATAGGTCAATTTGCAGGGATGGGGAAATTATGTGGACTAAATCTACCCTATCAAGGTATTCTCTTTTGCATAGTCGTGAATAAACTTTGACAGATTCACTTTTTTTTGGATTTCTTTTCTTCAAAAGGTTAACTTTATCCATGGGATATTAATTCTAGGATATTCAACCTTCTTTGAGAACTTTATTGATATATGCAAGTGATATCATGTATTGAAATTTATGTGCAAATTTTAATCCATTTCCTATTTCAATGCATTTGTCATTGATAGAATTTAAGACTGTAGAAGGGTTTATTTTTCTTGTTATTTCTAAAAAAGTTTCATATTTTATTTTTAGGGTAAAAGTTGTTGTTAAAAAAAGTGATAAATTGGAAAATAAAGTTAAAAGAATTGGACCACACATAGAAATCTTCCAGGTATTCCAAGTAAAAAGCAAACTCTTCATTACCAAAAACATCATTGACATGGTCACCCTCATGCAGGCTCATGTCAGGGGGTGGCTTGAACGCAAGAGATTTCAAAGACTAATGTCCAAGGTAAGACATGCATGAGATTTTATACTGTGTTCTAAAATCCTTAGTCATCTGGTCAATAGGTCTATAATTTTTCTAAGTAGAGTTCTGTCTACATATTTTTGATTAGGAAAATGTTATGAATAATCTGCTCTGGTGACAGCTTCAGATTGTGCCAAATCAGATACTCTTGAACAAAAGGCCCCACTTATCCTTAACAGTTCTGAGACCACTTACTCTTAAAACAGTATAAACTGTCTTTGCACTAATATTGTTTCTTCTTTGCTATTTATTTTCTCTTCAGAGGAACTTTCACTTCCCACACTTCTGGGTATTTTTTTGCAGTACACAAATATTACATTTAAAAAGAACTATGCCCTCCCTCCCAGTATCTATGTGGACAACTTTTATAGACAGCTCTCCTGGCTTTGACTCCTAAAATAAACTATGAGGAATTCTTTTGGCTGGGTAAATGCAAAAGAACCTGGCTGCATGCATCTTGGCAAACCTTTGAGAGATGTAAAATGTCCTTGCCTGGAAGGCTAAAGCTTGGTGACAAACTATAAAGAGAAAATGAGATAAGAGGTGAATTTTAATTCCTTTCTCTCTGGGAGGAGTCTTCTAGAATGGACTTTCAGGTGGCCCCCCCTGAACATATTTGTCCTGAGAGTGATGTAGCCACCGGGTACCCCTACCAAAAAGACCCCTGCCATAATAATAACACATAAACTTCTCTCCTAGTCAACAAGATCATTACAAAGAATGTCAGCAGGGTTTCTGCAGGGAGCTCATTGTGGTTTAAAGCCTCCTCTTTCTTGTAAAAGCCAGGTTTACTATGAGATGGTGTCATAGACTCTGCCTCAAGAAAACTTGCTGAGCAAAGGTTACTATTTTTGTTTTTCTTGGTAACAACTTGTGAAACCTCTGTCTAG
The DNA here is from genome assembly GCF_021218885.2 of Marmota monax. Classification (NCBI taxonomy): domain Eukaryota; kingdom Metazoa; phylum Chordata; class Mammalia; order Rodentia; family Sciuridae; genus Marmota; species Marmota monax. The sequence goes on from NW_026693571.1 coordinate 41,255,570, forward strand.
CCTAAGAATATGGGACATAAGAGTAACTGTTATGTACTGTACCCACTGTCATGTAGCTACCCCACTGAGTATAAATCTAAAAGAATTTCAAGATTTGGGGTTCAGATATTTTTAGGCATTAGTTGGTCTGAATAGCTGTAGCTTAAATAAACCTGCTTTCTGAAAATTCCTTGGGTGTCCAGCCTCATCTGTCTTATATCAATAGCACAGTGACACTGTTAGAAGTAGTTCATCTGCTTATCTCTGGGTATAAATTTACTCATGTATTAGTTTGTACACATAATAGACATATGTAGTTCTGGTGATTGAACATGTTAATGCAGATAGGTGCTGTATTTGTTATATAAGTGAAATAATGGAAGCTTAGAGAAGTTAAGTCATTTGCTCAAAGTCAAGCAGCTGGTAAATTACAGAGCTAGGATTCAAACCTATGTCTGTCTGACTCCAAAAGCTGTGCTTATTTTGCATTTGGAATCACCTGTTTCAACTCCAGTAGCCATGGCCAGTTGCTGTCTAAACCAATTTAAAGCCATATCTTGAACCTTTCTCTTGGGCTCTAGACCCAGGTATTAAATTGCCTGCCTGAAAGATCCATATTAAGTCACATTCCACACACTTCAAAGAACTCATTTTCTTCCTCCACACAGCACTTCCTCTCCTCTGCTACCTGTGTTCATATCTTCTCTCATCCCTTGTCCAAGCCATAAACCTGGAATTCTCTTCAATCCCTTCAACTTCTGTATTCCTATATCCAATTGGTTATGATTTTCATAACGTTATTTTTTTCCAGCAGTGCTAGGAAGCGCACCCAGAACCTCACTTGTCCAGGGCCTCATTCTTGCTAGGCAAGCATTTGACCACTTAGCTTCCTCCCCAGCCCAGCCACATTTCTTATTCTCTCTTATTTTGTGTGTTTCTTGCCAAAGCTTCCATCATGTAAACTTACATGGTGAAGAGCAGTAGTCTCAGTGACCCCTTGCCATGTATGTTTTCCCATCTCATCTTCTGCTACACACTGCATTTAAAACACTCCCTTCTTATGCCCTTATCTTTTGATAGCCCTGTACTGATTATAGTAGAGTGAACTTTCTAACATAATATGTAGGATCTGCTTGTTATGGCTCGTGCCTCTGTCCAACTTCAATACATGGCTCTTATTCACATAGTCCCAGTGTTCTAGCAAACTTCTAAATATTAGTATGGGTAATAATCTCTGGGTTTTATGCTGTTACCTTGGTCTGGAATACTCTTCCACCCATATCTTCATATGAACTCCTGATTTATTTTTCAAGATCATTGTAAGTATATGCAGTTAGACATTCTCCCTGATCCATCAAGCAGAGCTGATCTCTCCATTCTTCTTGGTCATTATAATGCACAGTTCTCTTCAGTGTAATGGTCTCATACGTGTCTGTCATGGGCAGTATATTTTACATGAATTTTGGGGAGCACATACCCTTTATTTTTGTATTCCTATCAATCACCGTACACTGTCTTGATGTGTTATATACAGTGTCTCACTTTAACTATGTGCACTTATTACCTGCCATTTTTCTTATTTCACTTCTTGTTTTTGTATGTTTATGTTCTGTTTTGGTGAAATACATTGTAAACTCTATGAGGACAACAATCTGTCTTGTTTGCTACTGTTTCCTACTATTTTCAAATGTATAGTATCATGATTAATGTATGGGAAGCACTCAACAAATATCTATGGAGTGGGTGAATTGATTGGACAGATTATAGTTGTAGAAGTTTATCATGGCATTCTAACAAGATATATCTTTAAGGTTCTTTCAGCATAGTTTTGATGTATGCAGCATAATTTATAGCATTTCCTAGTATCAGGCAGAACTATGGTCATTCCTAATTTCTGGGGCAACAATAGCTCTAGAAAACTTAGTGAGCAAGAATGGGCCCAGGATGAGATTAAAAAGAGAAAGTGACAAAGAATATAATGAATTTCTATGTTGAGATAGAATTGGAAATGAAAAGAATGGTAAGTACTTTTAGAGGAACAAATCCAATATGAACTAGATTATTGACTTTTATTTGGTTATAAAATTTGTTTGTGATCACTGATTTTTTTTTTTTAAATTCCATCACTGGCATGGTACTTTATATAAAATTGGATGACTGCTTTGTTGATATGGTTAAAGTTGTTTTGTCTACTGTCAAATTGCTAGTGGGACAGTCCTGTGATTCAATCAGTGGTGTTTCCAGGACTGTGCCTACGTGAAGGGATGCTATCGGGGGAATTCTTAAGAGGCTTTCTGCTCTAGAGGCTGCACAGAAAATCACTGGATAATTGTTAGCACGGTGGCAATCTTTCCACTGGGAGACTTCCATCATCTTATTACGTGGCTGCTACTACAAACATTTTTGCTTTGGACAGTGTCTGCTATAATGTCACTTTAAGGATCACTCTAGAGACTATATGATTTCCAGTATTTCTTGTGAGATGCTCTCAGTTTGGGTTCATTTGGAAATAATGAAGCAGTATTGAATTACCTTACCAATCATACACAAGAAGAGTATGGAGAGAGCTCTATTTAACACTCAGCATAACTCAAATTGTCCTTTTCTTTTCAAAATCTCTGTTTTGTTTGCATGTGTTTGAGTGTGTTAATGATGTTTAAAAAATCATAAAAACACAAAACAAAATAATTTCCTCAAAGTAATAACTCTAAGAGTTCACTATTTTACTCTGAATATTTATAATTAAAATTTTTGAATTTTAATCCCATGTGTTACATCCAGTTGCTGTTGGCCAAAGATACTGAAATTCCAGCACATTTGAATGGATGATGGTTGCAGTAAGAAATAATTTTTGAAATTGGCTTGGAATACCATTTGTTAAATAAATAAAATTGGAACAACAATGGAAAATCTGAGCTTTATGGTTACTATACCAATATCCTATGCATAGGTCAATGTCTTTAATATTTTGGAGGTTATAGAATCTTTTGAAATTTTGATGAAGTATGGATTGCATCTCATTATCCACCCCCCCCCCCCAAACAATAACCCTAGATGTAATAACAAAATACTTAAATCTATTCAGGAACTCTGTGGAATAGGTAGCATTATATAATTTTACTACATAAATATATTGGCTTCTAGCTACCTAGAAAATTATGTTCATTTATTCAGTAATGTATATTTTATGATAAAAAGTTTGATGGAAATTTTATTAAAAATTTGATGATAATTACTGTATATTGGGCCTAAGCCCAGTATCTGTTATGCAGATAACACAAAGAAGGCTTAGGTTCTGTGGGGCACTTAGCAAAGCCATGTAACCCAAAGGGCTGTGTCTAGTACTGCTGTCACTTCACTAAATCCTATGAGGTCTGATGCAGACACTGAACCCAAGTTATCCCTGTCTCCAGAAATGCTGCCCTTAGAAAATGGATATTGCAGCCACAATTCATTTGCCACACAAATATGTTTCCCAATGTTTTCCTTGTGAAAGCTTTATTACTTTTGATTCAAGGTCCAGGGTTGGTGCAGATAGTGAATGACATTTTGTCCCATGTTTATATCAAAGCAACAGTAAAGGGATGGGTCATGAGCATCTGCCTTTGGCTTCAAAATTGTATGAAATGGGTTCTGCTTCCCGTTAGGATTCATATGGTGGGAAATGCCCCAAAATACAACCAATTTATCATCATCATTATTATTTTAAAAGGACAAGACTCTTTGAACAAAAGGTAGATTAAACATAAACATTGGAAAATGTCACTTAAATGTTGAAAAACACTAGCAAATGTTCAGAATCTACAATCTGATGGAAGAAGAGGCAGATAGTGAAATTATGCTAAATAATGTTTGTAGTTAGGCAAACAAGAAATATTATTTTGTCAATAATGATGTAGTAAGAAGTGTAGGTTTGAATATAGTATTTAAAATTTTCAGAGAAGAATCAGAAAATCTATCAAAGGTGAAGAAAAATAAAATGATAACTACAACCTTCAACGAATAATAGTAAAAAGAAAATAGCACGGTAGAATCAAATGTATAAAGAAATGAACTAAAAAAAGAAACAAAAAAATCACAAAATAGGCAAAAAACACAAAGTTCAATTAAATTAACAGGAATATAGGATATAGATGAAAATGTAGGTTCTTGAGTATTTCTATTCTGGTTTTGAAACTAATATTGCAACTAACTAGGTATGAGGCCTTGAAAACTTATTTAAAGTTTTTCCACTTCAATCTTTTCTTTTATAAGATGGTATACAAAGCACATCAAAGGAAATCTACCAAGGAAAGTTTAGAAATTTTAGTACATTCTAGAACAATGAAATAATGAAAAAATAAAAGAATTAAATCTGTAATTCAAGAAGTCAAGAATAGGAAACTAAAAAGGAAGGAATTAATAGAGAAATTAATGATCTATAAAATGTAAAAAAAATGAATTTTAAATAAAATGGAACTGGCTGTTTAGAAAAGAAAGAAACTTGAAATGAATTTTTAAAGCTTAATTTAAAAAAAAAACTTATAGTAAAATGTGTAAAATGCATATATGGAAGAGTGATATAGTCACAGGTAACTTAATTAAAAAATTAACACATATGTAGGAAAGGTATACTTTCTTTAATATTCAAAGTTTTAAGAAATCAGAGAAAACCTGTAAGAGCCCAGCCAAGACTAAGTAAAGGACATGAATGAATAGTTTTCAAAGAAAAGAAATAGAATTGAGCACCCAGAGTTGACAGCTCAGGAAATAATTATCCATTATAGAATAATTCCTTAATAAAAGTTTTTATATACCTTTATTTTATTTATTCATTTTTATGTGGTGCTGAGAATCAAACCCAGTGCCCCACACATGCCAAGCAAATGCTCTACCACTGAGCCACAGACATAGCCCCTTAATAAAACTTTATTTATCTTTCTAGTTGAATGTGATACATATTATAGAAATATGGACAGCAAAATAGGAAGCATCTATGAAAGTAGATGTCATTGAAACCTCTGTTCTGTAGGAAGTAGGACTATCTGAGGGCAAGAACTCAGGGAGGAGCTCTGATCTTCAGGGAGATCATCTCAGTCCAGAGTGCATCTATTCAACCAGCACAGGAATCAACAATCAATACAGCCAAAGTCTAAGAAATTGGGTGAAATAAATTAGACAAAAAGGGTAGATCAAATTAAGTATAAATAACCATACTATTTGTATTATTTATAGGCTTTGTGTCATGGACCAAATTTGAAAGAAGTTATTAACATGTATCGGGGATTAATCCACCGTGTAAGGTGTCGACTTGGTCTCCGGAGGACAAGACAAATTATAAACTTTTCAGAGCTAGAGGAATGGATGGACAGAAAAAAATGTAAGTGACACAGTCATTTCTTGTTGGATTTTAGGTTTGGAATTGTTTAACCATTGAAATTTTATGTATAATTACCTTTAGTAACCAAAGGTAAGCCGTATTTTATATTCCTGAAAGCTATTTGCATTTTAAGGTGGTATATTTATATAATTGGATTAATTCATTATGATCCTCTGTTGATAAGGAACAAAAAGCTCATTCTGGCTAAGCAAAAAAAAAAAAAAAAAAAAAAAAATCCAAGGATATTGAAAGGGAGATTATCAGAAAGAGAACTGAAGAATTAGATCAGATGGAATATGAATCAGAGGTGCTATAGAGAGATGGAAGGAACAGGAAAGAAAAATTTTTACTTGTCCCTGGGAGACATATCAGCTTATATCATTTAAAGAATTCCTTTGCGGGGGGGGGGGGGGCAGGTACCAAGGATTGAACTCAGGGGCACTCGACCACTGTACCACATCCCCAACCCTATTTTGTATTTTATTTAGAGACAGAGTCTCTCTGAGCTGCTCAGCACCTTGCTGTTGCTGAGGCTGGCTTTGAACTCACAATCCTCCTGACTCAGCCTTCCAAACCTCTGGGATTACAGGCATGTGCCATAGCACCTAGCTCATTTAAAGAATTTTTGTTGTTGTTGTTGTTCCAAGGCTTTAAATTCAAATCCAGGGAGACCTCAAAAGATTGGTTTGGCCTGAGTCATATTTCTGACTCTTTGCAGTGGGAGGGTCAACCTTGCTTGAGAGTTGCCCAGAGGCTCTGTCCACTGAAGGAGGGATTGCTGTGTAAATGAAAATTAAATATTGATAGCAGAGGAATAGTCAGTGGATACTGAGTGGACAAAACCACACATTGCTTGTTAGTGTTGGCAATCTATCCCTGGCTCTGCAATGTGTAGCTCAGCTTTCAGAGATCATGATTTCTATTTATAATAAATGAATCAAGTATTGCTGAGGACTAGGATTGATTATTAGATCTGAATAGATTATTAGTTTCTCGAATAACAAAAAATCAATTATGAAAATAAATTATATTTAATTTATATCATTTTATGGATTTATAAGACAAAAAGTATTATATGTTTGGCCATCTCAGCTAGTTATAAAATGTTTATTTCACATTAAGTACTGTAAATTTCATGAAGACAGGGACTACAAATTTTTCAATAAATGCCACTATTTAACGAATTCCTGGTTTATCAGAAGGGCTCAAGAAACTTGGTAAAGGATCGTTTTCATTAAGTTTATTAGTCATGATAAAATTATTTGCCAAAAGATATTTATAAATTGTCAGAACTCTTTGGATTAGAACAATTCCTTTCCTGTGGCTAGAAGTTGAGGAAGGAAGAAGTTAGAGACAGATGTTCCAGCCATAAGCACTCAGAGTTGAAGACCTTCACTCCTAAACTCTCCACCCACTAGTATAAAACTCAGTAAGAGATTCTTATCTTTTATGTATAGTAGCTTTATATTCTATCATCTAATATTTATATACTGATTTTATAATATTTATCAAAATACACACTAGGACTTGACAGTGGTACACTGACCTCTCTTTACCCCTCCACTTTAGTTTTCCTGCTGACCTCCAAATCATATACCATTCCCATAAGGGTCCTGCTATTTTATGCCATTTTAGCTTGGTACCAAAACCTCTGTCACAAATTCATTTTTAACCTTATAGAACCTTGCTTATTTTTCTTCGTTTTACCTTCTTTCTGTGGCTTCTCCTCCTTGATTTGTAAGTGGAGATTTCAATATTTTTTTCATCTTAAAATAACCTCTTAGTTTGGAAGGGATAAACAAAAAACTAATGTAGTGTCTGTTTTCTATCCTGGACCCTGATCAGACTTCTAGTGGAGAACTCTTTGAGTAAAAAGTCCTTAAAAAGTAAGAGGTGGTCCAAGTGGACAGATGGAGGAGGAACCATGTTCTAGGCAGAGGAACTGCAAGTACAAAAACTTTCAGTTGCAGGCTTGCTGGTTTGGGAGGAAGTCAGGAGACTGCTTTTATGTGGAATTGAGTTTGTGAGTGTGAGCAGATCTATATGGGATTGGAGAAGTAGTGGGGAGCTCAGGTCATATCACACTTCATAGGCCCTTGTAGTTTACCCTAAGAGAGCTGGGAATCCATTGGAAGATTTTGGACAAATAACTATGGTGCAGCTTATGTTGAACACACCACTCTTGTACTTGTGTTGAGAATAGGCTCACAAGACACAAAGAATAAAGGAGCTCAGTTAAAACAGATGGTTCTCTGCCCAACACAGGATCTGAACAGTAAAATAGGGTTAGTTAGCTAGCTGAATAATTTAAAGAATTACCAACAGATGTATCCATTTACATGGAATGTTAAAGTAACTGTAGCATCCACAGAATTTACGAGTTCTTTTTGTCTTCCTGTTCCTAGAAAAATTTCTCTGACCTTTCTCTGTGTATTGACTGGTAATTGGGTGATGATATTTGACAAATCTCCCTGTACATTTTTAAGCATCTTTTAGTCCTTTGAAAGTTTCATTAACTTCCATGATTTAAGTTTTATATTAAACCATGGTTCTACTAGTCTGGCATATTAATTCTGCTAGTGTTTTGCTGAAGGTTTGCTTGTAGGGCATCCTTTGCAAGCTAGGGACACTGTGATCTCTTTATTTAGTCACAAAGCCATAATGTTAATATGTGCATCACTCTGATCTTATGAGAAACATCTAAAACTGATTAGTTCAAGGAAACATAACCTAAAGATACATATACTTTTTTAAAGGAGAAATATGTTTACATAAGCAAAAAATAAAAATGAAAAGTAACATTCTTTGTGTCTTACATGTAGTTTGGGTTTCTCCAGATTAAGATCCCAAAACTGAGGATTTCAAGTGCAAATATATCGGGAGTTGATCCCAGAAGATGCGTTAGTGGAATGGAGAAGTGAGACAGGAAAGGGACAGAATTCAAAACAGAATGCATTATTAAGGGAACTCAAGAAAACAGTAGAGCCAACTTGCTTCAAGTTTTTGTCCACAGTTTCTTCCCTGCTCCCTAGTCAGGAATTGAGGGCCAGTCCAGTGGGGTTCTTAACTCCCTGGTATGTCTTGCTTCCTGCACAGGTGGGCAGAATAAAGTCCTGGACAATGAAATGCAGATGCTGGCACTTCCAAGTTAAGTCAAAATGCACAGGAAAGTAATAGAGAAGAAGATATTCATGTGGCATCAAAAGCAACTGCTTTACTTTATTTGCCAAAAGAGAGAGATGCATAGATGTAAAAAGTATAAATTTGTTTATTTTGCTGCTGGGTTTTAAGATTTTTCCAAATCTACTACTCATATCTACTACTCATATTTCTCCAAATCTAGCTACTCATATCAGGGAATTACTTAATATTTCTAAATACTAACTATTTCTTGAATTTGTTGATATCTCATCACTATCTTCCTCAATGAATGAACCAGTGAATGAATGAATGACTATAAAATTGAAATCCATATGGTTGAGTGCCAGGATGATATAGTCCTGTTAGAAACTACTCTGATGCCTCTTCTCATTGGGAGACCTTACTTCAAAGCTAGATCTGCTTCAGGCAGTCCCTGTCTTACTGTCAATAGGGACAACATTCTGCTTTATGGGGTTAATCAAACATATTTTAGAGTGGAGACTCAATATCACCTTTTAAAAATATTTTTTATTGGTACTTATAATTATACATAACTGTAGGATTCATTATGCCCTAGTCGTACATGCACATCACATAATTTGATCAGACTCATTCCCCAGTACCTTCCCTTTCCCTCCTCTCCTCCTTCCCTCATCCTCTTGCTGTACTGATCTCCCTTCTATTATTATTTAAATTAGTACATTATAATTATATGTAATTATATAATATATGGGATTCATTCATAGCATACTTTGGTTTATTTTTTTCCCCAGTATTTCCTTATGCCTTCCCCTCCCTCTTCCCTCTTAATCCCTTTTCTGTACTCTTATTATTCTCCACTCTATTTGAATAAAATTTATTTTTTTAAAATCCCATCCCCACCCCTGTCTCTCTGTCTCTGCCCTCCACATATGAGAGAAAACATTTGACCATTGACTTTCTGAGTCTGGTTCATTTCGCTTAGCATGGTGTTCTCCAGTTTCATCCAGCAAACGCCATAATTTCATTCTTCTTTATGGTTGAATAGAATTCCGTTATGTATATAGACGACCTTTTCTTTATTCAGCCATCTTTTGAAGGGTACCTAGGCTGATTCCATAAATTGGCTATTGTCAAAATCATCAAAATCACATTTTTGAAAGGAAAAAAATGTTTATGGAGAACTTTACTTACAAAATGTATGCATCAGTTCTCTTGGTCATTATCTAACTCCTGTCTAATGTCAAGTACAGGAGATCGGTGACAGGTGGCCCAACTGAGTGGTTTTTGATGGTAGCCTGTGCAGATGGGCAAAGTACCATAAAGTAGGAAGTAGGAACTTAGGAAGTCAGTGAGAAAAAGTAGACATTGCTCCCAATTAGGGGCTAAATCAGAAATAGAATAAGCAGTACAAACTGGAATCAGCAATTTATGCAGTTAGGATGTGAGTGGGGAGACAGAGAGAGATGAACAATTAAAGGACTTTTAATAAATAATGAATACTGAAATGGATCAACAGGTGTCAGGCTTCCAAGAAATTTTGACAATGCTGGCATGGATGTGAAAAAAAGGAACTCTAGTTCACTGTTTATGGGAATGTAAATTAGTACAGCAATTATGGAGAACAGTATGGAGCTTGCTCACAAAACTAAAATTAGATCTACAATGTGATCCAGCTATTCCACTTCGGTGTGTAAATCCAAAGGGAATAAAATCAGCATATAAAAGAGATACTTACACACCTATGTTCATAATGCCACTATTCATAAGAGCTAAGATGTAAAATCAGCCTAGATGCCCATCAACCCCTGAATGAGCAAAGAATATGCAATATATATATATATATATATATATATATATATATGTGTGTGTGTGTGTGTGTGTGTGTGTGTATGTGTATACACATGCACACATTGTGTGTATATGTATATATGTTTATGGATATGATATGCACACACACATAATGTGTATATATACATGTAGTGTTATTCAGCCATAAAGAAGGATGAAATCCTGTCATTTACAGAAAAATGGGTGGAACTGAAGGACATTATGTTTAATGAAATGACAGATACTGAAGGTCAAGTACTAATGGCCTCTTCCTATGTGGAACTTAAAAAACGTCAACCTGAATATAGAATAATGATTACTGGAAGTTGGGAAAGGGAGTTGGAGGGTGGATAAACGGAGGTGGGATTTGATTAGCATGTGCTTGTATTAGGATATCACACTGAATCCCAGTAATATGTACAATGAATACATCTTCTTTGAAAATAAAACTTTTATATAGCTATGTTTTATGATGTAGTTCAAGCATTGATAGAGGTAGGGTCATGAAACCAGAATCTAGGAACCCCTGTTTTATTTGGGGAGTCCAGTCTGAGTTTCACGACCATGCAGTGCCAGCTAGGGGTGCACTGCCTCTGTCCCTTTGCCATCAGGCTCTTTTTTTATTAGTTGCTCAAGACAATACAATGATCTTGACACATCATACATTTGATTCAAATGGGATATGAATTCTCATTTTTCCACGTGTACAGATTGCAGGATCACATGGTTATGCAGCCACGTATATACATACTGCCATACTAGCTAGTGTCTGTTGTATTTTGCTGTCCTTCCTATCCCCCCTCCCCTCCCCTCCCCTCCCATCACTTCTCTCTACCCAATCTACTGTGACACATTTCTCTCTCTCTCTTTTTTCCTTCCCCCTCACACCATCATATATATATTTTGTATAACGATGAGGGTCTCCTTCCATCTTCCATGCAATTCCCCTTCTCCCTCCCATTCCCTCCCACCTCTCTTCCCTGTTTAGTGGTAATCTTCTTCTCATTCTTTTCCTCCCTACTCTGTTTTGAGTCACCTCCTTATATCAGAGAAGACATTCGGCATTTGTTTTTTAGGGATTGGCTAACTTCACTTAGCATAATCTGCTCTAATGCCATCCATTCCCCTGCAAATGCCATGATCTTGTTATTTTTTTAGTGCTGACTAATATTTCATTGTGTATAAATGCCACATTTTTTTTTATCCATTCATCTGGCGGGTGTCCCCATCCTCCCTCACCGCTCCATGTGTGTCCTTCCCAAAGCTGCGCGCTTGCGCTTGGTGTAAGAGGACGACCTTCCCTGATAGAGGAGGACCGTTCTTCGGTCAAGGGTATGTGGGTAGCTGCGCTCCCCTGCTAGAACCTCCAAACAAGCTCTCAAGGCCATCAGGCTTCTTGAATCCTGGAAGCATGTCAGCAGATAGGAAAATAAAGCTGGGGTCAAAGTCATTTCAAATCCAGATGAACCTTTGAGGCGGCTTGCACTTGGTATCATTTATAAAGAACTCACTTTCTTTTACCTTTTTGGACTTTCAGACTATGAAACAAAGTTTGCCAAGAGAGAAGATTGGCAGGGATTAGAAAGAAGTGATCTCCTTAAATACTTTAGAGACTGTGGCCATTACCCAACCCAGAAGCAGGTTGATGAGTATTGGGACTTGTTCAACAAAGGTAAGGAGCACCTGATGTCTTTTCTGCTCTTCCCTTCTTATCTTTTCACTTTCTTCTTTCCTTCTCCCTACTTTTCTCCCTTTTTTCTTCCTTAGTTGATTCATCCCTACCTTTCTTCTCTTACTTTCACTAAATTTGTTTTAAAAGTCATTTTCCTCAAATCTCTTTGTATCTGAGTTTAGTACATATGAAGGAAGGCAGATTAAACAATGTTAAGAAGTTTATTTTTAACTTTTATATCTCATGAATTTTGATATGACAAATTCCACATAGCTGAATATACTTTAAATGATAAAATTTTAAATACTGATACTAATAATTGTTCTCCTGGATAGTTACATTTGGTTCTGTTAAATACAGTCAAGTTTAAATATATCAATATCATAAACTATTTCAATACAATAGAATTTTACCATTAGAAAATGATTTCTTTTCTGAACAGTAAATAAATGAGAGGATAATATTGTCTGACTATATTTAACAATGTATATGGAGTAGCATTTCACTCTTTTCTGGATCCTTAGTAGATTGGTGGGAATTGTCACTGGGGTATAGGAAATACCAATGAATTTTCCTTAAGATTCTTTTCAGTTTTTCTTTCATTTATTTCTCAGATTTGTTGAAATGTAATCGACAAGTAAAAATATTCAAGTTGCTTGCTATAATCATTTACCACAATTACCACAATCAAGTTAATCAAGCCACCTAGCATCATCTATAGTTGCTCTTTGTGTGTGTGTGTGTGTGTAAGTGTGTGTGTAGGTGAGGGGGTGAGGCCACTTAAGATCTTCTCTGAGCAGATTTTAAGTAAACAATACAATGTTATCAACTATTTTTCTTCCTCCTTTCTCTTATTTGTATTATGGATCACGGTGCTGTATATTAGATGTCATTAGTATCCACTCCATAAAAGAAAGTTTGTATGTTTTAGCCAACATCACCTCATTTCACCCAAAACTCTTCCCTTAGCAACCACCATTCTACTTTCTGCTTTCATGAGTTCAACTGTTTTTTAGAGTCCACCAATAAAGGAGTTCATACATTTTTTGCCTTTCTCTGTCTGGCTTATTTTACTTAGCACAGTGTCTAGTTGGTACATTGTCACAAGGACATGATTTCCTTCTTTTACAAGACTGAATCATATTCCATGTGTACATGTAGATTTTCTTCATCCATTTGTTCCTTAGTAGACATTTACTTTGGTTGCATTCCTTGATTATTGTAAGTAATGTTGCAGTGAACATATGTGTACAGATATCTCTTAGACATACTAATTTTATTTTCTTCAGATATTTACCCAGGAATGGGTTTTTGGGTCTTGTGGTTTTTAATTAAGAATTTCCATATTGTTGTCCATAATGGCTGTACCAATGCACAATCCTATCAACAGTGTTTTTGTGTTCCCTTGTCTCCTAATCTTCACCAACATTTCTTTCTTGTCTTTTTGATAATAGTCATCATAATGTATGTGAGTTGCTATCTTATTGTGGTTTTGATTTGTATTTTGCTGATGGCCATTTGGGGGAAAAAAGTCTATTCAGGTTCTTTACCCATTTTTAGTTGAATTCTTTGTGGTTCCCTTGCTATTAAGTTATGTGAGTTTGTATATTTTGGATGATATTAATGCTTTATCACACATAATGGCATGCAAATATTTTCTCCTATTCTGTAAGTTGCTTTTTCATTTTGTTGGTTGTTTCTTTGGCTCTGAGAAGGTTTTTAGTTTGATGTAGTTCCACATTTTTGTTTATTTGGTGGATTTTGTTTCTTTGATTTGTTTGCTTTTGGGATCATATCTCAAAAATCTTAGCTAAGAACAGTGTGAAGGAGTTTCCACCCTGTGCTTTCTTCGAGGAATTTTATGGTTTTCAATCTTAGATTTGAGTATAATTCCTTTTGAGTTAATTTTATATGTATGAGATAAGGGTCCAATATCCTATCGCACAAGGATATCTGTTTTTCTCTAAGCCATTTATCGAAGATGCTCTCCTTTCTCCATTGTAGAGCACCATTGTCAAAGATTAGTTGTCTATGTGTGGGCTTATTTCTGGGCTCTCTATTTTGTTCTATTGGCCTCTTCATTTTCCTGCCTGTGCCATAGTGTTTTTTTTTTTTTTTTTGGTAATATCATTTGAAATCAGGAAGTATGATGCCTCCAATTATTCTTTTTCAAAATTGATTTGGCTATTTGGGATTTTTTTTTGGTTTGTTTTTATACAATTTTTAGGTTTGCTTTTTCTAAAATGCTTTTGGAATCTTGGTAGGGATTGCATCAAATCTATAGGTCATTTTGGGCAGCACAGTTACTGTAATGTTCTTCCAATCCATGAAGATAGGCTACCTTTCCATTTATTTGTAACTTTCGTTTCTTTCATCAGTGTCTTTTAGTTTTTAATATGGAGATCTCTCATCTTCTTCTTTAAATTTATTCCTAAGGATTTTATTTATTTTGATGCCATTGTCAAAGAATTTTAAAGTTTTCTTTTCAAATGATTTGTTAGTGTAGGAAAATGCAAATTACTTTTGTATATTAGTTTTTTTTCTTTACTAATGCTGTGGCTTTCTGATGTGTTTAGAGATAATATGTCCACAATTTAATCAAGAATCAAAGGTAAACAAACTAAAACATTTCAGGACCGATTTTTGATATAGGGAAAGACTCACTCCTGAAAGTGTGAGTAAATATTGAAGCTTCATTGTATTTTGGAGCTCCTCCCCTTCATTCTTAGTGCAGATTTACCCAGTTCTTCATCTACAACATTGTTTTGCTGTTGTCCTAGTACAATGAACATTTTTCAAGACTTTGATAAATATTCATTCACTTTTTGACAGAGACATCCAAATCACTTTGCATTTCTGTGGTTATGACTAGGTTGTTTCAAATTATTTTTCCTAATGACCAAAATAGTGAATATAAAAAAATGTGGGAAATACTGTAATATATAAAATTTCTAAGAAATCAAATTTGGTAACAGCGGATTTCTATCTTTCCATTTTTTTCCTGTGCACATTACGTTAATTTTTATGAAAATTGATATTTTTACATATTGCTGGAGTATCTGATTTTTTGCTTTTTAATAAGTTTCCAATCCATAAATATATTTTATCACATTATTTATGACTAGTAATCTGTCATGATTATATCTGTCCTATCATACATTTGCTGTTTTACATTTATGTTGTTTTATTTTCCTTATAATAATAAAATTTTTAAAATTAAGCAAAGCAAAATATTAAGTGTTTCAGAACTTTACAAATTAGTGTTAGCAATTTAATTATAAGGCTTTTTTCAAGTTAGTAGTTTCATAGGGATATTGTCCTCTTCCAATTACTTTGGGCTACATGATAATGGGTTAGATTTAGAGCATAGCTCTAGAATTAACTTGTTTAGGTTTTTTTCCTCACTTTACCTCTTAACAGCTATGTGTCTGGACAAGCTGTTTATTGCACCTATGCTTGTTTTTCTCAATTATAAAAAAATGATAATACCTACATCATTGGACTATTGTGAGGCTTAAATGAAATTATTCATGTAAAATATGTGAGCCATGATAAGTGCTCAGTAAATGTTTGCTAATATTATTCATTAATAATTCCTGTACATCCATATTCTTATAATTGTTTTCAATTATTTTTATTTTGAAACTGTCTAAATATTGAATCCATTGGATGCTGACTCATTTTTATAGAGATTTTTGTATTAAATGTCATCCATTGGCTTCTACATGTATGTTTGGTTTTGATTATCATAATGAACTTCTTGCTAAAGCAGGTGGTATTCTCATTTATGCTCATTTTGAAGATAAGAGAACTGAGACTTAGAGGCTTTCTAAACTCATTGTTAAACTGAAACTTTAACCCTTCAATCACAGGTCAATACTCTTTTCATTTTATCATGTAGAGACATTTTTAAAGATCATTATTATGAAAACATAATTGGATGATTAAGACATCTCAGCAGCAGAGAGTGACTTTTATTTATTTTTCTCCTATTTGCTTAATGCTTTGCAGTATAGTAGGTTTTCTGCAAATGAATGAGTCTATTAAGATTCATATTAAAGTTAGAATTTTCAAAATTGCTTTTATACAAATACCTAAGACTAGGATGCTTTCTCTTTGAGGAAGGGTCCATTACAACATTGTAATTATATGTCCCATTCTATTGTTCTGTTCAGTAAAACTAGTTCTTTTGGTGCAGAGGAAGCTTTTTCTTCTTTCACTTAAAATGGAGGCACTATTCTAAAGTAGTGGAAAGAAAATAATATTTATGGAAAAAGGAACAAAACTGTTGGATTTCTGTTTGCTACTAATATATATTCCATTTTAAAAGAATCTGATTTTATGTATTTTAGATTGTCAGTCATCTTCATTCATACTGACTTCTTTGATTGGAGATAATAGCTCCAGATGTGCAACCTACACATTTTCTCATCCAGTAGAATATTTCACCTAATGCAGATGTAGTTAATTCAATTGATTAACTTCTTCAGTGTACAGCACCAAGTAGGTCACATTCCTAAAACTGTCTGTATGTCTTCAGGTATTTTTAGCTTTTTTTTTTTTATTATTCTTTCTTTATTCTTATCACTATGGTAACAAAAGAATTTGTGACTGAGGACATGAATTTCATCTGAAAATCTTCCTTTGGGAGAATGAAGCATCTTCAAGCTGTGTGTAGTCTGATCTTAAGAGCTGCAGACCACACAAACATGAGAACTTTTTCCTGATATTCACTTAAATCCAAAATAAATGAAACCATTGACAATAGAAAATAGCACTACTGAAAGTAAGGGGAAAAATGCATTGTGCTTGTAGATCATCATCGAATCACACATTTGTCTATTCTGCAGAAATTTGAACTATCAAGATTCTCCCAACATGTAAATTAAACTTTTAGTTCACTTTCTACAATTAGAATGATCAGAAACTTAATGGGATGCTAAGTCCATTTTTCGTGTGGAGCTCCAGTCAAAAATAAAAAAGAAAAATTTTAAATCCAAAATGTAGAAGGCATTCCTATGTTACTTAACCTGAAATACCCTTTGTGTCTTAAGAAATGATTGCCTGAGATGTGATGTGAATTATTGTAGAGTCCGTGACTAGTGGTTGGTAAATCAAAACCTCACCCTGGACCTCCCTCTTCAGAGCACAGCCTTGTCCACCACAAGCTGGAAATGCTCTCTTTTCTGCTCCTTTATCAGCATAGATATGGTTTTATGTTTTTAATTTGGAAACACATAAATATTTTTCTTTTACATTTTTTTACATGAACAGGCACTCTAACAATAAAGTCTTAATTGTGTAGAGAAGGGATTCAAAAGGCTTTTTTAAAAAAAAGATAATAGAAGATTCTTTGGTAAAGAAAAAGAGAAACTGGCAAATTTTAATTTCAAAAGAATGTGGAAGTATCAGACAACATGCTATAAAACCTTTATTTTATTATTATTTTTTCTTTTTTTTTTAAATTTGTTCTCATTAGTTGTACATGACAGTAGAATGCATTTTGACACATCGTACACAAATGGAGCATAACTTCTCATTCCTCTGGCTGTACATGGTGCCGAGTTATACCAGTAGTATTATAATATGTGTATATAGGGTAATAATGTCTGTTTCATTCTTCTGTCTTTCCCATTCCCAGGCCCCCTTCTCTCCCCTCACTCCCCTCTGCACAGTCCAGAGTTCTTTGTCCTTCCCTACCTATCCCTACCCCCACTATGAATCAGCATCTGCTTATCAGAGAAAACATTCAGCCTTTGTTTTTTTTGGATTGGCTTATTTCATTCAGCATTATATTCTCTAGTTCCATCCATTTACCTGCAAATGCCATAATTTTATTCTTCTTTAAGGCTGAGTAATATTCCAATACATATATGTACCAAATTTTCTTTATCCATTCATCTGTTGAAGGACATCTAGTTGGTTCCATAGTTTAGCTGTTGTGAATTGAGCTGCTCTAAACATTGATGTGGATGAGTCACTATAGTAGGCTGATTTTAAGTCCTTTGGGTATAAACCGAGGAGTGGGATAGCTGGGTCAAATGGTGGTTCCATTCCAAGTTTTTTGAGGAATCTCCATGCTGCTTTCCATAGTGACTGCACCAATTTGTAGTTCCACTAGCAAGTTATGAGTGTACCTTTTCCCTCACATCCTTGCCAACACTTATTGCTTGTATTCTGACTGGAGTGATATGACATCTTAGAGTAGCTTGATTTGCAATTCTGTAATTTCTAGAGATGATGAATATTTTAACACTTAAGAGTGAAATTTAACGCATTCTTATTATAAAACATTTTGAAAATACACATTAAAATAGAAGATAAAACAAATAATACTGGCAATTTGATGTTCCAAATGGTTTGAGACTACTGACCATGGTTCAACTAGAATAGACAAACAAGTCTTTAAAAAAAATCCCCCAGTGCCACCATTAACATTTGGAAAATGTTCTTGGCAATTTATCTTCTTTATTAATATAATCAAAATATAATCCCATTGTATAAAGGTTGTAAGCACAAATCTCAGTCAAGGACTTGCTGTTTTTTATAGGGACTTGCTTTTTATTCTTTTCATGTCCAAATTCCAGAAATTTCATTTCAGATATGCTTAGGTGGTAATGAGGGTGGAAGGACGTCAATCCCAACTGTAAAACCCAATCTTGGCCACCAATCTACTTTCTGTCTTTATAGATTTGTGTATCTGGGAATCTCTTGTAAATAGAATTATGGAATTGTAGTTTAGGACTGGTTTCTGTCACTTAACAATGTTTTTGAGGTTCATCCGTGTTGTAGTAGGTTATTGATACTTTATTATCAAATAATATTCCAGTGTATGGATAAACCACATTTATTTATCCAGCCATCAGCTAATGGATTTGGGGGTTCTTCCTACCTTTTTGTTATTATGACCAATAGTGCTATGAACATCCATTGGTGGTTTTAATTCACATTTTCCTAAGAATGAAAGATATTGCACATTTTTCATATGCTCAGAAGGTACTTGAATATCTTCTATAGAAGGGCCTATATACAAAATGCAGTGTATTGTCTCAATTGAGAGCTTTATTTCTCATTTTGTTTATTATTCTGAATAAAAATTATCAAATAATGTAAGTTCATGTTATGTGAGTATATATGATATTTTTACCAAGCGCTGTTATTTCTTCTTATTTTATCAAGAGTATATCTGAAGAGCAATTTTTAAATTTTCATAAAGTCAAATTCATTAATATGTTTTCCTCTGGAGTAGGCATTCGGTGTAATATCTAAGAAATTTTTACCTACCACAGGATAAAAAAAGGTTTTCTTCTATAATTTTTGTAGAAACTTTATTGTTTGTCTCTCACTTTTTGGCCTAAGGTATATTTTTCTTTTAACCTATTTGCATATTAAATATAAAGTGTTTTTCTCATCATAAGCATAATCTTTTATCTTGCTGCTTTTGTACAACTTGACAAGCTTTTCCATTGGATTGGAGGCTTTAGTTCATTCATACTTGGTAGAATAATTGATGTGGTTGTATTTATGTCATTTTTACAGCTTGCTTTTTACATCATTCCTCTCTTCTCTGTCCCTGTGTGCCTATGTGACTTTCTTCTTTAGCATTGTACACAAGTATTTTAGTGGACCATTATAATTACACTAGGAATTTTTAAAACTTTTATTTAAAATTTTTATTTTTAATGGTTCTTCAAGAGATTGCAACATACACCTTAATTTAACCACAATATTGTCCAGATTGATATTAAAAGAATTCCAGTTAAACAAAAAAACTGCTTCAGGGCAGCTCCATGACATCCCTCCTCCTTCTGCTATCACTGCTATCACTCTATATTCCATATACAAAATTTATAAACCTAGCAATAGTTTTATAACTATGCCCTTATGTAATCGTATATCGTTAAAGCAGTCAAGAGAGAACTGTGAAAGTGTGTCCTATACGGTTTATATATATATGAATACATTTACTATTTCCTTTGCTTCTCACTATTTCTTGAGATATGAGTTACCATCTGGTGTCTTTTCCTCTCAGTGGGTCTTCTAACGGCGAATCTTTAATCTTTTGTAAGTCTGGAAATGTCTTCATCACCTTCGTATTGGGAGAGTCGTTTTGCTGGATATAGAATTCTTGGTCGCCAGTTTTGGTTTTCAGTCAGTTCTCTGAATATGTCCCTCAGCTGCCTGCTGACCCCCATGGGTTCTGATGGGAAATCCGTCATCCTTGCTTTTTGTTCCCTGTGTATGAAGAGGTATTTCTTCCGTTTATCACACTAGGGGTTCATTGAACTTCTTGGATCTGTAGATTACTATTTTTTATTAAATTTGACTTTTTTTAGCTAAATATTTTTTTCTGCACCTTTCTCTCTCTCTCTCTCTCCCTGTTCTATCCTTCTATAATTCTTAGCAATCTTTATATTAGTAAATTTAAAGTTGTCTCAGAGGTTTCTGAGACTGTTTATTTACTTTAAAATTTTTATTTATGTTGTTCTTTAAATTAGATAATATTTATTGATCTATCTTTAAATTCACTATTTTTTTTCTTTTGCCTATTGAGTCTGTGGCTGAGCCCTTTTGTGAATTTTTTATTTTTTAATGCTAGGATTTTGTTTACTCCTTTTGAGGTCTTTGTCTGCTGAATCCATCACTTGAGTCTTCTCAGAGTTAGTTTTTGACTTTTCCCCCCAGACTATGGGGCGGGCTTTCCTATTTCTTTGCATGTCTCATTTTTATTTATTATTATTGAATACTAGACTTTTAAAAACCATTTTGCAATTTATTTATTTTTATTTTTTATTTGTTCTTTTTCATTATACTTGACGATAGAATGTATTTTGACATCAGACACACATGGAGTATAACTTGCTGTTCTTGTGGTTGTACATGATATGGAGTTTCACTGGCCGTATATTCATATATGAACAGAGGAAAGTGATGTCTGATTCATTCTACTGTCTTTCCTTTCCTATTCCCATTCCCTCTCCTTTTCCGCTACTCCACCCTGTCCCATCTGGTGAACTTCTCTCCCTCCCCCAGCCTATTGTGAGTCAGTATCCATATATCAGAGGACATTCTGCTTTGGTTTTGGGGGATTGGCTTATTTCACTTATTACGATAGTCTTCCGTTCCATTCATTTACTGGCAAATGCCATAATTTCATTCTTCTTTGTGGCTGATGCTGGACATTTTAGATAGTGTATTACTGCAACTATGACTTTTCCCCTTGGACCAAAAGTTTCTTGATGTATTTAATAACTCACCTGGACTTGACATATGGAATCTGATCTGTTTTCCCCAGGGTATTTGGTTGTTCATTTCTCTGCTGTCATTACTTTAGTTCTTAACTCTTTAGAGTGGCTCCTCTAAGGGTTTCTGCATGTCTCCCGGTCAGCCAATGACTGGGCAGAGGATTAACTCAAACACCCTGAGCTCCTGAGGTTTCCACCCATGGCCTGTGTGTGGGTTGGAGAGCATGTTCAATGTTCAGCCAGTTTCTATGCCTGCTTCATGTTTTATTTTCTGTTGGCACTCTTGAATCTTTCCTTCAGATTCCTGTGGTTTCTTACTTATCCTGGGATCCTTTTCTATGGCCTTTTTATTTCCAGAATTTGCCTTTTAAACTCATGACAAGTGTCTGTTTGGTCCCAACTCTGTTTGGTCTGCACCTGAGGCTAGCAGAACTACAGCTTTCCTCCATTTATTTCTGACCAAGTCTGTTATGAATATTGTCAGTGTCATGGCTGTGAATTTTACCCACCTCTTCAAATCCATTTAGCATCATGTGATGGCTGGTTATAACAGAATGATAATCCGGATCTTAGGCATAATGATATTGTTTCAGGTCTTTACAATTCTTGTCATGGACCAGTTAATAGAACCTAGGACCTTGGAGATCTGTATTTATTCACTAAAGAAGAATAGAATGCTCCATAGTATGGTGGAGGTACATGAGTTGAGTTCTTAGCACAGAATCATAATGATCAGAAAGGCAACAAAGATGATTTAGACCTGGTTTGTACTGGGAAGGTATAGTACCCAAAGTCTGGCAATGAGAATATTCCTTCTACTGTCACTTCTACTTCACCAATAAAGTGAGTCACCAGAACTTTTCTGCCATGGGCTTCTTTAGCAGGATTTGAGGCGTTTGTATTATGCAGCACTGGATCCCTGAGAGAACTGTTGGATGCTCATCCCACCTATTTGATGGTTCTACTGTCAAGGGCCTTGGATCTGTAACTATGTATTACAAAGATATTACGGTCTTGGCAGTGGGTCTACAACCCTTGTGCAGCAGGATGCCACTTTGTTGGTATTTACTAGGTATTCTCTATTGCTTTCAACCACGAGAGATACAAGCACATTCTCTGTGTGATAATGTTAGGGATAAGTCATAAAATAAGAAAATGCCTAAGAGCCTTCATTGGTTGAGGCAACCCAGAACCTTTCTTTGATGAAGTTTTTGTTTACAGATATATCCCACAAGCATCTCTTGAGCCCTCACATGCTATGAAATGACATATGGTTCCAAGGTCTCAGAGTTCCCATGATAACCAGAGGGGCGTGCGCGCGCATGCGCGTGCACACACAGACACACACACATACACACACACACAGAGCTAGATGTTCCAAGTGCTCATCCATTCACACACACATGGAGTGCTGAAATGATACAGATACTAATTATGTCTTCAGCCTGGACATCATGGAAGGTTACAGAAAGTGGTTAATCATTGCAGGGGAGTTAACTAGGTAAGAAAACAAAAACACAGTTTTAACACGTAAGAAATTGTATGCAAGGCAGGTTAGAATATCCAGGCCAACTGACATCACTGAGCATGAGAAAGCCTTTGGCTACTAGTGGGTGAGTGGGGAAGACCTGTGTTACTATGACCCTGCTGGCCTACACATGCCTGGTCAATCTGTGAGATTCTGCTCATTCTGGTTCCTAAAGGATTCACATTATTTTGTGCCCATTAAATCACCTATTATCTGCCTTTTGGACTTCCAAAGGTACAATGCAAATTAGATTTTGAATATAAATCAAAATTGTTTCAGTAGGAGCTATTGAAGCACTTTTCCCTAGAACTAAATGAATACCGTTGAGTAAAATAGAGACCAAACACTGCAGGCAGAGAGCACTATGAAAGGTCTTTGTATCATCACCTTGCTTTAGCTACTTGTCCAACCAGCTGCTCCTACAGTTCTGCAAGCTGTCTCCCCTAGCACTTTTTAAAATATGGTTCTTGACATATTGTCTCATTTTACATTATTTGACTCTGTTAATGCCTTCTTTCACCCTACTGATGGCTACGCAAAGCCCCTTAAAGCCTCCGGAATGATCATGGCGAGTGGAAGACTTTCCCCTTTCCCCCACTTTCCTGTCCTACCCTACAGTCATGTGAGTTGTTGCTCCAATTAGTAAGTTATCCTAATTAGCTATTATGCATTTTTAAAAACCTCTGAGAATTTTAATATTTGGGTTGAAATATTTGTACCATTGTTATGTAAGCTGCACAGAGAATCTGATTAAATTTTGTAATATTACTTAACACCAGCTATTCTTCCAAAGTCTGTCTGTTTTCTTTAAGTAGAAAATAACCATCTTTAGGAAACAGCAGGGACAGCAGGGGTTGGAGACTGGTGTAACTTCAATAAAGGTATAATTACTTTCATAAGTCTGTTAGAGAGCAAGAATTTGGGCTCCTTTTGTTTATTAAGATTACACATCCAGTACTCCTAACATGGAGAGATCTACCGGCAAGGCTTTGTTTTATGAGATTAAATTACTATAATATCAGGGATACAAACTCCTTGAGGAGAACAACTTTGCCATGCAAGTCTCTGATAAATGAAAGACACATTAATACAAAATATTTTATCACAAGTTCTTAGGAAATGCAAAATTTTAATATGGTATAATCATTCCAACATTTTAAACATTGCATTTAAAGCTTTTTTATTCTCTTGACATTTGTCTTGATCCAGAGTCCTGTTAATTCCCATAGTAAAGTGAAAACTTCCAAAGGACTTACAGTAGTTTTCAGCCCTTTATGGTCAGCATAAATTTTGCAATTCTCAGTCCACTTCTTAAGTCACCTTTAGTAATGAAAATTTTCAAGCTTTTCTGATTCAAGCTTTTAAAAGAATTTATGCTTTGCTCAATAACACACCACGAGGCTGCTATGTTGTGAAGCCCATCATGCACTATATAAATTACTAGTGGTATTGAAATGAAAGCTTATGATTTAGATTTGTTAAACCAAACCCTTTGATGGAAACTGCCTTTTTGGCAGCATTTAAGCCAATTGTTAGTATGAAAGGCTCATTTCCTTAAAGTTTACCTCTAGAGCTGTGATAAACCACTGAAAATTTCATTTTGGTAGTTTGATTTTCAAAATTTAAAACTCTGATTGTTTTCATATTGAAATCAACATGAGATTACTGGTGGGTAACTACATCTTTTGTAAGTCATGCTGGATGCAGCATGGAGATGTTTATGAAAGTAAACTTGGGGCATAGTGTTTCAGGCATTTAGAATAAATATCTCATGTTTCTATCATAAAAGATGTTGGGTTTTTATTCTTTAGAAATATTCCTGCCAGTGATTCCTTATCCACCAGTGCTTATTTATTTTTAGCACAATGAGGGATCAAACATTCTTTTACTTTATGTTATTCAGTTGTCTGGATATGGAGGTTTCAATTACATCTTTTTGTGCACTTGTCTCTTAATGAAGTAAATACAGATACAGACATAAGCCCATTGACATAGTATGTGCATTATACTTAGTAATATCCATCAGTGCTGATGGCTGTGTATAATAAGGACAGACATCAGAACCTTCTCTTTATCTTTGTTGGATTTTAACTTTTGGAGTTTAACTTTTTGTAATAATCAGAAAAGATATAAAAGTGAGTGTGTACACATAATTGTGCATATTTTCTAGCATTGCAATTTACATTTAAGATTAAACACTCAGTTGAACTAGTGGAGCTGAACCAAGATATCATAACATGTTAGTGAATTAAAATAAACTTTAAAGTGAATACTAAATAATTTATAAGAAAGTTAAGGCACCTAGTTTTTTTAAGTAAGAAAGAAATTTGAATTGATTTAAAGATATCCCTTATATCACTCTCACTCATTAGAATTCTAAAGATAAAAAGAAGTGGTGCAATGAACTCCTTGGGCGTTCTTAGATCTATGTAAGTGTGAGAATTAGTCTTTTCACTTCCACTAAAAATGCAGTTAATATCAAGATAATTTATACAGAATTGATTTTTTATATTAAATCTTTTTCCTTATTAATAGGTTATCTGTTTATTAAAGTTTCAATTTTTCTGTAATAAGGTTTTTTTTTTTTTTTCACTTTTCTTTCTGTTGTGGCTTAGATGTGGTATCCCCCAAAAGCTCACATGTGAGACAATGCAAGACAGTTTGGAGGAGAAATGACTGGATTATAACCTTCACCTGATCAGTGAATTAATCCCTGGTGGGATTAACTGAGTGGTAACTGGAGGCAGGTGTGGTGTGGCTGGAGGAGGTGGTTCATTGGGGGCGTGGCTAAGGGGAATATATATTGTTTTGTAGCTGGAGTGTGGAGTCTCTCTCTCTCTCTCTGCCTCCTGATAATCATGTGAGCTTCTTCCTTCTGCCAGACTCTTCTGCCATGATTTTTAGTCTCACCTGGAGCCCTGAGGAATGCAGTCTGCTGTCTGTGGACTGAGACCTCTGACACTGTGAGCCTTCAAATAAACTTTTCCTCCTCTACAGTTCTGGTTGGTTGCTTTTAGTCACAGCAGTGAAAAAGCTGACTAAAACACCTCCCTAAAAATCTTATAATTTTTTGTTGGGTCCATTTTTAAGTACCTTATTATTATTGTTCCCGTGGAATATGAAGGAGATACATTTCTCTTGCAGTGTTTCTTAGGTTGGGCGCTAGACACACAGGTGATCATTTTTTTCTTTATTTCTTTTTTTTTGTGTGTGTGCCTGAAATACTTCAAAATAAAACTTCCCTAGTTCCTTCCTATTACATATAGAATAAAATGTAAATTCCTAACAAATAACACATGTCCTACCATTCTGACATCAACACCTCCCTCTCTCCCCTGCTCACTCCATTCCCATCAGGCTAATAACTTGAATGACTTGACTTTTTAAAATACACTAGGTTCTTTGCACCTAGTGTCTCTCCTATTCAGAATTTTCTCTCCTCATGGCTTACTTTTGACTTAAATTTCTGCTTATATGCAAATTGTTCATGAAGGCTTTTCTTCTTCTTCCCCCACTGCCTTCTGCCTTCTCTCCTCAAGCCCTCTCTCTCTCTTTCTCTTGAATCATGTTTTTCTTTAATAGAAAAAAATGTTAAGAGGTACAAAAGAGGCTTTACTTTAGTAGACGCCTTTTAATAATATTTTCCCGGCCTTTTAATCCAAGGAAACTAGTCCCCATCTAGGAGTACACGTTGGTTTAGCACACTCTGTTTCATTAGGAAATAGAAAGTTCAAATTTGTTAACTTTATTCTGATTCAGATTATTTTAATGCCAGATTACAGAAAGACCACTTGTCTTTGGCTTATCCCACAGGGTCACGTGGTGGCGTCACTTCTTTTTTTAAAAAAAATTTAATTTGTTCTTTTTAGATATACATGAAGTAGAGTGTATTTTGACATATCATCCACACATAGAGTATAACTTCCCATTCTTGTGGTAGTACATGATGGGGAATTACAGTGGTTGTAACATAGGAAATTGATGTCGATTCATTCTCTTGTCTTCCCTATTCACATCCCCCCCACCCTTCCCTTCATTCCCCTTTGACTAACCCAATGTTGTTCCATCTCTTTAATATTCATTTCCCTTTATTTCATTTAGCACTATGCATTGCACATGTGCTTGTTTATGGTTTATTGTATGCACTAGTCAGTTGATTTCCATTCTGGCAGGGACCTTATCCTTCTTTCTCTCTGCTATGAGTCAGTTCATAGAACGGGAACTTGTATGTAGAAAGAAGGGGAGAGGTGGTGTCACTCGTCACGGCACCATGAAAGACACATGCCAATTCTCAGGTAAGAGACCAAAAGGCAAATATTCCCTACTCTGCTTTCAAATTAATGGAGTAGGAAAAAAAATCAAGCAGGTAGCATATGTCCATTTAGTGATGATACAAAGTAGATCATTCCTTCTTCTTTTTTCTTGTCCCAAGTCAAAGAATTAAAATTACCCTTCAGAAAAATCAGGCTCCTAAGATCTTTCCAAAACTATGTCAGGAAATACACATGCCATGAAAGACACATGCCAATTCTCAGGTAAGAGACTGAAAGACAAATATTCCCTACTCTTCTTTCAAATTAATGGAGTAGGAAAAAATCAAGCAGGTAGCATATGTCCATATAGTGATAATGCAAAGTAGATCATTCCTTCCTCTTTTTTCTTGTCAAAGAATTAAAATTATCCTTCAGAAAAATCCAGCTCCTAAGATCTTCCCAAAACTATGTCAGGAAATCCTATAGAGCTTCTATGGTATTGCTCAGGTAATAATTTCTTATCTGAGTGTTCTGGTCATTTGGGGACATGACTTCAAGCATGGGACTTAGAAAGATCTGTAGCACATGTATTGGTTTGAAGGCCCTGAGGACACCTGCTGGCCCCTGTTGTCTACCAGCAAAACCTCTGTTTACTAGGCCCCCAAAGGGCATATTGTTGCTCCTGTATTTCTTTAGTTTTCATGTTGTCTTTTAGGTCTGTAAGGAGAAAACAGCCTTCATGTATCCTGAGGCCATATCGATACCAAAATATTCAAATAGTTTTTTTGCAGTGGGCTGGAGAATTTAAGATGTGCTTGAAAAGCCAGCCAAGTATGAGTCACCCAACAAGAAGGAAAGTTGGGAGGGAATTAAATCAGATTAGAATTCAAATACATGAGGTGATAGAGGAGCTGGCTCTGCTGCCAGACCAGGCTGCTCTGTCATATGGCCAATGAGCCTTGGATGACCAGTTCTGTTCACCAGATACCTGATGTAAACAACATGTTGATAAGAAAGTTAATAAACAGTAGTAGGTCAGTGTCTGTTAAAAGTCGGCAGAAATGAGCTGTTTAATCAGAGAAAATGTTTAAATATTAACAAGGGGTGTCATTTTGATGGTTAAAATGAAAATGAAAGAGAATGGTAAGCGGTATGCAGTCAGTTCTTTGGTGACTGTTAGTGCTGAATATAATGAATTTCAAAAACCATTGCCTGCCAGCTTACATCCAAGAAATTATTATTTATAACAATTTCTGATGACAGATGTATTGAAATTAAAATTGTCAATTATCTTACTTTACATCCAGTAAATGCTTTCCTCTTTTGAAATAGATGGTAAGCACCTGGAGGATGGGCTCATTATCTTATACTTTTTAGAATCTGCAGGGTCAGCACATTTAAAGAGGTCTCTACATATTTGTTGAAGGGAAGAAAGGAAAGAGAAAGAGAAGGGACTGTTTCCCATTAATAGTGTGGGGAAGAGAAAGAGAAAAAAGGAAGCAAATAGCAAGGATTCCAGTATTCTTGAATCTTTTTTAGGGTTTTGGGGTTTGTAACATGCGTAGTTTGTGAAAGTTGAGAGAAATCTCCTCTCAAATGCCTATCTTGTTAACATCCATTCTTACCAGGTACAATGAATTAGGACCTTGCTCAGAGCTGGTGTATCAAACAGATCTCTGACAGGTAACACTTGTTACTCCCTGGGAGGTGATATTACTCATGTTACTGTATATAAACAAAGTATGAAATAGTTCTTCATAAAATCCTACATAATTCATTTTGGCTGGAACATAATGAATGGAGCAAATTCATCCTGATGTTACAAGCTTATTACTTACTCCGTCATTGCTGATCCTGGGTACAACTTTTTCACATGATTTTCCAATATTGTCAAATTATATTGAATATATATTTGAGGTGTGGAAATTTCTCTAAAAAATGTTTCAAAGATACCCTTGCAAATAAGATTCAAATGTTACTAGCCTAACCCTCCCCAGAAAAACAATGCGGTAATTACATAGAAAACATAAAACATAGTAGCCCATACATATTCAGGAATGTGTGCCTCTGCTTTATCTTAACCTGGTGGTATTCATAATTTAAATAGATCATCGTGTTACCTGACTTACTGCAAATGTGTGGGTAGGTAATACAATACCGAGATACATCTTCATCGAAAAAATTATTAGCCTTTTCTTTATTCTTTCTACCTGTACTTAAATCTCTGGCTTCCTGAGCTATGCCCCAAATGGAAACTATCAGTGGTAAAATATAGTACTAAGAGAAATTGGTTTAATAAATTTAGAGTTTACCCTAAATTTTCATTCCTTTTGCAACGATACTGGTTCATGATAAATATACTTCAAAATGCTTTTGTACCAGGAGAGGCAAAAATACCATATCAAAGCAGTGATAAGCACTAAAAAGAAAAGTATATAAGAAAATAGAGCACAAGGGGAGAACTTTTTTTTTTAATACAGAATGTTCCAAAAAAAAAAATCCTTTCAAATGAAGTTGAAGTGTTTAAACAGGGACCACAGGAAATGAGGAGGAACCATGCAGATGACTGTGGCAAGGATCTAGTGTAAGGAGAGAGGAAATGCTGAGGGAAGACCAGGAAGTTGTGTGGCTGGAACAGAGGCAGGGAGTGAGGGAGCGGGTGAAGAGGAGCATCTCCAGGGGTTAGATTGTGGAGGACCGCGGAGGCTGCAGGCTACCTTGAGTTTAGTTGTAATTGTGATGGAGAAACTTTATCTGGTGTCATTGTAAAAGGAGTGGCCATAACAACTGTGTGAGTGGACTTTGGGGCGCACAAGTGGAAGCGGAGATTGACTGGAAGGTCTGCAGTGGGGTTCTGATGAGATGGCATGGAAGCTTGGGCAAGGTTTATAGTGGGGTGATGAGACTGGTGGATTCAGGAACCTCTCAAAGAGATCATTTCCTCACCTTTTGGAGTCCTTACCACTAAAAACTGGCCCAGGTCAAAAATGTTCTCTGTAGTCCTCTGCACTTCTAGAAATAATATCAGTTTTTCTGCAGAACATGGAAACATCCCTACGGCTATGGTATAGCCTGTAGGGAATCACCCTGGGCATGTCTATGAAAGTCTTAGATGGGATAAGATCTTATGGTTTTGTGGGGGAAAAAGTCACTCTCCAACCTAAGGGAAGCAATTAAATATAAAAACTCAAAACAAGAACATTTGGGATGAAGGAAAGCTGACTTTTAAAATGTGTTCTTTCCCAAATATTAAACATACTTGCTTTTAATAATAAATCTTGCTCATTATATATTGTGGTTGTGCTTGATTTCTCTTTACTTGTGGTTTCTTGCGATTACTTCGTCCATTATTAAAGTGGTATACAGTATTTAATGATTTTTCTTTCAGTGCAGCAGAATAAAACTATTTTTTCTTTTAACACGAAAAATCCTCCTAATGTCCTTGTGAGATTCAGCTCAGGCCGAATGCTGTGGTCAGTTGAGAGCTTCCACAGGGCAATACACACTGCCTGTCAGGTTGCTCCAGGATCGAAAGGAGCCTCAGAAATACTGTGGGGTGTGAGAAATTTGCTTCAAGGACTCCTCCATCAACTTTGGTAATGTCATACTTCCTGTACCCAGGATTCTCATTTCTGTTTTCTGTTATCTGAATTCCTTGGGCTTCTTCTTCCTAATCTAATTCCCCATTTCATGTGCTTGATTCTTCCGTAACCCACTTTTTTCCAAGCTTGACATAATTGTATATTTATGTCTGATACGGCCGTGATTGGTATGTGATATTACCCTTTCTATATAGAAGATATGTAACTTTACAAAACCTTTTAATGCCCTAATTTACAGGATTTAGAAGTGATGTTTAATAGAATGTCAAGGAAGGCTTTTGAGTTCTACCTGTGCCTCAATTGAGAAGGCTGAGTATTCATTCCATTTAAAATCAAGATAATCTCTCATGAAGATATCTAAGCAACATAATTAAGTATCTATTATGTCAGGATGGCTAGGAAGAGATGCTGCAACTGGGTGGATTGCTGAAGTCAGGAGAGGAAAGTGGCATTAGTCTTCAGGCATTCTGTCCAGAAAACCATTCCTTTTTGTCTGCCTTGTTGCATGGTTGTGTTTGTATTAGTGCAGCGTGGAGTGGGGGAGCTGGAGGAGACCCAGCTGTGTTTTTTCTGTCTGTATAACTTGAGGCAAGTTGTCATTTTAAACCTTACTAACTGCTGTGTAATTTTGACAAGTACCTGCTGAGATTGGTAGATACCTTAGTGAACTCAGGCTGCTATAATGGAGGATCATAGACTGGGTGGCTTAAACAATAGACATTTACTCCTCAAAATTCTGGAAGCAGAAGTCCAATGAACAGCAGATTCAACATCTGATGAGGGCCCTCTTCCTGGCTTGCAGATGGCCGCATTTTTGCAGTTTTTTTTTTTTTCCTTACAAGGAAGGAAGGGAACTCTCACTAATCCTTTCATGGAAGACCCACCCTCATGATCTCATTTAAAGCTAATTATATCACCAAAGTCCTGCCTAATACCATCATATTGGAGGTTACAATGTCACCATATAAATTGGAGTCACCAACATTTAGTCCCAAAAAGTGGGGGAACACACACATACCCCTTCAAGTTCATAAATATTAATCACCTGTGTTTTTACTCCCTCCTGATCTGGGGATAGGAGTTGACCATAAAACTGGCTTTGGGAAGTGTGGCCTACATCCTGCTTTGTTTAGTGCTTCCTACTTGATGGGAATGATAGTCATGATCTTTTTATAGTAAGTGGATCTGGTGATTCACTTCTCCATTTGGTTCATTATTATGATTTAATTCTTGCTGAGATCATAATTCCAGAAGTCAGATAGGAAAGTACCTTGGCATGTTAACTAGAATTCCCCTTGCTGTGCTGATCTGTGAATTTCCTACAAACAAATTTATGTGTAATTACTATTCTTGAGATATCAAGATAAATAATAGAATTGATTATTTGTAAATTTTTATAAGTGTTTTCCTTAAAATGGAATATAACATTTATCAACCCGCAAAATGTATATAAAATCACAAAAATGAAAATAAAAGCATGCTTGGATGGTTACTTTTTATTCTGTTTATTAATTTTTGAATTTCCAGTTTTCATATTAAAATATTGCTATAAAATGTTTTTGTGTAATTTTCTAGTTCCAATGTTTACAAATTTGTTAAGCCATCAAAGACAATATTAACTTGTTTTATTTATACTTGGAACATTTTTCATGAGTAGTATTTTAAATTTTTTTTATAAATTAAACCTATGGATTAGTCCTTCATTATGATTACACAGAGGTTTCATTTTGTCTAGATTAAATTTTCATTTGTATAATGAAGTAGGCTGCAAACTATTTCAGGAGGAGACATTTTTCACATTTGTATAGCTCTTATTTTTCACAGTCGGGGAAAAATGTTTTGATGATATAAATAGCAGAGAAAGGGGGATGAAGAGAGGCTGGTCAGTGGATATAGTGTTATGGTTTGATAGGAGGAATAAGTTCTGGTGTTGTTTGGCACAGCAAGGTGAATAAACTAACACTAATGTGTATATTTCAGAATACTTAGAAGGGTCTGAATGTACTTACCATAAGGAAATGATACAAGTTTAAGGTGATGGATATGCTATTGACTCTGAGTTTTGAACTTCTCTACATAAGCAAATCAGAACATCAGCTTGTATCTCATAAATATGTATAAGTGTCACATACGTATAAAACATAAAATTTAAATTAAATTTGAAAAATACCGTTGTTCCTGCATACCTATGTATTCCACAACTGGGGATGCAACCAACCACATACTGAAAATATTTTGAAAAACAAAATTGCATTTATACTGAAGAAGAAATAGTATAACAGTTTCACAAGTGAAATGTGGTATATCCTGTATTTATAAATTCCCTGTGGCAAGTGTGCTTGCTTATTTGACGAATGTGAAATGATTTAATCTTAATTAAATTTACATTTCTCTATGACATTTACCTATCCTTTGTATTCAGTTGGCTCTTCTATGAATTGCCTGTATATATATTTTATAATTTTATAGTTTAAAATGGTGGAGTTGAACACTTGTGAGTTGAGGTGAACACTCCCCTCTCTCTCTATATATATAAACACACACACAAATCAGAACATCACCTTGTAACTCATAAATATGTACAAATATTGCATTTTTCTTTTGTCTTTGTTTTGTTGATCGTAAGTGCTTTTTACTCTATTGTATATATCAATTCTTCCTTTGTCATATTTTATGACCACTTCCAGTTTCTTAATTATTATCTTTTTAATACAAAACTTTAAATTTCTTTGTAATCAATATGTCTTGACATCTTTGGTATATCCTTTTTGGTTTAAACAGTTTTCTAAGTTCTAAGCTACCTATATAATAACATACTACAGTTTTTTTCCTAAAATTATTATTATATTTTACATATCTTTGATAAATCTGGAGTTTGTACCTGGTGTGGTATGAATAGGGGTCTAACTTTTTTTTCTCCCAGATGGACAACCACGTGTATCAACATGATTTAATAACTATCTTTTGATGACTAGAGAAATATACTTTTCTGTGTATAGTCATGTGTTGCATAATGATTTGAGAATCATTGATGGACTGAATACACCACGGTAGTCTCGTAGAACCACTATTGAAATTGAAAAATTCCTATTGCCTCATACTGTAAACAGCCACATGTTTGGGGATGATGCTGCTATAAACAGACCTATTGCGCTGCTAGACTTATAACAGCACAGCATTTACAATTATGTATAGTATATAATACTTGATAATGAATTATTATTACTGGTCTGTGTACTCACTATACTACTTATCATTATTTTAGCATGTACTGCTACATATACAAAACACATTTATTGTAAATCTGTGCTACGGCAGCATCCATTACATTGGCAGCATCCTCAAACATACATGTTCACATCATCTCTTAACTACATTGAGAGGCTAGTGATTGACCTATACCATGTGGGTTTGTGTGATGTTTGCAAAACAATTAAGGCTAATAAAGGGTCTTGGAGCCCATCCTTATCAAGCAACCCAGAGCTGTGTTAAATTCCCCTACAAACTTAGATCTAGGTAAGTACCCTTTATTCTGTTATATTGATCTACGTAGCTTTTGTGTTAAAATTTTTGTTAAGAATGGCTGTTTGATTAGGTCTGTTGCAAATATAAGATTCATTGATCATGTGTTTTTGGTGTAAATATTTCAATTCAGTATGCTTTATTGATGGATTTTCTGGCATTGCAGTGATGTTCCTAATATTAAACATACTTTATTGGTATAGTAAGGCTCATGTTGAATTCTGTTTGGTAATATTTTGTTTCAAATATTTTGTCCCATTTTAAGAAATGGGAATATTCTGTAAATAACTTAGAATAGCAGCATCAACTTTTGCAGTTCAGATCATGTTGGTTTAATAAAATAAAGATTTTTATATTATGTTCTATGCTTCAGGAGAATTTAATTAAAATATTGGAATTATTTGTTCTTTAAAGGTTAGGTAAAACCTTAGGAACATTTGGTGCTGGTGCGTTTTTAAAAGGGAGATCATTGATCTCTGTTTCAATCAACTTTAATTGCTTTAATCAAATTTCTCATTTGTTGAATTAATAGTGGTAATTTATATTAGTTTTAGGAAATTAGGAAATTATTGATTTAAGGTTTATAAGTGTATTACAATCACATTTCAAAAATATTCTCATAATTTCTACTAGTATTTTCTCTACAAGTTATGTTTCCTTTCTCATCATTACTGTTTTATATATCAGTTCTTCTTTTCAAGGTTTCCCTACATCATCAGTCACTTTAAACCACCAGAGTTTGGATTTATAACTTTATTTTTTTGTTTTCTTTTTCATTAGTGTCAGTTTTTATCATTACTAATTTTTTTATTAGTTTTAAGCAGTACTAAAATGAGTATTAAGTTTATTTGTAGTTGTTTTCCCTTAATAATGGAGAGATACAAAGCTATTGATCTAAGTATGACTTTAATTATCCTTATTTTCGTATAAAGTATTCCCTTTTTACCCCTTTCTAGCAGTTGTTAATTTCATTTTCTTTATTTTAATTAATGAAGTATAACACATACTCAGAAGTTTACAAATAATACGTATACAGCTTGATGAATTTTGTGTGTCTTCACTTGGGTAACCACCAACTAGATTAACATAGAACATGTACATGACCCCAGAGGATCCCCTCATGCCCCTCCTCAGTCAGTACAATACCCCAGAGGTGATCGCCAAACTGACAGGTGTCGCTATGACTAATTTGACAACTTAAGCAAATTCACATAGTACTTCTGACTTCCTTCAACATCTGTGGGAGTCATCTACCTTGGATTTAACATTTTATTATTATTTTATTCTTTAAATTTCCATTGTCTGAATCTTTTATAAAGTATTCATTCTCCTCTTGATGGACAATTGGTGAATTTCTTGTTTAGAATTATTACACAGGAGCTTTTGTGAACATTCTTGTGCATATTTTTTTGTTGGACATAGACATTTATTTCTTAATGGCCTATACTAGGAAATGGAATTCTGGATTGACTCAGATATTAATTTAAGAGTATGTCTTGAATTTTCAAGATTTATTTAATTCACTTTATATTTTCATTTTTAATGTAATTGTATTATGTCCAGAATATATGTAAAATTTAGCTTGCCTTTTTTTTTTTTTTTTTTTAAGGAAAAAGTCATGGGGCTGGGATGTAGCTCAGTGGCAAAATGCTTGCCTTGCATATGTGAAGCCCTGGGTTCAGTCCCCAGTTTCAAAAACAAACACAAACACACACACACACACACACACACAAACACACAAAGAAAAGATAAAAAGAAATTATGGACACAGAGAAAACGCCATATCCAAGTACGTTTTTCAGAATTATTTGCCACAAAAATTAAATTTTTGTTATGTATTTTCCATTTTTTAAAAAAATTTGTTTTTACTGCTAGATCTGATTCTGAAAATGAGTAAAATTGTCCATTATTGAATTTGTTATATCTTTATGAATTTTTCATCAAGTTTTCCTATAATTTGAATAGATTTTGCCTCATATAATTGGCTGTTATCTTGTTTGGTACATAAAGATTTATGATTACTATATTTTATTCATAAATTTTGTCCTTTACCATTATATTCTATTTACTGAGATTAGCCTTAAGTGCCACCATCTCCACATTTAGTATTTTTAGTATTCATTTTTAGTATTTAGTTATTTAGTATTTAGTTATTATTTTTAGTATTCATTTTTTCCCTGATATTTGCCTGGTATTTCTATCCTCTAAACTTTATTTTTAATATTTCTCTATCACTTTTTAAAAGAATGTTCTTTTTAAAATTTTTGGGGTGTGTGTGTGTGTGTGTGTGTGTGTGTGTGTTGTAAATTGTAAATAACTGGATTTCATGTTATCAATTGGGTCAAGTTTATTATATATCTTGTTTTGTCATTTCCTCCTTTCCTTTATAATTGGTTTTTGCTCAGAGGCATTGAAGCCTTTTTACTTGTGGGAACTGACAAATTCTACTGAAGTATTCTACTCAGTCAATATCAATGACTCATCCATTTAATCATAATCTGACATGTATTTATCTGCAGTTAGGTATGAACAGGGTTAATATTTCTACCTACTGTTTTTAGGCTAAGAACTTGCCCTTTGCCTCCTTTCAGACTCTAGTTTTGCAGAGATAGTTAAGTGTTCTTACTTTAAAATCATTTGATTATCTTTTCTGGGATTCTTAAATAGTACTTAATTTATGTGCAATCTCATTTCTTTCTTACTATCCCTTTTGATTTCGATCTATTGATCTATCAACTGATTGAGCACTCAGTTGATTAATTGATCCATCTATAAATGCACCCATCTATCTATATAGAAATATATATATCTATATAGAAATATATCTCTATAGAAATGTTAATGTAGATATTACCTGGGTATTGCTCACCACTGTCTACTCTCTTTTTCCTTCTAGCTTGTGGCTTAGCTCTTGATTCATTTTTTGTTGATCATCAGCTTCAGATGGAATACATGGTTAATGTGGTCTCAAAATTCTTACATTTCCATAAATATGTAATTTTCAGACATATACACACACAAACATACACACACACACACAATCATCTCCCTTGATTGTATATGTATGGGATTATGTTCCTTTATCTTGGCAGTTTGAGGATTTTATTCCACTGTAGTTTTAACTACCCATGTTTATTAATGAGAAATCCAATCCCTGCCTGATTATTTTTCCCTTGTAATTGTGTGCTATGGACTGAATGTTGGTGTCTCCTCAAAATCTATGATTAATTCTAATTTCCAGTGTGATGATATCTGGAGATATAGCCCATGGGTCATGAGGGTTGAGCCCTCTGGATAGAGTTAGTGGCTTTATAAGAAGAGAGAAGAGAGCTTGCTTCCTCTTGAGGATGTAGCCATAAGGCACTGTCTATAGTAGTACCTCCTCATTCTGTGGATCTGCTGCTACTTAACCTTGGGCTTCCCAGACTTTATAACTGGGGGAAATAAATGGCTCTTGTTAATCCCCCCAGTCTGTGGTATTTTTGTTTTATAGCTTGAGATGACAAAGACATTGCGTTTTTCAGTTTGGAATCATGTAAGAGTTTAGTTTTTATTTTTTGGAGCTTGGGAGTTTTACCAGGATATATACCTACTTCTGTGTCTTTTCTTGCCATCCTAATGGAAACTCTAAAACTGGATAAATCCTTTTAACTTGTACATAAAAGTCTAGATTAACTCAGGCAAAATCATTTTCTTACATTCGATTAATTGCCTTTCTTCTTCATGATTACTTTCTTCTTATAAAACCTCTATTTCCATGTTATGTTTTGGAGAATGTTGGTAAGTTGCTCATTTTTTTCTCTGGAGATGTTAAACTCCTTTTTATTCTTTTTTAATGTATTGAATTACTTCCTCCCTCTCTGTGTCTTCTAGGTTACTATTTCAGGCTTCAACAGTGATTATCCTTTTTTTCGTCTCCATTATTAAAGTAGAAATCGTGAATGTGTGGTGGATGCAGAAATGTTTATCTTTAATTGTACTGCAATTCTTTTACCGTATTTGTTCAGGGTCTTTTCTGTCTCCATCATCTGTTCTATTCTAATTAGAATCATCTGATCTACAGATTCTGTTTCTTCTTCTACCTGGCTCCCAGGATCTTGGAGTATAGAATAATTTTTCCTCTGTACACATTTATGCTTCTTTATGTCTTAGTGGCCAAGGCCAGATGCTGGTTACTTTAAGTTGTAACCACCTGGATAGCAGTGGGGGGAGGACAGAAGTCCTGCCCTCTGGGTGGGTAGGAATTGACTGGCAGTTTGGCAGTTGCAGGAAAGGTGTGGGAAGTACTGGAAGAACAGTTGGCTACCTGCTGATCCTGGGGGCTCTCAGCCTCAGGGTTTAGAAGTTTTGGACTTGTCTGTTGTCTATCCTGAAACTAGAGGGAGACTAGCATGTGCTCTCTGGAATAGGCAGCTTTTTGTTTCTAAGTTTTTAACCAGCCCAGTCCAAGCTTGGACCGAATAAGGGGTCGTATTCTGATCTTTGTCCCTGGACTCTGCATCTTAGCCTCTCGTGTTTTTTATATCCCTTAGAAGTTCAGTTCTACTGAGAAATGTCAAAGCCCCAGCCTCCCTCAGACTCTCAAGTTCCAACTAGTCTGGACACAAAGCAAATGCTCCAATCAGTTGGACGCAGCAGGAGTGGAGGTGGCAGGCATGAGTCCAAAGTGTCAATATAATCTGACTGATTCAGTAATTATTTATTCTCATTTCTGAAACTGGAAAATTAAGTGTTATTGTTTGAATATGAGATGTCTGCTGAAGAGTTCATGTGTTAGGCAATTCAGGAATGTTTAGAGGTAAAACGATGGATTATGAGTTATAGCCTCATCAGTGGCTTAATTCATTTGGTGGATTAATAATTTGAATGGAGTAGTGGGTGGTAACTGTAATTAGGTGGAGTGTGACTGGACAAAATAGGTCACTGGGCTTGTGGCCTTAGAGTATGTCTTGTCCCTGGCTCTCTTCTCCTCTCCCTTCCCTCCTTCTTGTATGCCGTGAGTTGAGCAAATTTTCCCCACCAGACCCTTCGAGCATGATGTTCTGCCTCATCTTTGGCCCAGACTGACAGAATCAGCCAACCATGGACTGAACCTCTGAAACTGTGAGCCTCAAATAAACTTTTGCTCCTCTGAGTTGTTCTTATCAACTTCGACAAGATGAACTAAGTTGCTGAAGAGCTAGCACACTGAGGCACCAAAAAGTTCAGTATTTGTCTCAGTCACACCAGTTAGTCCAGTGAATCCTTTGTTGTAGTATTTATATGTATTTAAATAATAGCTTGTGCATCAGACAGCTTAGTTGAATCATCATCTAAAGGGTCATCTGACTTTTAGATTGCAATTCAGTGACATCCAAATCCATTCTAACCTAAAACTGATGACATTTTTTTTTTTCCTGAGGGAGCTTGAAAGGTTCAAATATTCAAACTGAAAAACAATTAGAGACAATTGTTTTTCTTACTGTCTCTGAGACAGAAGCCGACTAATTTTGTATGGAAATTGTAAGCAGGTAATTATTTGCACTGTAGAAAGGTTTTTTTTTTGTCAGATTATTTTTCGTTCTTTTATTTTCCTCCCTCTCCTCTTCCTTCTCCTCTTCTTCCTCTCCTTCTTCCTCACCTTCCTCCACCTCCTCCTTTATTAGGTACTGAGATGACAAAGAGGAAAATTGAGATAACAGACTCTTCTCTGGCACCTTTTGTGGTCCAATTTGTGTAAAGAGGGATTATAACTATGCAGAGAAAGAACTATTCATAAATCACTTGGTGAGAATTTGGGTAGAGTGATTCTTATGAACCCACAGGACTTCCATGAGAAGGTCAGGAAGAGCATGATGCTTTTTGTCTACATGTTTATGAGGTATATTCTTATATAACTGGGGAAGACTTTTTATGTCTTGAAATCATTCAGCCAGGGTTAAGAGCTACCAGAACTTATGTGTTATAGTTAATTAGTTTGCATTTGTGCTGATAGACTGGTGATACATGGAGCATTACATTTCTGTCCATAAGGAAAAGATGCCTGATGGATTCTCTAGCTCCTTGAGGTGGTCCATTTTAACTTTAATCTGTTCGCTGCTCTTAGCAGCAGTTTCTTCATTTTCTTTCTTCCTCAGCACCATCGGTTCTTTGCCAGAGAGGCAGCATTGTATTATTGGTAAGGATTTGGACTCTAGGTAGGCTCACCATATAATTTATCATTGCAAAAGTGACACTTTGAGAATCCAGAGACATGACCCTAATAATTATACTGAAACTGCAGACAAAACTGTGAATATCCAGGGTAAAGAAGCTATGTTCTCAGCTGAATTCTAGAATCAGATAATGTTGGTCTGGGTCCTGTATCTGCCATTTATGAGAGCCTTGATACCTTGCTTAAACTTCCTGTACTCTTACCTAAAAGAAAAAAATAAGGTGATTGTGTGCAATAAACAAATTAACATACATGCTTCAAGCAGTACCTGGCATAGAGATTACTGTTTATAATGTTTGTCATTGTTCCCATGCTGTTACCATGTGATGGACATGTGTTAACCAAGTCTGCTATCTATTGTTTAAGAGGCATCAAACATGGCAGTGTTTTATAAACATGGAGCACGTAGTGAATGGCACATTTTTTTAAAAAGCAGGTTTCATTTGTGTAGTCTGATAAAAAAAAATAGCAAATACCACTCACTCCCTGAAACCAAAAGAATTAGAATGATTTTCCAGTTTTCCAATATGGTACAGAGTTAGTTACCAAATACCAGTAGAAAACTAATCATGAATTTGCATAATGCTTTCTCTACATATTAGCATCAGGTTGCTTGACTTATTTACTTTATTTATTTATTTACTTATTTATTGAACTGGATTCAGGAAGGTGATTTGTATCTAGGAAAATAACAGTAATGCCTGGTAAATGGTCTTTTGCACTGTTTGACAAGAAATCTCACCACAGGGATTTAGGGTCATCCCTCTGTTATCATCTGTAGATGGGATGGGATTTGTTATCTATTATTTATTATATGGTTGACTTGTCCTGGACAAGGAAGCTTAATGCAAAAATTCTCTCTCTGTATTTCTTTTCTCGTTCTACCCTAAGACCTGCCATGCTTTACTTAGTGCTTCTCTTAATTGGCCTCTCTGCCTTTCTCAGCTTTCATTTGTCATTGTTTGAGACTTTCACATCACATGCTCACACTTGTGGTCTCTATGTCTTTCTGTGTCTTTCTGTGTGTGTGTGTGTGTGTGTGTCTGTCTGTCTGTCTCTCTCTCTCTCTCTCTCTCTCTCTCTCTCGGCTCCTGGGCTGATTTCTATTTGTCAGGCACAGTACTGCCTTCTTTCTGGGAAGCTTGGGTTTTACTAGAGTATTGCTGCATATCACATGGACTTAAATAAGTTTAAATTTTACCTAAATAGTGACATTTTAGGTCACCATCCATGAGTAGAAGGCTCTGTTCAGGCCTCCCTCATCTATATAGTTAGCACTAGGGTAGCAGAGGTCTAACTACTCTGATTTTTTAAGGTA
The DNA here is from genome assembly GCF_021218885.2 of Marmota monax. Taxonomy (NCBI): domain Eukaryota; kingdom Metazoa; phylum Chordata; class Mammalia; order Rodentia; family Sciuridae; genus Marmota; species Marmota monax. Next base: position 41,297,191 of record NW_026693571.1, read on the forward strand.
AATTATGATTTTTAGGTTTGTGAACTTGTCATTTCTTCCCCTAGTCCCCTTGATAGGCATATACTTTCCTGAGCTGTTGAAGCTGGGGTTGGCCATGGAGTTAATTTTTGCCTTCTGAGGGTGGAATGTACATCTTTACTGTCTGGAGTTGGCCATATAAGTTGCCTTAGCCAATGAGATAGTAATAGATTTGGCATCAGCAAAGGCTTGAACTGAGATTGTCTGCTTGGACTAGTCTGCTAGGACTTGTGTCATTACCATGAGAGACAGATAGCCCCAGCTAGCCCCCTGGTCCAAGGAGGAAGATGAGAGACATGGAACAGATAAAAAAAAAAAAAAAACAACCTGCAACCTGCAACAGACCAAAAAAACAACCTTTTCAACAACCAATGTTCCCTTTGGCAGTGAAATCCACTTACCTTAACTGACTGTGATTATACTTCAACCCAATGCTCAGAGTCATGATGGTAATAATATTCATTTTACTATCCCAAAAGGCTCTGCCAGGTTCTTATGATTCCAGTTAACTTTCATGTGCTAATGAAATGTTTGTCATCAATAATGATAAAGACATAAGTTAAATAACTGCCCATCATTGTCTGCTCCTGATATTTTTCATTTTCTAGCAATAGCTTTTTGATTTAAGTTTCAGTAAGATTTTTTTTATCTTTCAATAAGCTGAGTATTCCATTATGGGATACTCATTAAGAAGGTAAAATGCATTCATATATTTTGTAAAGGTTATGGCAATAATGTTAAAAGAATGAGAGGGAGTTGTAATAATCAGATATCCAACACGTCTGTTCATTTGATAATCTCAATTTTAATATAAGTAGGCTCGTTTGGGCAGATCATTTAAAGCACAAATCCCTAGCTCAAACCCTAGCAGATAACTTGTTTGATTTGAGTTGAGAACCAGGAATTGTTTTTCTAACCATCACTTCTGGATGGTTATGACACAGGTAGTCTAAGAAACACTAATTTCATTTTGTTTTGTTTTCTTTTATCCTTGTCTTGTTTTCTTTTTTAAGAAGTCATACAGAAAAAAAAGGATACATTTGAATGACACATAAACAAATATAAAGCAAAAATAAATGATAAGAGGCCAATTCTCATCTTTACACTCTGATGATTCTTTTTCTTCGTTATAAGTTGAAGATTGAAGAACAACATTTTCCCCATATTTTTGGTTTCTAGGAGTTTACGTCACAGACTCGGCATGCTTTAATTTCTATTTTAGTATTATTTCTATTTAATACTTAACAGTTCTCCAGAGGCCTCTTTTCAACAACCAATGTTCCCTTTGGCAGTGAAATCCACTTACCTTAACTGACTGTGATTATACTTCAACCCAGTTCTCAGAGTCATGATGATAATATTCATTTTACTATCCCAAAAGGCTCTTAGTATTCATCAAATATTTGATTAACATTGTCTAATAAAGCTTATAGAATGCAGAAACATGAAACCTAACTCCACCATGATTTTTACTTCTGTCTCTCTCATTACCACTGTGAGTTGCTTCTCTAAAATAATTAAAATCCATAATTGAATACACTAGAATAATTTTGGAAAATTAGTTTAATTATTTCAATACTTCCATTTGGAAAGCTTGCATTATTTATTACAACTAAATGAGTAAATGTGGTTCTTGTTTTCTCTCTTTTCATTTGACACTCTTGTAGGGGGCATATTTGGTTTGCATATTTGTATATTTGCATTTTTTTTAAAGGAGTGAATACTAGCACTTAAAACCCTATTGATAAGAAGATCCTAAGAGAGACTTGGGTGCTATAAATAATATGAGTACACTAGTTGCAGAGGTCTTGTTCACCTTCAGGAATTGGCTCATAGTGAGAAATATCCAACTCCCTCTCCTCACTGAGACTGTTGTCCACGTTTTAAATTATTTCATATCCGTTAGAAGCAAAATAGAAGATGGGAAATGATAAATCTTTCAAAGATTGTCTTTACAAGAAAGAGACCAGATTTATTTTCTCCTCCGACTTTAGACTTCATGGCTCACTAGTGAGCCAGAGTGGGTTTGGGATGCACGTACTTCATTAGTCTGTATTAGCTCTGTATTGAGCTCGGCATCAAGGGCATGGCTGGGTTATTCATATAACAGAAAATAACTGGCAGTATTTTATGGACTAGGATATAGAAACCTAAACAAGATATTTTAAACTTAGATTAAATCCCTCTTGGTTATATTCACATAGCAGTCCAAGCAATCATACTGTAGGAAGCTGAGGGTATCTTTATTAATAACATTTCAGTTCAGTTTTATGAGATAAAAGTTATCCAGAACACTAGATGACTATAGTGACTTCATTTTTTTTGAAACACATATTTATGAGAAATAGCAAGGGCCTCAGCGAAAATTACACAATTAATATTTTAGGAGGTCTGGGGTTCAGCCAGTCAGCAGTAATATGCAGTGGTTGGGTCATAAGTCACAAATATGCTTCTGTTTCATAATTGTAAGCTTTACCTCCAACTTAGTGGAATGATTCAACTGATAACACAAAATCAAATGAAAATAGTCAAACAATTTAAAAGAGAAATAAATTAAACCTAATATAAAAGGTCAAGAGTACTCCATTGAAATTTACATTTGTGAATTATTTCATGTTAAGCCAAATGAATATCTGTGATAAAGGGTTTAAAATTTTCACTGCCATTTCTATAGCCAAATTTCCTAGCATTTGAAATAAAATTTGCAGAACATTTTGTAATGGTATCACTACATTGCTAAAATGTCCATTTTCTAAACCTTTTCCCTCCTTCCTTTGATATTTCTACTCTCCAACCCCACATTGTCTCTCCAACTCCCACAAACTGTATATTTACACTTTCTAAAGGAAGCTGATCATTGGAATAACAGAACTTGATTTAACTTCTCTCCTAAGGATAGCTCATGTTCCCCTGGAAACTAGGGAGTTTATGGGTCGGTGTTGACAGTCACAGTGTGTGGCCCATGAGAGACTTTGGAACGGCCTTAAGCTTTTGAAAATTTTTGTGATTTCATGCAGTTTGTGGTTACAAGATCATGGGAATAGGGCCTATGTCTATCTTTTAGGGTCCTAGCTCCCAAGCTGTAGCATGAATCTGGCAAAAGGATGGAATAAATATTGGTTGCATGAATGAATGCATGAGTGAAAATTAAAAGCAATGAACAAATGTTTTTGAGAACTACTGCAGTCAAGACCATGCTATTTTGAAACATTTATTTGATCATTCATCAAATGCTTATTGAGTACATAATAAATATGAGGCATTGTTAGCCCCTGGAAATGCAAAGGGAAGAGGACAGATAGTATTATTGACCTATTATAATACAGAATCAAGTGCCAAATATAGAAGATTATGGTACACAATAAGGTCTGTGATAGGGAGGACAACATGTCATGGGAGCAGAGATGTGTCATCATATTCAAACTGAAGAGCCCATAAAATATAGTTTTTAAAAGGTTATAGACTAAGTTGATTGTGAAGAAGGAGGGGGGAATGGAATTTAACTTGGTGAAACTGAGAGTAAAGGGAGAGAAAGGAAAAATGTGATAGGCATGCCCAAATGAAACTGAGGAAGGTAGCAAAGATAGCAAGTCTCCTACCTGCCATGGCCTTTGGGTCATGTTAAGGAGACTGGGCCTTCTGTCATAGGCTGAGGGGAAATATTTTATGTAGTGAGCCTGAAAATTTAAATGAAAATTATACATTTGTTTATTAAAAATGTCTGGCTCTGAGGACTTGCTTTCAAAGAAAAAGTCTACAGCGATGAAATCTGACAGATACCATGGTGCACAAGCAGTGAAGGTAACCATCATCCATAATGCCACTTGGTCTGCAAGTACTGCCTGATATGATGTAATGAGAAGGGCACCTTGATGGTTCCATTTCCAAAAACACATCACCCCAATCCAACCAAAAAAAAAATCATACAAGTCAAAATTGAGGGACATTCTATAAAATACCTGACCAATATTTCTCAAAACTGTCAAGGTCATGAAAACCAAGGGAAGAATGAGAAACTGTTACAAAACAGAGGAGACCAGAAAGACATAACAAATAAATGCAATGTAATATCCTCGATTGGAATACCTAGCAAAATTTGAATAAAGTCTAGAATTATGTTATTGGCAATATACCAATATTGTTTTCCTGAATTCAACAAATGTTTCGTGATGATGGAAAACAGCAACATCAAGGCAGGGCTGAAACTAAGTTAGGTGTATTCAAGAACTTGCTACTACCTTTGTAGCTTTTCTTTGAATCTAAAATTATTTTAAAATTTAAAATTGTATTTCAAAGAATAAAAAATAGAATGTGGATAATGCATCATAGATTTGTAAATGACCTAGGACATAAATACTTAAATTCTATACTGTACAAGAGTCTTTTAAATTTATAAGAAAAAGATAAATGAGTAGTGAACTAGGCAAATGGCATTATAAGGAATTTCCCAGAAGAGCAAATTCAAATGACCCATAAACATACTCAACCTCCCCAGTAGTCAGGGAAAGGCAAATTAAAATAACAAGATATATCTTTTTACCTATTATATTTTTAAAAATTAAAAAGAATGGCATTATCTGGTACTAGTGGGGATTCTAAGAATATGGCATTATCATTTATTGCTGGTGGAAATTTTGTTATATTCCTTGTGGAAATAATTTTGGCAATATATTAGAATATAATATGCATACATTTTCCTTGCAAGCAGACGCTTAGTAAATGATCTCATAAAAATAAAAGTTATTATAGAATGAGGATAGATATTGCAGCATTATTTTGAGCAGCAAAAGAATTGAAGCAAAAGTCTTTTAATAAAGGAATGATGAAAAACTGGAGTACATTGATATCAAGAGCCAAAATCAGTCATTATGAATGAATTAGGTTTGGAGGTCTTCCAGAGTGTATTCCTAAATAGGAAGAATATATAAAGAAATATATAAAATATGGCTGCATTTTGTTAATGTAAGGATATATCTGTATCGGCAGTTAGGTAGGTAGATAGGTAGCTTGATTGACATAGCTGGTTGGATAGATAGATTTTGTTTATTAAACATGACAGTCTCAAGGGGATATACTAAGAAAATAAATTTTACTTTTCTCCACTGATGACCAGACTTTGTCGGGACTTTCATCCTTGTTTATGGATCATATCTTGATCTCAGATCTCTTGTTTTTTCCAGTCATTTTTTTCAGGTAATAAAAAATGTTATATAATCTAATATAAAACTTAACTCACTCAATCCAAATCCTTTACCACCAGCTGGGGCTGGACCGTGGTTCTGCAAAACAGCAGTCAGGAAGCTGAGGAGGAGAGTGGACAGTGATGGAGTATCATCAGTTCTTTCAGGATGGTTCTGTCTTGCCTTGTCCCTTGCTTGCTTGCTTATTGCTTTTGATTCTTCCACTATCAGAGCTGGGAGGAGAGTGGAGAGGTAACTAAGCAATAGTGACGTAATGTGGAGTTCTTTCTTGGCACCTGTATGCTGTCAATCATGACATGTATCTAACTGCTGCTTGCCCTTTCTTTTATTAATGTATTTTTAGCTATTCAGTGGTACCCCTATCTCTAGCTCCCTGCAACTATGGCTTTCATATCCCACATTTTCCTGATTTGAGTGATGTACTTTGAGTGGGGTTTTCAAATAATTTTCTCTTTTTCCCTAAAGATTTAAATCTTAGGTCTTCTTTTCCTGTCAGGCACCCTGAAAGGGGATTAGGTCTTTTTGAGGCAGTCAGCCTATTAAAAGTTACACTTGACTTGTGGAAAACTTGACCCCTTATGGAAATGCACTTTGTTCCTGTTAGGAAGTTCTCTTCTTATTTTGATGTCAGAGGAATTCCAACGGCTTTTATTATTTATCATATATTCCTTTAAACTCTTCAGAAGCATATTCTGTAAGAATTTTCTTCGTGATAGAGAAAGATAAAGTACTGGTTGGATTGACCAGTTTCCTTAGGTCAATAAGTGTGAAACCAGAAAATAACATGGTGGAATATCCTTATGCAAGCATCTCTTCACCTTGCAAGGATCTTGTTGCTCCTCCTCCCACTTCTTACTCCTGCCCTGGGGCTTAGTGAAAGAGTAGCATTCCCTTTCATTCCACATTAGGAAGAGAAAATGCTGATTCATTCCTGTTATGTCTGCACCTCTTCATATAATTAAATCTTCATATGGTAGGCTAGAGTAAGATTCATAGGCCCAATGGTGTTCTTTCTTAAAAAGTCACATGAAGATGATCCAGGACTTCTGTTTAGAATATTTTGACACTTACCACTCATCATCTGCTTAGGGCTTCATCCCACTCTCAGAGAACAGGATAATCCTATTTAGCATCCTGTTAAGAAAAAAAATCATATATGATTATATGAATATGGAAAAAAGTAACAACCAGATTCTTGACATTGATTTTTCTGGACGAAGAATGGAGGAGGGAGAAAAAAGGAAAAAAAAAGAAAACCATATATCCAAATAACAACTGTAGTATTTTTGATTGATCTCAAAATACACATTTTGACTATGTAATTATGTACTCATGGAGAGAGAAAAGAGAGGTGAGCAGCAAAATTTTTATGGAGGTTATTTCAGAATGGTGGGATTTCAGATGATTCATGCAGCTTCCTTTTACTATTCTTTATGACAGCAATTCAAATGCATTTTGTACGACCAGGTAAAAACAATAGTTACATTTTTTTTTTTAAAAAAAAAATACAAGTTTGGGGAAACTTAAAGAAAATGAAACAGGTATCTTACTTTCTGAACTTTCGATTGTTTCAGTCATGTAAAGATACATATTGGAAATTTCCAAGAGTATTTTCCAATATAATGTGGCACAGAACTAATTCATTCTCTCTCTCCCTCACTCTCTCTCTTTTAGACTATCTACCTCTCCTTTTCTGCCCCCTTTCCTTAGCCCTCTCCCTTGCCCTCTCCTTCTAGGTATGGAACATCTTTGAGAAAAACTACCCAATAGATATGTCAGAGAGACTATTTTAAATTATATCTAAGCCATGTTGCTATATAATTTCATAAAGTTTTTTCTTTCCTATGTATATTTTAGGTATTGTATTAGAAATTTCAGTGATTTGTCTTTTGTCCCACTTTTTACCCCTTACAGTGTACAATCCATGAGACATGATGTCTGAGTCAATGTGTTTATCACTATAGTTAGATCCTCTTGGACTGTTATAACAAAAAAACACACAGTGTCTTATCAACAACAGAAATTAATTTATATCAGTTTTGGAGGCGGGGAAATAAAAAGTCTGGGTGCCAGCAAATGCTATGTCTGGTTATGACTTTCTTCCTAGTTCACTGGAAGCTGTCTTCTTTCCATCTCCTCACATGGCAGAAGGGATAAAGGGACATCTCTTAGGGCTCTTTCTATAAAGGTACTGATCCCACCAATGGAAGCTCTGTCTTCATAACCTGATTATTCACCAGGGACACTGTCATTTAATACCCTCACATTGTAAGTTAGGATTTCAACATACAAATTTTGCAGTTTATAATATTCTATGTTTAGAATGGTACCTGAAACATAATTGGTAACCAGTAAATGTTAAGTAAATAAATGGATGATTTTCCTACATTGTTCTTATGTTCATGCATACATTTTGTTCAGTAATTTTTTAAATTTTTCTTTATTTTTTTTTTAGTTCTCAATGGGCCTTTATGTATATGTGGTGCTGAAAATTGAACCCAGTGCCTCACACATTCAAGGCAAGTGCTCTACTACTGAGCCACAAACCCAGTCCTTGTTCAGTAATTTTAATGTGGAACTCTTGAGTTATAGAATAAGTCATTTCCAAGACTTTTGATTCATGGATGTTAAATGTCTGTCTCCAGCAGACTGTTGTGTATGAAGTGTCCTTTTCTTCTCGCCCTAGCAGAATTGGGATAGTATCATGATTTTTCATTGTTTTTAACCTGCTAGATGAAAAATATTTTCACAGCAATGTTTTAAATTATTTTATTGCTAACAAGACTGACTCATTTCTCAAACTTAAATGTCACTTGAAATTTTTATTTTGCTAATGGTCCTTTGGGGTCACATGCTAATTGTTTTAATTGGCATGGTTATCTTTCTTTTTAATATATTTTAGTTGTAGATGGACACAATGCCTTTATTTTATTTATTTATTTTTACACAGTGCTGAGGATCAAACCAAGTGCCTGGCACATGCTAGGCAAGTGATCTACCACTGACCTACCACCTCAGCCTGGTTGTCTTTTTTTAATAATTTGAAAATGCTTTTTATATACTACTAATAATAACATTTTCTGTTAATTCTATTTTCAATTTTGTTTATTGTAACTTGGATACTATTTTTCATGTGTAGATATTTTTGTTAATGAACATATCCCTCAATTCAGAGGTCTCTGTGGTATTTTGCAGTTCCTCAACATTTTTGGCCTGATACAAAGTCTTTATTATTTTTGGTATTTTGTTGGTCATTTCTGTTTTTTTATTTGTTTTATTCCTGTGGATTGATTATTTTTTAGTTTTTGTACCTTAAAATAATATTTATGGAAAAATACCTGGTATTCTGGATTCTGAGTCTTAACATTAAAAGAATGTCATCCTTTTGCATTTACATATGACCTACACTTTGGCTGCACATCAAAATCTTTGGTAATGGTTATTTTTTTTTTCTAAAAACTTTTTAGATGTAATTAAATTTCATTTTAGTTTTTAATATTTGGTAGGAAAAAAATTCCAGAGTCTCTTTGATTTTGAGTTTCCTCATTGTTAGAGTTCTTTAACTTAGATGATTTGAGAATCTTTGGGATTTAAAAATGCCACTGTCATATAGGCATGTCTATTTTGTCTGTATTGATTTTAATGATTTGTATAAGCCCTTTAGATAGCGAATTAAGCTGTTTCTATAGGTCAGAAAAATGTTTTTAATGATTATTGGTATGTTTAATCCAATTTTTTTCTATTATCTTCTTTTGAAACAACACATAGATGTCTTTTGGATACCCATTTTTAGCTTTTCTGCTTATGGGGCTGTCCTCAAATTGTAAATTTCTCTCATTTGTCCTCTAAATAATGGGTTCAAGTTTTATATCATGCCGGTTTTACTGTTTGTTGTTCCTGGTGCATGCTGTATTTTAGTTCTGCTACTGTATTGTTTCCTTCTTCCTCATCTCATTATGCTCTCCCCACCCCACTTTACTCTCAATCTCTTACTTTACCATTTGATTTTTTATCTCTGATTTGAGATTCCATTTTTTCCTTGAGTTTTATTGTGAGCAAATGTTGATACATTTGCAATTTTTATTTTTGTTTCTAATAGTTAAATTATGTTGGTAAAAGTGCATCTCTCTGTGTGTGTACACACACACACACACACACATACACACACATATAAATACAAAAATTTATTCATTGAATGGGGGAAGTCTAAACAAGGGTAGTAATTGGCCATAAACTGTTAAACAGGTTCTCATTTTCTCAAATATTGCCATAAAAATCTTTTATCATATTGACATTTTAGAATGGTGGACATAAATTGATGATAAATAATAAAATAGAAAATAAATAATAATTGATCTAGCAGGCTAAGGTGAACTAGGAGGGAGCTAAAATTATTGGAACACCATGCAGAGGAACTTACAGAGAGTTTTCTTTTTATTAATTAAACTATTAAGTTGGGAGGTGATTTCCAGATAATGTGTCCCAGGTGATCCTTTCTGGTACTGTTGCTATTCCACTGAGCTGTTGATGACTGTAGCTCATGTGAAGTTTCCCAGGGCCATTAACTTCCTAGTGGCAAAGAGGAGTCTAAATGGAGTACTCTATACTGGCCGTGTGCTGTCCATTGCTTCAGTGTTTATTTTGCAAAGGTGGGTGATGTTAATGAGTTTCTGCCCAACTTTTCCTCCTTCCTGGTGATTCTGAGCTTTCTCATTGGGGGAATTTGGGGATGATCTCTCATCCTGTCTTCAATGTGATCCTTTTCTTTTTTTTTTTAAATTTTATTTGTTCTTTTTAGTTATACATGACAGTATATTTTGACATATTTATACAAGCATGGAGTATATTTTATTCTAATTAGGTTCCCAGTCTTGTGGTTGTACACAATGTAGAGATTCATTGTGATGTATTCATATATGTAAATAGGAAAGTTGTGACAGATTCATTTTCCTATTTCTATCCTCCCCCTTCCCTTCATTACCCTTTGTCTAACCCACTGAACTTTTATCCTCTCCCCCATATTATCGTGTGTTTGTATCCACATATCAGAACATTTGACCTTTGGTTTTGGGTGATTGGCTTATTTTATCTGCCATTAAAGTCTCCTGATCCATGTGTTTACTGGCAAATGTCATAAATTCATTTTTCTTTATGGCGGAGTAACACTCCATTGTGTATATATACCACATTTTCTTTATCCATTCATCTATTGAAGGGCACCTAGGTCAGTTCTATAGCTTAGCTATTTTGATTTGAGCTAAATATTGATATGGGTGAGTCACAATGTATGACAGTATATGTAGTATGTTAACTTTAACTCTTTTGGATATATACCAAAACTTAACACCAGAAATCCAAATAATCCATTCAATAAATGGGAAAGGGAACTGAATAAAAACTTCACAGAAGAAGAAATATGAATGCTCAACAAGTATCTGAAAAATTGTTCAACATCTCTAGCAATTAGAGAAATGAAAATTAAAACTACATTGAGATTTCATCTCACTGCAGTCAGAATGGCAACAATTAAGAATACGAGTAACAATTAATGTTGGTGGGGATATGGGACAAGAATACACTCATACAATTTCTGGTGGGACTGCAATTTGGTGCAAGTACTCTAGAAAGAAGTATGGAGATTCCTCAAAAAACTAGGAAGGGAATCACCGTTTGACTCCGTTATACCTCTCCTTGGTACATATCCAAAGGATTTGTATTTTTTGTATTTTTTCTATATTTTTTCCTATTCCTGGTATCATGCTGGCATTCCTTCTTGTTGTTCAGATTTATGCCCATTTTTACTTTTAAAAAATATTCTATGGGTCATTTCAGTAGAAATCTGGAACAATCTGGAGAATGTCCTCCATGATACCAGGAATTTTCTGTCATCTAAATGGATGCAGTTTCTTCTGTAAATTTTTAATAGACTTTCTCACCATCCTGATTAACCTCACCTGGAGTCATGCAAGTTGATTTTATTCATCAAACACTGAATATTTATTATGTTTTAGACACTCAGGGTATCAACAGGAATTTTTAAAAAATGCTTTCTTCAAAATAGGCATTGTCTAGATGGCTTGACAGCAGGTAATCAACTCGTTTACACCACAGTGAGATTAGTTCAATTATTCAGTTGGGGTAAAGTATTTCTACAGCTCCTTAAGGAAGACATCAAAGACGATATAATTCTAAGTCAGACTGAGATCTGGTAGGAACATAGAAGATTTTCTGTTGGACAGAATCAGGGTTGGGGGAGCTGGAGAAAGTCATTGAAGGAGAAGTAACAGCGTGTACAGAAGCCAAAGTGTGAAAGTGAAAAAACTGTATTTCATGCTAAATAAATAAAAATAGACTTTTTCTTTCTAAAAGTGGATCATCATGACTTCAGAGTCTTCTTTCGAGTCACCAAGAAACAGTATTGCCAAAGGAAAGAGCCCAGAAAGAATCTCATGATGTTTGTTGGCTATTTCAGTGGTGGCCTTGTGAGTGTTGGCTATGTCCATCTACTATTGGAGAATCCGTATCACAAAAAGGAATTAATACTGAATGATCTGAATTTTCTTACTGACCTTAGATGGGTTCCTTTGGTTTCCACCCTTTCTCCCTAAATATATACAAGCCATCTGCTTAAAAACCTGTCCCAGAATTTTCTCTTGAGATTGATGTCAACGTTTCTATGGTTTCTGGAACCCAAACTTAAAACAAAAGGAATAAGACACCTTTAGCCTATCTAAATCTTTGGGTACCTTTTCACATTTGTGTGGCTTCTGCAGGGCAATATGTCCAAGACCCCAGGGGACACCTAAAACTGCAAAGAGTACCAAACCCAATATTTATTGTTTTTTTTCTTATATATTTATAAATTAGGCACAGTAAGAGATTAGCAACAATGGAAAAAAAAAAAACAGTTGTAACAATATACTGCCATCCTTCTGTATTTGAAGGTTCCATATCCATGAATTCAACCAAGGATCAAAAATAATAATATTTCATCTGTACTGAGCATACACAGACTTTTATTTTTGATATTTTCTTAACAACATAGTATAATAGTTATTTACATGGCATTTACATTGAACTTGCTACTATAAAAAGCCTAGGCATAATTTTAAGTATATGGGAAGATTGAGTGGGTTATATGCAAATGCTACACCATTTATATAAGGGACTTGAGCATTCCTAGATTTTGGTATCTGTAGTGGGTGAAGGGAAATTGAACTGATCCCCCATAGATATCAAAGGACTATTGTAATAAAAATTATGTGAATAGGGCGTCTCTCTTTTTCTCCATGAGTATCTCACTATACTGTACTCATCCTTTTTGTGATTATATGGAATGATAAAATGCCTATATGAAGAGAGGAGGTGAGGTAAATGATGTAGGCATTGTGACATAGGGTTAGGCTGCTATCAACCTTCAGATCATGTACATCAGCAGGAGGATCATCTGCTTCAGATGCTCGTGGCTCACTGGGCCACAGAGAATAACCAAAGTTGGATTTTAGGGGGACCTAATGTTGATGGTTAGGGACCCTCCATAGTTGAATGAGGTTTTGTGTTTTTGTTGTTTTTTGTTTTGTTTTTATTTGCCTGAAAGTATTAAACAACGTTGTAATTGGAAGTTTCTGTCTTTCTTTTTAATTCATCAAAATGTTACAGTCACATGGGTGACTTTAATGCTGTGTTCCATCCAAGTATTCCATAATTTTGTCCTTTTGTATATGACTGCAACTTGAAACACTGGAGCAAATTTTGGTAATATCCACATTGCTGGTTCTGCCCAGTTTTTTCTTCATCTTCCTCTGAGGATGATACTACAAGTTCTTTCAGTTCTTCATTTGTTAATACTTTTTGATGCTTTCAATTTGTTCTTCACTTCATCAAGCATGGCATTAATCCTTTGGCAGCTTGTCTTGCTGCACAAATGACTTTCCTACCTTCTTCATGTATCCCCAGGAAACCTTTAAAATTATTCTTCTGTGCCCTGTAAGTTATTCCAGCTGGCATTTGCAGTTTCTAGTTTTATTCATCCATTATATCAGTTAAGGCAAATGATTTCCAGCACTGTGTTATATCCAGACTAGGGTTATATCAATTTCTGATCAAATGTAATCAAACACCAGGATATGTGTGGCCTTGACAAACCAAATAATGCACTCTGGTCAAGGGGCTGAAGCAATGGGGTTGTATTTTAAAATAAAAATGTGACCTTGAAACAGATTTAGGATGGCCAGGCACATGGTTTATTATTAGTAGGACTTTAAATTCCAAAATTCTTTTTTTTTTTTTTTTTACCTCTGGAATGAACCTTTGGTGGAACCATTCCATATTCAAGATGCTGTAGCTTACACTTTTGATTATGTTGCCAGAACATAGGCAGATGCTCTTAATTTTTGAGAGCACTGTTTTCATTCTGTACACTATAGCTGGCTTTATCACATGCTCTGCAGTATTGCCACTTAGTACCAGAGTTAACCTATCCTTCCATGTTTTATGCCCTGGTGTCTCTTTTGCTTGTCTGTGAATGTAGGTTCTGTTGGGTCTCTCCTGGTTTCATAGCAGTTGAAGACTTGCTTCAATGGTATCCTTTCTCCTTAATGAGCTTCTTCAGCTCTTCCAACAATATAGCATCAGCTTCTTTATTCTGGCAGACAGAGCCACTGTAGTATGTTTTTTTTTTAATATTTCAATCTAAACCTATCCCTGAATTTGTGTAACCATTCCCTACTTGTTAGAAATAGGTGGTGTCACTCATTTCAGGGGATCCCTTGCTGAAGTCTTCATATAGGCTCAATGTTCTGTGGCATAACACATTGTTATCAATCAGAACATGCTTTCTGTTCATGTCTTGCAACCAGAAATTTAACACCTTTTTATCTTAACTAAACACTTAACCATAATAAACATTTACTGTGGCTATAACTTTTGTGGAATGAGGTTTTATAGAAAAACTAGAGCAAATTCCTTTTTCTTTCTTCATAAAATCATGGATAAATTTGTTCTTACAAATAGACTGGGCAACCTCAGCATGTGATTTTTTTTTCTTATTATTAACATGAGAACTTTCATATTTTACTCAGAAGAATCACTTTACAGCTTCTCTTTGGCATATATGAACTGTCAACATCATTGCTCTTGTATTTTGTGAGCATTCTCAAGTAAAATAAGGGCTACTTGAACGTAAGCACTGCAGTCAATCCAATAACCCAATCAACAGTTGATCTAATAACTGAGATACTGTTAAATAATTAACAGGTGGGTAAAGTATACAGTGTGAATACATTGGACAAGGAGATGATTCATGTCCCATGCAGGATGGAACAGAAACAGGTTGAAATTTCATCATGCTATTTAGAATAGTACACAATTAAAACTTAACAAATGTTTGGCTACAGGTAACTGAAGCACAAAAAATAAAACTACAGATATGGGGGAACTACTGCAATTCAAGGCACTATGTGTTCATATTTGAAAATGCCTTCAGCCATTTCTGATTCAGTCAGTTGGGTCTGAATACTTGAATTCTTTTCATACCCTCAAATGTTCTCTTAACTTATTTTTCAATTATCTTGAGCTTCAATTCACTACGTCTAACAGAAGATTGTTTTTACTCCTTCCTAGATAAATACAGTTTATGCTTTCCAAAAGACACTAACTTAAGCCTGCAAGTCATTTGGTATGCCACTCTTCTAAACCATAAATACTCATTCCAACATCTAAAGCATTCACTCTGCAGGTATATCTCCCTTTATTTATAAGTGGAGCCATTTCTCATTTATTCTTTCCTTGCTACTATCTCAGATACTTTAGCTTTCAAATATTGCGAGAAAGATTGTTGAAACAAAATTTCTTAACCAAATCGTATTTGGACAAATTAGGAGCTTAACAGTGCATTGTTCATTTAAACTACTTTTCCTTAGCAAGTGTTGGAAGGTTTGTTAAGCTTGGGCTGTTCAGCTGAGAAAGAACTGTGTATTCTCAGCATGCGTTACAGGAAGTTGTGGAGGAAGGAAGGGTCAGACAGAATAACTTGTAGTCTTTAGGCAATTTCTGAGACATTTTTTTTATTCTTCTGGTCCAAATATTGAAATACAATTGTACCCTACAGTACATAGAACTGACTGACTGTTTACTATTTTGGTCAATCTACAATTCCTTTTTTTATTATTATTATTATGGATTATGAAGAGTGTGCATTTTAAATTTATTTCCAAGATACCACTTGATTAGCATCACATTACTGTAATATAAGGTTTGGATTTATTTTTAAATCATGCCTTTAAAACTTTCGTTTCTTGCCTCTGGGGGACATAATTGTTATCTTAGATAATAAATAAGGATCATTTTTTAAAATAATAGTATCTCTGGTAGCAGTTTTTGCTTTCCTGTAGTAAACTATTTGTCATCTGCCTCCAAAAGGCAATCAGCTAGATTTTAAATATCGCTGTGTCTTTCTGTTTTTACAATGTATTTGATTAACCAATAAATACAGGTGTAATATCTTTCCAAGTTAAGAGTTACAATGTTTGCATTCATCTTTGTGAAGGTAAATTATTTTTCTTCTAATGTTTTGATGGAAAGTATTGATTATTTGAAAAAATTAAACCATGGTTATTATATTTTTGGTTTCTAGGAAAAAAAGTAGCAGGTAAGCATGTGTGTATATTTTTAACTTGCAGAAGAATATATTGCTACTCAGAGAAGCATTTTCATCTCACACTTGCTCTTCTTTGCATAGCTGGCATCCTTCCACTGCTCATTCTGCTACCTCGGAGTCAGAAATTATGTTTACGTTTTAGGGACTCTGAAAAAAATTGAATATGTGCTTTCTCTGTTTGTTTTAAGGGCTAGAGTGGGAGAATCACAGTTTCAAACTTTATGTCAAGCTAGATATCACTTGTAAAGTTATTCTCTAAATAGCCTCATATGCTGTTAGTCACCCATTCCTGAGCAGTCTGAACTGGGTGGAGATCATCCATTTTTGTTTTCTTCATTCACAATCTTCAGATGTGCCTCCTTTATTAAAAAGTTCTGACAGATCAATAGCTTTCTTGATATCTTAGATATAAAAAAAATTCCAGATCCATTTATTCCAGTGTAAAGCTTCAATTTTGTTCTTCCATGTGCCCCGTGCCTTCCCCACCCAGGCAGATGGGTGTTAGCTGGAATCGTGGGTGGGGAGTGAGCATTTCACTCTTCTCCCCTGTGCCCTTTTCTGCTGTTTCTTCTTTAGCTGGAAATTGGAGTTGGGTGGGGAGAACTGGTGAAAGGAATATAGAAAAGGCATGAAGATCTGTTCTGTCTGGTGGGGTAGCCCAGAGCCTGCTGTTGTCCTAGGGCTGTTGGATCCCCTTGCCCAGAAGGCAGTCCTCTTGGTTGACCAGCAAGGCAGTCCTGGCCTGGTTACTTTTCATGATTCATGTGATCTATGATTAGTATGTAATCTTGCCACAGTAATGGAAGAGGTGGCAGCTCCCACCACTGACTACTGACTCTCCTCTTACCACTGCCCCCAATTCCTTTCCTTATGGTCCACAAATCACAGAGCAATTATACTGCACAAACAGACATAGAATGTATTATTATTATTTTTTATATCAATATGATTTTGTGGGAGGAGCAGACTTCTTGTGAGAAGAGAAAGGAAAGGCAAACTGTTGTCTTTTCAAACCATTCACCCACTGCCTACATATTTTATTTCACTTTCCTAGGGTTCTGTGTAAACAGGTTGGACCTGGAGGAGGGATGGGGTAATGTCAGTAAGGTCAGTTGAAATTTCTCTTAGGAAGATTTCCGAGGATATATCTGGAATCACAGACACATTCTTTGCAATGTAGTGTTGTGTCACACCTGTTGTACTCAACTTGAGGTCCTTATTTGGTGATAACTAAACAAAAACTATTTAGTATCATGTGGGAAAAATGTGAATTTGTGAATTTTTAAGAGAAAAATTACAAATCAAAGTACAGAAAGACATTCAGTTAATAGAAATACCAGTGTGTGTGTGTGCGTCTCTATCTCTCTCTCTTTCTCTATCTCATAATCTCTATCTCTATTAGTTGCTCTTTTTAAAAAAAAAAAAAACAAACAAAATAAAATTTCAGTACTATGTTATACCTTGATAAACCTTCAGGGAAGTATGACATCTCCCTCCAACCCCTTCCCCCAAATATCTAGTCTTTTGGGAAGGAAGTGAAGGATTAATTTTGATGATAGACCTGGCCTGAAAGCACTATGACTTCAATACTGTTGGTCCTGAGGGGCCTTCTCAGGCCAGGTAGGCCCTTTTTTGAGGTTCCTACACTTTCTCCCAAGAAGCTCTGGATGCAGTTATGAGACAGTGGCTGCTAATCAATCCTGGTTTTATTTCCATTCTCTAAAAGACTGAGGAATGGGGCATACTCTTTTCTCCATAAGATGATCTCATAGTTCATTCTAATGCAAAATTTAGGAGAATGTATCTTGTCTTATTTGCCATTATGTTATGGGTACCAAGGAGGCCTTGGCAAGCTTCCAGGCTTGATGAGTATTTGATGAATAAATGAGTGAAAAAAATAAATGAATATTAAACAAAAGGAATAATGAAAGTAATAAAATGAACAAGTTAGAAATTCATGCATTTTTTTGTTTGTTTCTGCTATGGCAAATTACTACAAACTAAGTGCCCTAATATGACACAAACTTATTATCTTGCACTTCTTAAGGTTAGAAGTCCTGAAATCAATGTGTCAATTTGGGACTTTGCTCTAGGGGTGAAATCCATTTCTTTACTTCTCCAGAGTCTAGAGGGCACCCAAATTCCTTGACTGGTGGCCTCTTCTCCTTCAGAAGCCAGCTCAGATTTCTCCCTTTCTGATCTCTGCTTTCATGTTTGTATCTCTTTCTCTCTGTTTCTCCTGCCCCACTTTTATGAAGATCTTTGTGATTATATTGGACCCACCTAGGTAACCCAGGATTATCTTCCATCTTCAAAATCTTTCACTTAACCACATCTGCAAAGTCTCTCTTTGCCATGTAAGGTGACATAGTCACAGGTGTCAAAGGATACTTTGTGGTTAACTGTGTGTGGGATATCATTCTACCATTGAGACCCTTGCAAAATTTGTAACCCCTAAAGTCTGTCTTATGTTAAGTATAAGTGAAAACCATATTGGTATATGCTAGATATTGTTATTCTTGGTGCTAGATTTGCCAAAATACCCCCCTCACCCCCACCTCCCCTGCTTCTCTTCCCTCCCCAGTCTGACTCTTGCTTTAGAGAAGACTTCATTGACCTTTCTCAAAGATATGTGCACCTCTCTGGACAAAGGTCTGTCAATGAAAACTGCCAACGTACAATATATCATGAACATGCTCGACTTGCTTAATCTCATGCAGCTAAATATAGCTCCTCTCTTCTGAGATAGATCATGTAAATATTGAGTTATCAGATTCTCAAAATTGTTGAAGTTAATCAGACAAACCACTCTACCAGCTTAGGGTAGATGTTTACTTTTTTGTATCAAGTATTAAGACAAATCATGACTGAGGGAAAATGGTGTCTAAATAGAAGTAATTTCTTTAGCTTCACTAGAATTCTATAAACAAGGTGTCTTTATCCTGTCCATATTTTGTTTACTATCAATTTTTCCTGATAATCCCATCCTGATGGAGAAAGCTCACATTATCATTGAGGTTCATTCGGTATTGCCCTCCTCAGAGTGGCATTTCCATATTCCCAGATCCTTGGAATTGGAATCAACCTTTATTTTGTTGCTCCTTTATCACAGAACTTTGAGTGTGTATGTGCATGCACACATGCATGCATGTACCCCAGTGTTTTAAAAGTCCTATGTTATAAATGGTTCTGGTCCTAGACTTTGGAGCCAAACTGCCTCCATTTTAAATCCTGGCTGAAACATTTATCTGCTGGGTGGCTTTGGGCTTGTCTCCTTAACTTCTCGGAACCCCAGTGTTCTCACCTGTCACATGGTTTATGTGAGGTTGAATGAGCAAGACACTTAGACTGGTGCTTAATTCTCACTTAATGTAGTTAATGCATCAGGTGTTCTTTTCCAGTGAGAACTTATGTACTTGTGTCCCTTTATTGCCATGATTATAAGCTGTACAAAGGCAATGACACTATTTATGGTAGGTAGCAGAGAATGTCTGATGTGGATCAGAAACAAAAACTGTCAACCTGAATTCTGTCTAAGATTTTATTTTTCCCTGTTCCCTGTATTCCCTTCTTATGAATGGTATCATCATTCTGCTGTACGCTCAAGTTCCAGCCATGGGACTCTTCTTCAACTCTTTCTTTTCCTTACTTTCCCCTCTACCACCTGTCCTTCATCTGTCTATCCCTTCTGGGTTATCTCTAGTTCTACCCCTAAAAAACCAACCAAGCCAAACCCTAGGTGGTTTCCTTGTTTTCAGTATGGCTACAGACAATCCTTTTAAGATACATTGGTTCCAGAACATTACCTGACTTCCTCCACTGCCACTATGACTTCATTATGCTTGAAATAATGTTATTGTTTGGATATGAGGTGTTCTCCAAAAGCTCTGGGTCAATGCAGGAAGATTTCAGAGGTTAAATGATTAGATTTATGAGAGTTTTAACCTAATTTAATGGGTGAATAATTTGAATGGGCAAACTGGTTGGTAACTAAGCAGGTAGGCATGGTTAGAGGAGGTGAGTCACAAGGGGGATACCCTTGGGGATTACATCTTGTTTTTCTGGCTCCTCTTTTTTTTTTTTTTTTGCTTTCTGGCTGCCATGATCAGAGTAGCTTTTTCTGCCATGATGCTCTGCCTCATCTTGGGCCCAGTGAAATGGCTTCGGCCAATCATAGGTTGAACCTCTGAAACCGTGAGCCAAATCAGCTTTCCTCTTCTAAGTTGTTCTTGTTAGGTATTTTGATCACAGCAATGGAAAACTGACTCACACACACACAAGAAAATAAAACATCTATTCCCCCTATTCTGACTTAATCATACTTTCCACACCCTGGTGGCTCCCAGCTTCTCCCACTTCACCCCCTTGAACTCTCCCCTGCCTCTTTTGGCCCCAACCCTTGGCATTCTCTCCACTCCTCACACCTGTCAAGCTTCTTCCAACTTAAGGCCTATTGTTTGTGAGTGAAGTACTGAAGGCTGGCTCTGTTTGTTTCTGGACTAGAGATTATAGTTCTTTATGTTATGGAAATGATGCAGTCACCCAAGTGCTTTGAGTTCTCTGCAGGTATCTTTGGCTCAAACATGAAAATTGAAGTCTTAGTTTTTGTTTTTGTTTCCTAATCAGGGTTCTCATTTTTTTGGCATTGAAAGCCCAAGCTTATTAGTGACTTTGGGATATTGAAATTACTAAATGCAATAAAAGATCAGTGCTTTGAGTGACATTCATACCAAGCAGTCTTATTGAGACTTATTTCCTGGCTTACTGCTGGTTATTTTTCTTTATATTCCTTTATTTGTTGCAGAGACTTGTTGCAATTGTTGTAAATGTTTATATCTACTTATTAGAGTGATTACTTTGCATTTATGTCTCAGCAGTGTGCATACTGTAACTCACACAAAATGTTAGCTGTTAAAAACGACTGCTGGGTCTGAGTTAATTAAAAATACAGAGGAGGCAGAATCTTATTGTGGGCGTAGTATCAGGCTCTGTTTGGACAGGAGTTTTTATATATATTGAAGTGGAAAGTGCAAAAAGAAGGGGAAAAAACCTACCCCAGAAGTAAAAAAATAATAATAATAATTCTATCTAGATAGAGCCACATACATAAACCATGGTTGCTAATTTTTGTACCACTAAGTAAATAGTTCTGTTTGATTGTGATTCTTCTTTTCAGAAATCTGTATGCCAGCAAGCACTAGGGCAGAAAGTAAATTTTTGTGCCATTTCCAAATTTTCTTCTCTATATTTCTCCCCACTGCTTGTATCCACTTTTGTTTTTCTCTTCTCAGTGAAGGACAGTGTTAGCAGCAGCAACAGCACTTGAATTAGCTTAATTTATTTTTCTGTGTTTGCATCATGGTTCAAGGTCCATAGCAAGGTGAATTTTCTTCAGACTTTGCATGTGTCCTCAGACTGCAGATGTCACCCAAGGATAAAAGAACTGATCGCTGGAAGCCATTAGGAACCCCCACCACCACCGCCTTCTCTTTCTCTAGAAAGATAATTCTCAGGGTTGTTTAATGCAGGAAGCATGAAATTTCTCTCTAGCCACATATATTCAATTTCAACATGTGTGTTTGGGGGAGTTAATATGTGGCAATGGGCATTTCCATACCTGCTTGGATGGGCTAATAGTATTTATTTAACATTTGTGATAGGCAGTTGGTTTGCTTTCAAGAATCATAAAATTATGCCCTCCAAATTAAGCTATTATTTTAAAAACCCTCATGTGTCTTTTAATTGGTCTAAAAATAGTTTTTTGAAGGTAAAGAGATGCTAATTCAAGTTTTTGCTTTAGGAAAATTATTTCTTCCTCTTCACCTCTCTTCAATGAGGGGAAAAAATAAGGGAATTGAGGGTGGAAAGAAAAATTAAAAATTTCAAAGTATTTAAAAGTTATTATTCATTAAATATGAGAATGTAGAGGAAATCTTCTAGATTTCCTGCTTGAATGGGTGTCGCGTCCAGCCCTCTTGGGTGATGCTAATTGAACAGCTTCCCTAGAGGTAACTTTTCCCCTTCGATTCTACTTGTGTCAAAGATGAGTCTTAGGTACTATTTGATGTTCATACAATTTATTTAGGCAGTGCTCTTCCAAGACAAATGGCAAGATCTGAATGGTGGAGCATGGGCCAGATACAGTCAGGGACCAGATGACTGCCTGACCAGAGGTTCTCTGTCCTCCAGAGACCATTCTAGCATTAGGGGAATTCTTCCGCCTTTCTTATGCCCATGTAAGAAGTTACTGGGTGTTTCTTCCATAGAGGGAGTTTAAATTATAATTGCAAAGGTATTTTCTTTAAGGTTCATGAAAGTTCTATATGAGAAGAGGTGCCCTTGTCTGGGGCAACCAGGAATTGTAAGTCCCACTGCCAGAGTCCCAGTAATTCCTGGGGCCAAGGCCAGGTTGCATCATATTGGTAAGATACACATACTCTAGACCCTGCAAAATGGTTGAGTTGGACTTGAGGTTATTAACTTTACAGACAAAATGTGTCTCTTATTATTGTATACTTTAGTAATTGAGCTGATAGTATTATCTTAATTGAGGTAGAGAACATAGGAAGAAGACTTGTAAAGACCAGTACTAAACTCGTGTTAGTTTGTAAATAATTGTGTTAGAAACATTCAACAGGCAAATACATGAGTCCAAGTGACAGGGGTGATCATTCACCTTTGGTGTCAAAGTTGACTTGACACATCTAATTTGCTAGATAATAATATTTTCTCCCCTTTTTACTTTACATACTTTTACTCATCCAAAGTTGTGCAAGAGGATGTCCTTCCCTGATGTAAAGACACTTTCTTTAATCAAAGATCAATTTAATAGTGTAGTCAAAAAAAGATAACCAAAGAAAAGGAAGAAAACATTTTCGAACCTTACATCTGATAAGAGGTTAATATTCCAAAACATATAAATAATTCAAACAACTCAATAGTAAGAAAACAAGTAACCTGATTTAAGAATGGTGAAGGATCTGAATTGGTATTTCCCAAAAGAAGACATACTAATTAATCAACAGGTATGTGAAAAATGCTCAAAATACTAATCATCAGAAAAATTTAAATTAAAACCACAATGAAATATTACCTCACACCTATTGGAACAGGTATTATCAAAAAAGTGAAAGATAACAAGTGTTGGAGAGGAGGTTAAAAAAAGAGAACTCTCACGATGCTGTTGGGGAAAAATGTATTGGTACAGCCATTATGGAAAACAATATGGAGCTTACTCAGAAAATTATAAATAGAACTCTCATATGATTGAATAACCCCTTAATGAGTTTATATCCAAAGGAAATGAAATCAGTGTGTCAGAGATATATCCATACCCAACATGTTTAATGCAGCATTATTCATAATAGCCAAGATATGGAATCAACCAAAGTGCTCATCAATGGATGAATGGAAAAAGAAAATATGGCATATTTATACAATGGAATATTGTTTAGCTTTTTTAAAAAAAGTTAATCTTGTCATTTTTAACAACATAGATGAGCCTGGAAGACATGATGTTTAAGTGAAATAAACCAGACACAGAAAGATAACTCATGATCTTACTTATACATGGAATCCAAAACAGTTGAACTCACAGAAGTTGAGAGTAGAAAGGTGCTTACCAGGAGGTGAGGATTGGGAGGTGGGGTTGGGGAGAAGTTTTTCAAAGAATGCAAAATTTCATATTGATAGGAGGAATAACATCAAGACAACCTGTCTGCAACACTATAACTACCGTCAATAACAATGGTATAGTATTCTTGAAAATTACTAAGAGTAGGTTTTAAGTGTAGTCACACTCCCCCCAAAAGGGAGGAAATGTGTATTAAATAGCTCAATTTAGCCATTTTGCAGTATATACATATTTTAAAACAATGTGTTGCACCGAATAAATATGTATGGTTTTCATTTGTCAATTTAAAAGAGTTCTAGTGTTCTGAGTTCACCTATTAGAACCCTGAGTCTGGAATTCACAAGTCAAAGTGGATAATTTAGGTCTAGGAATTGTTTTAAGTACAGTTCCGCTGAATGAAGTATGGCAAAAGAGAAACTTGCAGTTAGCAATCAGTTCTATTCATCCACTTCATTAGCATAAAAAGATGAAAGCATAGTAAAGGATACAGATGGGTGAGTTCTTCCTCCTGGTCAGTCTCTCTCAGTCTCTCTCTCTCTCTCTTTCTCTCTCTCCTTTTTCCACAGGGGCTGTTGTCAGGGTAGATGCTATAATCAGCATCCTACTTGTGGTGAGTAACTGCCATGCCACAGAAGATTGTAAAAAGCATTATAAAGATAATTATGTCCCTCGTGTGCATTATTAGAAGGAGGTAATATTTCATTAAAGAATGGAGTTCTTGTCTGGCATAGTGAAAAGAAAGGTGCTTCCCAGGTGCACTGTGTGGAGTATGGCAATAATGAGTCCTCCAATATTTGCATTGAACAATTAGAAAAATGGAATAAAGGGAAGAAGATATTTATTTAAAAGGCAGGAAATATATTTACTCAATTAAAAACTGAATAATGGAGTAAACATATGAAGAGTAGCCAGAGATAAATTTTGAATATGATTCTAGAATATTTTTCTAGTCTCAACTGGTTTAGCTCATAGGATGTTTTTTATTTTCTATTGAAGAAGTTGTATCTTATTTGTGTTTGATTATGAAAACACAATACCATTGGCATGGGCAATAAACTATATTTGAGGTACTTGGCTTTATTAAAAGAGGTCGTGCCGCAGTCTGGCTGGGCACAATTCAGGAGCCAAAAGAAACAAAGTTTATTTTTAGTTAGTTTTATTTAACAGTGTGGACTGATAAAATACCAACGTCTGACAGTTTAAAGTGGAGGTTAGAAAGAATTATCTAGGCCTCGAAGCGTTTGAGTGGCTTGTTGTAATGGCCAATGTTTTGGCCATTCTTGACGAGAGATGATGCTAAGGTCGGCACCTGTATCCAGTAGCCCATTAAATTCATGTCCTTGAATATTTAGTTTTAGCATGGGGCGAGAATCTAAATTTAAAGAAAGCATAGCCCAAAAGCATGCAATGGAGGAAGGATAGCATCTTCAACAAATGGTGCTGGGAAAACTGGAAATCCATATGCAACAAAATGGAACTGAATCCCTTTCTCTCCCCATGCACAAAAGTTAACTCAAAATGGATCAAGGAACTTGATATCAAATCAGAGACACGGTATCTGATACAAGAAAAAGTTGGCTACGATCTACATACTGTGGGGTCGGGCTCCAAATTCCTCAATAGGACACCCATAGCACAAGAGTTAATAACTAGAATCAACAAATGGGACTTACTCAAACTAAAAAGTTTTTTCTCAGCAAAAGAAACAATAAGAGAGGTAAATAGGGAGCCTACATCCTGGGAACAAATCTTTACTCCTCACACTTCAGATAGAGCCCTAATATCCAGAGTATACAAAGAACTCAAAAAATTAAACAATAAGAAAACAAATAACCCAATCAACAAATGGGCCAAGGATCTGAACCGACACTTCTCAGAGGAGGACATACAATCAATCAATAAGTACATGAAAAAATGCTCACCATCTCTAGCAGTCAGAGAAATGCAAATCAAAACCACCCTAAGATACCATCTCACTCCAGTAAGATTGGCGGCCATTATGAAGTCAAACAACAACAAGTGCTGGCGAGGATGTGGGGAAAAGGGTACACTTGTACATTGCTGGTGTGACTGCAAATTGGTGCGGCCAATTTGGAAAGCAGTATGGAGATTCCTGGGAAAGCTGGGAATGGAACCACCATTTGACCCAGCTGTTGCCCTTCTCGGACTATTCCCTGAAGACCTTAAAAGAGCGTACTACAGGGATACTGCCACATCGATGTTCATAGCAGCACAATTCACAATTGCTAGACTGTGGAACCAACCTAGATGCCCTTCAATAGACGAATGGATAAAAAAAATGTGGCATTTATACACAATGGAGTATTACTCTGCATTAAAAAATGACAAAATCATAGAATTTGCAGGGAAATGGATGGCATTAGAACAGATTATGCTAAGTGAAGCTAGCCAATCCCTAAAAAACAAATGCCAAATGTCTTCTTTGATATAAGGAGAGTAACTAAGAACAGAGTTGGGAGGAAGAGCATGAGAAGAAGATTAACATTAAACAGGGGTGAGAGGTGGGAGGGAAAAGGAAAGAGAAGGGAAATTGCATGGAAATGTAAGGAGACCCTCATGGTTATACAAAATTACATACAAGAGGAAGTGAGGGGAAAGGGGAAAAAAACAAGGGGGAGAAATGAATTACAGTAGATGGGGTAGAGAAAGAAGATGGGAGGGGAGGGGATGGGGGATAGTAGAGGATAGGAAAGGCAGCAGAATACAACAGATACTAGTATAGCAATATGTAAAACAGTGGATGTGTAACCGATGTGATGCTGCAATCTGTATCCGGGGTAAAAATGGGAGTTCATAACCCACTTGAATCAAAGTGTGAAATATGATTTGTCAAGAACTATGTAATGTTTTGAACAACCAACAATAAAAATTAAAGAAAAAAAAAGAAAGCATAGCCCAATCTACACCTGTGGAGCCTAATCCCTTGGAACCTCTTTCTACAGCACAACTGGAAAATTTATCATGTAGGCTGGGTATTATTAGTAACTGTGCTATTCTATTTCCTGGTGAAATTATTGATATACCCTTTGGAGAACTGGCTATAATTTTTATTTCACCTTCATAATCTGGATCAATTACCCCAGGACTTATCATAAGTCCTTTTAGAGTAGAAGAGCTGCGTCCCAATAATAAGCCTACTGTTCCTTTGGGAAGAGGTCCTTTTACCCCTGTGGGAATGATTTGAACTCCCATCTCTGGAGTTAGTACTGATCTGGCAGAGGCGCAGATGTCCAACCCTGCGCTCCCTCTGGTTTGTCTGATGAGGGATCTGATGGACAATGTGTCCTGGGCACTACCCTGATGGGGTTGCTGGGTTCCTCCAGTGCTCCGTATATTTGTGGTATTGGGCCCCCCTGTCCATTTTTTGGCAATGGAGCCCGATGCCTTTCTCCACGATATCGTGGATAAACACCTGGTCCTTGTTCGTTTTTTGATAATGGAGTACCCTCTATGGTGGTTTGAGAACGGCATTCATTAGCCCAATGTCTCCCTCTACGGCATCGTGGGCAAATACCCAGTATTCTACTCCTTTGATACCTAGTTTTGTTAAACCCTCCTCCTATGGGACAATTCCTTTTAAAATGTCCTGTTTGTTCACAATTGTAGCATGTTCTTGGCCTGGCATCTAAAGCCTGTTTTACTGCAGCTGCCACAATTTGCCCTTGTTCATTAATGTCTCTGGCATCTAAAGCCTGTTTTACTGCAGCTGCCACGACTCGCTCTTGTTCATTAATGTCACTACGTAATTTAATATATGTGTTTAAATCTTCATGTTTCCATGGTCTAATGATTTCTCTGCACCAACGATTCACTTGGTCATAAGCCAGTTGTTTTATTAATGGCATTGCTTGTTCTGTATTCCCAAAAACTCTGGTAGCTGTTTGAATAAGCCTATCTACAAATTCAGCGTAAGATTCATTAGCTCCTTGTATTACCTTAGATAACTGACCTTGTAAACCTCCATGTCCTTGTAAAGTCTTCCATGCCCTAACCGCCTCTGCAGCAATTTGTGCGTATACGCCAGGATCATATGCAATTTGTTGCTGCTGATCCTCATAAGGTCCCTTTCCTAACAACATATCTAGATTTCTCTGAGGATAACCAGCTGCTGCATTTCGCCTAGCCGTCTCCTTGCAAAATTCCTCATTGGCAACCTTCCATAACAGGTATTGTCCTCCATTTAGCACAGCTTTACACATATTAGCCCAATCTGCTGGTGTCATGTTCAAGTTGTTAATGGATTCGACCAAGCTTACAGTGAAGGGTGCTTGAGGACCATAGGTTGTTACAGCCTCTTTTAGCTGCTTCACTGTTTTGAAATTTAAAGCATGGTGAATTCACTGCCCTCCTACCTCAAATACAGGGCATATTAATATTTGAGATCCTGTCTCAGGATCCCAACTATCAACTGCGGGGGTTGGGGGCCTCCCAGCATATGGAGGTGGCCTTGTTAGTTGGACATTTACGTCCTCTGGTGATAGAAAGGTGTTAGTAGCAGTCTCCTGTAGAGGTGGCGCTGTTGGTTGGACACTTATGTCCTCTGGTGATAGAAAGGTGTTAGTAGCAGTCTCCTTTTGTAACTTTCCCCCTGATGGCTTTTCCTGCTCTAAGCTTTCTTCCTCTATCTTTGTCTGAACTGAAGGCTTTGGACTAAGCAAACCAGATACGAACGTCCACAATGGCAATGTGCCAACTGGCAGAGTCCCTGGGCTGTTCTTTTCTATTCTTTTTAAATCTTCACCATGATGGTTCCATTGTGATATATTCAACAACTCCTCCTCAAAAAGCCATGGGCTACATTTTTGTATTGTATCAACGTATGCCCTGACTGCTCTTGATTTTACTGGGATGCCTCCTTCCTCTAACAATTTACTTAACACTCTTTCGGTTTGTTTTTTACTAATTTCTGACCCATATTTCTACTATAATACAACCCAACGAGATGACGCCAAACAAAACCGAGACAGAATGAAATAAAAATTGAACAACAAAAAATCATTATAGCCTTTCTATCCTCCTGAAATGTGCATCCGTCCTTTCTCCCTATCTGTTCCTCAGATGTAAATAGTTTTTCCTCAGATGTGAGCGGTTTTTCTTCCGTCTCACTCATCTCCAGGGACAGGCAACTTAAAACAAAAGTGAAGCAAAACAAAAGAGGAATCTTAAAATGGCTACCCATCCTCTTGCCCTGCCCTCAGGGGCGAGCAGTTTACCTTATCACTTACCCTCAGTCGCTCCCCGTGCGAGCCACCAAATGCCGCAGTCTGGCTGGGCACAATTCAGGAGCCACTTGTCCAAAGAAACGAACTTTATTTTTAGAACCACACACGCCGAACAAAACAGCTCCTCAGGAAAAACCCTCAGAGCTCAACTGCCACCACCGGCTTCCCACAAGCCTCTCCCACAACCACAAGCCTCTCCACCTCCCACAATCCTCCTGCTCTTGAGGCCGATTGGCTGGGTCACATGGACGGAGCCAAAAAAGTCCCCCAGTGAGCAGCTCAGCCCAATGAGCATCACCGCAGAGGAGCCAATCAGCTAGAAGTTGCTGGGGCTGCTGTGAGCCAATCATCAGCCGGCAGCTGGAAGTTTGCTGCAGCTGGAAGTTTGCTGGGGCCCCTTCGGCTGTGGCTCTCAACAAGGTCTAAGCATATTTTTTTGAAATTGTTTAATTATAGAGGGTTGGTATGGTTATTATTATTCTTGATGTTCAATTGAGAATGACACTTGTTTTCAAAATGCTTCTTATATATGTCTCTGCACATATAAATCTTATGTGTGCAGTTAAATATTTCATTTATATATAAATATTTATATACATGGTAATTAAAATTGAGAGAATTTTAAGAGTTATAGCTATGTGTTTACAACCATTAGTTTAATACTTTGACTTTTTAAAAAATAATTGTGCAACTAATTTTCCAACTTAGTTTGATAGTATTCATACTTTATTTGTCCATTTTCAGTAACAGCTTCTAATGTTTGTAGAGCTAGTGTTGGTAAAATGAAAAATCTGAGACACCTATTCTAATATTGGATTTTTAAAACACAAATATTAATGTTTGTATTTAACCAAGATAAAACAAGTTTTAATCATTTTTTGTTTAGCTTGTATTTCACAATCTAGATAATTTCTTATTAATGTATTTGTTATATTTCAGAGGACATCAGTAGAATGATAAACCCTATTCTACTTTGTTTACATATATGCATATATATTTATATACATATATGTTTAATTACAGAGATATCCTAGAGCCCATAAAGCATGACAGCAAAGCAGGTCAATTTCTTAAACAACAGTATTTCATTCAGTACCTTGGTGGTTGTAATTAACGTTTCTGTTTAGTTCTAATTATAGTTTTTGTATCACAGCCATTATGCTAATGGTGTTATTCAGTAGTATGTGAGATTGCATTCATTATCACTGGTGAATTAAACCTTTATTAAAGAAAAATTCCCGCAGGCCTCATTCTGGAGTTAAGTAATTATTCATTTGGTTTTATCCTAGCAATTAGCTTATATACTGTAGCACTCATTATTGAGTTTCTATACCTCACTGAATGAGATTAACCCACCATGGTAAATAAATGCCTAACAGCTCCCAAGCTCACAATGTGTTGCTTTTTAAGCATATTATTATGTAACAAAATAAGGAATCAGAATGCATTGAAACAGCATTCTGGCTTCTGATAAATAATGTACTTGCTGGGAAGACTATGTTGGACATTTTGTGTTTAATTCAGAATTTGGAAAAAAAATGCAATTAAAGACCTCCAACGCTAAATTCACCTTTGTGGGTGTATGTTTTCCTTTGTTTAATTCCATTCCATTACTTCCTTGCTTGCTGAATTATGCTACTCTGCCCATTTGATGTTGAAAACAGCCAATTTCAATAGCACAGTCTCTAAATAGAATATTCCATCCTATTAAATTCTCATCCCACATATTTGGAGATCACTTGATCATAGATGGGACCCTCGGCCACTCATTATAATTCACTAAAATTTGTTGATCTATGGCTTGGTAAAATATTTCAAATTACTGCTCTGTGTTTGCATAGCCATTCATGTCCTCAGTATTTCTACTTGCTCATTGTATAAAAAAGCCACTCATAGTCCCAAGTTGCCACATTTATGGAAACTGATGCTGATGATAGGTCTACTATCACCTTTCCTCTTCTTAGAACTGATCTGTCTTATCTATTCAGCCTCTTCTTCTTTTTTTTTTCTTCTGGAATTTACTCAGTTCTCGTTTACTTAGAACTTACCTAAGTGCAAAATAGAGCCATTTGGGGTCATATCTATGTTTAAGTTTGTATGTCTTCTTAGGTACTGACCTAAGAAAGCTATGAACCTTCTTTATACATTTTAATGTAGACTATAGTCTATGAATACACCCTCAAAAACAACAGCATAAAATTTAATATGGAAATACTAACATATAAAACTAATATTAACATCTTTTCATAATGTGTGTATGTTCTTGAATTAAAATCTTTTTATTGTTATTTTTTAAGTTGTCAATGGATTATTTATTTGTTTGTTTATTTATATTCAGCACTGAGGATCAAACCCAGGGCCTCATTCATGCCAGGCAAGTACTCTACCACTGAGCCACAACTCCAGCCCTTGAATTAAAATTTATATAAAAATAAAATTGTAGTTTCAAACTTTGGTTGTTTCCAAATACTTAGTCTGCCCCAAACATACATTAAATAATGAATAATAATTTCAGAGAGAAGATAATTACCTTAAAATTTTTTTCTCATCTCAGCATAACTTTTTAAAATCCACTTTACAATCAGCATATTCCCTATTAAATTAGGATCATTGGTATATATTTGTAAGACAAATTAATATATTTATTCCCAAATGCTTATTTTTTATGGTGGTTGAATATTGTATATTAATCACATATTTTCAAATGTCAGTGTAGATATCAAAATATTTCACAGCATAACAATACCAATACACTGTAAAGAAATATCACAAGAGGCACATAAAACCTTTTAGAATGTAGCAGTGGCAATTTATATTTAAATCATATAATGCCAATGACTGGTCACATTGACCCCAACAAGCATATGAAACCTAAATGTCCTCAGTCAACATTAACCTGTAGGTACAGATGAAATCACATTAAAGTTTGTGTTAATTAGATTTCCATCACTGTGGGAAAATGCTTGAGAGAATAAAATGAAACAAGCAAAGGTTTATTTTGGTTTATGGTTTCAGTCCATGGTTTGTTGGCTCCATAGATTTTGAGCCCATGGCCAGGCAGAATATTTTGGTGGGTGACTTAGTCAGCCTTTTTATCACTATGACCAAAAGTCCTGACAGGAACAATATAGAGGAGGAAAAGTTCATTTGGGGCTCACAGTTTCAGAAATCTCAGTCTATAAATGGCCAACTCCTTTGCTCTGGGTAGATTATCATGGCGGAAGGGTGTGGAGGAGGAAAGCAGCTCAGGACATGGCAGACAGGAAGCAGAGAGCTCTGCTCAGCTGAGACAAAAAGAAAAAAAAATAGTTATCAGCCTCTTCAAGCCATACTGCCTCCAGTTACCACCCAGTTAATCCATTATCAGTGGATTAATTCTTCCTTTCTAGACTCTGAAGAAATATGTAGTTGGCTCTAATTTCTTATCTGAAGAACTACTCTTTTGAAAGTCAATATTTTTTCAAAGCAGCATAATTAAGATCTTCCTGAAAAATTTTCTGTGTACTGGATCTTCTCATCTTATTTTCATGTTTTATTTCTATTTTTTTTATTAAAAAAACCTATTTCTCCAGAAATACTGAACATCTGGGATGATAATTGTAATCATTCTTTTATACTATGATTTTAATTTTGATTCTCTGTTATCATATTTTGAAAATAACATATTTGCTTTAAGTAACCTAATCAAAATGTTATAGGCATCTTATAAAGAACAATGAGTTCATTTTAAAGAGAAACAAAAATAAAAACCCATATGCTTAGTATTAAGACAATAGTTACAGTAATGCACACGGAGGGATTTGTAATTTAGCTATCATGACTTCATAACCGATTGTTCCCCAGTCCTCAGGGATTAAGAATATGGTTTCCATGGTAATTCTGGATTCTGAAAATGCTCATCTTTGCCCTAAGTGGATAGCAAATAGTTTGTATGGCAAACGACCTGTCTGTTAGCTAGAATTATACCTTAGTGCTGTAGGAAATAGAACTACACTACCTGTTTAAAAATAGACAAGTTTCACAGCATCGTAATATGTTCAAAGTCTATAAAATCACAACCTCTTGATTGCCAGTGTTAACAAAAACTTGTTCTTTAATTACCTATATTGCATTCAGCTTCTGTTTCCTCCCGAAACCCAATTATGGCTAATAGCAGCAGTAAGCTGTAGTCTCGTTGTTTGTGGCAGTTCATTTTAAAATGCTCTGTTTGATTATCTTTTGTCTTAATGGCTTGAAGAATTGGGTTCAGATTTTCATCAGACACCTCCAGGTTGTAGTCTTCACCTCACTGTCATACATAGATGCAATCCTTCCTGACACAAGGTGGATGTCTTTTTTATTTTTCCTAACAAGAGGCTGTTCCCTAAATGATGGAAATCATGCTATTTCCCTAAGTTCTCACTAACATGTTTTTCAATGCAGTAATTTCAGCACCTCACACCAAAGGGATATTTTAAATTTGGAGAAAAGGGATGGAGAACTTTTATTTATCCCTTCCTCCTACAAATCCATTTTCTCCCAGTGTGGTGTTCATTGCCTAATCATTCTCTGCAGCTTAGATTCATATGTTCTCCTGCAGAGACTAGGCAGCCTGTCTTCTAGAGCTGAATCCAGAATAATTCAGCAGTCTAATTTCTGATTTAATTTCGCGGCTCTCCAACTGTGGTGTAAACCCAGCTCTGAGAATTGAATGCAATTTGTGGCACTTTGCCTCAGTTGCAAATGCTATGTCTCTATTCTCATTCTCACTAGAGTCATTGTTTCCATGATAACTAATGGGCTCCAAGTGGAAAAGGAGGAAAAATTACATGTAAGATAAACAGGAAAAGACAGAAATTCAAACAGTAGGAAACATTTCTATTGCCTTATTGAAAATTAACTTCAGTGTACTCTGTGTAGGTTGTGTCTGTTATAGAGATGGGAAGAGACTGTGGATTTTTATTTGCATCTGATACTCTTTATTTTCCCTTCTGTGTCTTCAGGCAGCCAAGGAAACACATAGGCACTAAGACAATGGGGCTGGGTTGCTATTCAGTACAGCTGTTTATTATATTCTGAAGGAGTCATTTTCTTTCTGAATAAATGTCATTATTCTGTTTTTGGTCTGCCCTTGACAAAGATTCTTTTCTTGCAAAGTCAGCCCATGAGAACCTTTGCACTCAAAGTGCATTGATATCAGCAACATCCATATCACTTGGGCTTGTGTTAGAAATGCAGAGTTCCAGGCTACACACCAGACCTGCCAAATCATACTCTGCATTTGGGCAGAACAGATATGAATATTAATATTAACAAGATCTCCAAGTAATTCATAGGTTGCTTAATAGAAATTACAAGGAAAACCCTTTTAAGGGTTTTTTATCTAAAGAGGTGGTAGGACATACATAATAGATAGAGCCTTTAAAAATATCCAATTTTATAGGGTAGGATTATCACCTTCACATTTTCTAATACTTCATTAAAAATTATGCTATTGAAGAATAGGAGTTGGCTTATTAACAGTCTTGGGCTTTTGTATATCTTCTTTCCCTACCTTAGATTTGATTTTCTTCAAGTAGTTCTAAGGGAATTCTTATGTATCTTCTTCTGTCTATGCCACAGGCCGTTTGGACCATTTGTATTCTGGGCTCATGGTCTCCCCTAAATCTCTTCCCTATTCAGCAGTATATCACTTCTCTCCTTTGGCAGTATAATAAGCAACCTTATAGGATGACACAAGACAAGAAATTTCTATCGAGACTAATCCAAGTTTTGATAAAGTTCAGTCTGTTCAGATAGAAATTTCTTCTCTTCAAAATGATCCACACTGCCAGTATAGCTTCAGGATGGATAGATATGTATATAAATTACCCATCAATTTTAATTGGCTTCACATTGCTATTGATGAGAAACTTGCCATGCTGGAGTCTTTCTTCCTTTTTTCCCAATTAATTTGGACACTGGAAATGAAATAAAAAATAATATATTTTCTTATGTTTCTTTTCTTTGACATTTTCTAATCTAAGCCGATGTAAACAAAGACAGATGATCATAAGCATAATGGTTATTTTTAAAATTCCAATCAAGGGGAAGTATTTTGATGTTTTAACATAGTGAAATTGGTCATTAATGTTACTTTGCCAGGCCCAGCAGCATTCCAGGTGACCCTGTATGTGTTAGAACACTACCTTAATGAAATGTTTTCATACAGCTTTAACAGAAAAAGTGTTCAAATTGTGTGAAGCTAGTATTTGGGGGCAAACAAGATTTTTGAAATCAATTTTTGAAAAGTAGGCACTTTTATTCCATTAGAAATAAAATATCTCAATAATTGTCAGTACCTCTTGATTCATGTACCAAAGGTGGGTTGCTGCAACCTGCACAGCTGTTAATTCAGGTCTCCAGACTGGGCAGAGAGGAGATGGAGAAAAGACAAGCAGACACACAAATAGAGAAAAAACTGGGTATTGGTGGTTGACTACAACCCTGGTAGGGAGGTGGTGACACACAACAAGCTCAGCACATTTATTATATAGGTATAAACACCAAAAGGATTCATTGTGAGAAAGTTTCTTCAAAGTAAGCAGAAACAAGGTCATGAGTATGAGCAGCACAATTATGATTATCAACTTGCTCCCATGGCTCTCCACCCGCTGAGCAGCTGGTGTCTGAACCTCAAGGTCAAGGACTAAACAACTCCCTGGCTGGCACAGAACCTCCTATTGAACAGGGCGTCACCATAGCAACTTGGCAGTCTCAAATTGATGCCTTTCCACTGAGAGTTCCCAAGAGAGGTATTGCCTCTGTCACAGGACAGTTCAAGACCCATAATTCAGTCGCCACTCCTGACAGTGGGTATTGAAGAGCATTTGAGCTTTCTGTGTCTACTTGTTTATTTACATATTTCATCACTTGACCCTTTCCTCCCTTCTCTTCCACCATTGAACACTTGGGTTGCTCTGATTCCATCCCTCACTCCTTCCTCCCTTTTCCTCTTCCTGCCTTTCTTCTTTCATCAGTATATTTCTGCTGGTCCTCTTTTATGTGATACCCTCCCCCTCCAAGTCTGTCTTCAATTCCAGAGATCTTTTTAACGCCAGGCAACATAAATACATTGCTTAGTATCATTCAGATACTTTAAAAATTTACTTAGTAACTCTATGCTGTGTATATCCATCTGCTTTATTTCTGAAACCTTGAAATCAAGTTAAACTTAGATTTTAAAATTAATAAAAAGCCTAAGAAACGATGAGCACAGTACATAATGGGAGAAATACTTGAAAATCATATCTTACTAGGAATTCACATCCAGAATATGTAGGGCTTTTCTAAAACTCAACAACACAAAAACAGCCCAATTCAAAAATGGGCAAAAGACTGGAAAAGACATTTTCCAAAGGTGCACAAATAGCTAATAAGCACATGAAGAGATGCTCAACATCAGTAATCATTAGGAAAACGCAAATCCAAACTACACTGAGATACAACCTTGTACTTGATATTACAATGGCTGCTATCTGAAACTCAGAAGATAGCAAGTGTACATAAAATAGTTAAGCTGCTGTGGAAAACACAATGACAGTTCCTCAAAAAATGAAAAATAGAATTAATTATACCCTATGATCCAACAATTCTACTTTTGGATATATATGCCAAAAAAATAAAAAATAAAAATAAAAACACACAAAAACCAAAAAGCAAAACCCTTAAAGAAAGATCTTAAAGAGAGGCTTGTGCAACTCCATGTCCAAAACAGCACTATTTACAATAGCTGAAACATAGAAGCAAATCAACTGCCCATTATATGTAACATGTGGTGTAGACAAACAAGGGAATATTATCCAGCCTGGAACATGAAGGAAATTCTGACATATGCTACAAAATGGGAACTTCGAGGACATTGTGCTAAGTGACACAAGTCATAAAAAGACAAATACTGTAAGATCACATTTATATGAGCTACATAGAGTAGGCAAATTCATAGAGGCTGAAAGTAGAAAACTGGTTGCCAGGAGCTAAGGAGGAATGGGGAATTTTTTTTTAATGAGTACAGAATTTCAATTTTATGAAATGGAGAATTCTGGAGATAGACAATGGTGATGGTTTGCAAAATTCTGAATGTGTTTAATACCACTGAACTGTACACTTAAAATGATAAACATTGGTTATGCATATTTTTCCCACAATAAAAAATATTGGAAAATAACTGGAGGAGGGGGGGATCCCAATTTTGTTTTGTAGTTACTTCTTGGTTCTCTTTTCAGTTAACTCGCCAGCCCACCTTTAGTGAGTACCTCCCAAAGTGCCACTGGCAAGACAAAGGCAAATGGTGGAGAAAGACCCTCTGACCCTGGGGGGAGACAAAGTGACAAGAACCTCAGCCTAGAACACTCTTGCTTGTATCACTCCTGGGCGTGTCTTCAGAGAGGCAACTGTTATTTTATAACCATCTTGAATATTTGACCATAATACAGCCTTTCAGCATAGGGAGTACAATGTTTCTTTAGGTATTTAGAACTTTTTTGTTTCCACTTAGTCAAAGCCACTCTATGAAACATATGGGAACATTTTGAAGGCATTAGACAGGGATTCACACTCCCACTGCACTATAATCTAGTGGTGCTGAAAGTAAAATAGCAACAACAGAAACCCTCCATCTAGCTTTATTGTTATGACTTACGTTCGCCATTTACTAGACTGGATGGCTGCCTAGGGCACCCAAAAGATAAACTATTTAATCTGTGGTAAAGCAGAGTCCCCAAACTTAGTATTTTACAGAGGAGAATGGAAACTAAATAGTTTTTTTAGGTTAGATTTGTTGGTTTGCAACCTATAAATCAATTATTAAATTCCTCTGTTCTTCACCACTTGGAGAAATGATTTTGCTGCTAAACTATTAAATTCTGGTTTAGCTTTCAGAATATTTAAGACACCCAACTAATTTGTCTATAAGAACATTGTATGAAATAGTTTGAATCTCTGTTTTCTAATCTTTTCTATGAGAAAATGAACTCCTCAGTTGTTTTTCTGTCTTGCAAACTACATATTAACCAATTAAATCCTACCACACAGCAGGGTTACTTAATTTTAAAAGACTGGCATTAAAGAAAAATCAAAAAACACTAAGAGGATTAGAGAATAATCTTACATTTTAGAATTTAAATGCTCCCAATGTTTTCACTCATTTCTTACTGCTTTTCGTTAATCTTGGCTTGTAAATTTTATATATATATATATATATATATATATATATATATATATATAATTTATTACACATACTGTGTACTGCTTTAGGGAAATTTCTCTTAAATTCTTTGTTGTTAATTTAATGTAAAGAAATCACATTGTTTTTCAGATGGCCTGGATAATTTAAGGAAATTGATTAGCACAGTGCCTTAGTTATTAGCACTATTCAGTGCTTTTCAGACTCTTCAGTTTGTTTTCCCAGTACAATTTTCAAAGTCTTCTCCTGGGGTGCTTACGTCTCCTGGGTGACTCAATTCCTGTCCCTCTTCTGAACTCCTCTGTGTGCTCTGCTCTGTGCTGCCTCATGGGCTATTAGTCATAGCACTCTCCCTCTCTTTTGTCCAGGATTGCCCGGGCTGGTCCTAAATGGGCTCAATATGACATGTACAGGGAGGAAAAAGGAAGTAAAAGAGGGACTCTATGTGAATTTTTTGATTTTTAAAATTCTCCCTCTGAAAATGTGGACAGCCCTTTTTCCTTCTTTCCCATGTTTTGAAAAGAAGCATGGTTGCCATAGAATTACAGAAATTACAGAAAAAAAGAATTTTAAAATTTATTCCTAAATCCCATCTCTAAAACACAGTATAGTTATCATGGTATATTTCCTTTGAGTCTTCTTTCATGAATTATTTTATACAATTTTGATATCACTTTTGTATTTTTTTTCTTTCTTCAGCCAACTAACCTCTGATGTCATTTATTTATTTTATGGATTGATTGGTCAGACTAATAGCAAAAAACTGGTATTTTTAGGCTTTGTTTTAGATTTCTTCAGATTTATTAGAAATTTTAAAACTCAAATGAATTTCATGATTGCTTTTTCTATTTCTATGAAGAATGTTGTTGGTATTTTAATTGTAATTGCATTAAACCTGTATAAGGCTTTTGGTAGTATGGCCATTTTGATTATATTAATTCTTCTTATTCAAGAACATGGAATATCTTTCCATCTTCTAATATCTTCTTCAATTTCTTTCTTTAGTGTCTATAATTTTCATTGTATAGGTCTTTCACCTCTTTTGTTAAATTGATTCCCCATTTTTTTTTTTTTGAGGCTGTTGTGAATGGGGTAGTTTTCTTAGTTTCTCTTTTGGAGGGTTCATCACTGATGTATAGAAATGCATTTGATTTAGGGGTATTGATTTTATATCCTGCTACTTTGCTGAATTCATTTATTCTAGAAGTTTTCTGGTGGAGTTTTTTGGATCCTCTAAGTATAGCATCATGTCATCAGCAAATAGGGATAGTTTGAGTTCTTCTTTTCCTGTTCATATCCCTTTAATTTCAATTATCCCAGGGCAAACGACCCCTTCCTTGCCTGCTCTGGAAGTACAGATTAGAAGATGGCAAGCTGATTAGTACATCTTTTCTATTGCACAGCACATTTATGTAACACTGTTTTTGCTCTCCCAATGGTAGTGACCCCAGTAACTAACAGGAGATAACAGAGGCCAGAGAGATTTCTAAGACCAACACAGATTTATTTGGGAACAAATAGAACATTACTTTTCCAGGTAGTCTTAATTATAATGTAGTCCAAAAGCAGAAGTTTCTCGAAGTTTTCTGGTAATCCTGGTTATAAACAAGCGAAAGAGTAAAAAGTATATTCATTTTAAGAAATTAAAGTGGTATTATTTTGAGTATGGCATAGGGAAATCAAACTGAAATCAGACATATCTAAGTTTGGAACCATAGCTTCATTTAGAGTGGTGGGACATTCAGCAAATTTAACCTTTCTGAGCCTTTAAGAAAATCTTGGTAAAATGGGAATAACAACAAAAGATATCTTTGTGGTTGATGGGATCTCATATGTGGCAATGCATAGGACACTAATTAGTTCAGCCCTAAGAGCAAGGTCCAGTATTGACTGGGATGAAGGTGCTGGAGAAGCTGGACAGTGGCTTGGCCATAGGGGTCAGGGCATAGCAGTCAGCATGGTGTACTGCTAGGTGGGCAGTGGCCATGGGGTAGTGGCTGCTGAGCCTCAGGGATGGAGGCGTGAAGTGACTACTCACCTGCTCAGAGAAGGGTATACCTAGCTGTGGCTCTGGTTTCAACATCTAAAGAGTAGTAGCCACGTGGACTATGAGGGCAGAGGGGCACAGCCTTAGCTTCTCTC
Organism: Marmota monax; assembly: GCF_021218885.2. Classification (NCBI taxonomy): domain Eukaryota; kingdom Metazoa; phylum Chordata; class Mammalia; order Rodentia; family Sciuridae; genus Marmota; species Marmota monax. The sequence continues at coordinate 41,337,287 of NW_026693571.1, forward strand.
TGTGATAGCTCAGCTTGTGGATCTGGGGAGCTTCCCAGGCTGAGGTGAGAGCATAGGAGGGCTGCAGGAGTCTCCAGTATTGAGGACTGTAGATGTCTCTGATGGAATGATGGATGCTGGATCTTCTTGCTTGCTTTCTCCTTATAAGGTAGGTTCTTTCTAGTTCTGACCCAGGTGATCACATCTGGGGAGATCAGGCAGCAGAGACAGGGTGCTTTCGTCTCTGTTCTGTCTATCTTGGGTTTCTATGGGTTGCAGTATTTCTGGCTACTTCTCTGGTGTTTTCCTTTAATGATTCTATTCTGGTTGAAGTATACTTGTTTGTTATTTTGTGTTGGGGGGAGGTGCTAGGAGCTTTCAGTCAGCCAGCCATCTTGTTGACATGGTGGATTTATTTGACTGGTTTTCAATCATTTGCTCTTTTCTGGAGTCTTAAAGTTAGTTGTTAAAACTAAACCAGAATCTTGAGGGTAAATCCTATTTATTTATGATTTATTATCCTTTCTGTACATCTGATTGAGTTTATTAAAAATTTTAAGAATTGTTGCATCAGTTTCATGAGCAGTATTTTTCTGTAGTTTTCTTGCAATGTCTTCATCTTATTTTTACATTGGAATAATTCTCAGTCTAATAACAGATTGGCAAGCATTTCTTCCTATTCAAATACCTGAAGGTTATTTCAAAAAACTATGGTCCTTTCTCCCTTAAATTCTAGGTAGGATTCGTCATGGAACTCTTATGATCCTGGAGGATTTTGTGGAGTTGTGTTCACTTAGCAATTGAACAGCTGGTTTCTTCTCCAATCAGCTTCAAATACTGCCCTGCATTCTATCACACTATAACGGAATGAAATTAGAAATCAATGATAAGATAAAAAATAAAAGCTACTCCAATATCTGGAGACTAAATAATATGCTATTCAATGAACAATGGGTTGCAAAAGAAATGAAGGAGGAGATTTAAAAATCCTTAAAGGTAAATAGAACACAGATACAACATATCAAAATCTCTGGGACACTATGAGGGCAGTACTAAGAGGAATGAAGGAGTGAGGGCAATGAACTCATTTCCTGGAGTTCATTCCTGAAAAGAAGAAAAGGTCAACAAATCAATGACCTAACATTACATCTCAAAGCCCTAGAAAAAGAACAGATAAACCCAAAAGCAGTAGTAGAAGATGGGAAATAATTAAAATCAGAGCTGAAATCAATGAAATTGAAACAAATCAGAAACAATTGAAAAAAATTGACAAAACACAAAGTTGGTTCTTTGAAAAAATAAATAAAATTGATAAACCATTAGCCATGCTAACGAAGAGAAGGAGAGAGAAAACTCAAATCACAAATATACATGATGAAAAATGAAATATCACAACAGACACTACAGAAATACAGGAGATAATTAGAAATTATTTTGAAAATTTGTACTCCAAAAAAAATAGAAAATATCAAAGGCATTGACAAATTTCAAGAGGCAAATGATATGCCCACACTAAATCAGGATGATATACACAATTTAAACATATCAATTTCAAGCAAGGAAATAGAGGACACCATCAGAAGTCTACCAACCAAGAAAAGCCCAGGACCAGATGGATACACGGCCGAGTTCTACAAGACCTTTAACGGAGAACTAACACCAATACTCCTTAAGCCATTTCATGAGATTTGAGTCTTTCAAAGCAGTTGTAAGTTTTATTACAGTCTTTAATTTGTTGGCATAAAGTTGTTTATGATATTCTCCTGTTGTTGTTTTAGTACTTGTTCATACTACAGCGATATGGTCTTTTCTCTGCTCATATTGGATTTTTTTTTTGTGTGTGTGTGTGTGCTCTATTTTGAGGCTCAAATCTTGCCAATTCTTTTAATCTTCTTAGAGAATCAACTTTAGTTTCATTGATTTTTCTATATTGATTTCTGTTTTATATTTCACTCTTTTCTGCTCTGATCTGTATTTTTTTCTTTTCTTCTGTATCACTTTGGGTGTCATTTTGCCTATCTTTTTCTAGAGACTTCAGGTAAAAGCTTGAGAAATGTTTCTTTTCTAATCTAGGCATCTGGTATTAAAGATTCCAAAGCATCATTTTTCTGACAACCTGCAAATATTAATATATTATGTTTTCATTTATTTGTTCAGCTCGAAATATTTACTAATTTTTTGACCTTGAGGTTATTTAAAAGTGTCTTGTGTAATTTTCAAAGATTGCAGGATTTTGCTGAACTCTATATACTTTTGATTTTTCATTGAATTCCTTTCTAGTCTTAAAACATTCTACGTCTTAAATCCTTTAAAATGTATTAAGACTTTTTTTAACTTCAAAATTTGCTAATTTATTTTGAAATATATTTTGTGTGCCTTTAAAAATAATGTGTGATATGCTGCTCTTAGTTTAAGTGTTTTATCAATGTAGCTAAGTTGGTGATAGTGTTATTCAATTCTTCTGTATTCTTACTGATTTTCTATTTGTTGTATCCATTATTTTGGGAAGAGCATTAAAAACTTCATAGTTTCAAATACTTATCTTTGTTTATGAATCTATAAAATGTCTTTTTTTCCTTTGAATGCTTTAAAGATTATTTCTTTATCATCAGTTTGCTACAATTTGATTGATATATTTTGCCATAATTTGATTCATTTTTCTTATTCCAGAGGTTTATTGAGATTCTTGGACTTGTAAGTTTATTATTTTCATTAACATTGGAAAATTTGATGTTATTTCATCAGATTTTCCATTCTGTCTGTACTCCACTCTTCTCTTTAGGGGACTTAACACATATATTAGGGCCCTTGATGTTGGTTCCACAGTTCACTGAAACTGTGTTTACAAGTCTTCTTTCCTTGTTCGTTTTTTGCATAACTTCTATTGCTATGTTCTCAATTTCACCCATTTTATGTAGTGTATGATCTATCATTAATCTCATCAAATGTGTTTTTATATCTCAGACATTTTTCATGTCCAAGTGTTTGACTTTAGTCTTTATTTCATGTCTCTACTTAACATGCTTAATCTTTCCTTCAACTTCTCAAATATATGCAATGTGTTATAATAACTTTTAATGTCATTATCTATTAATTCTATCATCTGTGTTATTTGTTGGTCTGTTTAGATTGATTCATTTTTACTCTCAGGATGGATTGTATTTTCCTATTTCTTTTTCATGGCTGGTAATTTATTGGATATTAGACATTGTGCATTGTGCCTTGATGATACTTCATATTTGTATCCCTATAAATACTCTTGTGATTTTAATACCTAAAAAATCAATTTCTTACAAACCAATCTCAAATGACTCACTGTCTTATTTTTCATCTCTAATGTCACTATGTCCTTTCCCGTGGTACAGAAATAATAATTTGTATGTATTTGTTTATTTATGTCTTTATTACCTATCTCATATCCTATTAGACCATCAGCTGCATGAAGGAGCTATTTTATTCCTATTAATAAACACAGTGTCTAGAATTTAAGAATTACTCAATAAATAAAAAAATAATTTTAGAATTCTTTTATTTTAACATGATGAATTTAACATCTTGTTTTGGGGACTTAATGTGCAAGATACTTAAATAAATATAAAATATAAGCTGTCTTTAGGATTATAATAAATAAATTATCTTGAATTTTTTTTTACCAGATCAGTAGAAAAATCATAGGGCAACATAAATTAAGGGACAGTTCTATTTCTCAGAGGGAAAATAGATATTCTCTTTTTATTTTCAACTGCAATTCTGAGTAAAACATGCCAATATAGCCTGAAATATAAACATCCTGTAAAATTCCAGTGGAAGATTTCAGATTTGGGGATATATCATCAGAGACACAGCAGTTAGCCTGTTATGAATGGGATGCATGAGAAACAATTTGAATAAAAATGGCAAAGTCATGGAATCTTTTTTTTTTAATTACCCAATGAAGATAACAATTACCCTAAGCACAGGCAAGTTTAGCAGAGCTATTAAATTAGCTGAAAGGTATCATTTTGACCAGCAGGTGGGACCTGTATGTTTGATGTGTGTTTGTGTGTGTGTGTTGCTGGAGATTAAACCTGGGGTCTTTTGCATTCTAAGCAAGAGCTCTACCACTGATTATATCCCCAGCCTTGTGTATTAGATCTTATAATTTCCTTTTATTAGAATCATATTTTTAATAACCCAGTATCTGGTTTATTATATTGACTTCAATATTAATTTTTAACTCAGATACCTGGAATATGGAATGTATATAAGCTTAACTGCATGATAACCAATATGAGAAATATATGTCTAAAACTCAGAAATATACATGAATATATATCTAAACACAGACACAACACACTTCCATGAGCCTGAGGAATCCAGATTAGCCCTACCTTGTTGCTTTGTTGAATGTGTAGTTACCAATCTCTCAGGCACGTAGGTTTAGTTAATACTAATTTTTTAACTAAGGAGACATGGATGTATGTGCTCTGGAAAATCTGTCTACAGGTTATATTGTTCACAGGGGAAGCTGGTTATGTCAATAAAATGTCTCTAGGTTTCAGAGTTAAAGAAAAATAATGAACATTGCAACTATGAGCAAATCACAGTGTATTTAAAACATTTTATATATGATGCTTATAAAAGGTATTTCTAACTCGAAGAGGAGTAATCGTTTGATGGATAAGAGAGTCATTTAATTAATAGCCCCTCCTTCCTTTCTTCCTTCCTTTCCCCCTCCCTTCCTTCTTCTCAGGGCTCCTCCTTCCTTCCCAGGCCTGACACATACTAGGCACATGCTCTACCACTGAGCTGTATCCCCAGCCCCTAAGTTCTCTATTCATCTAGTCAAATTCATCTATTTTCTTCATTTTGTACTATTTCTGAAGATTATCTGAAATCATTTCCTAGAGTATATTATATGAACTTTCCCCCTTTCCTCAAGATAATACAATATGTTGGGCTCATATTTGTTATCAATTTAACTAATATCTCCTGTCAATTTGCCATGGACTACTAAAAACAATCTGTTTATTATTTCTGCCAATTCATTTTATCTTAATGCCTGTTAATCTGTTTTTCTTTAGTTTCATTATATTTTTTTAGAAAATCTTCTTTAAAGCCCCATTAAAATGGAGATAGCAGGTCTCTAATTTTCTTTATCCTTTAAGCTTGTTATCCTATGAAAGAAATTAAATACCGTGCAGTGGACCACATACACATTTATAAATTACATAGGCCTATCTTTATTCAAGCAATTAATCTTGGTCTTTTAGGAAAAAAAAAAAAAACAACCCAAGGGGAAATAACCCTTGCTTTGTATTTCCAAGAAACAGCATGCCCAAAACATTTAAATTTCGCTGTTTTCTCCCAAATGCAAATTGTTAGGTAAATTTATTATTAAACATTTGGTTAGATCTAGACAATAGCTTAAAATGATGTATTTACGTATTATGTTAAACGTGTGCTGTTTACAAAAAATTATGTAATGAGAATTAAAGAAACAAAGTTTTTTTTTTTCTTCCAAATACCTTTAATTCACCTGGTGAATGAAGACAGCAGAAATATGTATGTGTACAACCTTTTGCATTTTCATTGGTAACCAAACCTCTGAATTGTTGGAGGGTAATGATATGCCCGGCGGAAATACTTTGTTACCAATTGAAAGTTTAGCTTTATCAGGGGGTGGTTCTGTGCTTGTTTTGGTCCTTCTAAAGAGTACTTTTAGAAATTTAAATACTTATATATTTCCTAATTTATCAAAAACCTCCACTGACAACCAACTGATAAAACGAGAAAATCATACTTCCTTTTATTTCTCTTCCCAAACATCTCCCTAACTGTAAAAAGAGCTTATGATTTAAACATGATTTCAAGGTTTCTACATTTCTCCTTTTTCAACAAGTCCTTTAGTTGTTTGATCCTGCAATTCTGTATTTTTCTGTGTGTTTAAACAAGTTCAAGGCTTACCATTTCCTGCCTCCCTCCCTCCCCTTTTCTTCCTTCCTTTTATTTCACCATTGACTTCTTCATTCTTTAGTTCTCTATTTTGATTCAATTTTGTTGGCTGTATTTTAACAAAATTTAGTATTTGATTTTGTTTTGTTGTATTCCTAGAAGAGACTGTGGGTACTATATTTCCTAAAAATGTTTTTTTGAAATTTTTCATGAGTCACACAATTTTCTGAGAACATTATAGACATTTTTCTTTTTCCATTAGATATTGTTTTGGGAATCTGATGCCAGCTGTTATCACCTGTGAGAAGTGATTTGGATTCCCAAAGAATACTTTCTATAGCCTTAACTTCATTAAGCTTTATCCTTAAGCTCATGATCTTTTTGATGTCTAAACTTGACGAGGCTATGGTTTCCAGTTATTCAATCAAATTCTAGACGGATGTTGCTACAAAGGGATTTTATAGATATGATGGAAGTACATAATCAATTGACTTTAAGTAAAGAAGATTATCATGGGGATGGAGCTATAGCCGAGCATGCACAAAGCCCGGGGTTTAATCCCAAGTAACACACACACACACACACATTATCCTAGATAACCTGGTCAGGCCTGGTATAATCATTTGAAACATTCTTAAAATAGATCTGAGGCTTCCCTAGAAGAAATTTTGCCTGTGACTATTAACTGCAGCCTGGGTACAAACCAATTTTATGCCTACCTTATGTTGTATTCTGGAGCAGATAACTTATTCTTGGGTTTCATAGGTCCATAGGTAAAGAAGAATTGTACCTCAAGATGAGGTACAATCAGGACTTCACCAATATGAAATTTTACATGTATCTGTTCTAAGAATTCTCTCATTTAGGTCTGAAATTTATTGTTTCTGTCAAAATTCTTCAAAGTTGTTGGAGGTTGTGGGAATTTCGACTAATGATGCAGATACACACACACAAATACACACACTCTTGATAGATTAAGATATACTCCCATTGGGATATTATTACCATTGGTACTTATAAATAAATTGAAGCTATGAAATTGTCCATTTTTAAAATAAGTTAAAGTCTTATTAATTTTTTTGCCCACTTTTGTTTCCAAATGAATTTAGAGTAATCTTAACTTTTCTATGAATACTAAGCAGGTCAAATTATAGACATCCATACCAGTGAAACCTCAATAAGTCTGGCAACTGAAGTCCAGAAATGGTCCAGTTCTGAAAAGCAGCATATTTATTTTAAAGATACATAAAAAATAATAATTTGGTATTCAGTTGGAAAACCACACCATGAAAGATTCTCACTTATTTGGATTTCTTTTTCACTGTTTAAAATAACACGGTGTTATTTTTGCCTCCCCAATTTAGGAAGAGTCCTAAGTCATGAAAAGTAAGATCAGTCTTTTAAAAAATATGTACACATATTTTGCATGTCAGGCTTCCATAATGGTTGAGCAAAGGCATAGAGTTAAGCCTATTATAGTTAATTGCATTTATTTTTTGCTAAGGGATTAGAATAGTCTAGAAAAATAATACTTAAAATAATGAACTCAGTAATCAACTGCATTTTAACTTAATATTAGTAGTGCATAATGTCAAGATTGGTTGACTTTCTCCCTGCCCCTAAAGGAGTGGTATAAATATAGAAAAATGACCCAAATGCTAGTATTTGTGGCGAGAAAACAAGGGGGCAGGGTATTTAAAATTTCATTTAACAATTAAGAGTGGCAACACTTAATTGGAAATTTTATGCTTCCAACCTGGAAGGTAAATGTATTAAAATACTCTTCCAAAAAAAGTAAAAAAAAAAATATCTAGTATGTTATGTATAGTAAACCAAATAAAAGCTGTCCCTGTGCTCTCACCTTAAAATAGTTTGTGTGGCACTCTTATTCTTAACAAGCGACAGCGTTGTGACTGAGGTGGGAGCAGCACTTGTCCTTGGTCTGTCACAGTGAAGTCCTGTTAATGTGTTTAATCTGGTCATCTTGAGACTCAGCCCTTCAGAGAAAATGATGAGCATATATTAAAATACAGTACTTAAAATTAATGATAGTACTCCTCCAATCTTTTATGAGGCAAAGTTCGTGTCACTTACAACACACACACACACACACACACACACTCTTTCACACATGCATGCACACACACACACTCACACACATGCTTTTAAAAGAAAGAACATGCTCCTCCTAAGGAATACTCATAATTCCATTAGAATTATTAATCAAAGTTATTTAGTGTTGGGAAACTATATGAGTTTTTTAAGTAAAGTAATATGATCTGTGTTTCTGTCTGAATTCCATGAAGATAGACAAAAAGGGCGAAAGTGTTTTAGCTTTCTATATCAAGCAATGTATTTAATTTGCTAACGAGTCTAAAAACTAAGAAAAAAATCTGAAAATTTAAATAGTAAGATATTTCTTTGCATTACTATAGTGATGCAGTTGTGTACAATGAATCAAAATTCATTCTGCTGTCATCTATACCTAATTAAAATAAATTCATTAATAAATAATAATAATAATAATAATAATAATTAAAAGCTATTTTTTGTGAACTCTTTGTATTTTATTCCACTAAAGAAGGAGACCTTCTGAATAAATTGAAGAATTGAATGGCTCCAATAACCTAGTTTTTTTTTCTGTTTTGTAGTAGGTTTTTGACTGAATTTATAAAGATGTCTATCAAGGCACGATTTCCACATTTAGCCTTTTAATTGGTGAAAAACATTCTGGCAAAATTTGTATGCACCCATTTTTTGTGAACTAAAAGGATTTGGAGTAAAAATTTGTTATATTTCAACTTTTTAATGAAATTCATGTCCTAATTTATATTATTTATTCTCACTGGGGTGTTAATAGACATTTATGCTCTTATGTAAATGAAGTAATATCAGTATTTAATTGTTATATGAGATCAGTGGTCCTTGCTTTATCTCTGTGAGTGAGGTCTTTCTGAAGCATGTTGTTTAACTTTCTTCTTAACCATTTTATTCTGTGGTGTTAAATCTTAATGTTCCTTTTCCTCTCTCAGTGACCTTTAACACCTTATATTTCAGCTTAAAAGAAATTAACATTAAGAAAGTTGCATTATTTTAAGAATGGGACAGCTTTAGATTTACTTTCTCTTATCTAAGGCATATGTAATTTTTCTTATTGATAAATTGATATTCTTAAACTTACTAATGAACAGAAAAAAGCTTAGATAAAAATGACATGACAAAAAAGTATGGCATTCATTTTTTCAAATCAAAGAAAATGAATGCAACATAAAGTGCTTTAACCATATGGTGACAAGACAGTAAAAGCAGAGCATTTAGAAACTGGCCGTTTTCAGTGAATTATAGATGATTTGTCTTCCTGTTCAAGCTCATGTATGGTAGCCTTCTACTGAAAACCTCACGTGACTGATCAGGTCCATGAGAGCTACATCAGCATTTTAATGAATGCATAATATTCACAGTAGAAGAAAGCCTACATTACCTGTTCCCATCTTTTTTAGCTTGTGATCTTGGTGTTAGTATGAAGTATACCTTTTTATTTTTGGAGATAAATTTAGCCAGTAAGAGAAAGCCAGTAACAGAAAGTGGCAGTGCGACATTTACCTCCATTTAGATTTTAGTGTAGACATTTTATTTGCCTAAAATTGAAGCATTTGTCTTTATGGAAAAAATGAAGTGCTTTATTAAAACTAATCAGTATAATCCTATGAAATAAAGTTACTAAACATCGATGTTAAGCTGAGGGAATTAGACACAAATGCTCTGGAGGGCAGAAGCCTTACGAACAATGTGGTCCTTCACTAAGCACAGCAGTTATTCCTAGTTTGTCCTACTTGGTTTCTTTTTTCTTTTTTCTTTATGACTTCAGAAAGAAGCCCTGAACTATTTTATTTCCTTATTTTGTATGTTACGACAAACTTGGGGGTTGTATTTAGTTTAGCTATGTGGTTTCTTGTGATGTAACTCTTCATCCTTCACCTCCTTCACAACTGGAAAAGTGACCCCCACTGCCTAGGATCTCCCCTGCTCAACTTCTTGAAGTCTGAGCAGGGCCAAAAGGTAATTCAGGGTTTACTCTTCAGCTTTACAACAGTCCTAGTTTCTTTTTCTTCTGTTGACATATGAGGAAAAGGAATCTACAATGTGTAGGTGATATATTTATTATCTATATATATCTGAACGTATGTCAGGGTGTTTTGGGTTTGATTTTTTTTTTTGTTAGAAGAGAATAATTTTTAAGTTTCCCATTTTAGAAAAGAAACAGCCTGGTTGGGTGGGGACACACCTGTAATTCCAGTGGTTCTGGAGGCTGCTGTGGGAAGATCACAAGTTCAAAGCCAGCCTCATCAACTCCTCAAGACCCTAAGTAGCTTAGCAAGATCCTGTCTCAAAATAAACAATTAAAAAGCATGATGGGGGCGGGGTCGCTATGAATGTGGCTCAGTGGTTGAGCACCCCTGGGTTCAATCCCAGATATATATAAAAAAGAAATAGCCAAGAGTTCTATAATATATTTCTAATCAAAAGATGCAGCCAGATTGGGGATACATGCCTATAATCCCAGTTATTCTGGAGACTGAGGCAGTTTAAGGCCAGCCTATGCAACTTAATGAAACCCTGTCTCAAAAACAAAAACAATAAAGTAAAATAAAAGGACTGGGTATGTAGCTAATAGTAGAGCCCTACTGGATTCAATCCCCAGGACCAACCACCAAAAAAAAAAAAAAATGAAAATTGAAAAGAAAAAAGAAAGAAATAGCATATTTATTTCCAACTCATTTTTATTATTGTTGAAATAATAATAATTAGAAAATTAGAAATGCACATATCTAGTGCTTATATATCATTTCATCTAACAAAAACTGAAGAAGTTAATAAATCACTTGGAGATAATTGATTTGTTTAATATTCCAAATCCTACTAAAGATGGTTCAAGAATTAGAACTCAAGACTAGCTGTATAAGATTGGGTCCAGTCAAGAGGCAAAAAATATGTAGTAATTTGAGCAAGAACAGTTTTTAACTATGACAGGGATTGAGGTAACTGTTATTATCTACTAAGGCATAAAAAAACTCTACAGAATTGAGAAAGGCAGGTATAGGTAGTAGCCACTCCAATTCTGTCTGAGGCAGAATACCTATGGAAAGAAGAAATTTTAAAGAAGGCCACTGGCTCCCACAATGAACTTATGTCAGGGTGTTTTCGTTTTGGAGGAGGTGTAGCTGTGGCTCAGTCAATGGTGGAGAATCTTCTGAGGGGACATGCTAGTTAGTTTCATGAAAAGTCCCTTTCTAGGGTTCTTGAGAAAACTGTCCCTAGGGAGATATCACACTATGGTGCTCACGGGAAACCCATTTATAGAAAGGTCCTGCACGTGGACCTCTCTAGGAAGCTCCCAGTGGTGGGAGAGGAAAGCTGTGTCCTGGAGGGTGCCAGGGAAGCTGCCATTCCTGGCTGGCCACTGTGTACCACAGGAACCTGCCAAAAGAAGCATCCAGAACCAAGAAGATCCCCTTCATTCTCTAGTTCACTTGACTGCCATTTGTGGTTGACACCTAAAATAATGCCACAGGCAGGTAAAAATGTCCTAGTCTCTCAGGTAAGGGAAGGTTGGATTTGGAGCTGTAAGATAATAGATTGATAGCTGACTCCATGCCAGTATCAGAAAATTGAAATCTATTTTCTTTCTTTTCTTTTTCTTTTTTTTTTTTTGGTATGAGGGGAAAGGGTGCCAGGGATTGAACTCAGGGGCACTCACCCACTGAGCCACATCCCCAGCCCTATTTTGTATTTTATTTAGAGACAGGGTCTCACTGAGTTGCTTAGCACTTCGCTTTTGCTGAGGCTGGCTTTGAATTTGAGATCCTCCCAAACCCCTGGGATTATAGGCATGTGCCACAGAACCAGGCTAGCAGAAATCTACTTTCTTAATCATTATACCATACTGTCTGTTACTTTACCAGAACATGTGACTTTTAACAAAATAAAGGCAAATAAGAGGAAAGGAAGGAAGGAAAACATAGCAAGATTTTAAATGGAGGTTTGCATTATCAGCCTATCTGTTGTCTTTGAAATCTTTCTTAGGTAGAGGCACTTTAATTGCTCAGAAGACTGACCCATTGAATTTTAAGGCACTGACTTAGCAACCAAAAATGGAAATTGTGAACTGGAGGTCCAAAGGCCATAGCCAAATTTTATTTTTCACTCTACAATTTAAATTGATTTTTAATTCCAGTTTTCACATCTAGTTAATGCAGGTCATGTTCAATTGACAAAGATTTGTTGGCAAATATCCTTAAATATCCATATCCTACCTGATGCATTTACAGAAAGATCTAAGCAAGTTAACTTCTCTGGGTCTCAGTTTCTTCACATAACAGAAACAACAATAACAGTACCTACTTTATTGGTACATTATGATAATTAAAAGTGTTAATATTTTTATGCACTTAAAGAAGTAATCTTTGTATCTAATAAGTGCTATATAAATGTTTGTCAGATTAAAAAAATCAATTACAGCATATACATTTTTATATTTTCTTAAAATCCATAGACTAAAATTATTAATTCTTTAAGTATTTCCAGTTTATGAAACTTTATGTTTAGTTATAACAATTTTGTCAGATTAATCTGATTCCATTGTTTCATAGCAATTAAAAATATATCATTATGTTATAGAATGTACAATGTGAATGCTGTTCATTGGTTATTTTAATTTTTTTCTATAGTTTTAGCAAAGTGGTAGCACTTGAAGATGATATTAGTAAAGCCTTTACTCTTTAATTTTTTCAAGGAATTATATGAACAGTAAGATTTTTGGCAAAGAAACTTTGATGACAGAAAATCTGTAGTTTCAATGTAACACTTAGTTTTCAAATCAGTAGCTTCTAATTTGCATGCCCCAAACTAAACATGTTAGATATACTGTAAATGTCTAAAACTTAAAAATTTCTGCTTTTATATTCTTTTTTTCCTTTTTTTTTCACAGATAAGTCACTAACACATCCTGAAGTGATCAAAAGGACCCAGGCAATTGAACTGTTATTTATGCTCTATCCTCCGAAAGGTGCCCATGTGGGCAACAAAGGCAGACTAAAGTCAACCTGGCTGAGACCCATAGTAAATGGAGAAGAAGGCTATAAATATATAGGTAAGATCTGCACTTGTTGTTTGTATAATGAGGAAATGATGCTTCGTGTTTGCTTACCTCTTGTTTATCACTTGGATGAGATTGGGTGTTACATAGTAGATTCCCTTTACTTCGTAGATATTATGTTTGCAATTTTAAAACTATCTATTTTGTATTTTGGTGCCTTTGCAGAATTTTGGAAGCACAGTATATATACCCATTCACCTGTTGATGGACAGGGATTTTTTACTTTTGGATTACTAGAGGTAAAGCTGCTATGAACCTTCAGGTTCAGAATTTTGTGTAGACGTGCTTATGTTTCTCTTAGCTACCTTGTTTTCCAAATTGATCATACCGTTTCATGTTCCCCCGTGTGCAGAGAGGAGTTACTTCTTTTCCACAGCTATATTAAGCCTTACATAATCAGTCTTTCTAATTTTAGCCGATATAATAGATACATGTGTTTGGTATCCCATTGTGGTTTTAATTTGAATATCTCTAGTAAATAATGAGAGTTGGCATCTTTTGAAGTATTTGTTACTTATGTGTCTTCTTTGGTGAAGGGTCTGTTCATAGCTTTTGGCTATTTTATAATATTTAGGATCGTTATTAAATTTAGAGGGTCCTTTAGATATTCTGGGTACAAATCCTTCAGTACATATGTGCTTTGCAAATATGGTTTATCTTTTCTTTCTTTCAATAGTATTTTTTGAAGAGAAGTTTTAAATTTTGATGAAGTCCAATTTATCCTGTATTTCTTTATGGTTTATATTTTTATCTTAAAAAAATTTGGCCAGACTTGGGGTCACAAAGGTATTCTTCTAGAAATTTTGTAATTTTAAATTTTATATTTCAGTGTACAATTGGTTTTGAGTACATTTTTGTACATGATTCAAATCATAGATTGAGAATTTGTTTCTATATAATTATTTTTTTTCTGTTCCCCTTTCCTTTATTGTTTTTTTTTATTTTTTTAATTTTTTTTATTATTAGTTGTTCAAAACATTACAAACCTCTTGACATATCATATTTCATACATTTGATTCAAGCAGATTATGAACTCCCATTTTTACCCCATATACATATTGCAGATTCACATTGGGTCCACATCCACTTTTTTACATATTGCCATACTAGTGTCTGTTGTATTCTGCTGCCTTTCCTATCCTCTACTATCCCTCTCCCCTCCCCTCCCCTCTCCTCCCATCTTCTCTCTCTACCCCATCTACTGTAATTCATTTCTCTCTCTTGTTTTTTCCCCTTACCCCTCACTTCCTCTTATATGTAATTTTGTATAACAATGAGGGTCTCCTTCCTTTACCATGCAATTTCCCTTCTCTCTCTCTTTCCCTCCCCCCTCTCGACCCTGTTTAATGGTGATCTTCTTCTCATGCTCTTTCTCCCTATTCTGTTCTTAGTTACTCTCCTTATATCAAAGATGACATTTGGCATTTGTTTTTTAGGGATTGGCTAGCTACACTTAGCATAATCTGCTCTAGTGCCATCCATTTCCCTGCAAATTTCATGATTTTGTCATTTTTTAGTGCAGAGTAATACTCCATTGTGTAAAATGCCACATTTTTTTTTATCCATTCATCTATTGAAGGGCATCTAGGTTGGTTCCACAGTCTAGCTATTGTGAATTGTGCTGCTATGAACATCGATGTAGCAGTATCCCTATAGTACGCTCTTTTAAGGTCTTTAGGGAATAGTCCGAGAAGGGCAATAGCTGGGTCAAATGGTGGTTCCATTCCCAGCTTTCCCAGGAATCTCTATACTGCTTTCCAAATTGGCTGCACCAATTTGCAGTCCCACCAGCAATGTACAAGTGTACCCTTTTCCCCACATCCTCACCAGCACTTGTTGTTGTTTGACTTCATAATGGCTGCCAGTCTTACTGAAGTGAGATGGTATCTTAGGGTGGTTTTGATTTGCATTTCTCTGACTGCTAGAGATGGTGAGCATTTTTTCATGTCCTTGTTGATTGATTGTATGTCCTCCTCTGAGAAGTGTCTGTTCAGGTCCTTGGCCCATTTGTTGATTGGGTTATTTGTTATCTTATTGTCTAATATTTTGAGTTCTTTGTATACTCTGGATATTAGGGCTCTATCTGAAGTGTGAGGAGTAAAAATTTGTTCCCATGATGTAGGCTCCCTATTTACCTCTCTTATTGTTTCTCTTGCTGAGAAAAAACTTTTTAGTTTAAGTAAGTCCCATTTGTTGATTCTTGTTATTAACTCTTATGCTATGGGTGTCCTATTGAGGAATTTTATCCAAAATTTCCAGTAGTATTTATTGAAAAGACTTTCCCCCTTTGAATTCACTGAACTTTGTAAAAACTAAATAGAACAAGAAGGTATGTGGTTGGCTAATAACTACATGAAAAGGTAATTAACATCATTAGTTACTAAGGAAATACACATCAAAATCATAGTGAGATACCATTACTTATCTATTAGGAAGGTTAAAATTAAAAAAAAAAAAACTTTACATCTAACAATACCAGGATTGGAAGGATATGGAGATTGTGTTGCTAGTGGGAATTCAAGATAGTACAACTTCCTTGGAAATATTTTGGTACTTTTTAAATAAAATTAAAGAAATTTTAACCATAAAACTTAGCCATCCTACTCCTAAGTAATTACTTAAGATTAATGAATCATTTTTGTACACAAAAACCTACACATGAATGTACATAACTGAGTTATTAACTACCAGATGCTGGAAATAACACAAATGTTCTTCAGCGGGTGAATGGATAGACAAGATTTGTTCATCCATGCAAATGGAATGCAATAAGCAGTAAATTAGCTCTAAATAAAAGGGAGGTCAACTTCACTTAGCATTATTCTCTCCAGTGCCATCCATTTACCTGCAAATGCCATGATTTTATTCTATTTTATTGCTGAGTAAAATTCCACTGTGTATAAGTGCCACATTTTTTTTTATCCATTCATCCACTGAAGGCCATCTAGGTTGACTCCACAGTTTAGCTATTGTGAATTGTGCTGCTATAAACATTGATGTGGCTGTGTCCCTGTAGTATGGTGTTTTTAAGTCTTTTGGGTATAGACCAAGAAGAGGGATAGCTGGGTCAAATGGTGGTTCCATTCCCAGCTTTCCAAGGAATCTCCATACTGCTTTCCATATCGGCTGCACCAATTTGCAGTCCCACCAGCAATGTATGAGTATACATTTTCCCTACATCCTCGCCCACACTTATTATTGTTTGTCTTCATAATAGCTGCCATTCTGACTGGAGTGAGATGATATCTTAGAGTAGATTTGGTTTGCATTTCTGTAATTGCTAGAGATGGTGAACATTTTTTCATATATTTGTTGATTGATTGTAAGTCCTCTTCTGAGAAATGTATGTTCAGGTCCTTGGCCCATTTGTTGATTGGGTTATTTGTTTTTTTGATGCTTAGCTTTCTGAGTTCTTTATATACCCTAGAGATTAGTGTTCTAAAGGCCGAATGTTTTCTCTGATATAAGGAGGCTGACTCATAGTGGGGTAGGGAGGGAGAGCATGGGAGGAATAGACAAACTCTAGATAGGGCAGAGGGGTGGGAGGGAAATAGAGGGGGCAGGGGATTAGCAAGGATGGTGGAATGTGATGGACATCATTATGCAAAGTACATGTACAAAGACACAGATTGTTGTCAACATACTTTAGATACAATCAGAGATATGAAAAATTGTGCTGTGTATGTGTAATAAGAATTGTAATGCATTCTGCTGTTATTTATTTTTTTAAAAAATCAATAAAAAAGAATGGACAAAAAAATAAATAAAAGGGAGGGAAGGATTGACAAACACAGCAACATGAATGAATCTCAAATGCACCATGATAAGTGACAGTGAAAGAAGCTGGATTCTGAGGCCATGCCCTGTACGATTACATTTAAGTGATAGTTTGGAAAAAACAAAACTGTAGGAGCAAACATCAGGCCTGTAGTGCCCAGAATTTAGGGCTGGTGGTTGGGGGTCTGCTACAAAGAGGGGATTCTAAGACTTGGAGGAGCTGTTCTGTATCTTGATCACACTAGTGGTTGTACAAAGTCAAAACCCATAGAACTGTACACCAAAAGTAGTAAATTTTATTGCCCATAAAAATTTTAAAAATTAAACCCAAAATAAAAATAAAATTTCAACCATTGGCCAGCATCTCCATAAAAGATGTATACATCATTTGTAATTAGGGAAATATAAATTAAACCACAATGAGATATCACCACACGACCTACCCAGAGGGCTCAAATTTAAAATACTGGCCATACTAAGTATTGGCAAACATGTGTAGCTACCAGAACCCTAATATTCTCTCACTGAAAAATGTAAAATAGTACAAACTTTGACACAATATTTTGGCACTTTCTTAAAAAATTTAACATACACCTGTCACACAACCTGATCACTACACACCTATTTATCTATCAAAAACTTTATTTTTTATTTATTCAAAAACTTGTGAGTAATCCTAGAATCCATTATTGTAAAAGAATCAAACTAGAAACAACTAAAATGACAGAAGAATTGATAAGCATGTTGTAATATTTCCATGTAGAACACTAAGACATAAAAAGAAAAAATCTTGATACTATTGACACAGACAGTATCTATGAATTCTAACATAATTGTGCTAAGTAAAAGAAGCCAGATGAAAGAGAGCACATACTGTATGATTTGTTTCTATAAAATTGTAGAAAATGCATACTAACTCATAGTGATAGAAGGCTTGTGGTTGTATGGTGATGGGGGTTGGGAATGGGAGTAAGGGACAATTAGGGTGATGGAAATGTTTGTCAGTTTGATTGTGGTAATGGTTTCATGGATGCACACATGCCAAAATTCATCACATGATACACTTTAAATATATGTAGTTTGTTGTTTCTCATTTATACCTCAATAAAGCTATACAATAGTGAAGCTTTTGTTTTGGTCATATTTTTGAAAGAGATTTTTCTCTTTCAGTTTTAAAACTTGCATGCTAGACATGATTTAAAGAGGGTCATGAGTTGGGGTGTAGCTCAACAGTAAAGAGCTTGCATTGGATATATAAGTCCTTAGGTTTGATCCCTAGCACTGTGAAATAGATTAGATGCTGGTGCATATGAATGTCTACTTAAGAGCATAATTCTGTGAAAGCCCAGAGGAAGAGGAGGTAAAGAAAGAGAAAATTATGAAAAAAATAAAAGAATGTCTCAAGTTTAAGGCTTCGGGTTCTTTAAGATGAAGAAAAACCCTGGTTGCTATTTATTTTCTCTTTGCAATTGTCCACCTAAAATTACCAGAACATGACTATTTCATTCTATAGATTTCTGTTTTTATTTAGATCCATTTGCATATATTTTTATTAAATAACTATAAAGAAAACATCCAAGTGGCTTTATGTCATAACTTGAAGTCTCCATCTTTCAAGTTTTTATGCTGGTCTTTTCGCCTTCTTCTTGGGTAAGTGACCAGACACTTGCATCTTTTTGAATTACAGTTGTTATTAAACTGACTGACAAGAGAGTTGAAGCATTTGCCATGAAAAAGGTTAGTCTATTTCTGAAGTGCTTTCTGAAACTGAGTAACTCCCTAACTATAAACATTTTAGGGAAGATAGCTCTGGGAATTTATGATGTGTTCCAATATTAATACTCCACAATGTGAGCACTGTTGTTTATTGATTTCACTCTGTAGATTCAGAGATGTATCATCAGCAAGAACGGATGAATAGTTAATAGAGTTACGAATGCTCTATAAATGCCTTGGGTTACTAACAAATCTTCTAGGATTAGGACCATGCATTCTCTAAAAATTTTCCTGGTGTGTCCATATTTTCATATCCCATCATTCTTCTAATAGCGGTTTGGATATAATTGGAATGCTGCATGAGTCATAACTTTGATTTGCTTATGCACAAAGAATTTCTCCTAAATGATAATTTTATAAGCTTAGACCAAGTTTAAAAAAAAGTCTTCAATTATTTTTTCAGAGATCTATGTCTTGCCAGACAGACTTGTTTTCAGAAAGGCTGTTTTGGAAAGTTAGTCTTTCAACATGTTTTTGCTTGTTTTTCCTTATGATCTATCTGTCCTTGATCTCCCCTAACTCTCTCATAAAAATAGTTTTTGTTCCAATCCCTCATTGAGCTTTTGTGACCTTTGTTAATTTTCAATCTGGAAGCTATAGATTATAGTAAGAAACATCCTAGCCCTGTAACTCTTGGAATTTAAATAGAGATACCTTGAAAGGTGTAGGTTAGCCATTATCTTTCAAGAAAATCCTTTAGAGAATACAAATGGATGATTAAATTACTTTCTCAAACCAATGGTCCATTTTAATTGAAATCATATTATTGTATTACTATAAGGTTTCTAATTAGTTCATATCCTGAGTAATGAGCAAAGACTTCTAGTGATACTACTTCTTTTTTATATATCATTTAGTACACTTCATATCATAAATTCTACTTGCCCTTATACTATATGGTTACTTAAATTATGTAATTAATACTGTAACCTGATTCCCTGGCCTAATCACTGTTGTGTTACCCATTAAAAGAGTACAAAGTATCCTTTTATGTCATTCAGTTTGTTCCATGGCCTTTAGGCAAGATTTGATGTATATTAACCAAATGAGAATCTATCTCATCTTTAAAGACTGAAGCAATTACACAGACGTCCTTAACAGTTAAGTCTGATTTTCGATGATCTTTTTCAGAACCTCCTTTGCAACATCAGTAACATAAGACTTTCTTATCTAATACACCCTTTATTGCAGGTATAACATTTTCAATATTCACAAAGCAAAGGTTATGCTTAGGTTGTTATGACTCTCTCTTTTTTTTCTAGACCAAATAAAATATCCTTCAGAAGCCCATCTTGTAGTTCTTCATACGTTTTGGAACTTCTCTCTAAACATATTTTTTTTCCCCAAATTGGCTCATCCTTTTGAGAGATGGAGCTCAGAATCAGACATTATAATCCAATATATGTCTGATTTATTATGAATATAATTTTAGCTACTGCTTATATCCTGCTTATATCCTGGTACCCTTTTAAAGACTCTTTCAGTGCACATCCTAATATTTACTTGGATTTCTAGCTATAATTTTGATCTAAATTTTTCTTATTTTTTTTCTTGTGGTTATTTGATATTGTGTGATTTATTTTCCTTTCTTACATTTATGCTCCTCCCCTGCCCTGGTTTTCCTTCACTTATTGAAATGCATACATTTATTACTCCTCACATAATTAACCTGAATTTTGAGCCTATTCTTTTAGGTTTTTGTAGAATAAAGATGATTCTTCAGGATTAATCATTATAATGTGAAAAACCCAAATTCTGATTTGAAAGGAACTATATATAAATACCACAGGTATCTGCTCAAGAATAGGAAATGACCTCTTGTAATTTAGATAAGTTCATATGTGCTATGGTTAGTTCAGTGTCGTGCTTTGCCTGCTTGCTTTAGGAGAAGAATGTTGTCACTGAAAATTCTATTTTTATGTCCAGTGGGACTTGTCTGGGTCTGTGCCCGTTCATCTCGTTTTGCTCACTGTACAGGGCCAGCAGTGTCTCTCTCCTGTTCTCTAACTCCTGTTTGGTTTCCTTTGTTAATGGTAAATGAAGAGAATGTGCTGTCATGTTTGGGGAAAAAATTTTATGTTTACAGGGTTCAGCTGGTTAAATCTTTACACACTTGGTACTCACGAGAACCATCCCAGAGAAAGATAAAAATGTTATGCTGAATCTAGTTAAAGTTTTTCTACTGTGCTCGAGTTACTAAAACTTCTTCAGGATGATGATATGGATTTTCTCATTTAGAGGAATGAATGTGTGCTATGTGAATGCCATTTTTCCTTATACTTCAGTGATGAAATCTGAGATGTGTCTTCCACTCGAAAACCCAGCTTTACTGGGTTTGGTTCTTAACTGGTTGTCCTTAAGTTGAGGAGAAGATGTTAAGAGGGCATCCTGTTTATAACATAAAGCAAACAGTAGTTGAATATTTCCAACTGTATATGTTTACTTAACAACTCTTTATCAGAGTCCTCCTATATGTTGGCAAGAAATGTTGAGAAATATTCTTAATTCCTGTCCTTGCAGATCCAAAACACGGTCAGAATTTTTGTTCAAGTAGGCCCATTGGAAAGCGCTCTTGGTCCATGGGTCAAATACAATGCTATGGAATGAAGAAATCTTGAAATCTTGGAATTACATCTAGAAATGACAAACAATGATACTAACCTCCAGTATCTGACATGAAAACGCAAAGCTGAATTCATTGTCCACTATGTAAGAGAGAATCATGTTAGTGAAGCACATTCCCTCAGAGCCAAGCTGACTGATAATCTTTTATAGGGTTTTTGGGAAATGCAGAAGCTGGTCTCCAAGATGGCCTCAGTGATGTGCTTCCTGGTGTCCATGCTCTTGTGTGCTGTCCTCTCACATTGCATCAGAGTTGGCCTATGTTACCAACAGAACATAACAGAAGTCATGGTACATTATTTCTGTGGCCAAGTTGTAAAAAGTTTTCTGGATTCTGCTTTGTTTTCTCTGGGATGTGTTTCTTTGAGAAAACTAGTTGCCACGTCCAGACACTTCAGCATTCCAGTTGAGAAGACTACGTAACAATGAATTGAGACCTTCTGCCTACAGCCAGTGAGACACTGAGGTCTACATGTGTAATGCTACATGAAGTAGTGCCACCAGGCCCAGTGGATCCATTGGATGACTGAAACCTCCTGAGAGACCATGAGTCTTTCTATGCCAGATTCCTCACTCTTAGAAAGTGTGTGAGATAAATATGTGTTCATTGAAGGTTCTCATTTGGGGGAATTTGTTACCCAGCAATAAATGATAGCTGTAGGATTTAAGTAAGTGATTAGTGGGTTTTAGCAGTGGAAGTAAAATGACACAATTTATGAGTGTGGATTAGTAGGAAGACTAAGTTTCTGATTGGATTTCAAAAATGTGTTAATAGATTAAGACTTGATCACTGGTTAATTTTCAAAAGTTGGATCTCTTGTTAATTGGCTTTCAGAAGTGTTGAACTTAGTTGTCACTAATTGATAAAACAGATTTAAAACTGGTTCTGTTTTTTTTTTTATGTGTGTGTGTGTATGTGTGTATATATGTGAGTGATCATGGCTATAGAATGAAAATTGACTGATAAAAGAATTTTAATAGTTTCAACTTGTTACCATAACTGTAGAACTGCTGGCTTTTCTTAGGATTATGGGGAAATGTCATTCTCAATAAATAGGCACATGAAGAAAAAAAAATAGAGATTATATGCTTATTGACATTTAGAGAAGGTAATGACTACATCTGGCAGCATGAAAAGGTGGTTTTCTGAAGAAGATGATATATAAGTTTACTAGAGCTACCAGGTAGAGAAAGGCAGTGTTGCAGGCAGTGGGGAAGAGCATGGGAACTGTAAGAAATTCATTTTGTTTGTTTATACTACTTTACCTAGCACAGGACTCTTTTTAAGATAGTGGTTTTATAGAGTCAGATAAATAGGTGACATGGTATAAAATGGAAAGTCAAGAATAATATGTTGGAAATATGCCCCACTTGAACATTTTTTAGACCATTTATGATTCTATCTATAGTTTTAGGTCTCTTTCTCTCTCATACATGCATGTGTAATTAGAAACTTTGTGTATGTGAATAATTAAAAGTGATATAATCATGTAATATGTCCTTAGGGGTTAAGGTAACTCATATTCTAAAGGGCATTTTATGTAATAAATTCAGTTTTTCAGAATGCAATAAAGAACTTGGACTTTTTAAAACAAGTGTTTCTAGACTGTCAAAATTGACATAAAAAGAAAATCTCTTGAAGCCCACAGATGTCTCACTCAATATCCATTTACCCTTACTTTAGATACTAGAAAAGCCGCATTCTTATTGAAGAGAAATTTCTTGTAGACCTATGGTGCTCAACTTTTGTGTCCAGTATTCACTTTATGTAATGAATATTTTGTAATTTAACTTCTGTT
This sequence comes from Marmota monax, assembly GCF_021218885.2. Classification (NCBI taxonomy): domain Eukaryota; kingdom Metazoa; phylum Chordata; class Mammalia; order Rodentia; family Sciuridae; genus Marmota; species Marmota monax. Next base: position 41,360,330 of record NW_026693571.1, read on the forward strand.
TTCATAGATAATTCAAATATAAAACACATACATATATAATTTTATATATATGAAAACATATTTAGAAATATATAAGTCCTTATAATACATATATAATTAATAATAAAATATCATTTACATACTATATAAAATTTTATACTTAAATTTTATAATATTTGTTCATGTGGAAATTATATATGCAGGTAGTAATATATACTAGAAACATAAATAAAAGAAAAAGATGGTGTTTGAGAATATGTGCTTTAATATATAAATGCCAAGGCATGACTATACTAGAAAACCTAATAAAATAGTTATATGCTTGCAGCATTACATATGACAAACCATAAATATGACAGCTACAAATATAGACTGATAAAAGTGTTTTGTATTGTCGGCTCAAATACTTTGAGAAGCATTTCTTTTGGGGGTAGTAATTTTACAATCAATGAACAGTTCTTGGTGAGGTTCTGAATATGACAGTGTATGCTTGGGTTTTACATTGTACTGTGTTCTCTACACAGTATTTTAAAACAGTGCTAAACAAATCTTTGTATTTATCTATAAAAGGAAGTTGGGTCCTATGCTTACAAGTATATGCAGGATTTTCTCCCATGAAGTTACAATAGAGTATTTTACATTTGTCTAGAATATGGGATATTTCTTTGTTGCACAAGACCAATCCTTTTATCAAAGGACATACTGTATCCTAGATCCTTATTTAATAAGTTATTTGTGCTCATCACAACCATTATGAAAAAACTAATACTGTACACTTAAAGTTTAAAAATATTCCTTAGAAGTAAAATTATCTGTGTCAAATATAAATATTTAACTATATGTATTTATACACACACATGCACACACATACTCTTGAAGTTGTAAATAAAATAAAGCATACTTTAAAACCAAATATGAATTTTAATTTGAGATTGTTGAGTAACACATAAACATAGGTGAAAAGCTTAGCGGTTTCTGGTATCTACTATGATTATTGTGAAGATTAATTACATGTGTCAACTTGACTGAGCTAAGAGATGGCCAGGTAGCTGAAAGAATATCATGTCTTAATGTGGTTATGAAGGTGTTCTCAGGGAGATTCTTATTTGAATCAGTAGACTAACTAAAGAAGACCTTCCTCACCAATGCAGGTGGGCCTCATCCAATCTCTTAAGGTCCTGGATTTAACCAAAAAGATGAAGGCAGGACAATTTCCCTGCTTGAGCTGGGGCATCCATTTTCTCCTACCATGGGCATCAGTACCCCTGGTACTTGGGCCTTGGGACTGAGACCAGAACTTTAACTATTAGTCACCCATATTTTGGCTTTCAGACTCAGACTGAAACCCATTGGTTCCCTGGGTTCTCCAGCCTTCAAGTTTGTACTACCTAAGCAGTTTTTCTGAATCCCAGTTTGCAGATGACAGATGTTTTAGTCTCCAGAATAGCATGAGCCAATCCTTCATGATCCATCACTTTGCATAAACCTGCATGTGTCCTATTGGTGCTATTCTTCTAGAGAACACCAACTAATGCAATTATTATGATGATACACTGATATAGTTAATTTAGTTATCTTTTCAATTCATAATCTTAAAAGATTCAGAACAGTATGTTTTCTGTGCATTTTCTTATTTCATCTTAATCATTTATATAATACATGTTATTATCAATCTAACCATGCAGAGGAAGATCTCATATTCCATCAATCAAAATAATTTGCTTGGGAACATAGAGCTATTGGGCAGTGCCACCAGTCTTTCAGCTCAGTCATTTGACCCTAGAGCAAGCACTTACCACTTTATACTGCAGTAAATATGGTGATTTATTTTAAAAGGTCTTAAGTCATCATGAAAATATTAAATTATGATTAATTTATTCATTTATAATTTAGTAAAGTATGTATAACAATTTACCTTAGCATAACAATGCATACATGTTTATTTATAAGGTTAGTAATTATAACATTGTAATTATGGTAGATGTTGAAATAATATAAATGTCAGTACTAGAGGTATTATTAAATACATTGTGATTCATAAATTAGAATTCTATATAGTATTAATAGGAAAATATGAAAAATATATTTTAATGAAAAAAGGTTACAGAATAGCATGGCATGTATAACATATTAATATATACATAAAATGAATGTAAGAACATATAATTTTAATCTTTAGAATTTGTGAATCCTGTGGACATTATTTGCTATTTGTGTATGAATAACTTTTCAAAAATTTTTATATATTATTCTATACATTTTTGTTTGGGGTATCAGGTATTGAATGCAGGAGTGCTTAACCACTGAGACACATTCTCAGGCCATTTTATATTTTATTTTGAGGCAAGGTCTCACTAAGTTGCTTAGGGATTCACTAAGTTGCTAAAGCTGACCTCGAACTTGCAAACCTCCTGCCTCAGCCTCCTGAGTTGCTAGGATTCAGGTATGTGCCACCATGCCTAGCTTCCATATTCTATACATTTTGATGTGTATTTCTTATTTAATAATAATAAAAGATTTGGGACTTGAGAAATATCATTCTGAAGCTCCATATGTATATCATATTCTAGAATTTCAAAATCAAAATGTATCTAGTTTTACATTGTTCTTTGTTAAATGAATTTGCCTTTATCTTATTTATTTTTTCACTTAAACTATACCAAGAAGAATATTTCTTATGTGAAAATGAAGCAGCATCTCAAGAAAAGGAGAAATACATAGGGACATTTCATAATTTTACTACTCAAAACCATTTAAAATGGTTGTGTATCTAAAACTGCATTTTACTCATGTAAATATTTATAAATAGGAACATTTTATAATTTTATTTTTCAAAACCACTTAAAATGGTCATGTATCTAAAACTGCATTTCACTCATGTGAATATTTATTTGGAAAAATTCTTTCTCTAGTGGTTCTATAAGCTTTTGATAATACCTAATTATCCTTGTTCATCACTGTAATTCTCAACAATACTAGGTACCTCTAAATTAACTATTTGTTATGAAATAATACTATATATATGTGTATATATATATATATATATAAACATTATATACCTAAAATGTTATTATAGCAGATAAACTATTCTTGTACATTAAGAATAAATATATTTTATTATTAGCATGTTATAGTTACTTTTATTTCCTCTCTGAATTCCTTCAAGATGACTGTAACATCATATGGCTATAACATAATTAGGTTCATTGCTTTAACATTTAAAGTTTTTATTTAATAAATAAAATATAAGTTAACCATTATGGAGGCAAAAATCCAACATGAGATAGGAGCATTATTTATTCACTCCACAAATATTTATTGAATGCCTTGTGCTCAATACTCTGTGATAGACATGAAGAGGGTGCCAAGGTAAATAAAATATCTTCCATCTCCTGTGTTTTTGGTTTAGGCTGCGGAAATGATACATTTACATAATTAACTATAGTAAAAGATACAAACTGATGAGTGATGTAAAGCAAGTGCATATTGAGTACTCTATTGCTCTGCTAAGCAGTCCTGAGAGAGGGGGCAAGAGAAGGGCTTTTTCACACAGAGGAGGATGAGACTTGATATGGAGACCACAGGCATCTTCAAGAGTGAGGGCTTCTTCAGTGTTTCTCCACACTCAGCAGGAAGAGTCCCTGCGATTAAGACATTCAGAGTAGACATAACCAGCCCTTCTAAAGTCACAGCAATTATTAAAATTAGTGCGTTTGTTTACTAAGGAATAAACCCTGTTTCATTATATAGTGATCAACTAGGGTCTCCTAAACACCAATGTTTTCATGTATAAATTTAATATAAGGAAGATTTAGAGAAAATTTGTACAATTGAAAAATAAGAAAATATAAGCAAAGCTGGGCAAGGTGGTTCAAGCCTATAATCCCAGCAGTTTGTGAGGGCTGAGGCAGGAGGAGTTCTAAGCCAGCCTCAGCAATTTAGCAAAGCGCTAAGCAACTTAGCGAGACCCTTCTTCAAGATATCAAAAAGGACTAGGGATGTGGGATGTGACTGAGTGGTTAAGCATCCCTGGGTTCAATCCCTGGTATGTGTGTGTGTGTGTGTGTGTGTGTGTATACACACACATGCAAGACTTTTAATCTCTCTAATATAATTGCTTATTTTGCTTATTACTCTTTAGGCACAGTTTCTTCCAGTATTTTTTTTAAAAAACTATTCATAACTATAGAATAATTAACATGGGAAAATGGTGCATGCCTATAATTCCAGCTACCTAGGAAGCTGAGACAGGATCACAAAGTAGACAACTTAATGAGACCCTGTCTCAAAATAAAAGAGAGTTGGGGATATAGCTCAGTGGTATATCAGCCCTGGGTTCAAATTCCAGGGCCAAAAGAAAAAGAAGGAATAATGTAATATTTAACCTTGGAAGGTATATTATATGTCATTTAGCCCAACTCTTTTTATTTTTACCATGAACCAATTAGGATATTAAATTGTATCATTTTAATTGAAGATCTGAAGGCACAGAGGCTAAGTGGCTTGTTCAAGATCATGTCCTTAATTATAACTGTACCAGTGATTCAGGTTCAGGGTCTCATTAAGTTCATACTTCACCCCCGCCCTCCCCCCTGCCTACCACAGATGTTCTCCAAAAACATCCTGGATTTTTATGCAAAGCAATTTCTCTGGGCAAAGAAAGCATCACATTTGTTTATCTACTAGTCTTTATTTTTCTCTTTGTTTTCCTTAAATTTAAAAATTGGTTGCTGATTTTGTTCTTTGAATATTTTCTGAAGCAAAATCTGAAAGAAGCATACTACCTGCTCCCCCTATTGCTCTGTCTTGGGAGGGGAGGGTGAGGCAAGGCCTTGGGCTCCTGAATCCTAAGCTCACAACATCTTTGCTTGCTGTGGTCACCTTGGGTTCCAAGCTCTTTGGAAAGCTTCCATGAGGCATTTGGGTCCCTTGAATCTGGCTTTGCGTGACTGTTTTAAGCTGAGTTTCTTTTCTGCTTCAATTTACACAGGTCATGTGGTAGGAAATAGAATTTTATCTTGAAATCTCAAGTACAATGAAAACTGATCCTTATTGGATGTAAACTTTGTTTAACCTAAAAAAAATCATTTAATATCCCCAGGGGAGGATGGTGACTCCCCTCCCCCCAATACTGCAGCATAATAAAGCAAAAATGTTTTCACAATACTTTGGAATTTTTATAATTATCCTCCGTATTGTTTGACTGTCAGTTAAATTAGAACATTTGATAATTGTAGGGAGCTGATAAGAATTTCTATTAAAGGTATGTCATTATGTTAATCTCGGTTCAGATATAGTTTGCCCGAATCCTGTTTTGATTATATAATATTAGAATAAATTAACCTGTTAAATAAGCTTACCTGCAGGGCAGAGAACATTTTAAATGCCTTTAAAGTTAACATTAGTTTGAACAAGTATCTAAATCTTGTATTAAAACCATAGCTGTCTTTCCTATGCAAAGCCTTTAAAATTAGGAACATAGGTATTTCTTTTTAAGTTTATTTACTTATTCTAATTTGTTATACATAAAAGAAGAGTGCATTTCAATTCATAGTACACATATGCACCACTATTTTTCATGTCTCTGGTTGTACACAAGTTAGAGTCACACCATTCGTGTCTTCATACATGTACTTAGCTCAATGATGTCCATCTCCTTCCACCATCTTTCTTCCCCCATAGCCCCTCCTTTGCTCTCCCTCCCCTTTGCACTATCTAAAGTTCCTCCATTCTTCCCATGCTCCCCCATCCCCATTATGAGTCAGCATCCTCATATTAGAGAAAACATTTGGTATTTGGTCTTTTGGGATTGGCTTATTTTACTTAGTATGATATTCTCCAATTCCATCCATTTCACCTGCAAATGCCATGATTTTATTATCTTTTAAAAAGCTGACTAATATTCCATTGTGTATATACATCATAGTTTCTTTATCCATTCATCTATTAAAGGGCATCTACATTGGTTCCATAATTTAGCTATTGTGAATTGTGTTGCTATAGACATTGACACAGCAGTGTCATTGTATTATGCTGTTTTTAAGTCCTTTGGGTATAAACCAAGGAAACAGATAGCTGGGTCAAATGGTGGTTCAATTTCCAGGTTTACGAGAAATCTCTATACCACTTTCCAGAGTGGTTGCACCAATTTTCAGTCCCACCAGCAATGTATGAGTGTGCCTTTTCCCCCACATCCTCATCAACACTTATTGTTGTTTGTATTCTTGGTAGCTCTCATTCTGACTGGAATGAGATGAACTCTTAGAGTAGTTTTCATTTGCATTTCTCTAATTGCTAAAGATGTTGAACATTTTTTCATGTTTGTTGATTGATTGTATATCCTCTTCTGAGGAGAGTTCTTTAGCCCATTTATTGATTGGGTAATTTGGTTTGGTGTTTTGTTGTTGTTGTTTTTGTTGTTGTTGTTGCTAAGCTTTTTGAGTTCCTTGTGTATCCTTGAAATTAGTGCTCTATCTGATGTGCATGTGGTAAAAATTTGCTTTGAAGGTGTAGGCTCACTATTCACCTCACTGATTGTTTCTTTTGCTGAGAAGAAGCTTTTCAGTTTGAATCCATCACATTCATTAATTCTTGATTTTATTTCTTGTGCTATAGGAGTATTGTTAATCTGACAAGATGAAGATTTGGGCCTACTTTACTTCTATTAGGCATAGGGTCTCTAGTCTATTTCCTAGGTCCTTGATCCACTTTGAGTTGAGTTTTATGCAAGCTAAAAAAAGGGGGCTTAAATTCATTTTGCTGCATATGGATTTCCAGTTCTCCTAGAACCATTTGTTGAAGAGGCTATCATTTATCTGATATATGTTTTTGGCACCGTTGTCTAGTATGAGATAACTGTATTTAACATGAGTTTGTCTCCGTTTCCTCTATTCTGTACCATTGGTCTATAAGTCTATTTAGATGCCAATACCATGCTGTTTTGTTACTATTGCTCTGTAGTATAGTTTAAGATCTGGAATAGTGATGCCACCTGTTTCACTCTTCTTGCTAAGGATTGTTTTAGCTATTCTGGGTCTCTTATAATTCCAGATGAATTTCATAGCTGCTTTTCCTTTTTTTATGAGGAATGTCATTGGTATTTTTATTAGAATTGCACTAAATCTGTATAGTGCTTTTGGTAGTATGGTCATTTTGACAATATTAATTCTGCCTATCCAAGAACAAGGGAGATCTTTCTATCTTCTAAGGTCTTCTTTAATTTCTTTCTTTTAGTGTTCTGTAGATTTCATTGTAGAGGTCTTTCACATCTTTAGGTTGATTCCCAAGCATTTTATTTTATTTTATTTGGAGGCTATTGTAAATGGGCTAGTTTTTCTAGTTTCTCTTTCAGAGGATTTGTCACTGATATACAGAAATGCCTTTAATTTATGGGTGTTGATTTTATATCCTGCTACTTTGCTGAATTCGTTTGTTAGTTCTCAAAGTCTGGTGGAATTTTTGGATATTTTAAGTTCTTCTTTTCCTGTCTGTATCCCTTTAATTTCTTTTATCTGTCTAATTGCTCTGGCTAGAGTTCCAAAAACTATATTAAATAGAAGTGGTAGAAGAGGGCATCCCTGTCTTGTTCCAGTTTTCAGAGGGAATGCTTTTAATTTTTTCCCATTTAGAATGATGTTGGCTTGGGGCTTAGCACAGACAGCTTTTAAAATGTTGAGATATGTTCCCATTATTCATATTTCTTCTAGTGTTTTAAACATGAAGGGTGCTGTATTTTGTTCAATTCTTTTTCTGCATATATTGAGATGATCATATGATTCTTATCTTTAAGTATATTGATGCGATGAGTTACATTTATTGATTTCTGTATGTTGAACCAACTTGCATCCCTGGGATAAATCCCATTTGTTTGTGGTGCACAATCTTTTAAATATATTTTTGTATTTGATCTGCTAGAATTTTATTGAGGATTTTTATGTCCAGGTGCATTAGAGATATTGTTCTGAAGTTTTCTTTTTTTGATATATCTGTGTTAGTTTTGGAACCAGGGTGATATTGGCCATATAGAATGAGTTGGGAAGTGTTCCCGTTTTTTCTATGTTATGGAATAATTTGATTGATATTCATTCTTCTTTGAAGATCTTATAGAACTCAGCTGTGTATCCATCTGGTCCTGGGCTTTCCTTGGTTGGTAGACTTCTGGTGGCCTCTGCTATTTCATTGCTTGAAATTGATCTTTTCAACTTGTATATATCATCTTGATTCAGTTTTTACAAATCATATGACTCTAGAAATTTGTTGATGCATTTGATATTTTCAATTTTACTGGAGTATAGAGTTTCAAATTAATTTCTAATTATCTTCTATATTTTTGCTGTGTCCATCATGATATTTCCTTTTTTATCATGGATATTAGTAATTTGAGTTTTCTCTATCCTTCTCTTTGTTAGCATGGCTAATGGTTTATCAATGTTATTTATTTTTTCAAAGAACCAACTTTTTGTTTTGTCAATTTTTAAATTTGTTTCTTTTGTTTCAATTTCATTGATTTTTAGCTCTGATTTTAATTATTTCCTGTCTTCTACTGTTTTTGGTGTTGAATTGTTCTTTTTCTAGGGCTGTGAGATGTAATGTTAGGTCATGTATTTGTTGACTTTTTCTTCTTTTATGTAATGAACACCATGCAATGAATTTTCCTCTTAGTACTCCCTTCATAGTATCCCTGAGATTTTGATATTTTGTATCAGTGTTCTCATTTACCTCTAAGAATTTTTTTAATGTCTTCTTTGATGTCTTCTGCTATCCATTGTTCATTCAATAGCATATTATTTAGTCTCCCAGGTGTTGGAGTAGCTTCTATTTTTTATTTTATCATTGGTTTCTAATTTCATGCCATTATGATATGATAGAATGCAGAGTGGTATCTCTACTTTTTTTATATGTGCTTAGAGTTTCTTTGTGGCATAATTATGGTCTGTATTAGAGAAGGATCCATGTGTTGCTGAGAAGAAAGTGTATTCACTTGTTGATGGATGAAATATTCTCTTTATGTCTGTTAAGTCTAAGTTACTGATTGTATTATTGTATTCTATAGTTTCTTTGTTTAGCTTTTTAAAAAAAATCTATGTAGTGTTGAAAGAGTGTGTTAAAGTTACCCAGAGTTATTGTGTTCTGGTCTATTTGACTCATGAAATTTAGAAGAGTTTGTTTGATGAATGTAGATGCTCCATTATTTGGGGCATGTATATTTATAATTATGTCTTGTTGATGTATATTTCCCTTAAGCAGTATGACATGTCCTTCTTTATCCCTTTTGATTAACTTTGACTTGAAGTCTACTTTATTTGATATGAGGATGGAAATCCCTGCTTGCTTACTCAGTCCATGTGAGTGGTATGTTTTTTCGCGACCTTTCGCCTTCAGTCTGTGGATGTCTTTTCCTATGAGACAAGTCTCTTGAAAGCAGGATATTGTTGGGTCTTTTTTTTTAAAATCTCATCTGCCAGTGTAAGTATTTTGATTGATGATTTTAGGCCATTAATATTCAGGGTTATTATTGAGACACGATTGTATTCCCAGTCATTTTTGTTTATTTTTGGTATTCAACTTGACTTGGTTTCTCCTTTGATTGATTTTTCCTTTAGTGTAATACCTCCTTCTACTGATTTTTATTGTTGTTTTTAATTTCCTCTTCATAGAATATTTTGCAGAGGATGTTTTGGAGTGCAGGCTTTCTAGATGTAAATTCTTTTAACTTTTGTTCATCATGGAAGATTTTTATTTTGTCATCAAATCTAAAGCTTAATTTTGCTAGATATAAGATTCTTGATTGGCATCCATTTTCTTTCAAAGCTTGGTATATATGTTATTCCAGGATTTTCTAGCTTTCAGGGTTTAGGTTGAGAAATATTCAGAGATTCTAATTGGTTTCCCCATATATGTAATCTGGTTCCTTTCTGTTGTGGCTTTTAAAATTCTTTCCTTATTCTGCATACTAGGCATTTTCATTATAATGTGCCTTGGTGTAGGTCTGTTGTAATTTTGTACATTTGGTGTTCTGTAAGTCTCTTATATTTGATTTTCCAATTCATTTTTTATGTTTGAAAAATTTTCTGATATTATTTCATTGAATAGATTGTTCATTCCTTTGGTTTGGAACTCTATGCCTTCCTCTCTCCCAATAACTCTTAAATATGATCTTTTTATGTTATCCCATAATTCTTGAGTGTTCCATTCATGGTTTCTTACCATCTTTACTATGTGGTCAACTTTGTCTGCAAGATTATAAATTTTGTCTTCATCATCTGAGGTTCTGTCTTCCAAGTAATCTAATCTGTTGGCGGTGCTTTCCATTGAGTTTTTAATTTGGTTTATTGTTTCCTTCATTTCAAGGATTTCTATTTGTTTAGGGTTTTTTGTTTGTTTGTTTGTTTGTTTTTTCAGAACCTTTAAGTCCTTAATGATTTATGCTTTTGCTTTCTGTATTTGTTCATGTAGCTCTTTATCAAAATGATCTTTTGCTGCCTGTATTTTCTCTCTTATGTCATCCTTTAATTCACAGAACATTTCAATTATGTACATCCTGAACTCCTACTCTGTATTTTCTTTTGCTGTGCGGGCCATAGTTTCTAATAATGTATTATTGTGGTTTGTTTGGGCACTTTCTTTCTTTGTTTTTTCATGTTGTTTGTAAGTCTTCCCTCCCAGCACTGCGGATCTGAGGCGTTACAGTTTTTGCTATATAGGCTTATAGTGTCCCTGCAGGGTTCCAATATCTCTTCTTTAGTGGAGAGAACAATATTAACAGATCCCAATACAAACAATATACAATCTTAAACCAAATAGATGCTATTAAGACATTTATGGTTTTGTCCCAATATACAGAAATGGTGAGTTCAATTATTATCTACAATATAAACAGTAGGTTTGCAAAAGGGTCTACAGTTTCTGATGGTGGACAAAGAGAGAACCAGGGATGGGGTGTAGGATGTGATGTTAAGAAGGTAGGAGGTGAGGATATAGAGTTATTAGATCTTAGGAAGCTTGAAAGAGGAATCTAAAGAAGTTGGCTAGTAGCAGGAAAAAATAAAGTGATTTGGGGGAGACAAGTCAGTGGGAAGACAGTAGAGAGAGTAGAAAATCAAACAAATAAACAAAAATTAAGAAAAATTTAAAATGTAAAAATAGGAAATAAAAAATATACAACACAACTGTAATATACTATTCAGATGTCCCAGTCCTCAGTAGCCTAATTCATGAAAGGTACTTGGTTTCATAAATGTTGGGAATGTGAGGGTGGGAGAAGAGAGAGAGAGAGAGAGAGAGAGAGAGAGAGAGAGAGAGAGAAGGAGAAGGAGAAGGAGAAGGAGGAGGAGGAGGAGGAGGAGGAGGAGGAGGAGGAGGAGGAGGAGGAGGAGAAGAAATAATAATAATAACATAACTTCAAAGAAAATACAAGGATTGTTTTTGTTGGAGATCAGTATCTTTCCAGCTTCCCTTCTCATCCAATAGTGGGGCTGTCTGTTGTTTGCTGGTATCTCCACCCTCAGGATGGTAAAGGTTATTAGGGTGGGAAGGTTGGTCTTTGGGGTGGAGCTCTTGGAGATAGCACTTGCTGGCCCCCTACTGGAGACCTCACCCCAAGGATCTCCTTTGAGGCCTCCTATTGTGATGTGGCACCTGGTCTCATCTTATATCACCTGCATACCATGCAATTCTTGGTCTCTAATTTAGTCTCTAAACTGTATCTCACTCCCCCTCTTCCTTTCTACTTCCCAGTTAGGAACCTCTCTCTCTGGAGGTCATGTGAGCTGCGCCCTTGGGGGGCTGCACACTGGTCACAGAGAGCTGTTTTATAATGGCCATTCAAGGCCAGGCCATGTGAGCTCCTGATCAGCTGTGTAGCCCAGCTGTGTAGCCACAAGCACTGCGCCTGGTTAGTGGTTGCAGGGGAGGGGAGCAGTTGGGAACTCTAGGTACCTTAATATTGCTTCTAGGCCCCAGCCAGTGTCCCAAGTTGGGATTGTCCCAACTAAAGATGGTGCCAAAGGGGTACCAAGATGGAGGTGGCTGTCTTCAGAGATGGGGTGTTGGGTTGGGTGGGTCAGGGTACTGGTGTTAGGTGGCAAGTTCAGAGATGAGGCTCTGTGGTGTGCAGTGTTGTGGCTGGTGGCTGTCTCCAGAACCTCTCCAGTGTCCCCAGGTGTAGGCTACTGTGTGTAGGGCACTATGGCCTTGGTTGCAGTGTCCGAAGGTGGACGTGACTGGGGAGCTCCATGTTGGTAGATGGGGCCCACATGGGAGTGGTGGCTGAAGGTCCTGTGCAGGTGCTGATGCCAGAGGTCCTGCTCAGGCACTGTGGCCGGTGGTGCTGTGTGGGCGAGTGGCTGGGAGTCCTGCCTGGAACATAGGTATTTCTCTAGAAACATAGATATTTTAGATTTAGCATCAACCAATAAATACGATTTATTTAGCTTTTACTTTTTGCATATTGAGGGGGGATAGTGAGTAATGGATGTTAAAAATGTAGAGACTCCGAGATTTCATTCTGTATGCAAACATCTGGATATATTGGCAGCTGCTTGTACAAAACAGTTTTATAAAAGTAATTCATCTTTGTATCTTTTTGCAAATATTAGAGGTCCTCCAACAATTTTAACCCTACTTCCTTTATTTATGGATGGAAAGGATTCAGTGAACTAGACTTCCACACATCTATTTTTATACATTCATATCACAGTTACATACTGTCCATTTTTATCATTTTATTATTTTTTTGGTGATACGGTCTGCTTCTTTTATCAAAGTGAGTATGACAGATATCTTTGCAACAAATGAGCAGTTGCATCTCAATTTATTTGAAGGAAAGTTCAAAACCCTATACATTTATACATTCATTCCTTGAGTATTCTGAAGTGCATATTCTGGTACTCTGTATCTGGGATCTCTAATAATGTAGAGACATAAAAAATTGAAAAGAACATCTGGACATGAAGTAGATCTCTTTCTATCTAATTTGCAATAGACTCTCAGGACACCTGAATTTTAAAAAAAATTCAAATAATATAGTAGTTTGGAACTATTAAACACTTGTGTTTTTAGTAATTATCCATACTAACCTCCATCTGATTGTCTAATCTCCTACTGGAGATTTCGAAAGTAAAATTTAAAAGACAGAAGGGAAAATTATGGAAGAGATATGTGAGAAGAATTTTATAGTAGATGTTAGAACCTCAGTATACATTGTCATAGGTACGTACAGGCAGAAGTTAACTATTTTTAAAATAATTGCTGCATAAAATGTTGTTGCAAAGCATTTATTCCACTCATTGTGTTCTTTAGTATATGCTTACTGTTTAAGAATTACCAGGGAATTGTGATTTCAGTTTTCAGTATGAGATTAAATGCAATTATTTAAAGTCAAAGAAAATCAACATCTGTTTAGTAAATATATATATATATGTTCGAGACACTACATTATTAAGTGAAGAAAATAATTACAACTCACATGTATTGAATACCTCCTCTATGCAAATCACTGATAAATTATTTACCTGGATTTATTTAAGTGATCTCATTTAATTCTCATAGAAGCCAAATGGGTCATAAAAACAGTGAATCATAGAGCCAATATACTTAAAATGCATAGCTGGAAAGTGGTCAAATAGAACCAGGCATTTTGACATCACAGCCCATCATTTCAAAAAATTTAAAATAATATAAGCTGTCAAACATGTAACCTGTAAAAAACTAGATCAGAATAAAAGATTCAAACAATGTTTAAAAAGCAAGGCTAACAACTATATACACTCATTCAGATGGTGCTACTTGAATATAAATACAATATTTTATTTGGTGATTTTAGATTGTGATAATCAACAAAATTTTGGAGGAGGGGGGGAGAGATTAGTTTTTATGGCCAACAATAATGACCATTGTTGCCATTTTACCAATTTCATTTTCTTATAAGGAATGAAAAATTTGCTCATTGTCAAAAGCTGTTTAAAGTTAAAAAGAATGAAAAAATCTGTTTATGTACTCAAACATTTATTGACTACTTCAGATCAATTATCAGATATGCCACCAAGAGGTAATTACCATTACTTTTTATTGTATTTTCTCATGTATTTTTCATGTTTTATATAATTTTAATCATACTGAATACAGAAATTATACATACATGTGGATTTTAAAGTCATTTTTTCTGATTGTAAAAATAATATACATTCACAGTGGAATATTTAGAAAATTCAAAAAGCAAATAAGAAGTCGATTTTTAAAAATACCTGAAACATATGCCTCTTAAAAATAATCACTACTAACTTTTGTGTATATTGTATTAATTGTATAATACATTATTAGACATTTCACTAACTTTATGTTAATATTAAATACATGTGTTGGTACTGATTTTTATCACAGTTGACCCAGGGATATTCACATCTGGATGCAAGATGATAATGAAGAAAACAGTGAACAGATACTTAGTTATAGGAAGTCTCAGTAACCATTCTTGATTGAATAGTTGAGTGACTTGGGTCATTCCTCATGACTAGCAGATGCAGAAGAGCAACAATCACAATTCTCTATAAGGAAACGAGCCAGTCTGTTACTCTGTACTCCTCTACTTTTGTTAAAGGGGAAAAATTTTACTAATACTCCCAGCAGAGTGTCCAACTGTATAACTATTTCAGCTATTTAAAGAAGTTGTAGAAGGTAACAGAACCAGTCACTGTTTTCTCTAGGCTCAAGTGTACATAGGTAATGACCCTCACTTGTCCAATACACCCCAAATTTCTATTGATTAACTTCCCACAATCTCCAAATTGCTCTCTACAAACTTCATTGTGTTTTCAATAAAAAATAAAGGAGAAAAGAAAATGAGCAAAGCTGTCTTAGCATTTCTCATCGGAATGTCTACCCACTAGCTTCAGACAGTCTTGTCCAAAGGGCAAATCTCTGGAGGGGAGATAATAAAATGTGTCTTTCTCCTGCATAACAGAAAGAGGATGACTTGATCACACAATTTTTAATATTAAATTGTGGATTCTGGGTCTTGTGATTTTTATTTACCAATCTGTGCTGCACCTATCATAAGTATCCACTCTGCTTGAATAATTGATTATGTTTCTAATTTAGTCACATTAGAAGACTGCTCAATGTAATTCGGTACGTAGGCTAGCAGAATGAGGCAATACCCAGGTAGGTTTAGTTTCAGTGGAACCAAAGTATCCCAGAACAGCTAGGCTTCAGAGTGCTGAGCACCTCACTCATAAGCTGCACCAAAGATCTGGTCCAGCCTGATATCAAAACTCACCTGCAAGGAGATGAGCATGCAGATAGAGCTCCAAGCATCTCTCCTCCAAATTTTTGGGAGAGTCCTAAAGGATCTCAGTGATTATAACTTGGCAAGAAGTTCCATCTAAATCATGAATTAAAGGATGTTACAAGAAGCACACTTCTTCAGAGAGTAGAAGCAGCCAAGGCAGGAGTAGGGCCAAGACAAGGTGTGCAGGACAGAATGATCAGTCTTCACAGATGTGTGACAGCCTGTGGTCCAACACGATCCTTGAGTTTGGGCTCCAAACTGAGTAACAAAAACTTTCTATGCAGCTTTTCTATTCTTGAATTCAGTTTTGATTAATCTGCCAAGATATGTCTAAAACTTACAGTTATTTAACTTTTCATTATATCTCTGAATGTCTTATCTACTCCCTTTACAAAACTAGAAAGCAAGTCTTGGGTCAAAATTTCCCCTCCAAACTCTATAGCAATGCCTCAAATAGCTTAACATATCTAGATAACTTGTTTTTTTTTAATTTTTAGGGGTGTACCAGAGATTGAACTCAGGGTCACTCAACCACTGAGCCACACCCCACCCCAGCCCTATTTTGTGTTTTATTTAGAGACAGGGTCTCACTGAGTTGCTTAGTACCTTACTTTTGCTGAGGCTGGCTGTGAACTCTCAATCCTCCTGCCTCAGCCTCCCAAGCTGCTGGGATTACAGGCATGCACCACCATGCCCAGCTTAGATAACTTTTTATTGCAGATATTTTTAATGTGAAAATGGAATAACCCAGTGAACCTCATTACCCAGCTTTATTAATTATCCATATTTACCAGTGTTTGGAATTGCTTCATTTTCTCTACTTCTTCATTTGTTCAGGCACATGATCCCTATTCGGGACCACTTTATTCTTAATAATTTTTCTACTACATGCATAGTGTATTTTCCACACAAATCAGAAAGTTTATAAATATGTAAATCAGACAATACCATTCCTTGCCTAAAATACCTAATGCCTTCTCATTAAATTAAAAAAATCTGGCATTTTTATCATGGCTTAAAAGGTCTTTCTTGTGCATCCTGAGCTTTCCCCTCTCTCCTGTGTCCCCAGGCACAGAAGCTCCCTTTCTTTCTCCCTTTCACCAAGGAACATCACCTGACCTCCTTTACTCCACCTGTTTCCTCCTCCTGTGAAACTCTTGCACCTAGATCTTTGCAAACCTTTTTTTTTTCTCTTGATACTTGGGGCTCAGTTTAGATGCCACCTATTCTAGGAAGTCTTGACAACTATTCATGAAAAATATTCTGCTTCATGCCCTCTAGACCTCATCATATCAAAAATTATATTATTTCTCTGTTCATTAACTAAGTATGGCCTCAAGAATTATGGCTTATGACAGCGGAAATATAGTCCATATGTTTGCAGTTGTATCCACTACTCCTAGCTTGGTTGCAGTTTATAAATAAATGTAGGCTGCACTTTGCTGTTTGTGTGGAAGACTTAGAAAAGCACCCTGCCTAGTGTAAATCCTGTGAGCCACAAAGCAAAGTAACAAATAACTGTTTGCTTAGCCCTGACTGAGAATCATGGATGAACGTGATTTGGTGTGGAGTCTAAGCATCATTTATTGTCTTAGACCTCCCAGGTGATTCATGAATCCCTAGAATTGAGAAACATTTATTTATTTATTTATTTTGGTGCATATCCTCAGCTGGGGCTCAGTTTGTAGAGTGCTTGCCTCACATGCATAAGGCCCTGGGTTCAATCCCCAGCACCACAAAAAAAAAAAAAAAAAAAAAAAAAGAAGAAGAAGAAGAAGAATTGAGAAACACTGCCTTATGAAATGAGATAAAATCTCTGGCATGTAGAAGGCCCTCAGTAACCTTTTGTTGAAATGAATGAGGATTTCCGGTTTGTAGAGATCATGTACCCAAGTTTCTAAACCATTTATTTTTAACACAAAAATAGATAATTTGCCAGAAATACACTATCCCTCTGAACTTCAGGATCACTTTGCTTTTTAAGGTATTCATTTTTAATTCTATGTTGGGGGAGGGGAAAGAGAGACAGATTCCTATCTCTTCATAACCTTAAAAAAAAAACAGGGCTGATATTAATCATGTGTTTATGGGTCTTCATCATCTGATTAGGAGGATTATAAACTAGCTGTCCTAGCAAGCTTTTTACCTAGTCCAACCCTTTTTAGACTGAAATAGGCTTTTATACCAATCTTCTTGTTTGCTTCTCTGACTTTGAATAGATGGGTTTATTAAAGAGAGCCTAGCTGGTCATGGTGGCACACACCTATAATCTTAGTCATGTGGGCAGCTGAGGCAGGAGGATAGCAAGGTTGAGGCCAGCCCTGGTAACTTAGATCCTTGGCAACTTAGCAAGACTCTGTCACAAAATTAAAAAAAAAAAAAGGACAGGGTATGTTGTTCTGTGGCAAAGCATCCAGGGTTCAATCTCCAGGACAAAAATAAATAAATAAATAAAAAGAAAAAATCATCACAGTATTTATTACTACATTACTACAATATTATATATTCCAGAATGGTCTATGCTCTTATCAGTCCCTTTCTTTGTCCCTATGTTTTCTTTTTCCTGATATAGTTGCAATTGATGAGTAGATGTAGGGTGGACATTTCTGGGGTTAGGATGGAAAATTTAGAAAAGTACTTAATTCTGAGAACTCAGAGGTCATAGAGCAGCCTTGTAGCCAACACCTGGTGTTCCAGTATGGCTCGATCTGATGCTCCTGCCTGTTCCTTGTGCATGTTGGACCTTATTATGTCGTTTACAAAAACAGTGACCATTTAATAATATTGAGATGAGTAATAGGTAGGTAGGTAGGTAGGTAGAACTGATAAATACATATAGATGGATTTTTGTTTTCACTTTGCATACTAGAAAGTTGAGGTTTAAAGAATGATGTCTTGCCAAAGATTCCACAGTCAGCTTATAGTAGGTTCTCTTTGATACAGTGATACCATCAATTACAAAGAGTGATGAGCAAGAAATGTCTATGATTGATATGATTGAGCTTTCTTCACAAACCAGTGATCGCAAGGTAATTTTTCTCGGTAACCTCGAAACTTCAACAGGCTCAAGGCTGTCCTTCTCTGCATACATTTTTAAATATGATGAAAATGTGATGTGATGACATTTTAATTGGAGTATCCATTTCTTTTGCAGTATAATTGACATCTTAGAAGTTATAGAACAAGAGTTTATTTTCAACTAGATACAAATACTATAAAATATGAATAGAAATTTTTAAAAGAAAATATACTTATAGTTGAATCCATGCTATAATGTACCCCCACCCCCAACCTTCTGGTATTGTGGTTGAAACCCAGGACCTTGCACATTCTGGGCAAGTGCTCTACCACTAAGCTACCTCCCTAGCCCCCAAACACATTGGTATTAGATTTTATGCAAATCATTCTCCTCCATGAGAATACAAAGCAGGAAGGTTTTGCTTCTGTGATTCTCATATCTGCATTTTTCATTGTTTCTTATTGTTCTGTGAGACCATGAACATTTTAAACTTATTGTATTAAGTTTTACATTTGAAACTTCTTATTATTCTGTAAAAAATTAAAATTTTTAAGTAAGACTATTGATGTACAAATCTTCAGATTCTTAAATTTGGGTATTTTTTATTTATTAAGCTTAATAACAAATAGTTATGTAATGGAAAAGTATAAAATATAGAAAATTCTCATAGGGGCTCTTAAAAAGGGAAGTGGAGAAGATAAAATGAAAGTCTTACATTTTTACCATAAGGAACATAACGGACCAACTCCAAGTGCATGGATGATGATTTATTTCATGAATATATGACTCTCTGCACTCAACAGCCTCATATCTCGCCTTTCCAAAACTGCTTTTCCCTTATAGTGAGACTAAAATGAATGTACCATGAATCAGATCTTAAATTCAGATGCTGGCATTATTATGTAATTGAAAAGCTGTCAGAGTGAAAGCAAATCCCTTACTCCTGAGGTAATTTGAGGTATCAGTTTTGGACAAAATCATCCATTATGAAGAAGATACAGTAGAATCAATTGAGTACTCTGGTGATATTCAGAATGTATGGCAGCTCCACATCCCTCCACATCCCTACGTAGTCTGGTGAAAGGAGGAGAATGTTCTGAATTTAATCATTAATTGTTCCTCAGCCCCCCCTTAGGAAGACATTCATTATAAGATAGGAGTTGATAAGGGAGGACAGGGTTTTAAATATGAGAAAAATCAAAAGAATTCTTTTGTATGGAATTCGTCATCTTCAAAAATGTGCATTTTTCAAATCATTGGCTCTCGTGCAAGACATTGCATTCAGATGAGAACTGGAAATGTTTTTATAACATGCCCAGAGGAAAATTCTTTGTTATAGCTTCACTGAACACTCATTAATTTTGTAACAGAAGAGGGGAGTTGATAGGAATTTTGCACCTATCTGCAGATGTATGAAATGTTTAGTCATTTTAAGGTAAGAAATTCTCACATGTCAACATTTTGCCAAATTTAACAAAATTGCTCAGTTTCCGCAAGGGGAATTTAATGTTTAATAATCACAGCTATCAAAATTCTCCATTAGTTAATGAAGTTGATTTTAAAATATAAGCATGTAAATAAGCTGTATTTTAAAAAATTTCAAAACAGAAAGAAATATGGAGACTAATATAATGAACACTTGCCTGTGTACTACTCAAACAGAACTCTTCAAATTTTGTTTCTATACTAACCCTTTTAAAATTTCTTTTCTTTATTTCATTTCTTTTTCTTTTCTACAACAAGTTTTGATAAAAGCATGCAGAAGAGAAGTACCCCTAGGAACTGTGTCTGAGTAGCCATGGCAGGTGGACAGGTAGAACCTCAGGAGACCCTGGCACCCACGCTCCCCACCCGCTCTCCCTCCTCAGCTGCAGCCTGACTTTCCACTGCAGGTTCAAGCTGGCTTCCCACCATCTCTCCTGGAAGACCACTCTGGGCCCTTCCTGACCTCTCTCTGCTGCCTGGTTTTCTCTTCCCACCCATTGTCCTCCCTTCTCCTCGATTCAGTCCCTTAAAGCAGCAAAGCTTCTCCCATCCTGTGTTTCTCACATCTCTCCCTGATGGCCATTGCCTAGAGGAGTCGTTTCTAATGTGAGGCATTCACAGTTGGACCCATTGTCTTAGTATCGCTATTTGAATTTATCTTTTATCTTGTAATTTCAAAATTTGTACTTTTAATGTGTTTTTGTAATGTGCATGTATTTCCTATAAACAGATAAATATACATAGACTGGGTGACTCAAGCTAACAGAGGAGCACAACAAAAGATTTGGGCAACCACTGGCTATAAGAATAAAGTTAAAGCTCCTCCATAGTCTGACCCCATACGTTTTCACCCCATCACCTACCTGCCCCTTTCCTGACCCTCTGAATTTCGCAACTTCTCCTAAACATGCTTTAGCACAGGTTCCCTCTCACAGCAGACTCCTGGTCTCCTCAAGTTGTACATGAACTAAATCTAGTGGCCTCATGGCATGAAGCACTGTGATTTTTGTAGTCACCACATCTTATGACTTCCCATTGTCCTTTGTTCTACACTTTGGAAACACTGGGCACAGTACAGTCTAACTGAGATCTACACATCTGCCTCCCACAGTCTCCATTAAGCTATGGGAGGTAAGAACCATTTTGTGTTAATCTTCACATCTACAGTACCTCACATGCTGCTGGTACATCACAGGTGCTCTGTAAAGAGCTTTGAATAAGTGAACAGAAATCTAAGAGTGTATAACAGAGAGAGGCAGGAAGCACTGGGGAGTGATATTGACTAAATTTTATTGCTATGTTGTGTGCATGTATGAATATGCAACAACAAATCCCATCACTATGGACAACTCTAAAGTGCCGCAGTCTGGCTGGGCACAATCAGGAGCCACTTGTCAAAAGAAACTAACTTTATTTTTAGAACCACACACGCCAAACAAAACAGCCTCTCAGGAAAAACCCTCAGAGCCTCAACTGCCACCACCGGCTTTCCACAAGCCTCTCTCTCCCACACAAGCTTCTCTCCACCTCCCACAATCCTCCTGCTCTTGAGGCCGATTGGCTGGGTCACATGGGCAGAGCCAAAAAAGTCCCCCAATGAGCAGCTCCGTGGTCTGAAAGGGCAGGGAAACAGCCCAATGAGCATCACCGCAGAGGAGCCAATCAGCTAGATGTTGCTGGGGCCGAGGAGCCAATCAGCTAGATGTTGCTGGGGCCGCTGTGAGCCAATCATCAGCCGGCAGCTGGAAGTTTGCTGGCAGCTGGAAGTTTGCTGGGGCCCCTTCGGCTGTGGCTCTCAACACTAAAGCACCAATAAAAATGTGGAAAGAGGAAAAAAAAAGAGTGTATAACAGATCCTGCTTACAACCAAAACTAAATATATGACTTTAAATTCAATCAGTGTACATTGATGTGAAGATGTTAGAACACAAAGGAAAATTAGATTCTTGTTGGAAGGGGTCTCGGTATTCATAGCTGGCTTTTCAATGGTCAAAATGAAAAAGATACTATATTCTAAATAATACATGGAGAAAACCTCATTGGCCTTATTGTTAAGTTTTGAGGAGTTTTTAAATCCAGGCTTGGTCTATTATTTTCTTGGTCTTATATTTTCTTTTTTTTTTCCATAGAGCCTAAAGACATAGCTATTATACTATCATAACCACTATGAGTCGCCTCCATTGTTCTCCTATTCTATTCTCTAAGACTGAAGAAGAGGGATTAGATACTGAAGAAATATATGTGTGTATATACACACACACAATTTTATATATATATATATATATACACATACATATACATATATATATATAATGATATATATGAAGACAAAATATTTATGACTAGATCTACCAAAAAAGGCTATATAGCTTAATAATATACAGTATTTCCTCTTATATGCAGAGGATATGTTCCAAGATACCCAGTGGATGCCTGAAATCACAGATAGGGCCACAACCTATATACAAATACTGCTATACTGCAACAGTTTATCTGAAAACCAAAATGGCCACCAAGTGACTAAAAGACAGATAGTATATACAGGATGGATACACTGGACAAAGGGGTGGTTCAAGTCCCGGGTGGGATAGAGTGGCATGACACAGATTTCATCCTGCTACTAATAACAATGTGCAATTCAAAAGTTTTGAATTATTTCTGGAATTTTCATTTAATATTTTGGACAGGTTGACTGCAGGTAACCAAAATGATGGGAAATGGAGTAAGGAGGGGGGACTACTATAATTATGAAAATAAATGACTGACTTAGTTGAGACCTTCAGTTCTGGGATAGAATGACTGAACAATCTGGAATCCATCCCTCAATCCCAAATAAAGTCTTGGAGCATATTATTTACTTTCTTTAGCATCAGTTTTTAATCTGAAAATGAAAATTTTGGAAAGAATATTGTGCAGATTTAATAATGTAAGATGTTTAGGTAGCATAATGTAATACCCAGTTTAAAAATACTCAGTAATTTTGGGTGTGGTGGTGTGTGCTTGGGAGGCTGAGGCAGTCGGCTCACCTGAGTCCAGAAATTTAAGGGGAGCCTGGACAACATAGTGCAACCCCATCTCAAAAAAGGAGAAAAAATACCCAATAATTGTTAGCCATTCCTTCCTAGTAAACTTACCTTTTAATCAAATAAAAGGGATCTCAGGATGAATTAGAAACATTAACAAAAAACACTCTAAGAATTTTTTCCTTTTGTTTTTCATCTCTTTCACTGGGTGAAACATCTGATCAATACATTTTATTTTTCTGCAGAATCAAAATATGATTAACTTATTTCAGTCTCTGTTCAATCTGCCAACTAAAATTCCATCTCCCAAAACAAATAAGTTGTATATAAGTCACCTACAGGAAGGTTTAACACATAATGAACACTCAAAAATGTTAGCTACAATTGGATTTTTAATGACAGATTTTTAACCTTTTTTCATGACCACAAACATATTTTGAACTATTAAACAATTATGTTTTCTCCAACAGGACTGCAATGAACAGAAATCTGTATTTTGTTTTAAAATACTCTAAAATATTAATCTTTTAAAGGTGACATTAAAAACATATTGTAGGAAAAATCTGCTACTAAATACTACTAAAAGTGTAATATTGAGGATACATAAATTTTATAAATTTAATGGGATATTGCAATAAAAGTACTTCTTTATAATTGGTGATTTTAATGAACTTCAATTTCTTTGAAAATCCCATTATTATAAACATTATACCCATCACCATGGCAACAGGGAAGGCCACTCTTAACTTTTGGAAACCACTAAGATAATTAAGTTTTCTTAATTTCTTCCCCCTCCCCCCCATAATTTCAAATAACAATAAAGAAGAGTTTTGCTCATTTGTTCAGAAGGGAATATACATAGTTATAGTATATATATTAGCATCTACTGAGGTGAAATAAATCAACAAATTCTGCTCTATTGAGGACTGGAAATAAGTCTGCAGCTGTAGGATAGCTTCTTTAATAATGAGTTAGAGCCACAGAATTTCATCTTCACCAAGTATCTTAGGTAAAGATAGAAGTCTGACTTTTCACTAATTTTAACCTAAATGTCATTGAAAACAGCTCTTCTTAAGAAAAAGTTGCATGAACAAGTTGTCTGCTTTTTAAATAAAAAGTGACAACATGAATGCTACTGTTAATATCCTTGGTTTTTAGATTCCAGTGTGTAAAACTACAAATTTTCCATGATAAACTAGTACTTTATAAATTACAAAATTAAGATTGTACATGGATAAATGGATAAAGCTTACTTATATATTATGAAACATATCATATATTATGATAAATAATATAAAAATTTATATATGGATATTGTATCTATGTATATACATGCATATATATGTATATATCCATATGAATACATATATGTATTATATATTATATATATGGATATATTTGTAGAACAAATATTTGTACCTCCAAGAGGAAAAGCTTATTTTAATAACTTAGGGCCACATTGTTTTGCTGTATAAATACAGTACCATAAAGTGTAATCTTAGAAATTGTGGTTTTAAGGCGTGCTAGGGTGCACACTTGAGCGACTGAGACCTGGGTTTTCAGGAGAAGCTGGATGCTGCGGAGGGCAGCGTGCAGAGGGCCAAGCAGCAGGGAGGGGCGGCCAACAGGCTGTTGCCACTGTCTGCTCTGTGCAAAAGCCTCACTGCTGAGCCCTGGCCTTCTTTGAAAGCTAGAAGGGTGGAGGGTCTTCATCAAAAGAAGGAGGAAGCAGGAGACAGGAGCGAGTCCAGCATCCCAGGTCCTCAAGCAGATTCAGAGCCGCCCCGGAGCCTTTGTACACACTGCTCTTTTTCTTTCCTATAGTAAAAACAGTTGCACTCTATGCCACCCCAGGTTTCTAGTTGACTTCCAAAAGGGCATTGGTGAATAAACTTAGGGAAAGTTTCCTGCCATCTCTTGTGCTGCTCTTTGCCAGTCTGGCCATCACCAAATAGAACAAAGGCAACCCCACGATTTTTACTTTGTGAAATGCCAGAATGATAATTGCTGGCCTATTTGCCACATCCTATGACTCAGTGTGCAGCCACAGGGAGTGCCAGAATGTCTGAGTGGAGAGCATTCTGGTGTGGGCCATGAATTCCTGGGCTGGGGGATGCCTGGCTCACACCAGTCTGACCCCTGCCAGACCTTTCAGTCCTTCAGTTCCCACACACCTCCCGCCTTGGGCCCTCCTAGAGTCATTTGTAATGTCCTCCAAGGCCCTGTAGTGACTGACCTTTTGTGAATCCTCTTGGTAAATATTTTCAGACCTGGCTTCTCACCCACTGGATAGTTTCCAAAGGCCCTAGAATTGGCTCAGGGACTCCTGTTGGTTTGGGGAGCTCATCCTTGTTTTCCAGAATGACATAGGGCCGTATTTCTGCCATCTTCAGGAGGGTTGTGGAACATTGTCAATCGTTTTATATAACTTGACCTCATTTGGAAAAAGTAAGTAACTGCCGGAAGAAATTTTATCACAGGTTGTGTTGTGTATACAAAGTATTGAATCATTGGGCTAGAACGAGGCAAGATTTTTCTTGAATGGCTTAAAGATCAAACTTCTAGACCTCACTGTGTTATCTTTCATATTATATAGTTTCTGGTTACCCTGGGAGCATCAGTTGGGCTGCAGTCTGCTCTTAAGAACAACGGATTTTATTTCCTGCTATGGAATTATGTGAAAAACTAAAATTAATAATTAGAAAACCCTCAAAAGATTTTTTTGTTTTATTTTTAAACTTCATATCAACACAATAAGCATACACATGCACAAGCACAAAGTATGAAGGATATTACTCAAAAACATGCTTGGAACTTAATGGAAACTTATATTTAAACAATGTTTGAGTTCTTGAAGACTCACTTCCTATCATTATAGTTCAAAAAAATAGGGATTGAGTGATTGCTACTGCTTTTTCTTAAAATTACCTGGTTTCTAATGGAAATGGCTTATCTGTTAGAGGAAACAGGTGTTCTAGGATAAAGAAGCAGATTACACAATGGTTCTCTTGTTTCCTTACATATGGATGCACAGTCTAACAGCTGAGGAGAGATTCTTATGGCTTTCACAGGATAGTATATCTTAGGCTTCTTATCAGCATTTATTCTTCATCCATTATTTTATAGTCAGTATACTTGTCCTAATTTAGATATAATAATTATCTGCTGCATAATTCATTATTTATTTTCTTTATTACTGTGTATGTCCCAAGAAAATGGTTTAACTTTAAGTAAAAACACACCTGCTTTTCCTTGGATTATTGAGAATTAATGTTCCAGGTAATAACTAAAATCTGCTCCAGAAGCATTGAATTTAAAAAAAAATAGTTGGTTTAATGAAAATTATTATTAAGTTTTACCACTGGCACAGTTGTGGGCATTTAATAAAACCACTTATTTTGAAGATACAGCAATGTGTGTGATTACTCTGACTGATCATTTCAAAGATCCTGATTGTGTTTAAAGCTTTTATTTTCACATTGCTTTTAGAATAGAGATGAAAATCCTTAGTATGGTCTAGAGACCCCTTACCTCCTAGTCCAGTCTCACTGCACACTTTACCTTACCTCCTATTCCAGTCTCACTGCTTTTTCTCATGGTTCTTTCTATACAGGTCTTCTAAAGTCTCTTACTTTTGCCATGTTCCCTCTTGCCACAAGCCTTTGTACATGCTGTTTCTCTACTGTGGATACTAGATAATTCTACTTATCCTTCATACCTCTTTTCAAGTGTCACTTTCCAAAGGAGCCTTTATTACCTGACTGATGGTGATATTCAGCATTATGGGTTCAGTGTTCATTCTAGCTTTTGTCACTATAACAAGTCTACTTTAATTATCTCTGTCTAAGCAATGAATTCTACAGGGGCAGAATTTGTTTTGCTGACCTTTCAAACCCTCAGTATCTGGGACAGTACCTGTCTTAAGGTAGAATGTACATTTTTAATGGGGATGATATTGCCTTCAAGAAGGAAAGCTTGATTTCTGAGAAGGTGAAAATAATTCTAGATGACACAATGGCTTCCAACCCTCCAAAAAGCCGCAGGACATAAAAAGATAAAAACTCTGTGGTACAACAACTTCATGGTATTGTCATACAGTCTCAGAGAGGAGAGCTTTGGGGAATAAATATCTGAAAAGTTTCCCTTAGGAGATTAAATGAGAAAATCACAGTGAAACAGTAAGATGGATGATCAAAAAATATTTATTGCAAGAATGGATGAATGAGTCAAGTGCAATGGTACACATCAGTAATCCCAGAGATTTGGGAGACTGTGGCAGGAGGATCACAAGTTCTAGGCCAGCCTCAGCAACTTAGAAAGACCGTGTCTCAAAATAAAAAGTAAAAAGCACTGGAGATATAGCTCAGTGGTAAAGCATCCCTGGGTTCAATTCCCAGTACAAAAAAAAAAAAAAAAAAAGAATGGATGAACAAAGCAAGACCATGATAATAAGTAATAAATTTCTGTCCCACATGCCATTTTCACAGAGCTTTCTCAGGGACATATCCCAACATTAAGTAGTGACTGATTGTAGTTCTCTTGAGGCTTTTTTCAAATCATATTTTCTGTCCTGTCCGTTAGTCTTTCAAAGCCTGCTGTTAGTTATCAGGCTACTTACCTCCCTCTCCAATGTCTTGTGGGCTAAGAAAATAGGTGGCA
The DNA here is from genome assembly GCF_021218885.2 of Marmota monax. Taxonomy (NCBI): domain Eukaryota; kingdom Metazoa; phylum Chordata; class Mammalia; order Rodentia; family Sciuridae; genus Marmota; species Marmota monax. Next base: position 41,387,781 of record NW_026693571.1, read on the forward strand.
AAACCAGAAAAGTGTTAAAAATAAGGGTCAAGCTGCTCTAGAATGAGGGCACAGAAGTTTCTTTTTGACTGATTAAGTAATCAACAAATGTGCCGGCACTGTGCTAGGAACTGTGTTGACATTTTATAATAACTTTACCCACTTCCTTTGGCTGCTCTTCTGCACATGCAGATTTGCCACACAGGAGACCCCTACGTGAAGTGGGTCTTCTTTAATCCCTAAACACACTTTGCCATTTCGATATGGAGCACTTGTATGTATTTCATGAGTTGTTGCTTTTCCGCAAAGGGAAACTTAAATGATTTCAGCTTGTTAGGCTGTTCAAATTATTCTTGCTACATAAAATATAAATGGTCTGAGGCTGTGGCAGGAGCATGGTGAGTTCAAGGCCATCCTCAGCACCTTAGCGAGGCCCTTAGCAACTTAGCAAGACCCTGTAACAAAATAAAAAGGGATGGGGTTGTCAATCAATGGTTAATCCCCAGTACAAAAACATAAACTTTTTAAAATTTTATATATATATATATATATATATATATATATAAAGTCTCTATCCCTCTGTTAAATGTATTTGTTTTTTATTTCAACAGAAGGACACTTTGCTATTAACTGGCTAATTAATATTTCCCCATAAAATTACTTTGAAAAACCCTGTGTTTGTGTATGCATATTCTATACTGTTCTTTTTCCTTACCTTGGAGACTGTGTTCTTTTCTTTCTCTTATGTACTTTAAACACTTTCCTCTCTGTGGTCGCTTATTATACTTCTTTTTGTTCTATAGCTGATTTGATTGTTTTTCTTGAGCTTTCGCCACCCACTTGAATTCTTTATTTTTTTAATCCCAAGAAAAAAAGCACTGCCCCCCCACGTGTATTTCTTACACACTCTTCTCCCTCATGTGGTTATACATTGGAACTTTTCATAAGATCTCTACCTCCTGTGTATTTCAATGTTTTTAGTAAAGATTATTCAGACTGATATGTGAACTCCCAGGGCATCTTTTTATTTGATTTTTTAATCTTGTTAATATTTTCTAGTATGGTTTACAAAAAGAGGTCAAAGTTTAAATATTCAGAATCTGGGAGGTCTCAATAAATCCATGCTTTGGTGTTGGCCATGTGCTGCTCCATACCGGTAAGTTTCCTGTGTTGATTGGGTCAATAGAATGGGGCAGCTGGGTTCCTTTAAAAAAAAAAAAAGAATATTTGTTCTTTTTAGTTATACATGGCAGTAGAATGTATTTTTAACATATCAAACATACATGAAGCATAACTTGCTATTTTTGTGGTTGTACATGGTGTGACATTACACTGGTCATATATTCAAATAAGAACATAGGAAACATGCCCAATTCGTTCTGTCTTTCCTATTACCATTCCCCTCCCGTCCTTTCATTCCCCTTTGTAACATTCCCTATCCCCCACCCCATTGTGATTTAGCATTCAAATACCAGAGGAAACTTTCTGCCTTTGGTTCTTTGGAATTGGCTAATTTCACCTGGCATGGTAGTCTTCAGTTCTACTCATTTACCGGCAAATGCCCTAATTTCATTTCTCTTGATGGCTGAGTAATATTCCATTGTGTATATGTACCACATATTCTTTATCCATTAATCTGTTGAAGGGCACCTAGGTTGGTTCCATAGCTTAGCTATTGTGAATTGAGTTGCTATAAACATTGATGTGGCCACATCTTTGTAGTATGCTGATTTTAAGTCCTCTGAGTATATGCCAACGAGTGTATAACTGGGTCAAATGGTGGTTCTATTCCAGATTTTTAAAGGAATCTCCATATTGCTTTCCAGAGTAGGTTCCCATATAGATTGGGTCACTAGAATGTGCCTCAGCACCTCAGGAATGTCTTCTCTCAATTTGAGCCATGGTGTGAGGTATCCAAGTGATAAAGGATCTTTTCACTGCTCTCAAGAGGTGAGAGTTCTTTGAGGAAAAGAATTATGTCTGGCATGCTAAGTGAAATAAGACAATCCCCCAAAACCAAAGGCCAAATGTTCTCTCTGATATGAGGATGCTAACTTACAATGGGAGGGTAGGTAAGAATAGAAGCACTTTGGATTAGACAAAGGGGAATGAAGGGAAGGGAGGGGAAATGGGAATAGGAAAGATAGTAGAATAAACTGGATATAACTTTCTTATGTTAATATATGAATACATGACCAGTGTAATTCCACATCATGTTCAACCAGAAGGGGATACTCCATGTATGTATAACATGTCAAAATACATTCTACTGTCCTATATAACTAAAAAAAAACAAATAAAAGAATTATATGCTCCTCTTAGTATCCATCTTTTGTGTCCATTTGGTATGAAAGAGTGCCTAGCATGTATTAGGCACATAATAAATGCTTGCTGAATACTTGATAATTAAACATTACCCATTTGGCTGTTTGTCCATAGTCCACTCATTTCTCTCTTTCGTCAACACCATTTGCTTCCAGACTAACTCATCTTTAATTCTGTGAATATTTTAAAAATGAAAAATTGAAAATGTTTAATTGCTTTTCCATAATATATTATCTATGACATCAGCTACCTAATCAATATTTTACCTCTAATTGAATTTGCACACATCGGGACATTATAAATGATGCCCACTGCACTTCAATTTGTCTTCTGACTCCTCAAAGCGCTTCCGTTCTCCTCCATCTGTGCCCCTGATTTGATGATGGTGCTACCAGCAACGGCATGCCTATTCCTAGGCTGAGTCTAAAGACCCAAGCAGAAACTGATCACTAATTAGCAATGCATTTCCCATAGTGAAAAATTGGCCTAAAGTTTCAAGAAAAAAAAATGGAGTTGCTGAGGCTGAAAATTAGCCTGCCAGTTCAGACCCATAGCAAATTGTTATTGCTCTCAAACTTAGGATCTTTACAATGGATAATTGAAGATTCTTTTAACTAAAACATTGTAAATGGCATAACTATGATGATCCTATTTGGAATTCAGCCCTTGTTTTCAGGGATTTACTGTTTTGAGAAATGTTTGATAAATTTATAGCAAAAGAGAAAATACTTCTGCCAACTACGTAAGTGCTTTGGACATAATTTGTATTCCTGCTGTTACATGCAGGAACTTGTGCCAGAGGGAAAAAAAAGTAAAGAGAAATTTGGTTTGGAATGAAACCAGCAGTCTGGAAAGGTAGTTTCAATCTATAAATATCTCTCTTAAGGAGGATTGAACATCAACTAAATTTGGTCTCAAGAAATAAAATGCTTAAGATAATCAAAATATTCCATTCATTTAAAAATGCTTATACTGGAGATGTTTTTGATGGATTTTCAAATAAGAATGGCATCTGAGGATTGTGATAAGTTATTTTATAAGTGAAAAAATGTAAAGAATAGTGCATTTTCTATATCATGAAATGCAAGTACTCTGTTGAAACAAAAATAACATGAAATAGAATTGAAAGACCCTGACTAATATCCTGGCTTATCCATTTACTAGCTCATGTCATCAAAAACCTCCTCACTTATAAAATAGAGTTAAGTCCTCAAAAAGTTGTGAGGTTTAGATAAAAGCCAACTTTCTGAAAATGCTTTGTAAATTATGAAACACCGTTCGAATAAACACATACTTTATTTAAAATAATCTTATGAGGCATGACATTCCAAATAGAGAAAACTTCTCAATTAAGCATCCAGTAATGTGAATGTGTGATAATTAAATAGTTGAGTGAAGCATTATTAGAAAATTTCTCATTTTGGTTTATGAGGTATTGATTTTCATAAGATGATGTCATGAAATAAAGGACCATTACCTGATGAATGTGGAAAAGTGTCATGGAATCAGTGGCTCTCTCCTCCCATTCTGGAATAGGCACTGAAGAAAACAGTATGGAGCTGGGCACCGTGGTGAGGCCTGTAATTCTAGCAGCTTTGGAAGCTGAAGAAGGAGGATCATAAGTTCAAGGCCAGCCTCAGCAACTTAGGGAGGCCTAAGCAATTTTAAAATATAAAAGGGCTGGGGATGTTGCTCAGTGGTTAAGCACCCCTGGATTCAATTCCAAAAAAAGGAAAAGTAAAGGAAAGAAAACAGTATGGAGACTCCTCAAAAAATTTAAAAATGTAGAATTACTGTATGATCCAGCAATCTCACTGTTTTTTTTTTTACAGAGTTGAAATCAGTATTTCCATGTAAACTGAATTTAGGATTCCTATGTTCATTGCACTTTATTCACAATAAACAAGATATGAAAATAATCTGTTCATTTGCAAACAACCGAATAAAGGAAATGTGGCCATACACACAATGGAATACTACTTAGCCTTAACAAAGAAGGAAATTCGGCCAATTACAACATGAACATAACTTGAGGACATGATGCTAAGTGAAGCAAAGACAAATATTGCATGACTTCAATGATATTAAATATCTAAAATAGCCAAATTCATAGACTAAAAGATCTGAATGGTAGTTTCCAGGGACTGAGGGGACTGGATAATGGGAGACAGTTGTCAATAGGCATAATATTGCAGTCCGGTAGGATGACTAAGGTCCATAGAGCTACTGTACAACATCATATCTATAGTCAGTAGTAATATATTGTGCACTTAAAAATTTGTTAAGGGTAACCTCATGTTAAGTGTTGTGACAATTTTTAAAGAGTGAAAATGATCATTGTCACTGGTATTTGAAGACCATCAGGGTACAATTTTACATGAAGTCAATATGATGTAGAACTGTATTTCATGCATTCTTCCACATTCCTTTCGTGTGTGTGTGTGTGTGTGTGTGTGTGTGTGTGTGTGAGATTGTCTTCTTCTCCTTCTCCTTCTTCTTTTTCATGATGGGATTGAATCCAGGGGTGCTCAACCACTGAACAACATCCCTAGCTGTTTTTATATTTTATTTTGAGACATGGGCTCACTAAGTTGCTTAGGGGCTTGCTAAGTTGTTGAAGCTGGCCTTGAACTTGTGATCCTCCTGTCTCAGCCTCCTGAGATGCTGATACTACAGGTATGGTCACCACATTGGCTGCATATACTTATATTTCAGAAAAGTAGAGATAAACTAGAAATAGGTGAGTTTAATAGGTAATTAGATAGATGATTGTAATAATCCCCTACAGATTCTAAGACATTTGGGAAGACAACAGCATCAATTTAATGAAGCTAATGGTATTGAACAAAGTTGGCTACCTAGTGATGCAGGTATTCCTTGTAGTCTTTGAATCTTCTATACATCAAAAATATTTATAATAAAAAAGTCTTAAAAATTAAGATGTAAATATTATACATGATGGATTTGAAGATCTTGGCCTTTATTAAAATATTAATAATGTCAGAATTTATCCAAAAAATCACTTTTTTTTTTCTTTTTGCTAATTGCCTACTGGTCTTAAATTTGCAGCATGGAAAATTTTGGCAATTATCCAAAGGGAAGAATGACATGAGATGGAGAAGTAGGGCTAGCTGGGAAAAAGTAAGATTTGAATGTTATTTCTATAGAGAAAGCTGAAGAGAAGCAGTGTTTTCAAAGACACCAGGATTTCTATAAGATGCAACATGTCTAGTCATTCTCTTCTGGGGATAGTGAGCAAGTCTTACTACCCATTATTTAACAACTAGAATTTGCATAGTACTTTATTGTTCCCCCAATATTTTCCTGTCTCCTGATGATCTGGTTATAGGTAATCGAACTGAGCTACTTAGAATAATTTAGCATTCATTCTCATTCTTTGATAAAGAACACACAGCCCTTGACATGTGGGTTATATAATGCCCTAGTGGTTAAAGAGAAGCAGTGTGTTACACTTCAGGATGCCTTTCAGATTATGCTTCTGTATTTCCCATTATTTGTTGTACAAAAAAAAATTAAAAACCAAACAAACCAACTTGTACTTAAATAAAATATTAAATCTGGGGAACCCTTATATAAGCCATTCTTAAAAGAGCGACACTTAATCAGACCTCAAGTCTGTTAATTCCCACACTGTTTTTTTTCCCTCTGCCTGAAAAACCATGTTCAGCAAATGATATTTTTATAATAGAAACAGTTACCATCACTGCAAAAAGTTGAGTCTCTACCATTTGTGTAAAGTGGCACTTGCTCAGTTTTAAAACACACACAACACCCCTAATACTTTGGATTCCGAGGCAGGTTAGCCCTTTTACTGCTGGCAGTGAAAACTAGGATTTTTTCTTCCTAGTTGCCATGTGTTTCCTAGAGGAATGTGTGATCAAAACAAATGTTAGCTATAGATATGTTTATATGTTTCGCTTTGTGACATCTTTCCCACTTGAATTGGCCTCTTCTAAATTCTTAGATTCAGTGGGGCATCTTTAAATACTATATGTGGATATGTGCTCTTCCTATTCCCTTAGCTATTTTTTTTATTTGGTAAAGTTTCTTTCTAACATGTTTCCTGTGTCAGTAAAATTATAAGCCAATAAAAAACAAAATAAGCTTGTCTGGAGTCAGTGATGTGGACCCCAAGGCAGTGTAATTGTATAATCAAGCAAATTCTCTAGAAATATTTAAGTCCCTTTCTCTGGCATAAATTAATGAATAAATAGGAAAACTTATTAAAATTAATCCTTTCTCAGAATGAGGAGATTAGATATACAAAACTATTTATAGTAAGTGTTTCAGATTAACTCTTCTGAGTGTGTGATGGAATTGCTAATGTAGAGGCCTCGTTCCATGAGTTTCAAGTCAGTTGTTAAGCAGTGGGACTGGATTTGTTTGAGCAGGACCTAGGCATCCACCTATAGAGGGACTTCTACCTTGGGAGGCACCTGGGTGCCACTGAAATGGATCCTCACCTCACAGGGAGACTAAGCTCTCTGGTTATGGTAGAAAGAAAGTGAGGTGAACTTCAGGACACTAGATAGAGCAGGCAATCAAGTCCCCAGAGGGAGTAGGTATGGCTACACTAAACCAAGAGAATACATAAATTAGGCCCATTCAATGAAGAGACAAAAAGAGTGCTTAGAAACCAGTATTATAATCAACATTAAAATAATACTTTTGCAAGATAAATCTCTTAAAAAAAAAGAAATAGTACAAAAACAGATGAAAACATGGGGGGGGATATATAGGATTCATCTAAAAAGTACCATCTGAAATACTAGTTTCAAAAAGGGAAGCAAGAAAAAAATGAAGGAAATACTATTATCAAAGAAATAATGAAAGAAAAGTTTCTTGACATTGAAGGTACGAGCCATTTAAACAGGCCCTTGATGAACCCAAGAAAATAAATGCGGTAATGTACCCACCAGAATATGTTCCCATGTCAAATTATCCAAAAAGCTTACAAAAAAGAAATGAAACAAGTAAAAGAGGTTGTATTTAAACAAACTTGAACAAAAATGGCTTTAGACATAACAAGAATAATGGCTATGAGAAGATAATGCAGGGATGGATTTGAGATCCCACCTCGTGGCGTGGGAAGATTATTCAGTGATTTTACATCCACTCCACTTACTGTTTTATTCACTTGACATTAGAATTTTGTAAACCAATTAATTTGCTCATTTTTCCCCAGCTATATACTTACATCTCAGATGTTCCCTTGGCAATTCTTCGTTTTCTAGAAATGTATCTTTTAAAAAATGTTCTAGTAAGGGCCCGTTGTTGGTAAACATTCTCTTTTTGTTTTTATTTGCCTAAATTTCTTTACTCTCATTTTGCTTGGAATGATCGCTAATCTAGATATTTAATTCTTGTTCTGCAGTCATTTTTTCTTATTGCCTTACCAGTACTAAGATGGGCTTATTGTGGCTATTTTTAACTTAAGTGTTCTTTTTTTTATTTGAGTCTTTTAAAATATTTTCTTGATATTTGTCTTCTTGCAGTTTAACTAAGAGGTGTTCAGAGTTAGATCTGTTTTTATTTATCTTGTTTGAGACTCCAGAATCTTGAATGTGTATATTTCAGTATGTTCTTAGAAATTTTTAGCCACTGTTCTTTTGACTATTCCATCTTTTACACTATGCCCTTTGTATGTAAAGCTCCCAATTGATATTGGAACCTCTCATTCTTTCCTTAATATCCTGTAATTTATCTTTCATATTTTCTGTTTACTTAGCATTTTTATTAATTTTCAACTCTTTCTCATAGTTTACTCTTTCTTCTTCAACAATATTTATTTAACCAAATGGAAGTTTATAATTCCAGGTATTATAGTTCTAACCTATAGAAATGTAACTGGTTGTTTTCCATGTCACCCTATGTTTTAAGAATATCTCATTATTTGTTCATTTTTTACACTTTTGTTTTATTTTTATTTATTTTTTATGTGGTGCTGAGGATTGAACCCAGTGTCTCACATGTGCCAGGTAAGCACTTCACCACTGAGCCACAACCCCAGCCCCTTGTTCATGTTTTTAATACAATCTTATTTCTCAGGTTTCCCTAAGTTCCATTTTATCTCATATGTTTTTAAAATGTGAAATTCTTGGTAGTCTAAATCTTCAGTGTGTTGTTCAGCTTTTACTGATGACTGTTTCCTGGGGCATTATGTGGATTTTGAATTGTGATCTTATAAAATGCTCAGAAAAGATTTTCTGTGACTTTTTTCCATGTTTCTGGGATTCCTCCCCTCATTATGGAACAACTATAAATTTGTTTCATGGGGTTTCTGGGACCATAGAGCTGGTATAAATTTTAATCTTAAATCCACAGGGAAGAACTATGGTTGTATATATTCAGTGAAGTTTGAATTTTGTTTTATATTTTCTATCTAGTGTCTAGGTCATGTCAGACATGTTTGTAAGACATTTCTTTCCCCCCATGGACAGATTTTTATCTGTTCCATTCATTTACTGAGGTTATAATCTTTCAAAACATTACATGGAGATAGTAAGTCCATTCTTCACCTGATGTTGGCTCAGGGATTTTGTCTTGTTCTCCCTCACACCTGTGGATATTGGTTACAAATGATGAAGATTGACAACCCCTAGGTAGCTCTATATTTTATCTTCTACTGTTCACTCCGATTTATATCCTCCTATTAATTTTTGCCTCTTGGATATTTGCATTACTTTAATAGAGGGTTCTAGAGTCTTTAGGTGGCAAGGGACATGAGTTATCCCCTTCCTTCCTCCTTTCTATACACAGTCCAATATTATAATATGCCATACTTGCGAAGTATTCTTTTTGTTGTAGAAGTGAAATGTACATGGTGATACCTCTTTTTATTCATATATGTTGATAATTTCTTTAAATATAATGCTTTCATTCATATTCAGATAAGAACAAATTTAATTCACAGTTCCAAAAGTAAAAATAATATTACTGAAATCAGTATGATAAAAATAATTCATCATGCACAGCAGAAACTCAATGAGATTTTTAAGCAGTATAATGTAAATTTTTATTTTTTAAAATTTTAAAATTTTTATTATTTTTTGTTGCTGTGAGAGCTTTATGATTATACATATTAGTTGGGTTCATCCCCCAAAACTCATACATGCATGGAAATCAATTTCAGTTCATGATCCCCCTTTTCTCTCCCAATTCTCCTTCCCCCACTCCTTCTCCACTTTCTACTCTATTAGGCATATTTTTGTTCATATATTTAATGTTATTGCTTCTTTATGACTTTCTATCCTTCCTTCCCTTTTATTTTACTCTAGCTTCTGCATGAGAGAAGACGTTCAACCTTTGATTTTCTGAGTTTTGCTATTTTCACTTAGCATGATATTCTCCATTTCCATCCATCTACTGGCAAATGCCATAATTTCATTTTTTTCAGTGGCTGAGTAGAACACCATTGTGTATGTGCACATGTGTGTATATGAACTGTAATTTCTTAATCCATTCATCTATTGACGGGCATCTGGGTTGATTCCATAGTACAGCTACTATGATTTGTACTGCTGTAAATATTGATGTGACTGTGATGTGATAATTTTAGTCCTTTTGGGAAAATACCAACAAGTGGGATAGCTGGGTCATATGGAAGTTCCATCCCTAATTTTTTGAGGAATCTCCAAACTGCTTTCCAGAGTGGTTGTACTGGTCTGCAGTCCCACCAACAGTGTACAGGTGTTCCTTTCTCCTCACAACTTCAACAGTATTTATTATTATTTGTATTCTTGATCCTTACCATTCTGACTGGAGTGAGTTGGAATCTTAGTACAGTTTTGATTACTTGCAAAGGATTCTTAAAGACGGTGTTTAAATCAGTTAGCAGTCATGACAGTCTTCTAAAGTTAGTCCTTCATTTTGTGATCACCTCTTGACTATATTTAATTTTTTGCATATTTTTCCAGATTCTTTACATGCATTTAGCAAAAACTGCTACATCACTCTTAAAATTTTATATCATGGTGGTATTTTATATTCATATGTCAGATGAATTATTTTAATGAATCTGTTTTGAAAATAAAAGGTTGAATTGAACCATGATGTCAACGAATAAATCTCAAATGAAATTTAAAAACACTTTTAAAAAATGTAAATGAAAATATAATATCCTGAAACTTGTGGAATGCAACTAAGAAGTGCTTAGAGCAAAATTCTGTTAATATTGAGTATATAAATGGCTATATTAAAAAAGAAGAAAAATTTCAAAGCAACAATCTAACCATCCTCCTTAAAAATCTAGAAATGGGAGAGAATACCCAAAGCAAGGAGAAGAAATGTGTTAATAAAATCCAAAAGGAAATAAATGGAATAAGAAAAGAGAAACAATAGAAAATATCAACAAAAATAAAAGTTGGTTCTTTGAAAATATCAACAAAAGCTGCAAATATTTATTGAAATTCAGAGAGACAGGGGACAGGGAGGGAAAAGACTCAAACTACTGGGTTCAGAAAGAAAACAGCGGCCATTGTGACTGACCTTATAGAAATAAAAGTTTAAAGAATACTGTCAACATTGACTAGGGATATAGCTCAGTTGGTAGAGTGCTTGCCTCACATGCAGAAGGCCCTATGTTCAATCCCCAGCACCATACACACACACACACACACACACTCAAAACAAACAAACAAACAAACAAATGCTAAGTGAAGTTAGCCAATCCCAAAAAACCAAATGCTGAATGTTTTCTTTGATATAAGGAGGCCGATTCATAGTGGGATAGGGAGAGGGAGCATGGGAGGAATAGACGAACTCTAGATAGGGCAGAGGAGTTGGAGGGGAAGGGAGGAGGCATGGGGTAATTAATGATAGTGGAATGTGATGGTCATTACTATCCAAAGTACAGGTATAAAGAACCAAATTGGTGTGAATATACTATGTATACAACCAGAGATATATGAAAAGTTGTGCTCTATATATGTGATAAGAACTGTGTAATGCATTCTGCTGTCATATATAAATTTAAAAAATAAATTCAAAAAGCCCCCAAACATCTGGCATGTCAACAAATAGGAAACAAATGAAAGGGGCATACAAACTTTTGAAACTGACTCAGGAAGAGATAAAAATCTGAATGCTCAGGTAACAAAAGGAGAGATGGAACTAGTAATCAAAACCCTCCTATAAAGAAAACATAGCTCCCACCAGTGCCATCTTTCAAAGTTATCAAACATTTAATATTAATGCCAATCATTATAAAGCACAGATACCATTTGTCTACATTTGTCCATATGCTAGTTCCATACCACCTGGATTACTATAGCTTTCCATTCTTAAGGTGGAAATTTAGATTGTTGCTGTGAGATATTTCTTATTTTGTAATGTCACTGTTTACATATTAAATATTAAAATCAAGAACAGAACACTTTCCAACTCATTCTAGGAGCAACACCTGATAAAGACATCAGAAGAAAACAAAACTCAGAACAATATTCCTTATACAGATAGATGAAAATAAATGCTCAACAAAATATTAGCAAATTGAATTTAGCAAAATATAAAAAGGATTTTATACCATCATCAAGTGAGATTTAATCCAGGGTGCAAAGTTGAATTAACTTGCAAAAAAATCAATCAAAACAACACACACAATAACCACACTATAATTTCAATAGATACAGAAAAGTGATATGAACAGATCCAACATAAAAAATCAATCATCAATGCAACATACAACATTGGTAGAATAAAGGATAAGAACTATATGATTATTTCTCTAGATACAGGAAAGTCATATGACCAAATCCAATACAGTTTTGTAATAAATACACTCAATAATTAAAAACATAAAGAAATTCTAAACCTGATAAAGATTATCTATGAAAAATCTAAATTGATGCCATTTAGTATCTACCTTCATATGAATGGATAAACCAACATGGTATATCATACAATGAAATATTAATCAGCAATAAATAGAATGAAGTTCTGACACATGCTCCAACTTGAATTACCTTGGAAATGTTATGCTAACTAAAAGAAATCTATCAGACAATGTGGCATGTTGCTTGATTCTATTTATATGAAATGTCCCACATAGGCACATCTGTAGAGATGGAAATTGGGAATAGGGAGCAGGGGTAATGGGAATGACTGCCAGTGGGCGGGTTTTCTGGAAGAGTATTGAAAATGTTCTAAAATCCAATTGCAGTGATGACTATACAACTCTGAGTAAGCTAAAAAGCCTCAAATGGTGCTCTTTAAAGGAGTGAAATTTATGGTGTATGAACTGTCAATAAAGCTACTTTTTTTATTTATTTTTATTTATTTATTTTTTTTTATTGTTGGTTGTTCTAAACATTACATAGTTCTTGATATATCATCTTTCACACTTTGCTTCAAGTGGGTTATGAACTCCCATTTTTAGCCCATATACAGATTGCAGAATCACATCAATTACACATCCATTGATTTACATATTGCCATACTAGTGACTGTCATGTTCTGCTACCTTTCCTATCCTCTACTATCCCCCCTCCCCTCCCCTCCCCACCCCTCTTCTCTCTCTACCCCCTCTATTGACCTTCATTTCTCCCCCTTGTATTATTTTTCCCTTTCCTCTCATTTCCTCTTGTATGTTCTTTTGTATAACCCTGAGGGTCTCCTTCCATTTCCATGCAATTTCCCTTTTCTCTCCCTTTCCCTCCCACCTCTCATCTCTGTTTAATGTTAATCTTCTTCTCATGCTCTTCGTCCCTACTCTGTTCTTAGTTACTCTCCTTATATCAAAGGAGACATTTGGCATTTGCTTTTTAGGGATTGGCTAGCTTCACTTAGCATAATCTGCTCTAGTGCCATCCATTTCCCTGCAAATTCTATGATTTTCCTAAACCAGACAAAGACACTTCAAAGAAAGAAAACTTCAGACCAATATCTCTAATGAACCTAGATGCAAAAATCCTCAATAAAATTCTGGCGAATTGGATACAAAAACATATCAAAAAAATTGTGCACCATGATCAAGTAGGATTCATCCCTGGGATGCAAGGCTGGTTCAATATACGGAAATCAATAAATGTTATTCACCACATCAATAGACTTAAAAATAAGAACCATATGATCATCTCGATAGATGCGGAAAAAGCATTCGACAAAGTACAGCATCCCTTTATGCTACTTTTTTTTTAAGAAAGGAATTTACTCTAGAACAACTCCTCATCAATTAAAGGAAAAGAATTAAAAATGTTCCTCCTTTTGTATGAACTGTATTTGAGGGTTGATAAAGAATCTTAGTTGATGAAGATAATACAGATTTTCTTACCAAGAAATCACACCAAAGAATATTGAAGAAAAATCACCATTTTGTCACATTTAAGAAACCAGTTGAGGCAAAGATCATCAAAGAATGAACCTAAAAGTCTAACTGATTATTTTAATAGTGGGGGAATTGCTCTGTCACTCATGCTACGTTCTGAATAGTTTTCCTGCAACCTTCCATTTCATATGTTAAAGTTCTAACCCCCATGATGATGACATCAAGAGGTGGAAACCTTTGAGAAGTCATTAATTCATGATGGATGGTGGAGGCCCATGAATGTGACTATTTCCAGGAGAATTTTATGGCCCCTTCCATTATAAGAAAACTCAGCTAGAAGGAACTAGAGAATAGGCCTTCACCAGACATCAAATCTGCTGGCACCTTGATCTTGGACTTCCCAGCCTCCAGAAATTTGGGAAAGTAAGTTATGTTCTTTATAAGCCACCCAGTCTAAGGTATTTTGTTATAGCAGCCTGAGTAGACTTAGACACTACCTAAACCCATTATCTATCTTAGCATCACCAAAAGATAGATAACAATATCATGTCCAGCTTTGTGGTGCTAATATGGAATGTGGACTATCACTTATGAAGTTCTTATTGAAAGGAGATGGAAAAGGTCATGCAACTTGAAAGTATTTTGAACATTTTGAGTGGACAAAACATTTGTTTTGCTGGTGAAACCGATTAAATGACACCACAACAGAATCAAATAGAAAAAAAAAAAATCTATAATATTATACATTCTATAGAACTATTGGCCCAGTTTCTTCAAGTTAATGGAATGAAATTGTTTTAAAAATGGGAAGGAGGAGGGTTTCAGATTGAGACTTGGGAGATATAACCAAATACAATATGTGGAGCTTATTTGTATCCTGATTCCAATAACTGTATGTAAAAGAAGGTTCATCTTTGAGACAATTGAAAAAAAAATTTAGTACACCTTTGGCATCAGGCAATGCCAAGGAATTTTTATTATTTTTGTTAGGTATGTGACAATAATTGTAGCTTGTACGAAAATGTACATGTTTTTCAAAGGCACATTAAAATTAAGTGAAATGAGGTCTAGGATTGCTCTGAAAGTACTTCAGCCAAAAAATGCAAAATGTTGATGATGCCTATATCTATGCAACAAGAGTATATTCTCTACTTTTTGTTTGAAAAATGTGTACAGTTAAAAACATTTGTTGAAACAAACGAGTCCCTCTGGGGTCACCACCTTTCCCCCATTCTTTTTTCTCCTCTGGCCCCCACTGGGAGCTCCACAGTATTCAGTCTGTAGGTGACATCACAGTGCGGATGCTGTACAGTGATAATAAATCACAAGTGCACAGACTCACATTTCTCATCTTATTTTGTACAAGAGAGAGCATTAACCAATCTATCCATGCAAGACCTTCCAAATCTTATTAATTTTTCTCTTTAAAAGTGATGGGAAGCCACTGAAGGGTTTTTAATGGGAGATGGCACGATCACATTAGAGAACTGAGAAGTTTACTCTGGGAAGAGAGTAAGCTAAGGCACTGGAAGGAACCTGGTTCAGTCAACAGTGTATTCATTCAAGCATGTTTATTGAGCACCAAGAATAGGCTAGGCTTGTTTCTAAGTGCTGAAGCAATGCAGTGGTAGAGATGATGGATGGTTACAGTTGGAATTATGGTGGTCATGGAGAAAACTGAAAAACTTGGACGTATATGAAAGATATTTTGAGGGTAATATTAGTAGGAAAAAACTTGACAGTGGTTTGATAGTAGAGGAGTCGAGATTGGCTTGGATTTTTGACTCGCGAAACAAGATCAAATATCTACAGTGAAGAAGATCAGTTTGCAAGGAAAAAAATTACAAGTTAAATTTTGAATATGTAAAGCTTGATGAATTTATCAAGTCAATACCTCGACCTGCATCTTGGGGGTGGGGGGAGACTTGGCTTGTTGAAGTCTTGGAGGTCAATTTGTGTTCCATCCATCTACATAAAAATGACATATCTCACCACTTTCCTTGCAAGCAGTTTTCATGAGCTCTAGGGTCACCTTCTCTGTTTGGTTTTCTCAGCTTGCCCTGTGCTGCGGCGTCTCCTCCTTCCTTTGTGCCCCTGTTATCTTGGCATGGGCTGCTACCATGGTGACCGTAGCCTCTCCATCACACTTGGTTTTCAGTTTCCTCATATTTGGTTGTTGAGCCTTTGAACAGAGGCATCAAACTTACTTTTTGTTACCAGAACCTGACACTTGTAGGTACTTACTTTTAGGGGCACGTAAAGGTGTGTATCCCAAGGTGCATGGAGACCCTACAACAATGAATTCTGGGACAGAGCTGGTCCCACATCACTGAGGCAGCAGGCTCCCTCTAGAATCTTTCTCAAACAGCCTTTTAGGATGAATGGCAGTAGCAGCCCTTCCTTCATCCCTCCCTCCACCTCACCACCACAACACATGGAGTATTCAACTGATAAAAGATCAGCAGGAGAATTTTGTTGGTGTTAGTATTTTTACATGCATGGCTGGGAAAGAGTTCACAGAAAGAAGAGGAAAAAACTAATGAGAGAGTGGACTTGGGCTTCTACAGCATTTTAACAAAGGGCCATAAATTGTGGAGATGTGAATAGATAAAGGAAAAGAGGTTGGGGTTTCTAGGAGCAGTAAATTGTGGGAAAGTGAATACCTGGGTAAACTAATGGGAGATAAGCATTGTTGGGTAAGATTTCTTGCACATACTTCACTCACTACCATTGGTGAGAGTCATCTCCTCTTCCTGATATGGGTCACCTTCAAAAGAGAAAATGGCATTTTTAGGAAGAAAGGGGGAGGACAGAGAGTTCTTCCTGCATCTGCTGCTTCTCAGTTGCCTTAAAATAATTCGTATGTGGAAGTGGCCTGATGGAAGTGGCACATGCACTTGGATCATCAATATGGATTCATATTGCTTCTCTGTCTTGAATCTCAGTGAACTAAGATGATTTCTCTGCTGTTCCTTTCAGGTCTCAGATTTCACTGGGAGACCTAATTTCCTTCACTGGTTCTAATGATTTTCCCATTCGCAGAACCTGGTAAATTTACGAGGATTTCTAATAAAAGATAAGTTCCAGAATATTGTATAGAAAATGTGAAGATTTACCATAGAGGGGTTTAGCTTCAGTAGACAGTTTATCAAGACAATCTATACTTTCACATTTTGTAGCTGATTATTTTAACATTCCTGAAACCAGCTGCTGAGTTTTCAATCTAACTAGAATTGTACACTTAAAAAAACAAAATTGTATCAAAGTTGGTTCATTGACTATGGCAAAATGCTGTCTGTCTACTCACAACATCACATGCATGTGGTATAAAATGATAATGCCTCTCGGAATCTGTATTATCGTTGGAGAATCAATGAGGTGTTCATTTTTCACCTTCATGATTTCAAACACCTCTTAATGACTAGATCTTCTCTGAGTTTCCTAGATTTATGAGCAAGTCAAAATGTATTGACCAAGCGTTTTGTCCCAGTTTGCATCACGCACATCATTATTTAAAGCATCTTCATTAGGCAGTGGAAGCAATTACCAGTCTAACCAGGCTTCCGCCTCCTGGAGGATGACAGAGACGTTCAAGAGACACAATCAGTGCTAGTGCTTGGGCCCTGGGACAGGCAGGGGGCTCCACATACATGTAATGGATGTATTGTCTCAGAGGTGTGTATCTGCATGTGTTTCACAGTATTAAAGCTTTTAAATTTTTTTTCTTTTTTTCTGCTCAAGGATATGATCAGTCAAAATATGGATAAAAATAAAACTCAAGTTCCACTTTTCCACTGCTGATCTAAACTAGATGCATGAAGCATTAGCAAAATTGATGGGCTTAAATCTGTTTCATTATTCTAACCAAAGTATCGAAGCCTCAGGGTGATTCTGCCTTTAGTACCACTGAAACTTAATAAGAACAGTATCACTCAAAACAATCACATAATAGGGCCTTTATTGTTGATTCATTAGCATCCAGAGACAGTTCTGCAAGGGATTATTCCCTTCTATTCAGCACGAGGTCTTTTTTCTTTTTCTCCCTGACATTGTGTTTTTATCCCAGAAGATTGCTCTGAGTGATCAGATGCCAAATACAACATGGGCTTTTTATCTGAGTTTCTGTAGGGGGAAAAAATGACTTGGGAAAGTACCCATTTTGCTACTAGAGAAACTTCAGAGTAGAAATTAGAATTATAATATGCCATAGTGTCATATTAAAACTAGGACCCAGTGCCAATTTCATTATAATCAGTTTACCAGGAATCCATGGAAACAACTCTTTCACTGACTAAATTACTATACATCCCCAAATTTTGGAAGAGAAATCTACACAGATGCAAAATCTAAATAGAACAAAGCAGACTAAAGAGTTGGCAATATTCCATTGAATTAGGGCCGTAAAGACAAATAGTCTGTGTAATTCAGCCATTTCCCCAACTGCACCCTGACAAGTATTTTTATATTTTATGAATTCACTCATTCATTTATTCAGGGGTTTATTGAGCATCTACTACATACCAGGTTCCATCCTAGAAACACGAGGAACAATTGTGATCTAAATAGTAAAAAAAAATCTCTGCCAGCAATGAATACATATTTTAGTTAAAATGAAAAAATACATAAAATGAATAAAATACACACTATATTATGTGCTTCTTAATATTATGAGAGGGAAAGGACCACAAAGATGATAGGGCATCCTGAGGTTAGGCAGTGCTTCCATTTAAATGGAATGGTATATTAGTCAGCTTTCTGTTACTATAACAAAATATCGGAGGGAATTACTCTAGAAGAGAAACAGTTTATTTGAGCTTATGGTTTTGGAGCTTCCAGTCCAAAGTCAAGTGGCCCATTGATTTGGACCTATCCCAAGGCTTGTGAGGTGAGGCGAATCCACCCAACTCCTCAGCCAAGAATCAAAAGCAGAAGGACCCACAGTCTCCCTGAGGGCTCACCCTCTAAGAACCTCCTGCAAAGTCCTGCCACCTAGTGCTTCAAGCACTTCCCAATAGAGTCCCTTTGAGGACTGTGTCTTTAACAATTAGGCAAACCATAGCAGGTGGCCTGGAGAAACTGCATTCAGAATGTGACCTGAAGGATGCGAGGAATGGAGCTAAGTGAATAATCGAGGAGAAATTCTGATTAAAAGAGTGAACGGCACAGACAAAGGTCCTGAGCAGAGAGTGTGTACAGGGTTTCAGACCAGCTGAGGAACCCAGGCAGTTGGAAAAAAAATGAATGAGGAGGTGAATAGCTGGACCTGAAGTAGGGGAGCTAACTGGAGGGGCTTGGTAGGGTTTATGTCCTCGAGTGTGCGGGAAGGGGAAAGTTTAATGGAGCAAAAGAGGGACATTTTATACCCTGGCCACTGAAAAGAAAGAAACTGAGGGCAGAGGAGGAGGCAGAACGGGGGCTCTTAGGAGAAGGTGGAGTAGCCCAGGCAGTAACGGCTTGGGAGAAGGGGCCTCTGGAGATGGTGGTAAGTGTTTAGATTTTGAATGTCTTCAGGAGATACAGCCAGCAGGACCAGCTGTGGGGTTCAGGAAAAGAATCAAAGTCTAATGATTGAAGCCTGGACCCTTAAAAGATGGAGAGATTCCTGAGCTGAAGAAGAAGGTGAAATGGGAGAGGAGCAGCTTTGGATTTGACTGGAAGCCCTGGGACATTCCAGATGCGATTGGGAAGAAGGAAGGGGCCAGACTTTTAGGGCCTCATGGATAAGGTTCAGAAATCTGTGGTTATGAGAGATAAGCTAGGAATAATTGCTTTATGTCTTGATTAGAAATATTCATCATGTTACAAAAATTTAGTATGCCTCACTTTAATTTTAGTTCTAACATCTGAATAAAAATAAATAAATAAATAAATAAATAAATAAATAAATAAATAAATATTTCGTTATGAAGGTCATAACAAATAAATTTTGTTATGAAGGTCAGTTTATTCAATTCTATTGAGTTGGCCAAAAGGTATTAAAAAGAAGCTTTTTTACTAAACAGATTAAAGTAATGATTTATTTATTTACTGCTCTAAATGTGAAAGATTCCTGTCTTCTGGAGGAAAACAAACTGGTTATGAAATATGATTATAAACTTTAGTTAAAACCAAAAGCTTCATGTGGGCAAATTATTCATATATTTCAACAAGAGAGACTGACATAACCCAGGGTGAATGGCATTATCAAAATAGATTGTAAAGAGTTTTTTTGGCCATACCCACTTCATTTTCATTTTAAAGTAAATGCAGTCTAAAAGTCTAAATGGATGTCTTGAATAGACATGTAAGATTTAAAGCTTTTTTAAAAAAAAAAAAACAGAATTATTTGTGTTTGTTACTTCTGTATGTTGGACTATTCTGTTAGATAAAAATGAGCTGCTCAAAAGTGGGCCCCCAAGATATGTTTAGTTAATTTTTTTATTGTAGAAAAAATACGTTTCTTATCTCGCTTACCCCATAAATATGAATCTGGTTTCATGTTAGAGTCATAGAATAATCTTTAAAACTGAAGGGCCATTGAGTGCCATTTGTGAATAACATCCACAGCTTCGGCCCAGCCCTATCATCTGTCACTGCACAATGTCATCTCAGCTGGGCAACTCTGGCAATATTGCAGCAGGCTATTGTTTATGGAGAAAGCTAATATTAGGAGGAGATGTGATAAGAATGCTTTTAAAAAAAACTAATTGAATGCTATCTGCTTTTTGGCACTAGTGTCTTGTATCTCTCTGTAGTTTATCGCTTTAGAGTCCTTTATTCAGTCTTTTTATAAAATCCCATTATTTAAAAATTGAGGGCAGAGCGATGGCATGTAAGGAGCTTTATATATGAGCCCGATGCTCAGTGATAACCCTTTCTCCTCTACTACTCAACAAACTCTACTTTATTGAAAAACACGGGCAAACCTACAGAAAGTATTGAAATGTGAGTCATAATCCACGGTTCACTTCTAATACTTGCCAGATTCTTATCATAATTTTTACATAGGAAAAACTAAATTCAGAAAGTGGGAAAACATTCTGAAGGTGGGGTGGGGATATTTCTATTAAATCAGGCTCAGAATTTTTTTTTCAGTTGATTTCACTTATAAAGTGGTTACAATATCCCCAAACAAGAAAAAATAGATGGACAGATATATGATTAAAAAGACAGAGTCAAATATCACTTGTAGAATCAAGGTTTTCACTGTTTGGCTCTTTCATGGTTTTACTGTGTTGGAAATTTTTCATAACAAATCATTCAAAACACAAAATATTCAAATATTGCTCTGGATCCGTTAGTGAAGAGGGAATGGACATTTGTTTGTTTCATCCAATGATTATTTCATTTCCAAGTTTAAATAATCTGGCAGCATGTTTGCTGAGGAAATTCCATACTTCCATCTGAATATGAGGAAACATGAATTTGGAGGAAAAATCTATAAATTAAATTACAGTATGTAAAAAAAACCCCACAATTGGTAGCAAGAAAGTAGCAATGGGAACTGTGTTTTTGCAAAAGGTTCAGGAAGAAACCAAAGTATAAAAAGTGCCTGTTCTTCATTCCATAGAATTAAATTAAATTAAACTGACAAACCATAAAACTAATACTGAAAATAAAATTTGAGAGTAGCAATTGTTGACTTAGTTTTTATTTTTAATTTTTAATTTTTTTTTTTTTTACAAAAACATTTCCAATTCCCAGCCATCCAGACACCAAAAAGTGGGAACTAACTTACTTCTGGGGATGAGGACTCTGTTGTGTTAGGCTTCTCTGGCTTAGCCATGGTGTTCTGGGATTTGGATATAGTTTTGATGTCTCTGCCTCCTCCCCTCCTTCTGCAGGGAAAGAGGACGAGGACGAGAGCAGAAGTATCAGATGGCCTGTAGGCGCCCATCTATGTAGTAGCACAAATACCAGCTGAATGTATTTTTGATCAGGTACAAAGAAACAAATGGCTGTTGGTTTTTCCAAATGTTGTTTACCCTCCTGATATTCTTCCCAACTCCCATCATGTATAAATATGTATGGTATTTATTTTAGTGTGCAGCTGAGAACAAACGAAGCAAGGTACTCTGGTACCAATACAAAGTTACTGAGCTTTTAAACTGAATGGATTTGGGACTAACTTAATGGCTAGTTTTAGGATAAATTTTGCTGAAATAGAATATCCAAAAAGATTTTTAAAATGAGTGGGAAGGGAGGGAGAGAAAAAGAGGTGTGTTTCTTAGTACTTAAACTTTGCATGAAATTTTGTGGCAGAGCAAGGGACTGGGGATGATTTTGGCCTCTGTTTTTAAATATGTCTAGACATCTAATTTTCAAGCAAATGTCAACTATCAGGCCACAGCACATACACCCTTTTTGAAACAAAATATTCAGAGCAAGGGTTAAGAAGCAATAACAGCAGAAGCGAAGGATGGAAAGGGGTATTTTACCAGGGGTAAAAAGTATGTGGAAAATGAATAAAGGAGGGTTTAAGAGCTTGATATTAGCGCATCCTAGTTCAGATACACCAGGGAATGAAAGTGGGGAAAGGGAAGGAAGGAAGGAATCTTTTGGTCAGAAACTTCATTGCTGAAAATGTCTTAAATAAAAATCTGAACATCCTGCTTCCAGAATTTTCTGTTTCTTTTAAAACAATTTTAACACTTCTAAACTACAACCAAAGGTTGTGGTAGGCTTGGCTGTCAGAACGATTTTTTTAAAGTTTTTTTTAGTTGTACATGGACATGATACCTTTATTTATTTCTATGTGGTGCTGAGGATGGAACTGAGTGCCCCACACGTGCAAGTCTTGTGCTCTACCACTGAGCTACAACCCCAGCCCCTGTCAAAATGATTTTCAAAGATAGCTTTGGAGTAGTGAACAAGGGGATTGGGGTGATGAAGATGGATTACGTTTTAGTCCACTTTGTGTTGCTGTAAGAGCATATCTGACACTGGATAATTTACAAAGTAAAGAAATATACTCCTCACAGCTCTGGAGCTGGGAAGACCAAGAATGAGGGGACAGATCTGGGAAGAGCCTTCTTGCTGCATCATAACATGGCAGAGGACATCATATGACAAGATGAAGCGTACAGGACAACCTAATTTCATGGCAAAGCTACCCCTGGACTAACTAGCCCATTCCCTCAATAATGACATTAATGTATCCATGAGAATGGATTATTTCTGACACCTCTAAAGTTCATACCTCCCAGTTCCCCAGCAGACTGGCAACTGAGTTTCAACATGAGCTTTGGAGAGACATTCAAATCACAGCAGACTGAAATGCACCAGGAGGCAAAACTAAGACCCATCCGCACTTCAATCTCTGAAAGGCATCGGCTGCCAGAACTTCTGTCAACCAGCAGTAATACAATTTAAACAGCACATACTTTATCAGCCAAGGCTCAGTGAAGGTAATGAAATGCACACTATAATGTTAAGAAAAAATAAGGATTTGATAGAAGTTATTTTAAAACATTGCTGGAGGGCTGAAGGCAATTGGGTTCCAGGACAGAACAATGGAAGGCTGATCCACCAAGATCCTTACCCCACAGTCTGCTGCTGCTGTGACTGCTGCTGGTCACCCAGGAATCCAGGTAACAAGCCTTGGAACATGCAGCAAGACAAGCTCACTTTTTCTAGACCTTGCCAGAAAGAACTGAAATACCGATGGGGAGTGGGGCAGAAAAATGGTCTCCACCTCATTTCTGTCTTCTGGATGTTGTGTTAAGTGCAGCTAATGGACAGAAGGTAGTTACTACCCAAGCTTAGTTGCAGGGGCATCTTATAAATATAGTTGCTCTTTTAAAAAATAGCAACTATATTTATAAGATTTAATTTAACTTAATTTAATTTTAATTTAATTTAATTTCTGGCTACTTTAGGTATAAGAAAGATTGAAAGGGAGAGTTATCCCATAATACCCACTACGGATCCAATATCCAGGAACAGAAAAATATCTGCCAATACTTGTATAGTTATTTTGCATTTCAATTACTGGACCATTTAGTAAATATAGTTGCCCTTTTAATTTTTTTAAAAGGGCGACTATATTTATAAGATGCCCCTGCAATTAAGACTTGGGTAGTAACTACCTTCTGTCCATTAGTTTATATAAAATGTAAACATATATCTGAATTATTTATATAAGTAATTAATATTCAGAGAAGTAAAGGTACATTTTACTGATAGTTTAGATTTCAATCTTGATCTTGCAACTCATTAAAAATGTGGTCTTGGGGCTAGGGTTGTGGCTCAGTGGTAGAGTGCTTGCCTTGTGTAGGTGAGGCACTGGGGTTCGATCCTCAACACCACATAAAAATAAATAAACAAAATGAAGATATTGTGCCCATCTACATCTAAAAAAATATATTTTAAAAAAGAATATGGTCTTTTCTATCAGTTATGTAACTTGTGTAAATCTTAGTTTTCTCATCCTTAAAATGAGAATTATAAGAGTAACATCTCATAGACTCAGTGACAAGAATGGATGAGAAAATAGATGTAAAGTGCTTATGTAATGTGATTAATTATTTCTGTTTTGTTGCTGAGGTCATTTGTGTTGCTTGTTGGACTCAGGCACTTCACCACCACGGCTTAAGTCTGAATCTGGTTATGGAATTTACTAAAAATATCACTATGAGAAATTTACCTAAAATTTCTATGCCTCAGTTTTCTTATATGAAAACTTGAGGTTATAATGCTGTTATATTGGAATGTGATTAAGAAATGAATAAAATAATTCATACAAAATTTTAATAGTCTCTAGCACAACATAAAATCCAAGATATTTTTAAAAACATTTTAAATTTAGCTGGGTACAGTGGTGCACACCTGTAATCCCAGCAACTTGGAAAGCTGAGATGGGAGGATCACAAGTTCAAGGCCATCCTCTGCAACTTAGCTGGACTCTGTCTCTAAATAAAAAATGAAAAGATCTGGGCATATAGCTCAGTGGTAGAGCATCCCTGTGTTCAATCTGTGTACTGCCAGAAACCAAGTTAAAGTTAGTTACTGAATTTACTTTACCAATATCAGTCTAGTCAACTTTTTATTTTTTCTTGGAAATTTTAAGAACAAAAATATAGTTTTTGCATCCTTTTGAGAATCATCTCTTGCTGTTTATTATATTTTTTAGACACAGATTACATTATAAATTATCTCAGGCTAATCCCAGCAGCTTGGAAAGATGAGGCAGGAGAATGTCGAGTTCATAACTCAGCCTCAGCAAAAGTGAGGCACTAAGCAACTCAGTGAGACCCTGCTCACATTTGTGATGATACCAATGTAAACGAACCTATTTTACTTCCAGGCACATAAAAGTATAGCACAATTATGTACAATATGGTTTAAATATTTACTGTACTATACTTTGATTATTATTTTAGAGTGAACTACTATTTTAAAAACCAGCTCTAAAACACTATTTCTGTTATACCAACAGCAGCTTCATATATCTTTTTATTTTATTTTTACTTTTGCACAGAAATTATTCCAAGTAGACATTTACTATTTTCTATTTCAAACATTATTTCCCTGTGTTATTTGTATTTTGTGAATTTGTATTTTCACTAATTAGGATGACTTTTGAAATTTTTTATTTATATATAACAGCAGAATGCATTACAATTCTTATTACATGTATAGAGATCAATTTTTCCTATCTCTGATTGTATACATAGTATACTCACACCAATTCGTGTGTCTTCATACATACACTTTGGATAATAATGATCCTCACATTAAAAATATGGAACGCTTCATGAATTTGCATGTCATTCTTGCGCAAGAGCCATGCTAATCTTCTTTATATTGTTCCAATTTTAGTATACATGCTGCCGAAGTGAGCACGTATGTATCTTGTATTTATGGAATCTCTTAATTGAATCAAAAGGCCACGTGGTATGATTGACCTGAGCCATATAGGTTTGTGTAAGAAAAAGGAGAATAAGGAAGTATGACAATGGAACACTTCTTGATATTTGGATATAAGAGTGAAAGGTTTTTAGCCGATGCTATGAGTAGTAAAAATTAGAGGATAGTGACAAAGAACTCATTGGCTTGGTGTTGGGGATCATTGAGGAGCAGAAGAATAAATGGAGAGTATAGTTTTAAAAGGAGTTTCAAGGGGGTATGTAAAAAATATTGACTGGTTGAATGAAAATATTTCTACAGATTATTTTTAAAGAATTTTTAAGAAGCTACATCCTTGACATTTTCTTATGTGTAAAAACTGGAATTCTCGATCACTACCTTAGAGAAGTATAAAATTATAATCATGTATTATTAGCATATATTATGCCAGAAATGGGGTCACATGGATCCCCGACTTATATTTGGGTTATCTTGTGGGACCTATAGCCCAGAATTTTAAAACAAACTTACTGTACTCAACATTAAAATTGCTCTGTACTTGAGCTAAGAGTACATTTCATTTTTGTTGTTGGTTTTGGTTGGTTAGTTTTGTAGGCTAGAATGGTATAATATAGGCATCAGCAAGACTAAACTTTATGACTCTTGGGATAATGTCACAATGCCAAGCAGTATGCTGATAATTTTGAAGTCAAAATTTAAAATTTTATTCCAAGTGCCCTGATCAAGATAAGATATGCCAGAAAGAGAAGAAAATCTATTCAACATCACAGAAATTCATTAATTGAAGAAATTTGAAGTAAATTTCTTCATTACATTTCCAACCAACGGTAAGTTTTAACCAAGACCACAAACAACTCATTTTTGAGGGATTTAAAATTCTTCCTTCAGATAACATCCAAATAAGATAAACTTGGACCTCTGAGAATGAGAGAATGTCTCCACCACTGCTGGACTTAACAGTTTGTACAAGTTTTGGTGGTGGTATTTTCAATTATTCATTCAGACTAATTACAAAAATTTTCTTAAAGCTTGAGAAATTAATGAAAATTATCAAATAGAGAAAAGTGACTTGGTCATGGGACATGCCACTAAATTAGGTCTAGGGATGGCCATCCCTGGGAGCCGAGAAATACTAAATGTGAATCTAAAAGACTTGAAAATGGGGTTTTTCATGCACTCAGCTCCACAGAAATGTTTTTGAGATAGACTTATTTACTGAGAAATTATTGCCTGAACTTATATGACAGAACAAATAATCATGACCATTTTAATTAAATGAGTTTAAGTTTAGAGTAACAGGGCACAATGGCCCATACCCATAATCCCAGCAGGTAGATTGCAAGTTCAAAGGTAGCTTCAGCAATTTAGCAAGGCCCTAAGCCACTTAGCAAGACCCTGTCTCAAAATAAGATATTTTTAAAGGTTTGAGGATGTGTCTGAGTTGTTAAGCATCCAATCCCTGGTACCAAAAATCAATTAATTAGTTTATTAATTTTCAAAGTATGTAAATAAATACAGATGTGTTTTCTAACTGGACCTACTTATGTTAATTTTGTCTATTTGTTTGGATTACTAGGATTTATATCAACTCAGAGAAATTTACTTTTGTCTTTCACATAGACTCTGAAGTCTTCAACTTGTATTAGCCTGTACTTTTCTACCAACCACTTAATGCCTCAAAAGAAGAAATATGATGAGAAAGAATTTCAGATTAAAAACCTGAGATTGCTCTTATATTTTTATCTCTTGTGTCCTTGCTTCAAAACTTCACTTTGTAGCCACCACACAGAGAATGAGATCTAGGTAATGGGAACAACGCAAGCTACTTTTATATAAACTTGGCTGGAGAGCTCTTATTGAGAGTAGATTTCTTCTAATGGGACCTGAACAATCCAAAGAAGGTCTCTTCCAAGATGAAAATGGTTAAACATTCTTTATATTAATGGTCATAGGTAAATGTAAGAAAAGGTAAAATGTAAACTCAGTTATATATTAAAGGGTATCATAAAGCCCAAACACATACTATTCTAGGAATATAAGAATGCTGCCATGTTAAGAATTCTGTTCTCATACTTCATTATAATAATACATCAAAGACAACAAGTATATATTATTAATTATTATAAAAACTATTGATAAAATTCAATACCCAGTTTAAATAATTAGATAGATGATAGAGAGATAGATAGATAAAGAGATGAATAAAATTTCTGAAAATCAAGCTAGAGAATCAATTATTTACTATAGGAGCAATAAATATACTCTTAAGAAAGAATATGATGGGCTGGGGATGTAGCTCAGTTGATAGAGTGTTTGCCTCACATGCACAAGGCCCTAAGTTCAATCCCCAACACAAAAAGAAAAAGAAAGAATATGAAATAAAAGATAAGTGACTTTGATTTTTTAAATTTTCAAAAATTTTCTATGGAAAAATATCATAAATAAATCTAAAAAATTGATGGGAAGGGGAATTGCATGCTAGAAGACGGAGGTTTAATACAATGAACTATTTAAAATGAAAACAAGGAGATAATCTAAGAGCAAAATAGGCCAAAGATGCAGAGAAACGATTCATAAAACCAAATCTACTGCTATCCATCTTAAACTGAGATGCTCCAGGTCACTACCTGTGGAAATACAATGGGATCAACCCTTTTCATATTGGCACAAATTAAACCAGGCAAGATAAAATAATAACTGCTGTTGCTGGCTTGTCACACTATTAGTAGCAATATGAATTTCATAGAATTTTAGAAAGCAACTTAGCAATATGTATGAAATAAATATACATATTTATTTTTAGTTTCATGCATATATACTTTTGACTGCACTTCCACCTTGGGAATCTATCCCATGGAAATAAAAGCACTGCTAAATGAACAAAAAAGCTTATTTTAGCATTATTAGTAGTTTGAAAATGGGAACTAAGTAATTGTTAATAAGAGATTATTATCTATTCATCTCACAGAATATTATGTAGCACTTAAAATAATGAATTATATCTATATTTGTTGGTTTAGAGGGATTTCCATGAATAATTCTGAAGTGAAAGAAGCAAAATGTGAATATGTCATTTCTGTTAAAATACAAGCATTGTCAATATTATTTACTGAATATTCAGTTATCTGTAAGACACTGTCCTTGGGATTAGTACAGTGAGAGAAATAAATGAATTACTGGTGGTTTGAAGGTATAACACTTGCATAATTAAAGACAGACAACAATTTAATGTAGAATAAGAAAGTCTCTCCTGATATTTGGCTTTGAAAATTCCAAGTGATAAAGAGAACATGAGCCCATGCTCTGGATAGATGTTAAGAAAGTCCACCTTTAAAGACATTTATTTTTTTATTTTTGTTTCCTTTTGGAAAGGTGCCTTGTATATTTATGATGTGAACTTAAGTAAAATAGTTCTAATAAAAATTTATCCATCTTAAAAAAAAAAACGAGTGGCTTAGGTGCTGCTTGGTTTCCAATAAGTTATAACAGTTTTGAAATCCATGTGGGTCAATATTTCCTACTGCTTAGTGAAACTTGTCACTCATAATAGTCTTAGTTTCTCATAATGATGATGCTAGCA
Source organism: Marmota monax (assembly GCF_021218885.2). Lineage (NCBI taxonomy): Eukaryota > Metazoa > Chordata > Mammalia > Rodentia > Sciuridae > Marmota > Marmota monax. Next base: position 41,416,796 of record NW_026693571.1, read on the forward strand.
ATAGGTACTAATAGAAAGAGAAATTGAGTTAACATAAGTACAGCACTCAATACAGTGCCTGACACCGAATCAAGTGTATTGAATGCCAGTTGTTATTCTGTCATTTCTATCTTGGAACAATTTAAATTTACAGATGACTGTGAACCTAGTACAGAATTCCCTCTCTCAGTTCTCCTACTGATACCTTATATAATTGTGGTACTTGGGGTATATTATTATAAAAACTAAGGAACCAATATTTCCACATTGTGATTGAGCAAACTCTAGACTTTATTTGGATGCTACTAATCCTTCCACTCATGTCTTTTTTTGCCCTTCAGGATGCGATCTCAAATACCACTTTGTGTTCTCTTGGCTTGAGTTCTTGGGCTCCTAGTGTTCTGGCAGTTTCTTAGTATTTCCTTATTGATTCATGATCTTGACAGTTTTGAGAATTATTGGACAAGTATTTTGCTGAATGTTCTCAACATGGGTTTGTTACGTGTTTTTCTCATGGTTAAAATGGGGTTGCACAATTTTTGAAAGAACATCGAGAAGCTAAGTGCCCTTTTCAGTACATCATCTCTACAGAAACTTGCTGTCAGTATGACTTATGACTGATGATATTAACCTTGATCACCTGACCAAGGTAGTATTTGTCAGGTTTCTCTACTATAAATTCACACATGCCCTTTCTATGAGTTGTTTTTGGGAAGCATGAAACTAAGTCTATCCCATATCCAAAGGACAGAAAGGGGACAAAATTAAACTTTTCTTTCTAGATATGGAAGCATCTGCATATATTATTAAGAATTATTATTTAATAAAGACTTTTTCCTCTCCTATTTATCCAATCAAGTATTTACTAACATATGTTTATTTTATAATTTGAGTTATATTCTAATGCTACATTATTTTGCTATTAATATTCTTCAATTTTAGATAACGTTAGACATTGAGAGCTTTTCCAGGTTGGCTCCTCAGTCCCTTTGACATGTCCCAATCTTTTTGGTCTTTTGAGTACTTCCTTACTTTCTGTCACTACACAGTTCTATAGGAGCTTCTTGTATTAGCTCTGGCCAAACCCTAGAATCGTCCATTTCTTCAGTAGTACTGGCTGCTTCTATTGGAAAGTGATATTTGGAAAACAAGATCGGTTCACTGGAGGAGCTCATTGCTACCGACGGTGTCACTCATTCCTGGCACTGTTCCTCTATAACACAAACAATGCCCATGCTTATATACACACATACACTTACCCATCTGTGATTGTATATCCATCTGCATTTTGTCTTTAACCTCCAGTTTCTAACCAGAACTCATTTTCTGAAGTTACTTGGGTCAGCTTCTTTCTTTTCTTCCATGCCTTTTATTGTGTTGCAGTCACTTAGGATGAAACGTTCATACCAAGGTATGTACAGTTTTATCCTTAAGTGTAGAACCATTTTCCCTGCTAGTAATCAGACTAACTTCTTTCTATAAGTGACATTTCTAAATTTTGTGTTTTTATGCTGCTCCTGTTATTTATATATTCCATCTCTTTCATCCTCTATTTTTAATCTGTGCCTGGGCACCCATTCATAATAGACCTGCTCTCTCATTTCTTTCATCTACTGAGAGACATCCTGAATGCAATCTCCTCTCCTTGATGGACTCTTCCGTGCTATAAATCATTTCACCTGAACCTTGGGAGCCATTCACTGGCATCCATTCTTAATATCTGCTATGGTCCCAGTAGTTGAACGCATAGCTTCTTCTAATCAGTCAGCATTCTCAGAATTCCCAGGTACCCTCAGGACATTCAGTAATCTCAGTAGGTGTCCTCATACCACATTGCAATGCTATTTGTTTCCTATGGTTGCAGATCCTAAATACTGTTTCCCATATTGCTTAGCACTATTTTGACCACATGGCTTTTTAAAGAAGAATGAAGCCCCTTTCAACAAAAGCTCCCTACTGCTAGATTCTCCCACTGACTCTAAGTGCTTTCCATCATTAAGTTTCTATTTCCTACTCCTTCAGGGCAAGAGACAAGGGGATAAGAGGATGGGTTTGGTGGCACATGCCTATAATCCCAGCTACTTTCGAATCTGAGGCAGATGGATGGAATCCAAGCTCAGACAATTTTGCAAAACCGTGTCTCAAAATTAAAAAAAAAAATCAAAAAGGATTGGAGATGTAACTCAGTGGTAGAATGCTCCTGGGTTCAATTCCCAGTAAAACACAACACAACACACACACACACACACACACACACACACATCCCAGAGCCTGATCTTTTTTTCAGGTGCCCTTCAATGTCTGTCTTTTGTTCTCCCACCAATCTGCTAGTTCAATACTTACTTCATTAAATTGGAAAGGGTTCTCTTCATCACACAATCTTCCTCACCATATGGCTCCATGTGCTGAGTTTTCCAGATTCTGGTTTCTTGGATCCCCAAAATACCATTCATTCTGAGCAAAGCCATACACTTCCAAGTGGAAGGCTTACTTTTGAAAGTATGGTTTTTTTGCTTTTCTTTTTGTTTTTTAACTTCCTTCTTGAAATGCAGCTGTCTTCTGTGTTCTTAGATTTTTCTGCTTGAGGGACATGCATGTATGGAATATTACAATTCAAATCATTTTAAATAGCTATGCTTTCCTTTTTTGCAAATTATCAAAGAACAATCTGATTATTTAAAACTTCAAGAATAGAATATTTATTAGCTACTTACAATAATTTTCCTTGTTTTAAAATTGGTAAGCATCAGAGATTAGATGATTTATTTTTAGTCTTTAGGAAGCCATTAGTTTTACCTGAATATCAGAGTCAGGAGCTAAGAGCAGTGAGGATTTTAATGTTTCAAAACAATATCCAACTACATACCCCATATATATACATATACATACACACACACACACACAGAAATATATAGGCACAAAAATGGTCACAACCTCTGGTCTCTTGAAAGCAGTCCCAATAACCTCAGAAATATCTAGAAATTCTAGTGTATTTTGCATGTGCTCACAAATCCATCACTTTTGGTTGCAGCATAGAATTCCACAATTCCAGCCCCATACCACACCACACCCGCCCCTGCCCTCTTGAGGTGTCTGCTGCTGCTACTCTGAAGTTTGGGAACCCTGGTGAAAGTGTTTTGCTGCTTCTGTTCCAGCACCTGTCTAGACTCTTCTGTGGTGACGACACATGGGTCTAAGTCAACCTGCTGAGGGGAGAAGCCCCTTTCCTGTCCTTTGAACCACAGTTGTTTTTTTTTTTTTTAAATTCAGACCCTGATGTCCTGGGCCCTCAGCATCCCAGGACCTTGTGTGGGGAGAATAACTTTTTAGACATTTCGACTTATTCACTTGGGACCTTCCTCTCAAAGTAATACCCCCCAGGATCTTCCAGAATCTTGCAGAACTTTGCCAACTGCTGCTGTGTTTATGGACCACGACCCAGACATTCAGCTCACTTTGCCCCCATCCCCACAAAAGGATTCTTGGTTTTTTGCAAAGGGAACCCTCAAGGATTTATTCTTTCATTGTTCTGGACATATCCCTTTCTGAAATCCTAAAGTAAACAAAAGTTAGGTTCAAGCTTGGACCTTGCTCTGTATGAAAATCAATTGTAACTATTTGTTTACCCTTGTTTGTCATTTAGAACTGGAGTTAGCTTTGTATTGACTATGACTATGTGCTACTGGTCAGGACCATGATACCATGTTAGGTAGTGCTTTCTTTTTTTTAACCTTTATTTCTATTTATTTATTTATTTGTTTATTTATTTTTATGTGGTGCTGAGGATCGAACACAATGCCTCACACATGCCAGGCAAGTGTTCTACCACTGAGCCACAACCCCAGCCCAGGTAGTGCTTTCTTGTATTTTAAGATTAAATCGTTATGAATAACACAATTATTGTGAGTTTTTGCTGTTTTGTTTGTTGTTTCTGGATTAAGAAGTGGTGACCCAGAAAGGTCTCAGCTAATCACCCTTAGCATGCGTCTAGACTCAGCAAATACCCCATGACCTACACTTGCATTTACACAGTCTCTGTTTTCTTTCCATGTTGCTTTACAAAGATTCATTTTGAAGTATTCACAAGAAGTAGTCAGTAGTGTAGAACAATGTACAACCTTGAGTAGACAGGCAAATTTGCATGCTAAATAATAAAATAAAATGGTGGATATGAAAATTTGTATCTAGTTTAAAAGAAAATAGCAAATTGTTTTTCAAATCTTTGAGGAAAAAAATCACATTTCTGAGAATATGATATATGTAATGCAGATCAGCATGTTATCTATTTCATTTGAACATTTTCAAAAGTTCAATCCATTTCTTTTTTAAATTTATTTTATCGAGGTATAGCAAAATGCATTTTGATTCATTGTACACAATTGCACACAACTTTTCATTTATCTGCCTGTCCGCGATGTAGCATTGCACCCTATGTGCAGTCTTACATATATCTAGGGTAATGATGTCCATCTCATTCCACCATCTTTTCTGTCCCCATACCCTCCAAACCATTTCTTTAAATAATTGAATTGTAAACCAAAATATTTAATTGTTTTTTAACCATCTACTATTAAAATCACTTTCTACCACATATTCCAATCTAGAAAGTTGAAAATCCCTTAATGTTGTTATTTTTCACATAAATAATATTTTCTACTGAAAATAAGAATAAGGAGGAATATCTGAAGCTAAATTATAATTCCAGTCACTACTAATGTTTTGATATTAATCTTTTACATGTTTGGCTGGGCATGTAACTTTTTACAAACTGGGATCCCATTGTAGATACTATTTGGTAACCTGCTTTTCCATTTAAAAGTACACTGTAACACACTGGGTTTTAATAAAATACTCTTCTGTGATATATTTTAAAGGTCTTAGTTGAAATTGCTTTCCTCTTAAGGGGTTTTTCATTTGTTCTTGGGGACCAACAAACTTTAGATTGGAAGTATTTTTGGACCACACAAGTGACATGAATGGGAACACCAAACCATGGGCCAGCTTTGGAGTCATGGTGCCTCTGCTCAGCCTCATGGAAACAGGCTTTCCTTGCTGTCCCCTTCATTGAAGTTTTTTCTTTTTCTTTTTTCCCCTGCTTTCTTCCCTCCCACTCTTTTTCCCCCAGGCCATCCTCCAACCTTTCCTGCCTTCTTTCCTTCCTCCTTCCTACTCTAGCCCTCGGTGTTGGTCTCATGCTAGACTCCCACTTTGGGGGAACCCAGGTTTTATCTCCTGTCCCCGCTCCCCTCCCAAGACTGCAGCCCAGACATCCAGGGCTTAACAGAGAACCTTGGACTTAAAAAAAAAATGGCTTTGGCACTGAAATATCTACTAAGGTGACTGATTTCACTTTGTTTTTGGCCTCTGTGTTTTCTTTCCTCCCTGCCAGTTCAGCAATGAAGTTAAAGCACATCTAATATTTTATTCAGGATTGAACTTAATCAAAAGGATTGTTTTTTGAATCTATTCTGCCATATGACAGAAATGAAGGTCAAGAATATTTACTTTGAAAGATCATTTGAACTTGCATTTGTATTTTTCCAAAGATGAAGTGGTCTTTTACTGAACTTAAAAATTTATTAAACAACAGATTAAACAATTGTTTAGTGAAATTTGAAAACCCTCTATTATAATGTCATAATATAGATAATACTACTACTATATTTTTAATATTTACAAAGCCTTAGATACATCTTTTAAATTCATAGATGATGATGATGATGATGATGATGATGATTTTGGTTTTCTAGAAATATTGGTTTACAGAAATATTGAGTCTAAAGTACAGTGTTTACCATATACCTCCAAGGTTCCCCTATTTTTAATACCTTGAATTAGTATGCCACATTTGTTGGCAGTTGAGAAGACCATAAAGTATTATTGTACATGTATCTTTTGATGGATATTTTTGAATTCCTTCAAAAACTGCACAAGATAGATACTATACCCATTTCAACAATAAGGAAACTTGAGATTGTGTACTAAGCCTAGATTCATTTACAAATGTGTAAGAATAAGAACGTGGATCATTATATTTATGTTTCTGTTGTAACTACATTGAGTAATCCTAAATTTTAGCTCTCTTCTGCCTGATTAAATATTCTTAGCACTGCATATTTTCAAAAAAATTCACAATAGGAAATTATTCTATACTAAGATCTCATCTCAGGATCTAACATACTGCCATGCTCCTTGGCATATGCCTGTAATCTCAGTGGCTTAGGAGGCTGAGACAGGAGGAAGGCGAGTTCAAAGCCAGCCTTAGCAAGAGCAAGGTGCTAAACAACTCAGTGAGACCCTGTCTCTAAATAAAATATGAAGAAATAGGGTCAGGGATAGAGTGCCCATGAGTATAATCCCTGGTACCAAAAAATAAAAATAAAAATCTAACCTGCTTATCTAGTGTAGCAACTAGATAAGGACCTGAATTGGTGGTTGCCTTATTCATACTAGGAATAATTACTGAACTGATTATTTTATAAGTTCTCTTAATATGAACTAATTTATTTTTTAAAATAAATACTAGTGTGAATATTTAATGGAATATGTGATATTATGAGATACAGGTGGTAAAAGGATTATTATAGTGAAGCACACATTCATCATCTATAATTTTCCATTTTTATTTTTATTTTTGTGTCAGGAGCAGCTAAAATCTATCCCTTTGGTAAGAATCCCATATATAGTGCATTTTAATAACTGCAGTCTTCATGTGGTACAGCATGTCCGCACAGTTGTCCATCCTTCAGTTTTGCAATTTGTAACCACTGAGCTATAGTTCCCCATTTCCTATGCCTGACACCCCTAGTAACCACCATTTAGTTCTCTATCTACCTCTGTGTACTTAAACCTTTTCTAAAATTCCATAGCATAGGTGAGATCATGCAGGCTTTCCTTTCTGCATCTGGCTTATTTCACGTAGTATAATGTCCTCCAGTTTCTGCCTATTTACATAGTATTATGTTGTGGTATGTAGGATCTCCTTTTGTAGTAATATCCCACATTTCTTTATCCATTCATGTGTTAACTCAGTACTTAGTTTATTTTCACATCCCAGCAGTTTGCAAATAATGCTGTGGTAAACATGGGAGCACAAATTTTTATGAGGAGTTTAGTTCAATTTCTTTGAGCGTCTACTTGGAGGGGGGATTGCTGGGTCGCAGGGTAGCTCTACTTTTGACTTTTGTAGGAACCACTACACTGTTTACCATAAGGGCCGCACAGTCTACCTTCCCACCAGCAGTGTCCAAGGTTGTCCTTCTCTCCACACCCTTGCCAACACTTATCTCTATGAACTTTTTGATAACAGCCATTCTTACAGATGTGATGTGACATTTCATAGTGATTTTAAGTTGCATTTCCTTGATGATTAATGAATGCTGAGTGATTTTTCATATGCCTGGTAGTCATCATTTCATATGCCTGATATGTCTTTTTTTGGAGTGATGCCCATGCAAGTCCTTTGTTAATGTGACCTAAGTTAGTTGTATTGTTATAAGGCCTTACTCCTCGTCTAACAACTCTGCAGGTATACATAAATATGGCAATAATGCCCTGCGCCTTATAACCCATCAAGTCATTCATGCCCTTTTATTAAGGTGGATTCTTCTCCCAACCTTAACTGTTTTGGGGCAGTTGGCTATGTTTTTATTTAATAACAACTATAGGACCTGAACAGTGAAGATATACTACCCTGTCTAAAAATTATTGCTGTGCATAATGGTAGCAATGGCAAATATAAGACTTTCATTGCTTATTTGAAGTGTCATTTTTATAGATAAGAATGGACCAAATATAAGCAATCTATACAATTAGTGGTTTATGTTGATTCAAATATCAGTATCAGAACTGGTATAAATAATTTTTATAACAAAACATGATACATCTAACTTATTTCAAGTATTCTGTACATTGGTAGAACTCTGTTCCTGCTCTCCCTTCCCTCAGCTCTGGTCTAACAATAGTATTTCCCAAGTCTCTTGGCATGATCTATAGGTAATACAAAAAGACTGACGGAAATGTGCCCATGTCAAATTTTCAACATGTTCTAGCACAACCATAATTAATTTTCTATAACATTCTAGGATTCCCAAAGCATAGTAAATTTCTTTTATATTCATGGAGCATTTATTAATGTAATTATACTTTTGTATTATAGTGAATCGACATCCAATACTCAGAAGAGCTAACATCCAGATTGTTGGAAAATTGGTGGCCAGATCGATAAGAGAAAGGAAAATGAGAGCATATTTTAAATCACGAGAAGTTTAATAAGGTTGAGAAGCAATTCAGTGCTGTTATTTATAATGGTTCAATCTGTCTATCCAAAGAGAAGGTTTACAGTGGCCATGGATGAATTTGGCATCAACAGGAAAAAAGACAAGCATTTTTGTACATGCAAAGAAGGACTTTGATGATTTAGTCTGTAATTTCTAAATATCTTTGCCTGAACACTGCTTATTTTATCTTCTTCATAAACATCATGATAAAATGAAACTACATAGTGTCAAGTACTGCTTTCATCAGACTGAAATTTGTTTTGTTCTATTAACAATAAAGGCTCGGAAGAAACTTTAGAATTATTTTAAAAACTCATGACTCTGATATTAAATGCTGTTAGATTCATCTTTTTTATTCTTTAAAATGATAATAGGGTAATGTTTTACTAAAATATATATCAAAGGGTTTGTTTTTCAGCATACCTAGCATCCCTTAAGTTTTTTGAATTTGCTTCTGAAAAATGGGTTTGAGGCTATAGTAATTTTTAGCATGGCCAGAATATTATATTCCTTTACTCATTTCTTATTCTGAAGGGACACACTATCAATCTATCTTGCATTCTGAGTTTACTTGCCTCGGGTCTAGAAAAACTTAACGCACAATAGCTAACACCAATTCCTTAAAAACATTGGACTTAATTTTATCCATCCATCCATTCATCCTCCACCCTCTATTTATGGATGGATTAAAAGAAGAAGAGAGGAGCGATAGTTGAAGGAATAGAATTTCTGCACAGCATAGAGACAAGTTGTGAATGGAGACAGGAACTGCATGACAGGTGTTCTATTTTTTTCAAAGTACTTATCCTTGATCTGTTACTTTTACGATAAATTCATTGGTTTTAAACAGACAGCTCTTTCAGGCTGCTTTCATGCTGGAGTTTACTGTAAAAATACATATGAAAGTTACTGAAACTAATCTTTAGAAAGCCAATTATAAGAATTATATAAATGTTAGAGTATACCCAAACCAAACCAAGATGGGCTAAAGACAATAATGAAGTCTAGCAAAAAAATTTTAGAATAAAACATTTGGTAGGGAAAGAAAGCAGTGAATACTAGTTTAAGTTTGGTTTTTCTATGAAATTAAATTGTATATATTCTCCTTATTGATAACCGAGAATTTCACTTTACAAAGTTTTTTTTTCTTTATTTGTATGCCGAAAAGGTGGAAATGGCACAATTAAGAAGAAAAGGAGGGAAAATCATACACAATTTGAATATCAGTATGGTCACAGATCATCAGTTTGATTTGTTTTATGACATTACCAGGGTAAAAATTTGGCTAGATTTTTATGACCTCTATTCTATGAAAATGGTAACAAAAACTTGCAGTTACAATGTGAGGTACTTACCAACTTCAGTACAGGATTTCTCAGTGGGTATTGTACAATTGCTATTCCAAATGGTAAGTGTAATTATAAGATGTAATTAACACAAAGTAATATAAAAGTACTTTATGAAATAAAATATGAAGATTAGCTTGCAATGAAGGCATTTGGGGCAGGATCTAGAAGCTTATTTTTTTTTCTTAATTGTGTGTGTGTGTATACTCTCTCTCTCTCTCTGTCTCTCTCTGTCTGTCTGTCTCTCTCTCTCTCTCACACACACACACACACACACACACACATATTTTTTTTCAATATGATCACTTTTGTTTCATGTTTCCTACATTTAACTGTTCCGGATTCTCAGCAGACTCAAATAGGGCTCCTGCCGAATGTCTGTTAGAGATGTGATTCTACATTAAGTTCAGTGACAATGTCCCTCTAGAGGTGGGGAAGACAGTGTAAGGTCAGGGGAAAGAAGGCTTCACTTTTCAGTTAGTCAGTTTCTATATAAAAATTGGCACTTGGTGCTCATCAAAGAACAAGAAATATTTGATATGCTCTAAATGTCCATTGTGTTGGGAGCCAACTACCTGATGGAAGCCATCACTTATATGTAAATGAACTGTCAATGGCTCGCCACAGTTGGCAGGCACTGGACTGTGAAGGGTATGTCTTAATAAGAACTGAAGCTCTTCACAGACTTTGATTTACTGGAAATAAAATAGAAAAGTCCTCTGAGACTACAAAGGACACTTGTTTCAGATAAAACGTCTAGACAGTAGCAATATATTTAGGGCTTTTATTACAGCAAAACTGCAAATTAGAATGGAGTGGTGAGAAAGTTCCTGTGACCCAGCTGAATTCTAAAACACTGCTTCTGACTAAAGTAATATGAGATCTTTAAAATAGCTAAGCCAAATTAAATAAAAGTGCATTAAGGAAAAGGAAAAACAGAAACAAGGCAAGGTCAAGATGTAGGCTTGTTATTTCTTTTAAATTGTGTCTTATGAATTTTACATTTTCTTATAAATTCATATTTTTTCTTAAAACTGTGGCATTTAGAGTAGTGGAATGCCAAACTTCTGTGATCCTGCAGCATGGACTGCTCCTCAAGTAATTACAATTTAAGAGGATATTTTTCCTTGTCCCTTCATTTCTTTCCAACTTTTATTCCAAAGAACAAAAACAAATGAACCATTGAATTCTGTGTAGCTATTAATATTCTATTAATTCTGATAAAATATATTTGTGAAATGCTTTAGAGTTTTAGTGTACTTTTCCACAAATATGAATTGTGGAAACTTTAATAGGTGGATCAAATTTTATGTTAAAACTGTTTTCTCCTGAAGCATCCTATGTTCATAGAAGTGGGTCAGTCAGGATAAGTTAACAACTTAAAAAAATCCTATCAGTTTAAGATACTAATTTCTTTGTAGCTTATTTCACAATCCAGTGTGAGTCAGCAGGGACCCTACTCCATGCAGTCTTTCAGGGATTCAGGCCTTTTCTATCCTAATAGTTATTCTTTATTTTTTTATTGCTTATTTTTAGTTATATATGACACTAGAGTCCATTTTGATGTAATTATACAATAATGATATAGGAATATAGCTTATTCTAATTAAGACCCCATTCTTGAGGATGTACACGATGGTGAGATTCACTGTGGTCTATTTCTATATGAACATGGGAAAGTTATGTCAGATTCATGCCACAGTCTTTCTTGTTCCTACCCTCCCTCCCTTCCCTTCATTCCCCTTTGTCTAATTTATTGAACTTCTATTCTCCCCTTTTCCTTGTTGTGGATTAGCTTCCACACATCACAGAAAACATTTGCCTTTTTTTTTTTAATTTACTTATTTCATTTAGCAGGATAGTTTCCAGATCCATCCATTTACTGGAAAATGTCATGAAGTCATTCTTCTTTATGGCTAAGTAATACTCCATTGTGTATATGTACCATGATTTTTTTATCCATCCATTTGTTGAAGGGTGCCTAGGTTAGCTCCATAGCTTAGCTCTTGTGAATTTTGCTGCTATGAATATTGATGTACCTGTGTCACAGTAGTATGCTGATTTTAAATCCTTTGGATGTATACTGAAGAGTGGAATAACTAGGTCAAATTGTGGTTTCAGTCCTTGTTTTTTGAGAAATCTCCATATTGCTTTCCAAAGTGATTGCTCCAATTTGCAATCCCACTAACAAAGTAGGAGTGTATCTTTTCCCCCACACCCTCACCAACAATTATTGTTACTTGTATTCTCTATAATTGCCATTCTAGCTGGAGTGAGATGAAATCTCAGTATAGTTTTAATTTACATTTCTTCTAATAGCCATTTTTTAAGACTGTTGCCACACTCTCTCCATCCAGGAAATTGACAAAAGAGAATGTGGAGAAAGAAACTCAGACAAGTTACTTAACTTCTTAACTACTTGGGTCTAAAATTGGATCATGAGCAATACCAGCCTATTGGGGAAAACTTGTCACCTGAGTCCACCTATATTCAAAGGTACAAGGAAATGTGGCCTAGCTTTGCATCAAAGAGGACTGTGCTTATTTCTGTCACAGAAAGTAGATTGTCTACACTGTGATTTGGGGTATAGGAAATATTTTCAGTGGCTCCAGTTGGACTGTCATCATCCTGGTTTCAAATTTTATAATAAAATTACTCCAAAATCCAATCCCTTCTCGTTTCCCCAAGATTTTGATGCTAATTCCCTTGCACAGTTCCATCCAAAATTCTGAAAACCCATTTTCTTTTTCATTTCTTAGATTTGTAGTCTTCTTTCTGGAAATTGAAAAACTTTGGTTTTTATTTTTCATTTGTTCTTAATGTTTGTTACTCAATAAAAGTTATGTCAAGTACATAATTTTCAGTAATATTTTGATAAGGATCCTTCTTTTACTAGAAAAGACCATTTCCTGTTTGGAAAAAAAAACTTGATCAGAAACTAATATTTTCAGAACAGTAGAAGGGGAAACAGAATTGTACATCTCCATACGTTTTTATGTAAAATAAATCAAGAAAAACAGGTATGATAAAGTGGTATTAAGGCAAGTCTGATTTGCCATTTCAGAAGTGAGTTTTCATTCATTTTACTGGAATGGGAAGAACACTGAGGAATTAAAATTCTATTCTATTCTATTCTCCCCCCCACCCCACACCTTTCTCTAAATAGCAGAGGGAAACAGAAAGCATAGTCTTAACCAAAATTTCAAACAAATTTGCTAGAATCTTTGAATAAATATGCTAGCTTAAGTCTCTGCCTTCAAGGCCACTAGCTCTTTCTGGAATAAAGTCTTAAACTTTCAAGTTTGGGGATTATAAAACAAATTCTGCATTAAACATCTTTTTGTTTTATCTTTATTTTTATTTTTTAATTGAGAAGTCTCTGCACATTTTGCTAGTTTTCCATATGGTAAAACATACTTTTCAAGACACAAAATAACAAACTATTCAGGTTCCCTTGACCCTAAATGAAACTTTGCTCTGGAGATTAGTTATGTGGAGATACAGGGTGAGCACAGAGCATATGTTCTACTATTCTACGTGGCAGTGGCCTGGTCTGGCTAGTGGTTCTGAGGGCAATGACTGTGGCACAGTTTTTTGATGTGGTTTCCCGATTTGGGCAAGGAGTTCTGGGATGATTCCAGGGTTGGTTCATAGAACTTTGTTTGAATTATTTCTTCTACAATCCCAACCAATATATGAGTTTCCCATATATCTTAATAAGTCTCTTTCTGGCCAGGTGCAGTGATGCATGCCTGTAATCCCAGGGGCTCAGGAGGCTGAGACAGGAGGATCAGGAATTCAATGCTAGCCTCAGCAAAAGCAGGGTGCTAAGCAACTGAGTGAGACCCTGTCTCTAAATAAATACAAAATAGGGCTGGAGATGTGGCTCAATGGTCAAGTGCCCCTGAGTTCAATCCCTGGTGCCAAAAATATAAATAATAATAAAATAAATCTCTTTCTGATTAATATAGCTAGAATTCAACTGAGAATCCTCACCCACTGTGAGAATGGCCTTAGGCCTGAGCCTAAGCAACTCCATTTTAAAAACTCCATTTTTAAAACTCCAGTCTCACCAGGCACACCCACAGAGCCCTCCAGTATGGCCTCAGACAAGTTACTTCCCCTCTCCCTGATAAACAGAGTGAAGCCTCTGGCAGGCTGTCCTCACCTAGTAAGAGGGAAAGGCAAGAAGATCAGTGTGGAGACCACTAGACCAGATGTTTCTGACCCCAGGGTAAATGATGTCATGGAGAAATCCGGTGGTAGCTGATAAGTATTGGAAGGGGTACAAAAGCCCCCAAATTTAGTATAAACAATAGAGCAAATGACCAGGGATTCAGGCAGCCGAAACAAGGATGCACTTGAGATGGAGAGCCTGATGAGCACCTGACATCCCATCACTTGTCAACGTTTTCCTCACCACTCTCAAACTCTACCACTTCATCTGGACCCAGGTGAGAGCTGCAACTTCTCCCTATGACCCTCTCCTCAACCAGCTGTCCACTCCATGCCAGGAAAAGCCTGCCTTGGTTCCAGACCTGGTCACTGTGGTCTGAGTGAGTGTGCATCTGCTGGACTCAAAGCCTAAGGCTTCAGACTTTTGAACTTAACATGCAGAGGGAATGTCTGTCATTAGCCTGTCATGATTAAGTGTGTTTTGCAGTGCTTAGAATTAATCTAGAATTGTTTGCTGTGAATTGATATGTCTACTGCAGTGCCTAGCATTAAGGATTGTCATTTTCTTGATTAAGAACCTATAGAGTGAAATTGTATTGAGTAATTTGAGTGAATAAAGCATTGAAAGGGGCAGAAGCCCGTGGACATTCTTTATTTCCCCCCCTCGACTACAAATGTCGAAATTTTGCCCCTTGCAACACCCATGTATTTTCCTTCCACCCATTTACTATTCCATCCTTTCCTCCCTCTTTGTTAAATAATGTTAGTCAATAAGGGCTCTACCAATACAAGCATATTTAAAAATCAAGATACCTTTTTCAAAATGAAGACTATCTATATACTCCATAAGTGTAAATGCCAGATATCAGATTTCCTGGTATGTCACATTGTCCCCAACAGTCCTAGTTCCCTGTTCCCCTTGCATATAACTTGCAGCTTCATCTTAGTTGAAAGCATATTTGTATACTAAATAGTGTTTCTGTAAGTAATTCTCTATAGAAGAAAAGGCAAAGGTATCAGAAAAGTAACTCGATTTTTGATAGCAGGATGATAATTTCATGAAACCCTGGAGATTTGACAGTTGTTTATCATCCACAAAAATGAAAAGATGCAATAGGAAGACATTTATCAATTTAAATCTTTCTGCATTTTGACAACATGTATATTGAAGGCTAAAATATTTGTAAATCACAATTTCAATGATAATGTAATGGTTTGTCTGGAAGTAAAATCTCTCATAGTTAGGTGACAAATGTAACATATATTGGGATTTTGTAATCAGTGAAATATGATTATAAGGAAAACGGATATTGCATTGTGCATATCATAGGTTCTATATTCTCATCATAAATCAAGATGGCCAGCCAGTCTGTAAAAAGAATCTGAAAACATGATTTTTGAAACATTGCTGATGCTATAGAATCTCAGGTGATTTTCTTTATAAAAGTTGTTTGTTTATAAAACTTATACTATGAGAAAACAACAACAAAAACAGCTATGAAAATTAGAATGTAACTAACAGAATTGAACAGTTGGGTCAGGAGTCCAAGGGCCTCATTTTACAGTAGCAAGAGCTGGGGCAGAAAGGGTACGAAAACTATACAGCAATTCAGGGCCCAGGCTGGGGTTGGCATTAGAGCTTCTGATGCCAATCCAACTTTTTGGATCCCCTCCACAGAAGACAAAGTGACTGGATAGCAGCCCAAATGACCACGCACACTCAGGATGATGGATTCCTCCTGACATCTTTGACCATCTTCTCTCTGTCTCCTTCTCTCATACACACAACTTTCTGCTACCCTCTTTGTGTCCTCCGCTCTCCTTTCCATCACCTAAACATAGGTTAGCTAATTTAATCCATTAAATGGGTTAAAGCGTTAATGGATCCTAATTGCTTCTGTGTTACCTTGCTGGCATTTTAACAGGGCCCATCCCGTCATCCTGAGAGAGTAATGATAGAGGCTTCAGACACTATGCAAACCAGTTAAGGGGCATGTTGGTAACATCCACATCACCTGGATTGACCATTGATTTCATAGAAACACAAAAGTATACCTCTAGACATTTTATTTTGCCTGTGTATTAATGATTTTCATAAAGTGAGACTCCTATTATATATACCATGTGAAAAGATCACTGTATCAGTACAGTATGAAGGTAATTTGAGATTTTATGCAGGAAAAGTGCTTGTTTAATCGTGGATTCCGAGAGACTTGATACAAAATCTCTCAGTTAACCACAAAGAATTGCATTGTATTAAAAGATTCATTTTCTTAATGTATGATAGTTCACCAATTTCTCCACACTTTTTCTTAAAGATACATTTTGAATTTGTCCCTTTCTTTTTCACTCACACCTATATTTATTTATTTTACATTTTGAATTTGTCCCTTTCTTTTTCACTCACACCTATATTTACTTATTTTGATTACATGTTAATGGAGTTCTTCATATTAATGAGGTTCTACATATTAATGGAGTTCTACATCTTAATGGGGTCCCATTTGACTTTTTACATACATATATAGAGATTGCTCTGATCAAATCCAGCCTCCCTTTATCCACACATATTATCCTTTATTAACCACTCTTCTACCTATTCTACCTTTAGGTCAACTTTATTTTTTAAGTCTTACATGGAAGAGAGAACATGTGGTACTTGTCTTTTGGTGTCTGGCTTATTGTACTTAACATAATGTCCTCCAGCTCCATCCATTTTGCTGCAAATGACAGCATTTCTTTCCTCTTTCTGGCTGAATAATACTCCATTGTGGATAATGTCACATTTTCTTTATTCATATTTTGATGGGCACTTAGGATGTTTCCATATCTGAGCTATTATGAGTAGTACTGTAGTAAACAGGCTTACAGATATCTCTTTGGTATGCTGATTTTATCTTCTTTCTGTACATATACAAGTGGGATAGCTTGTTAGGTAAGTTTATTTTTAGTGTTTTTGAAGAAGCTTCATACTATTCTGTACAATGGCTCTAATTTACATTCTCACCAATAGTATATAAAAGTCCCATTTTTTCTTTTCATCCTTATGAGCATTTGTTGTTAAATATTTGTTTATTTATCTTTGATAATAGCCATTCTAAATTAAATAGATGATGTCTCATTATAGTTTTGGTTCACATTTCCCTGGTGGCTAATGATAATGAACATTTTTTTCATGAACTTGTCGGCCATTTGTATTTTTTCTTTTCATAAGTATTTATTCAGTTTGTTTGCCCATTCCCATTTATTTTTAAGTTTTTTTGTTTTTAATTCCTTGTGAGTTCTAGATATTAACCCTCTATCCAATGAATGATTGACAAATATTTCTGCCTTTCTCTTAGTGCTGTGGAAAGGCATATGTGTCCAAAAAATGTACATAAGCCCAAGGTACTTTGGAAGGATATTCTAACAGGACAATGGAAAGGTCCCGACCCAGTGATTGTTGGAGTTGGGGGTCTGTTTGTGTGTTTCCACAGGGAGAACAGCAGCCGATTTGGATTCCAGAGAGATTAACTAAAGTGATTTCTACAGACCAAAAAGAAGATGATTTGGTTCAAATTCATAACAGCTGATATCCAGAACTCCAGTTTGTCTACCCTTACATCTGCGACAGAACCAGGATGCTTTTTTCAATATCTATTTTATTATTATCCTTTCCCACATCATGAAGTTCTATTTTGTTTTTTGAGCTCATACAGACCTAGGTTAATGTTTTGCTGATCACTTCTATTTTTTGACTATAGAGTTTTTAGACATTGCAATGGAGACTTCACCTGTAAAAAGTTATAAGGCCTTTACTATTATGTTATGTGTTGTATGTATTATATTATGTGTGCACACTTGTGTTTTATGTTGTATGTTTGTATGTACGTATGTCCATATATCATATATGATGAGTGCTCATGAAAAAATGGATCCAAATTTTTTTTTTTTTATTCACGAGATTTAAATTTAAATTGGGTAAACAGCTGTTGAGGATTGTTTTAATATGTGAACAAAAAAGAAGGTTAACAGATCTGTTTGTTTACTTTCACCTTTCCTTTTCATTATATTTAATAATTCTGTTCAATAAAAAATAATGTAAATTGTCCAGAAAATTGTTTTCCTTTAGTGCCTTCTGGAATGTTACATAATTTTTTCTTTAGCCATTATTGCCAGAATTCCTATCTTCATCCCAGTGCCAGTGAAGACAAAGATAAAACCAATCTACAGCTTCTGCAATAGCTATCACTGAACTGCTTGCAGAACTTGCCTGGACTATGTATAACTTGTATGCATTGTGAACTATCTGTTGGTGCAGCGACTTGTGGTAGTGTTGGGGTATTTTTGCTGATGGTGTCATCGGTGGTACAATTTTTCCAAAAGGAGCTGTCAGTTGGCTTGGTGTATCTTCCTCCCTTCTGCTTGTGATGGTCGTTCAGCTAAAATTTGGGGGCCAACAGAGGTGAGGCAAAGAACCTCACCCCCCCACTGGTACAAAGACCTATCCACAGGTGTGGCTGTATGCTGGACCGGTAGTCAATGACAGGTAAGATCCAATTGCAATGGTACCAACCTAAGACAGGAGGCTGACGCCTTGAGGTCAGCTCATCCAATGATGGGTAAAGACCATATGTAGTATTGGACAACCTAAGGCAGGCACGGTCCCTAAGCCACATGCTTGTTGTTTAAACAGAGAGGGGGAGATGTTGAGAGCTACAGCGGAAGGGGCCCCAGGAAACTTCCAGCTGCCAGCAAACTTCCAGCTGCCAGCTGATGATTGGCTCACAGTGGACCCAGCAAACTTCTAGCTGCCAACTGATTGGCTCCTCTGCGGTGATGCTCATTGGGCTGTTTCCCTGCCCTTTCAGACCACGGAGCTGCTCATTGGGGGACTTTTTTTGGCTCTGCCCACGCGACCCAGCCAATCAGCCTCAAGAGCAGGAGGATTGGAGGAGGTTGAGAGGCTTGTGGGAAGCCGGTGGTGGTAGTTGGGCTCTGAGGGTTTTCCTGAAGAGCTGTGTGGTGTGGTGTGTGTGTTCTAAAAATAAAGTTCGTTTCTTTTGACAAGTGGCTCCTGAATTGTGCCCAGCCAGACTGCAGCATTTAAGTTAGCTTGTTACTCCATTGATTGTGTCCTTTTTTGAACAGGAAGCTTTTTAGTTTGATATAATCCCCTTTAACACTCTTTGCTTTTGTTTCCAGTGCTTTGGGATCCTGTCCAGGAAATGATTGCCTTACCAATGACTGAACGTGTTTTCCCCTAGCAGTTTGGTCGTGGGAGAAGAGATGTCTCCAAAGAAGGTTTTGAGGAGTTCCTGGAGGGAAAGAGGTACTCATCTCAGGACTAGAGGAGTTCTTGACTTACATGACAAAAAAGAATTTCAGCGAATGCTAGTCAGAGACACAGACAGAGATTTATCTGGGAAAGTAGACACATATTGAAGGGAGAAAGTGCACAGCTTCAGCGAGAGATGCCTGTGGGGATAAAATAGGGACTTTGCATTCAAGGGAGAATGTGGCCCATCTTGAGAGTAAGATATAGCTTGGGGGGTTCCCCGCTCTTCTTTTAGAAGAAAAGAGCATGGAAATGGTGGGTGGTGGGCATGGAAATGGATGTAGGAATGAGGTCAATCTAGTGAGCTCAAGTGTCTTCTGAGTTAGTCTCAAGGCCCTCAGGCTGATGCAGCCTTCATTATCTGATCAATAGATGGCACTGGGAAATCCCCTACATCTTACATTGCTCAAGATGCCTTAGCTCTCTTTGCTTAATTCATTCATTGGGGGTTACTTTATAACTCACAGGCAGTTTTACAGATTTCTCAGGGATTTGGGAGTAACTGGTCTGGAAGAGAGACTGGCTGAGGAGTGACAGGCCTGGAAAAGTGTCTGGAACTTCTGAATTAAATTTGTTGTTGTTGTTGCCCTGTCTTTACATCCTCTACTTATTTCCCCATTCCTACCTCAGTTTCAGGGTTTCAGGTCTTTCGTAGATCTTTGATCCATTTCGGTTTGATTTTTGTAGGGAGATAGGGGTCTTGTTCATCTTTCTTCTTTTGTTCCAAGTCCTGATCACTTCTAGTCTGAATTTCTTAATAGGTCTCAGAATTTTATCTATGTAATTATACAATTTGAATCCATCTAGCACTAGATAGCTGTTCTACTCAAAGCTGTTCTGAAACCTCTCACTCTTGAATCTCTATATCCTGAGCTGAAATCCAAATTTTCACCTAGCATTCCACCTTGTCTGCAAATATACATCCTCCTTCTTCACCAGGCCGTTGGCCACCCTCAGAAAGCCCGATTCCTATGTCTCCTGCTGTCAACACTCCACCCCCATTTTCTTCTAGTTTTCCTAGAGTGTAGCAGGTCTTTTAAGAAAACAGCCATAGAGCTACACACCTTAAAATCTTTCCCTAACACTAAGTCATTCTCCGTGTTTTTGTGTCCCTTCTGCCACTTTGCATTTGTCTATATGGTTTATTTTTGCTCTTGATCATAGATTTTGAATTGACATATGCTGGTGTCACTCATTTGTCTTGTGAAAAACTTCTCTCTCACCAGGGAAAGAGAAATATTTCTGAAAGCAAAGATTATTCCACATGCAAAAACCTAGCACAAGTTTTTGAGAGATGTTCCTTGAATGGAGAGAATTTGAAGCAGGTTGACTGAGCAAGGAGAGTAGGCTAGGAAGGATTTCATCAAGATGTAGAGCCTTCAGTTTTTGATCCTATAGTCAATGCTGGAAAATATAGAAACAGAAGCAAAATAAACAGGCAGGTCAAAAACTACTCATCTAAATTGACACAATTGTGAGAGTAAAAGGGGTAATAAAAACAACTAAATTTATATTTTTATTGTCCAATAGATTAGTTTTATTACATTGGTATCTATAAAAATTCTTCTATTCAAAAACTGCTTTCAAAAATAAGTTTTTTAGATAAAAATACATCTATAATATTTACTGTAATATATAGAAATGCATTTTTGTTGATTATTTCAACATTAAATATTGGAGAAGCAGAATTATTATTATTATTATTATTATTATTATTATTTTGGTATTATAGGGGAGAAAGAGTACCGTCTTCTCCCCACTCGTTGCAAAGATCATGACTGATACTCCTACAATAATAGGCATGTCAACAAGAGAGAAGTGTACCATATTTATTTAATTAATATCATATTTTTAAACTGGTTCTTTTCAGTTATACATGACAGTAGAAGTCATTCTGAAATAATTACACCAGCAAGGAGTATATCTTCTTCTAACTAGGACCTTATTCTTGTGGATTTACATATTTAATCAATATCTTAAGTGATGTGGGAGCCTTCAGAAATGAGGACCCAAAGACCTGGGAAAACTGTGTATTTTTGTGGTGAGTCTGATGAAGGAAGTGAGTAGTTGTGGAGAAACATGACTGAATAAAAGGGAATATTAACTAACACTAGCAACCTGGGGGAACACTGTAAGCCTTATCTGTTCAGATTCTTCTTGTCCTCTTTGGGAAATGTGGCAGCCTCCCTACCCCCACCCGGGCCCCAGGCATGAGGGTCTGATGACCTGCTTTGAAGGAGCTATGTCAGAGAAATCCTTTGTGACCAGACTTCACTCAGAAAGACAAGGAATGGCAGAGTGACCTTCTTGCTTCTGCAGTTTAATTGCCACTGTGCCCTATTTTGGGGTATCACGTTCCAGGCCCTGCCACTATAAATCTAAACTTTAAAATCATATGCTTTAGAAAATCACATACCTCCTTAATACAGCATTTTCAGAAATTTTTCTCAAATATGATCTCATTCTTTTATTTTTTTAAATAAAATTAGCTGAAATATTTTCCTAAATTGCAGTTTATGATGAACAAATTTAAAATTGTGACACCTAAAATTAAATCTTCTCTGTTATATTATTTTTAGTTGAGAAAGAAATACTGTTTGTATGTACTGAGTATCTGGTAAGTTTGGAAAAATATGCCAAGTGAAAGATATTTCCAGTTTGTAAATTTGTGTGTGTGTTGATGTATATAAATATTTGCACACAGATGTTTTCACAGATACTTAATGTACACTTCCCGAAACCATTCTTTATTAAATGTGAAGAAAGTATAGTAAATATATCTTCGATAGTTTGAATGACTGTCCTCCAAGGTCCACAGGTGGCACTATTGAGAGGGACTGTGGGCTTTTGAGAGGTAGGAAGTCCTTCTGTCACTGGTAGTGTTCCCTCACAGGGGATTGCGGGACCCAGCCTAGGCCCCCTTCCTCTCTCTTCCTGGCTTATGATGTGAAGTACATGGTTTGCTCTCCCACATACTGTTGTCATGATGTGCCACCTTGCCAGAGTCCCAAAGTAATGGGGCCAGCCACTTGATCTTAAACAGAAACCGCCAAACCCATGAATGAAAATATATCTTTCCTGCTTATATTTTAATTTGCCTAAGCATTTCATTATAGTGATGTAAATCTGACTAATATCTTTGTTTTTTTCTTTCATTTTTAATGTTTTACCAACATTAGCTCTTGCAAAATCATAAAGCACTGCCAATTTCATTGTATTACAGAACATAATTTCTCTTATTAATTATCAGAACTTCAGTAAATAGTATTCCTACTAGTCAACATACTTTAAAGTAAAATTGTAGAATTTCCGAATTAAATCTTAGATACTATTTAAGCTACTGTTGTTTAACTTGCTTATTTACTTGCTTGATTTTATGTGGATGTCAGTGTCTGAAAGACTATTTCCAAGTTTTCTTTTCCAATAATTGCAAGTCAGCAAAGTCTGTAAAAGATGGCTTCTTCACAGAAAAGGTGGAGTAGAGAATCTCATGAAAGAAGAGAGAATAGCGAAGTAGGGAAAGGGAAATGACAGGTAGGGAGGAGAAATGGGAAAGGGGAGGAATTGCAGAATAAATCTAACCAAACTATGTCATATGCATGTTTAGCATATCAATGAATCCCACTCTTATAGGTAACTATAATGCACAAATTTTAAAAATCAATAAAAAGTTCTTGGTAATTCAGAGAGATTAATAGAATCTTAAGATGGGGGGATATCATGCATTCATTACATGCTTATTTGCTTAAATTTGCCCAATATAGGAAAAAATAACTGAGAATGTACAGGGTATGATTCGTATTAATAAATACGTGCAGATGCACATGCGTTTGAGCACACACACACACACACACACACACACACACCAAACACAGAGAGGTAACATCTTGTAACAAATCTGTTTGTTGAATATTTTAATTAAATATTTCATATTGGTTCTGATAAAATGAAGCCAAAATGTGGAGGAGTCAAGAAAGGTTCAGTACCATTGTAGGACTCAACTACAAAGTTGTTCTTTAAAGACCTAACACTTTTGAAATCAGATTGATGATTGGCAGTGAGGAGAGAAAGTGCATACTGCTTCGCTGAGGTCCTGCTTCATTACCAGTTTCATTTCCATACCCCCAACTTTGTTGTATGGTTATTGTAAGTGGTTAAAAGTATGCATGTGTGTATTTGAAATTTAACAACTACATTTTCTTTTTCAATTGACAGAACATTGTAGCTCATTTGTATGCAATTGTAAATATGAGTGTATGACAATCAATTTCAAGAATATTCCTGCCCTAAAGCTTTTGTAGTTTTTGCTGGGATGTTGTTTTTATCATAACTCCATTCTTCACCAACTTTATATTGATACTTCTACTGCAAAAACAAAATGAACATTAAGCCTTTTGATTAAATTGGCAAAATAATTAATAAATATTTCAAATATTATCACTTTGAGAGGTGAAAGGTCAAATGTTTCACCTTTGAGAGAAAGAAATTCCTAAGTTTCTATTTAATTCCACAAAATGTGTGGGGAAAATAATAGAATTATTGGGGTTACCTTAACTAATTTTTCTCTTTATAAGATCTAGTGGTGTTAATATAATATAGTTTGTGGAATATTTTTTCTGCTAATAAAGTTAACACATTAACAGCTATTGCTTCCTTTGGAGAACATACAAAAAAAAAGTGGGAATTGAAATTAAACAAAAAGTCATTTTATAATTGATCTAAATGATGTCAGCTTTACTAAAAGGCATCTTCTGAATCTGAACATTTTAAGTCATCATCTTTGAGCTGTGTCTTCTTAAAATAATGACTGGAAAATTTTATTATCAATGTTTTTTTTGAGAAAGAAACTCAGTCCCTAATTTTTTGTTGTTGAATTTTTAGTTGTAGATGGGCACAATATCTTTATTTTTATTTATTTATTTTTATATGTTTTTGTATGGTGCTGAGGATCAAACCTAGGGTCTCATGTGTAAGAGGCAAGTACTCTACCACTGAGCCACAATCCCAGCCCAGGCCCTAATTTGTAGTGGAATGTAGATGTCATAACTTGACTTTATGGCTACTAAATAGTGTCTGTTGAAAAATTATATTGTTACCGAACAACATATGGGTAACTGATGCTGCAACTATTTTTCGAGGATACTAGGCTTAAACAGAGAAGTAAATATGCTACAAATAATAAATGCTAAGTTTCTCACTTTCTGAGAAGTTTATGAGCAAACTGGAAACGCTAGAATGAAGTCTAATTATAATACTCCATTTTTTTACCCAAAGGGGGGAAATTCACAAGTCTTTAAATAATAAATGACGGAACAAATCTTTCCAAAATGGGGGAAGGGGACAAAAGGTGTTACTGAAATAGGCATTAGTTAGAAAGCTGTGCCAGGGTGTTCAGATTATACATTACGGTTGACCACTCGGCCTCCATTTCCAATACATATTTCAAAGAATCTAACCTAACATTTGTAAAATTTCTTGTATTTCCTACTGACCCCACTGACTCTAATTAGCTCCTCACTTACAATGACAGGGCTCCTCAGAAGTACATGGTACACCCTGTGATTTAATGCTGCAGGAAAAGCAGCAGGAAATACCTTCCACCCATAAGTAACTGGAGCACAAAGGGAGTTTGCTGTCTCTCATGCTGTTCTCGGTACACATTTTGTTTTATCAACGAATGTTCTGCATGTTGTCCTCAAGAGGGAAATGCAAGGTTCATAAGTAGGAAAAGGGTTTGGAGAAGAAAGATGGCTATTCGCTGATGTTATGAGTAACCTCTGTTGAAGGAAAGCTCTTCACTGCGTATATGTATCCCACAAGAATTTCCAAACCAATTCTTGCTTATTTTTAATGTATTTATGAAAATAGATACTTCAGTTTAAACATGAGAACTCTAGGAGCCCTGGGGGAGGGTGGAAGGCTACCAACCAGACTGGAAGCTGGGAAATAGGCTTAAGCCAGTGCTGTTCCAGTCAAACCAGAATGGGTTGTCACCTTAAATATGAATTAAAGGCTGGATTAGCACCACAGATGAATAGTTTTTCCTTCTGAAAATCTTAATGTCTTTTGTAAAGAACATGAAATTTCAAGTTTGCCATAGTTCCTACTACCAAGTGACTTCACTGATTAATTCGGGTGGAATGAAGATCTTTATATGGCTCCTGTTCACAGTCAAGATGAATGTCATCACTTACTCAGGCCGGGTGGAGAGTACTGTCCTTAACAGCAGTTACCTTAAGCATCTGGCTGGTAACATCTAGACAGTGGTAAATATGACATTACAGAACTCATCAGATGAGGTCACCGAGACTGTGATAGAGGGAGATAAAAAGAAAAAAAAAGTCATCACCCAACATCAGAACAAAGCAAGAATACCCCACACACCTTTCCCAGCTAGCAGGTTTGAATGTTGCTTCTCACCAGTTATAGATTTAGCCCCACACTGTCCTCCATACTTATTGGATAAAAAATTAACTTCTCCAATGACCCTCAATCCCTAAGCAATTACCTCTGCTTTCTGACACGAACATCCAGTCCAGAGCAAGCCCCCCACTTCCTTAAGCCTTCCCCAAATAACCCAACTAAAGTTCAAATCTGAATCAAAAAACCTCTATGCACATTCTCTTCTCACTGACATGCCCACCATGCCCTGTAACATACAGTCTTTGCTGAGTCAAGTATCATAATCCTTAAAATTCACAGTAGGTCATTCTGATGACAGGTCTGTTCCTTGTGATTTTAACTTTGGGGCAGTGACATGTGCCTTCTAAATCTTTAAATAATCCTTTGAACTTGGAAGTCACTGTGGGTTGGATTATATCCCCAAACAGATATGTTGAAGTTTTAATCCCAAGTACCTTAGAGAATGACCTTATTTGCAAATAGGGTAATTACTGATGTAATCAATTAAGATGAGGCCATACTGGAGTAGACAAGCCCCTAATTCAATATGAGGGGTGTTCTTATAAGGAAGCCATGGGAAGACAGGAAGGCGGGGAACAGCACCAGTGAAGACAGAAGCAGAATGGAGGAAAGACTCTACTAGGCAAGGACACCCAGGGCTGCCGGAAACTGGAAGAGGCAAGGAAGGATCCTCCTCGAGAGGATTTGTAGGTCCTACGGCCACATGCACACACATCAGTTTCAGATTTCTAGTTTCCAGATCTGTAAGACAATAGATTTCTGATATTTTAAGCCATGTGATCTGTGCTACTTTGTTAAGGAAACTGTAAGAAATAAATAATCACTCACATTTTTATAGACTTTTATCCCCTATATATTGCACTTCTTTTTTTTTTTTTAGCAGTCTTGGTGATGGAACCCAGGGCCTTGCACATGCTAGGCAAGCGTTCTACCAGTGAGCCACATCCCCAGCACATTATAAACTGTTTTTATTTTTCATTTTCTATTTTAGTTGGTTGTTGTTTTTGGATCTTTAATATATTAAAACATACACTTTTTTATTTTTATATATTAATCTTATGCTTGGCCATCTTGATGATGAACATTTTTATGAAATCTAATAGTTTGGAGATTATCATATATCATTTTATGATAAATGTGCTCTATATAAATAATGTTTTATTTATTCTTTACCACTCTCATATATTTATTTTTCTGGTAGCCTTGCCTAGGTTAGGAACTTCTGTACCATGATGAGCAATGATGAGTATTGAGTGATAGTAGGCAACACTATTTTGTTCGTGATTAATGAAAATGCTTCAAAGTTTTACTGCATATAGACATAAAATTATATATGTTATACATTTATAAAATTATGTATATACATAAAATAATATTTATAAGCATATATGTAAGTATATATACGTATACATATAAATATTTTTCTTATATAAGAGAAGGAAAAAGAGAAGGAAGACTTTTCATTTGTTAATGTGTAAAGTGCATTGCCATATTTTCTAAGGTTGAACCATTTTTGAGTTTCTGTGATGAATCCTTATTTATAAGGCATTTATTAAAACTGATGGATTTGATTTACAAAAATTATATTCAGAGGGATACAAGTGTATAGGTCAATGGTAGAATGCTTGGCTAGCATTTGATCCCAGTGCTACCAAAATAAATAAATAAATAGATAGATAGATAGATAGATAGATAAAAGATTATATTTGGGACTTTGCGGGTATATTGTTACATGAGATTGTCTATAATTTTGGATTTTCTTAAATTTTCTGTTAGGTCTTATTTCCAATATTAGTTTCTCTACATTAAGTTGTTAACCCACTCCCTAACTATGAATATTTTTTTACATATGGTAGGATTTGATGATTAATAAAACTATCTTATAAAATTGCTTAAGCTTACTAATTTTCTTTTTTCTTTTTTGAGGGAGAGATGTTAGACTGCAATTTCACTTTTAAAATAAGCATTGGGTTTAGTTTTTTCTTATGTTGCTTTTCGCAATTGACATAAAGAAGTTTTTAATTTACTGGCAAAATGTTGAGAACTTGCTGTTGATATGTACAAAACCCTACCTTATTTTTAGCCTCTATTTATTACCCTTACAAATGTTAATAATATACATTCATTCTTTATCAGTCTCAAGTTTTCATTACCTCTATTTTCCCAAGTGAGAAATCAAATTTAGCAAGGTTTTAACTTGCTATTGTATGAAATTTAACTCTCTCCTCTTCATTAGACAGAATTTATTTTTAGAATACTAAATTTACACATATTTTTAACTCAAAGTAGTAATATTTTTAGTAAATATATTGTTAGCATTGTGATATTAGTTTTTTCTTGTGGGTTGGTTTTTTTTCCTATACATTTTAATTTTTAAACAAGTAAATATTAGTCTCCAAAACTCACGAAAACAAAAAACCTCCTGGAGATCTTTTGTAATACTTACTTTGAAAATCAAAAAGGTCCTGGAGGCCAAAAAGTGAGATGACCCACCAGGGTTTTTGCCCAGGCATGACTGGGCCATTTTTTGCTCTAACCTCACAAGGAACCACTGTGAGGGAATTTCAAACACAGGCTGTATAAGAGGCTGGTTCCGTCCATGCCCCACCTGCCTGCCGTTACCAGCCAGTCAGTCCGTTCAACCTAGGATGGACTGTCGAGGTCACAGCTCTCACAATCTAATCAGTTCACCTCTGAATATTCCTTCATTAACACAGGAGCTTCTGGGGAACACCTCAAATCCAAACCATAACAGGCTTCGATCCTCTCTACTCGGGACACTGAGGGGGAGGATCAGATATTCAATCTCAGCCTGAGTAATTTGCTGAAAATAAAAAAGTCTAGGGATGTGCCTCAGTAGTAGAGCACATGCCTAACATGCCCAAGGCCCTCTGTTCCATTGCCAGTATGTCAATATAGAAAGGCGGAGAAGGAGAAAGAGAAGGAAGACTTGAGGGAATGAGTTCAACCCATTTGTCCCTTCCATCAAGTGAAGATACAATAACAAGGTGTTTTGACCCTGGACTTGCCAGTCTTCAGAACTGTGGGAAGTGAATATCTGTTAATAAAGTACCCAATCTAAGTTATTTTGTTACAGCAGCACAGAGACCAAGGCATCTGGGAATGCCGCCATTTCTTCTCCCTATGGCAAGGACCATTTTGCTCATTCTAATATTCTTGCTTGCATTTTTTGTCCTTTACCACTTTGAATAGATCAGCCCATTGCCTTTTGCAATCCAGAGTTTCTGACGAGACATCTGTTGAGGATGTTATCAGGAAATGATGGACACTCATTTGCTCTCAACCTCGTAGGTGTTAATACCAAGCTCTAGAGTGTCTTAGGCAGCAGAGTATTTTGTTACATTGTCTTCATGTGAGTGAAGTGCTATCATCCTTTTGACACCCATTATTCCAAGCTGGGAGAAAAACAGAATTGAAAACTTTGAGTGTAGATATGATGAGCTCTTTAAAAAACAAAAATTATTACATATTTTCAGCCTCAAAATGAAAGGACCATTGAAGTATCCTCCACATTTTAATTTCTGAACAATATCAGTTCTCATAATCCACTGAAGCAAAAAAGCTCCCAGAGTCCTTTCTTATTCTCATTCTGAAGGTTGAAAAAGGCCTAGAGGCCAAAACATGAGATGACCACTGGGGTTATGGGCAGGAGTGACTGGGACATTTCTTGCTGTGATCTCACAAGGAGCCAGTGTGAGGGAATTTCATACCAGGGGTATATGAGAAGCTGGCTGTGACTGGGTTTTGTCCATAAGTAGCTAGAAGCTCTTGTTGGTGACCTGTCAGTCCCAGATAGCCCATTTCGTGGCTGATGGTTGGTGGTTGTGGTCTTTGGATGTATTTTTTTTTTCAGAGCTTTATAGTTATACATAGTAGTTGAGTTCATCCCAACAAAATCATATGTGCGTGGAAATTGATTTCATTTCATGTTACCCTCCTTTTCCCTCTCTCCTCCCCTCTCATCCTCCCTCCCCTCTCCCATTCTCCTTCCTTTACTAGACTTCCTGTCACTTGTCTATTAATTTATATTTGATTGGTTCTTTGTTATCCTGTCCTTCCCTCCCCCTTTCCTTTATTTTAACTTAGTTTATGCATGAGAGAAAACATTTTACCTTTAAGCTTCTGAGTCTGGCTAATTTCACTTAGCATGATAACTCTCCATTTCCATCCATTTACAGGCGAATGCCATAATTTCATTGTTCTTTAAGGCTGAGTTGAACTCCATTGTGTATGTTTGCCACAATGTCTTAATCCATTCATCTGTTGTTAGGCATCTGGGTTGATTCCTAATTTAGCTACTGTGAACTGTGCTGCTATAAACATTGAGGTAGCTACATAGTATGCCAATTTTAGGTCTTTGGGGGAAAAAAATCAAGCAGTGGGTCATATCCTGGTTCCATCCCTAATTTTTTGAGTAATCTCAAAACTGATTTCCAGAGTGGTTGTATTAGTTTCCAGTCTCACCAAAAATGTACAAGTGTTCCTTTTCCCCCCAAACCTCATCAGTATTTATTATTGCTCATATTCTTGATAATTGCCATTATGAGTGGAATGAAATGAAATTTTAGTGGAGTTTGATTTGCATTTCCCTGATTGCTAGAGACATTGAACATTTTTTTTTCCATGTATTTTTTTGGCCAATTGTGTTTCTTCTTTTGAGAAATTTTTGTTCAGTTCTTTTGCCCATTTATTGATTGGGTTATTTATTTATTTATTTTAGTGTTAAGTTTTTTGAGTTCTTTGTGTATTCTGGATAGTAATCCCCTATCAAAGGAGGAGCTGGGCAAGCTTTTCTCCCATTCTGTAGGCTCTCTCTTCTTGCTCTTAATCATTTGCTTCACTGTGCAGAAGCTTTTTAGTTTGATGGCATTCCACTTAGTGATTTTTGGTTTATTTCTTGGACTTTAGGAGTCTTGTTAAGGAAGTTTGTTTATTTGTGTAATTATTTAATTTTCGCTAGTATTCTTAGTTGGTGTTCTAGCTTAGGGTGTGTAGTTAGATAGTCAGGGTAACGCTGCGGGGGCCCAGCTCCTGCTATGAGATCACCTTCATGGACCATTATCAGGTTCTTAGGGACATCAGGTTAAGGGAGCTTCACCCAGATGAAACTTTCCTGCGGTCTCTTCACCAGAACAGAAGAGGTGATGAAAGTCCTGCCAAAGGTAGAGTGGAACATGCCCATCCTATCTGAACCAGGTATAATGATGACTATGGATCACCAAAATGTGGTGATCATTGAGGTCATTGCGACCATTGAAAATATGTACATCATTATGGAACATGTAGGTAACAGATAGCGATGGCCCTGCATCCTGGAGACTGGTGACATGTAGGAGGAGGCTTGGAGACAGTTCCGGCATATCACAAGTGCCTGTGCTACTGCCACAAGAAGGGCATCATACACCTAATCCCCAAGGCAGAGAACATCCTGGTGGATACCAGAGGTGAAATCAAACTCATCAACATTGGCCTGAGCACCAAATTCATAGCTGGGCAGAAGTTTGAACAAGTTTCAGGGTACTTTCCTGGATCTCGCTCCAAAGTCCTCCAATAGAAATAATATGAGGTTCCCCCAGGATGGACACCTGAAACCTAGTGTCATTCTGTATTTTATGGTCACAGGGAGATGCCCATTTATGGCAACCACTCTTAAGCAGCTGACAAAGTACAACCTTCCCTCAAATGTTCCTGAGGGAGAACAGAGCATCTTTCAAATACGGACAGTGGACCCCACAGGGAGGCCCACAGTAGAGCAGATAATGGGGCACTCATGGTCAGCATGAGGATGATTCAGCCCGTCATTTGAGTGAGCCTCTTCCAAACCCAGACCCTACAATTGTGACATCATGTTTGACATGGGTTATGACCCCTATAATACCTGGGTGTCCCTGGCAGATCAAAAATAGAATGAGAAGATGGCTATGTACCTGATACAGTATAGCATCAGGGGGTGGGATCTGAGATCAAGGTGAAGCCTGTACATTAGAGACTTGGGCCTCACTCCCCAAGGAGGAGTGCCAATGAGCCTGCCTTTCCCACTTCCCCTTGTCCTGTGTGCAGCAGCTACCTGAGGAGGCCAAGCAGTCAGGCAGAAGGGTGGTGGAAATGCCAGTGTGCCTGTCACTGGTCTCTGACTTCTCATGGAGGAACCCCTCCCCGCATAGCCTCCCAGCATGCCCATGTGTCCCAGAGGCCTAACCCCTGGATGATCCTTCTTAGTAGGTGAGTCACAGCAGATAGCAGCATGTCCTCCCAAGGAACCTCCACAGGGCAGTCCCATGACAATAGCAAGGGCTGGAAGCGGGCAACTAGGAGGATCACCACTTGCATCCAACAGTTGTGTTGTTGCATGCCATGCTTCTATGGGCCAGAATTCAGAAAGAGAATGGCACCAATGGAATGAGGGCAGAAAAGTACTAGATTCAGAAACCAAGTGGCTCCAAGGAAAATGAAGAGCTGAGACCCACAAACCAGTGGACAGCCAGAAGACCCTGATCTCTGTGGATCCTGCCATCAAGGTGTGGGCATGAGTCAGGTGTGGACTCAAGCAGCTGCAAGAGTGAGGTATGCAGACTCACTCCAGCTTCTCTGCATAGATTCAGGAGTATATCTTCTGAATCCACCAGGAGTCTCCTGTGCCCCCACCTGCAAGAGACATCGGAGACTCTTCGCTAAGACACTTCCCCTGATCCTTCTTTTCCTGTCTTTTCTCCTATGTTCTGGGAGACCAGAGATGGTTCTTAATAAATTTCTGTTTCTCATAAATTGAATAATAAAATCAATGTGCAAAGACTTTTGTAAGCACAGGAAAGAAAGAAAAAAAAAAAGAAAATGGGAGGCCTCAGCAAGGGCAGGAGCCCAGCAGCCATCCTCTTCACGGCCTAGACCACTGTACCTCCCTCTGCCATTCATGTCGATAGATATTTTGTTGGTTTATTTTTAATCTCATTGAAATGTCCTTTAGTAATTCTTCTAATGAGATTCGTCACAGAGTAAATTCTCTTCCGCTTATTGAATATCTGTAACTATCTTTACTTCCCTCCCTTTTGAGTGAAACTTTTACTGGATATAGAATTTGAATTAATTTTCTTCAATACTTTGAAGATTTTATTTTATTGTCCTCTGCCATATATTCTTATTGATGAGATCAGTGCTGTATTTATCATTCCTTTGTAACTGATTTTTTAAAAACATTTCTCAAAGATTAATAAGAACTTTTTTCTTAATATATCAGTTTTATTAAATGTACATATGGAGTAATTTATTTTCACTTATCTGATTTTGTGTGTATATTTAATCTTCAAATCTGGGAAATTTTCAGCTGTACTTAATATATATTGTGTCTTTGTCACTCTTTCTAGTCTCAGTTTTGGGAAATGTATTTGTTCTGAATTTATATTGGTGCCTCAATCTCTCATGTCTCTTAATTTTTCTGTAGTGCTTCTCTCCATCTCTCAAAGCTGTGTTTTGTAGATTCCCAGGGCTCTATTCCAATTCACTAATTCCTCCTTTGACTCTTTCTATCCTAAAGTTGTTTTTTTATTCTCTTTAAGACATTTTTAATGAACATGTTTTAACTGCAAAACTTTTCTAAATAGTTTTTTTTGTACATCTATTTATTCTTAATTCATATATGCCTGATTTTTAAACATTTTTTGTAGTTGTAGGTGGACAGAATGCCATTATTTGTTTATCTTTATGTGGTGCTAAGGATTGAATCCAGTGCCTCACACATGCTAGGCAAGTGCTCTGCTACTGAGCCACAGCCTCAGCCCATATGCCAGATTTTGATTCTTGAAGTGTTCTTAAAAATTTTTTATTTTCTTCCCTATATCTCATTTATGCTTATTTTTTGATTTTATATTGGAACATCTGCCCCCTGGTTACTGAGCTTGTTTATGGTCATCCATTGTATTAGTTTGTGACACATCCCTATACTTTGTCTCATACCCATTTTACTGGGGATTATTTCTACTTGTTTACTTGATGCTTTCTCTCTGTGTCCCTTTTTCCTTTAAGCATCCCTACTTATGGGATAGTTTTTGCCATGTCCATCTTAACCTGTTTCAGCTGCACAGAATCTGGACCGATAGTATACTCAAAATAGAAATGATCTTGGAGCAATCAGAGATCTGGTCATCAACCTAAAGGGAGGCTCAGCCTTACTTAATTCAAGCTCCTGGAGTGGCCCTCCCCCCTCCACATGTGGCTTTATACAGCCTCTGCCTCAGGTGTACCTGCCGTTTTCCAGTCTCTCACTATGAGCTGAGTAATCCTCTAACAGACTTTGCTGCCCATCAAGAGTCCACTCTGACTTCTTCTTGGAGCCCAGCATACCTGTAGCTTCATCCTTTGGTGACTACAGTTAAAAATAAGGTATACTCAAAATTTGCTAAGAGGGTAGATCTTAAATATTCTCATTACATACATATGTATGTATACATACAAGGTAACCATATGAAATGAGGGATATGTTAATTAGTTCAATTGTGGCAATCATATCCTAGTTTAATGTATATTGAAACATGTATACATTTGCCGCAGTCTGGCTGGGCACAAAATCACGAGCCACTCACAGCCTTGTAGATTCAAACAACAACTCTTTATTCTGGAACTGTCACCGGCACTCTACACGCATGTTCTGGGAAAAATCCACACACTCTACTGGGCTCTGCATACCAAATACTCTCTGAATCCCACGAGAACGGGAACTCAAGGAGCGGGCGCCCGAGGCAGCAGGATACGCCCTATTCTCAGCAGGATCCACACCCTAAACCTGGAACCGCCCTAAACCCAGATCCGCCCTGGTCCTTGAGCAGGGTCACCTTTCTCAAACATTCATGCAATGTCACTGCAAATGACCTGGGTCCAAGGCAAGCCCATTTCCACAATGGAGAATCCTCCCTCTAAGCAACATGGGGTAGGCTGACAAGGAAATTGCCATGTGTCATTCCTACTTGGCTATGGCTCTCAGCATACATTGTATATGGTATGCATAATATACATCTATAACTATATATGACATATGACATAAACATCACGTTATATATCTTGATTATATGTAAATGTTATTTGTCAAGTATCTATATCTCAATAAATCAAAAAGTAATGAAAATAACAAATGTTGGTAAGGATTTAAAGAAAATGGATATTTTTTCATTTGTAAATGGGTATTTACATTTTCAATTGCTTTTGGAAATGTATAGTGGTACAGTCACTCTGGGAAACAATGTGGCATTTTCCTAAACTATTAAACATGGACCTACCATATGATCCATCCAAAGCACTCCTGGGCATTTATCCCAGAGAGAAGAAGACATACCTTCATATAAAAACCTTCACAGGAATGTTTATAGTAGCTTTACTTGTAATAGCCCCAAACTGTAAATAACCAAAAGTTGATGTTTAAACAAACTGTGATACATCTATACCATGAAATGCTATTCAGCAATAAAAGTAATAAACCATTGATATATGCTGGATAGATCATATACAGTGTATGATTCCATTTGTGAAATCTTAAAATGAAGAATGATAGACAATGGAGAATATAATCATGGTCCCCAAGTTTAGGAAGAGAGTGAGATGGTCCAGATGTGAGGGTAACTGAAATAGCATTATGTGGTAGCCTATGGTGATGGAAATGTTCTGAATCTTGACTATCATTGTCAATGTTCTGGGTGTGATATTATACCATAGTTTTGTATGATGTTGCTATTGGAAGAAAATGGGTAAAGAGAACACGAAATCTTGATATTTATAAAAGCTATATAGGAAGCTATAATTATCTCAAAAGTTTGATTAAAACACATTAGGCATTCCTCATCCCAGAGAGGGATAGAGATGGGGTATTAGAAAATTAAAATCACAGTGTAAAATGTGTTGAGGGCTTTCTGTGTCAAGTCCTTAGAGGTGGGTAGATTAATTCTTAAAATTACCCTAAGAACATATTATTGTCCTCATGATATGGATAGAGAAAGTAAATGAATCAGTCCAGATATTTAGGCATGCCTAAATCCAAGCCAAAGTTTTTTTCTACCAAATTGCCTTTCCATATGGAAAATGTCATTCTCTACATATTAAAGGCTAATCATGGAAGAAAGTTTTAAAAATACATTAGTTTGGAATATTCTTTCCTCCTTCATTGTAGCTCATCCTCCTACATTCCCCTAGTCATTACCTCCTTTATCCAACACCTTTTCTCCCTCTTTCTCATATTACTGAGAATACACACGTTAGCCTGCAGGAAACGGTCTTCGTTCCATGGAAAATTCAGAGTTTTGTGAAAACCAAACAAAAATAAAATCCGGAGGGAATGGTGAGACCAAAAGTCTCAATTTCCTTTAATCACACATCCGATGCTTTTTAGATCCTTTAGCAGATGGACTTGGGTTTATTTGGGGGATTGTTGAAATCCCAAAAAGATGGGTGCCATTGGGTTAGAGTTATCCACAGGGACAAAACTTAGAGCAAAACAAATGTCTTACTTCCTAGGAGCTGAAAATGTCAACAGGATAAGCTTAAAAATCAATCTGCTAGTTCACAGAAAGGATCAGGAAAAGTGTAAAGTGATCACAGATGCTCAGTTTTCAGAGCAGACATGGTGTGGTATGAAAGAAGAAAGAGTACTCCTACTAACCACCAAATTCATTTTTTTTTTTTTGCTTAGATTGAGGAAGTGATTATTTTTTGGAGGAAAGGTTAGGGTTAGGGTATATTCCTCAAGGAAAAACTGAGACTTGTTTTGCACAGAGGTTACAAAGAATACAACAATAGTAATAACAGCAATAACAAATATGAAGGGTTCACCATATCAGGAACTCATTTAAGCTGTTTACATACACAAAATATCTGAGTAAAGTGAATATTCTTATTCCCACTTTGCAGATATATATTTGATGCTTAGGAAGACTAGTAAATGAGAATCTGAACTGTTATTAAAATCAGGCTTTTTGAATTATCATAGTTGCCCAGACTGGAGTTTCTCAACTTCAGTACTAGTGACATATTTGGACAATCTTAATTCAAATCCTGCCTTAATTCAAATCCTGTCCTTTAAATTGTGGCAGAGGATTATTCTTTGCATTGTAGGATACTTGATATCACCTTTGTCTTTTGTTAAAACACTTTTGGTACTATTAAGCAAAGGTAGTACATTCACAGTTACTGAGAACCAAATTTTTTCTCCAAACATTGACAAATATTCCCTGGGGGATACCAGCACTTCTAGTTGAGGACCAGTGTCTAAATCAATCCAAATGTTTGCAAAACAGAAGGTTGAAATTAAACCTGTGTGGGTTTGAGGCTTATGTATATTATACACTTTGTTTGGTTTGTCGTGTGAAGTGGGTCTCAGTTACACCTGACAATACCTTCACATGCACTTGCTATAGCCATTTGCAAGAAAGCATTTTTTGCATCAGGAAAAATTGATGGAATGGCTGGAGGAAGAGGTTATGATCCCTTCCCCCACCAAAAAGAAGTCATTGGGCTCCATACACAGTATGTGGGGATAAAAATATGATACAGTAGAAAAAGTAATAGCTTTGAGACCAGGGCTGGGGCTCAGTGGTAGAGCACTTCCTAGGCATGTGTGAGCACTTGGATCCACTCCCCAACACCCAAATAAAAGAGAAGAACAGGATTTGGAGTTTGATGCTCCTGGGTTTGAACATTCAGAAGTCTTTTATTTACAGTCCTATTTGAATGCTCTTGGTGAAAATTATTTACACCTGCCAAACTTTGATTTCTTTATAAAAATGGAAAATTTAATATGGAGTAGGGACAGAAAATCACACACATTATCAAACATCATGGAGTTGGCTCTGTTCTGCAAGTGTAAAAACAACTTTTAAGGAAAAGAAAAAAACTGCTCCTACCATGGTTATGCCATGACTCAAACATTTTAGACATCACAAACCTGCAACTGAGCATGGAGTTAGGTGCTCATCATTTGGATCGTGAGGAAATTGCTGGGGCAATGAATATCTCCTCTTGAAACCTCTAGTGAGACATTCTGCTTTCCTGTTCCTTTGGCGGTGCCAGTCATCCTACCTTGGAGGCTCTTCAGAATTAGGTTTCCATTGTAGCCATATGGTACTTAAAACATCTTGCAAAAACTCACTCGAAATTTGTTGTTTAGTAAAAACTTCAACGGAAGCCTCAGTGTTTTATTTAGCTAAGAAAAATACCGTAATAAATTTACCTTGCATAATTTCAATGTTCTTGTCCTACTGGATTATTAATTTTAGGATGATCTAACCATCTAAAAGAAAAATGTAAGTAAAGTTAACAAAATAATTCACATAATTGCTACTGTTCATTGAGAATTTACCAAGTACAAAGATTATACTGGAAGCTTTATGATATCTCATTATTGCTCACACACACGAAAAAAATCCTTTGGGTTAGGTTATTATTATCACATTACAAGAAATGAAGCGATTGTGGCTTAACTTAAAGAAACCAAGGCAGGATTTGAATTAAGATTGGGCTGGCCCCAGAGCTTCTGCTTTTCCACCAAGCACACTCCCTCCCTACCTTGATAACTTGCCTATCCACAGTTTCATCTAGTTTGATTTTAACTCCTAACTCTTATTCCTTGTGAATATCCATGGAGATTTTTATATTCCAATAGGATGAGCATAAAAGATTCTAAGGCTTTCAAATGGCCTTTCAACCTGAATAAGAATAAATTTGAGAGAACAATCCAGAATGTTCTGTCAGAGGAATATATTGAGAAGGAAATCAAAATGAAGATAAAATCATCCTGTTGAGCAGCATCTTCCACTGACCACTTGGTGCCTCAGCACTAGAGAATTAATAGAGCTATGCTGCAGGTGCAGATGGGTTGAACATTTATTTGCAGCATTTACCTGATTTTCAGGAAACAGTCTATAATTAGAAATTATTAGCATTTTATACACCATGCCAAGCACATCAGATCCTAATGTACCTTTTCAATAGGGAAAATAATAGTTGGAAATATAGTTACTAAAAATGGATGGTGGCCTAGAAGCATATCCGTTTTTCCCCTTGTTAATAGTATCAAAGCTCCATAGTCACAGTATATCAACTCACGCATTTTCAGCTTCTCTACTGGGGATAACAAAAGCTCAAAAGATTCTCTGCTTCAATTAGCAAATTTTATAGTTATAAAAAGAAAACTGTTAGAAAAATTTCATCTTACAATTAACTCTTGTTGGGGAGACACAAAGTTGTTTTTAAACGTTCCCAAACAATATTTTCTTAAGTAACATTTTTACTCAGAAAATTTTTTTAATATATTGCTTTTTCTATGGGAAGAAATTATTAGAAGTCATAATAATGATAAAAAAATAAAAGGGAAAAAAAGCACTTGTAATTGGATTAAAGAAAATACAACTGAATTGAAAGGACATTATTGTTGCCATATGTTTGGTTCTATTTATATTTGGCCAGATCTGTTTCCTTGAATTTAAGTGACAAGATGAACCATATGAATGAGGTTTTTAAACCATAAGGACCCAATCAGAATTAATGATTGTTAAAACAATAAAACTGTTTCTGTAAGTCTTAAAGGTACAAACAGGATGAATGAGGGCAATTTTTGGTTTACTATTTTGAACTACTGTTTTCCTGTTCAGTGTTTTAAAGAGTACCTTATTCACCTAAAGTTTTGATGTAGCTTCAAAGGCAACTAAAACACTTTCAGGAAGAGCTATACACTGAAAAAATCAAAATCAGAATTATGTGAAATATAAACTCCATATAGTCTGCCCAGTTTTTCATTTTTCTGTATCAACTTTGCTCAATTGAAAATTATTAATATATCCTTATCATGGTAATCAATATAAATGCACTTATTAGAGGCATTTAAAAAATATAATATTCTGTTAGTGAAGTAATTGATTTTTCGTTGGAAAGTGGGGCCATTAACTTCAATTTAACAGACATTTATTAAGTCTCTGCTCTGCGCCATCTACAGATCTAGGTACATAGAATACATCAGTAAGCAAAAAATAATGCCCCCTACTACTGTGGGGCTTACTCTCCAGTTAGAGGAGACACAATCACAAAATATAACACAAAAACAAACTTTAGCGTTTAAATGTAATACATGCTATAAACCAAAATAAAGGAATAGCTCTTAAGGTGCTTTACA
The DNA here is from genome assembly GCF_021218885.2 of Marmota monax. Lineage (NCBI taxonomy): Eukaryota > Metazoa > Chordata > Mammalia > Rodentia > Sciuridae > Marmota > Marmota monax. The sequence goes on from NW_026693571.1 coordinate 41,456,480, forward strand.
ACAGGAGGAAGGTACTCACTGGGTGGTGAGATAGGTCTTATTTAAAACGTGACATTGGAGCACACTTAAAAAGGGTAAGATGAATCTGCAAATATTTGGAATGAGAGAATTTTAGATACAGGAATGCATGTAGTTCAAAGGCCTAACTGCATATGTGGGCATAGTAAGGAGGTCTGCAGGGCTGGGATGGCATCAGAGTGGGCATGAACCATAGGTGATGAGGTAAGAGAGGTGTGTTCTGGGGCTGGAGGCAGAATCATGGAGCCATTACAGAATATTGAGCAGAGGAGTGACATCACTTCAATATGGGTGACATCACCCAACTTGAAGCATCACTGTGGGTCCATGTAGAGCAAAAATGACAGGGTGCAGGGAAAAGCAGTCAGACAAGGCAGGAGGCTGCTGCCGGAACCATATAACAGGTTACAGTGGCTGCGTGGAGTGGTCAGCCATTAGCCTCTGAATACACTTTTTTTTTTATTGGTTGTTCAAAACATTACATAGCTCATGACATATCATCTTTCATACATTTGATTCAAGTGGGTTATGAACTCCCATTTTTAATGAACACCCTGCTGCCCTCTGAAGGCAACTTAGAATTATGTTATAATTTTGTGAAAATAAGGTACATATACGTGAGGTTGTTTTAAGAAATATAACTAATAATAAAGCATGGAATGGTACTAGATTTTATGGGATGTGTGTGGCAGGGTGGGGAAGTAAATGAGCAAATGTTTAATGTACAGTGAGTTCCAATGTCAGCTCTACTCTTAACTGAATGGGACAAATAAAATTGCTTCTCTGGGCCTCATTTTCTTTCTGTATACAATATTGGGTTTAGATCAATTGATCTCTAAGATGCTTGCTATATTAAATGTTCTACAATGCATGATCTAAATTAATTCATATGATAGGTATTTATTGATTGTAGCCTATGAGTAACACATGGAGCTTATGGTTTTTATTAAAAATCTATAAAAGCAATGGCAATTTCAAGAACAAGGGTACTTACCAGGGACATTTTCATGCAGAAGGTAGACCCATCTATGTGGTTTTTACCAGGTCTCCAGACTATTATATGGTTACACAAAAATAACCTATTAGAGTTGTATAGAGTTTTGGTATTTTTCCAATATATTATGTGATATCAATGTAATTAACTTTGGCATGGTTCCTAAGAGTTATGCATTCACAGATTTCAGATTTGATTTTTGTATACATACTAAAATCATGAAAATTATATTAAAATTAGATTAATTAAAGTATGTTGAACCCAGAATATATAAAAAACTTCTTTGTTTCATAAAAAAGTAAGTTTATATTCAGTACCCACTAATACAGCATGGGAATTGTATAATTTAAAATAATTTTTACAATTTGCCTTTGAAAAAAAAAAAAAAAATATATATATATATATATATATATATATATATTATTACCCCTCTATTAAATATATAGTAAATATGTAATAAAGTGTTTAGCATTACTATCAAACTATGTAACCATGTATTTTTCCCAAATATATTAAATATATTAAGTATCAATTGGTAAAATACTTTACTGGATAACAAGAATAGAGCACATTTCCTAGTTCCAAACATGACCATGTCTAACTTTTCTGCTCTATTTCTAACTTACAGCTCCAGGCCCTAACTTTTTTTTTTTTTGGCACCAGAAATTGAACTCAGGCTCACTTGACCACTGAGCTGCATTCCAACCCTTATTTGTATTTTTTATTTAGAGACAGGTTCTCACTGAGTTGATTTGTGCCCCACTTTTGCTGAGGCTGGATTTGAACTTTAGATCCTCCTGAATTATCATCCCAAGCCATTGGGATGATAGGCATGTGCCATTGTACCCATGGCCCTAACTTTTGTTGACACTCTTGGTCTTCCTAAGCAAACACTCCAGAATACTTCTACATATGAACTCAAGAAACCTAGATTCCTACAACTTTGTGAGATAAATTCAGAATGTCTTCATCCTTTCTGATTTCTGTACATGTCAACTATTTTTATTAAATAAAAGAAGGCTATATGTAGAAAATCCCTAGTTTTTGTATTTCTCTGTTTTTAATCTCATTCTTAGAAAACCATAAATGCTTCATTTGTACATACAAAGATGTTGATAATTGATATTGATAAATTTTCTAATGTGGGTTAGACATCTTCTGTGAAATTCAAATTTTTAGACTAGATTTTTTTAGAGTCCTATAACTGGGCATATACTGAGTAGCCTAACAAGATAGCAAATAAACTACATTCTAATTACATTTTTAGAGGCCCATTATCATATCAAAAAGTTTTGAATCCCTATGTACAAAAATCAACAGGTAGTTATCATCTTGATAGCGTATGTAAACACAAGCACACACCCTGTGTACATATAGATATATATTTAGGATAAGGTGTTGCTTAGGAAAACACTTCTGATATTTCAAAATTTTCATGTGAAATAAGCAAAATATGACAGTGATTTAATATTTATTTTCAAGAAAAGTTTTGATTATAAGAATGTAACAGTAATATAAATTTTAGTTTCTTGTGAGCATCGCTAAACAAAAATATAAAAACACATACCCTCTTATATCTGTTTATGAAACTGATCTGTATCTATACAGCAATATAATCTTCCAGATGATCTATATGAAAATTTTAAGTTTGTGATATATTACTATCAGGCTTTCATTTTGTCTTTACTGAAAATCTAATATGACTTTTCATCAATGCAGAAAGTGTAATATTTGTTATATGTATATATTATTATAAATCAAATTTTCTTAAAAAAACTCATACATGTATCTAAGAAGAGTTTATAATAAGTCTAAATAATATATGCAGGTGCATGTTCACATATTTTAAATAGAAAGCTGAACATAGGAGGCCCATTTCCTTGACTACAAATATGACCCTACTTCCATATTGCCTCAAAAAAAATCTTTAGAAAGGGATATTCTGAATCTTTGTTATACTGAATTATAGTCAAAACTTTTCTCAAAATAGTTAAAATAAGTCTTTATGACTGGTATCATTTCTTCTCTTCATTTTACACCTTCCATATACACTTTCTTTTAATTTAAAAATTCAAATGGGTCTGGTCTCAATAGTCTCACTCCATAAGGTTAAATTTCTACAAATAATCCCTAGTATGTTAAGCCCCCACTTTTCTATGTTATACTTTTGTGCCCTTAAGTGTCCATTTTTTCATCTTACTGAATTTGTCACTGTGTTGTTCCACCTGTACTCAGAGACTAGACCTCTATGCTTTATGCCTTTATTCTGCTGCATAAACTTCCTCCTCTTGTCCTGATACCTAAATGTGACCCCTGACTCCTCGGGCATCATCCTCCCTGTAAGGGTCAGTTTGATGACTTATTAACCCAGCACTCTGGCTTGATGGATGGGGCTGGGATGGACACTGACCTCATCATTATCCTTTGGTTGTAGGGGTGATTCAGGACCTCTCTTAATCTCCATAATTGAATCAAATGAGACCATAGTATGTAAAACCATTTACTCATGTTTAGAGTAACAGAGAGTCAATATGATTTAAAAGTGTATGACTTTATTGAACATAGTTCTGGTCAGACCCAGAATCCCAGATCATCCCTAAGTTCCTTCACTGAATGCTTTCTAGGCAGCTTACAGTCTAACTGTGGCAGAGGTTACTAGGAGAGTTCTAGTCATGCCCATTCCCGGGTGCCTCAGAATCCCCAAGACTTAAAGAAAAGCTGGGCAAGGTAGAAACCAACCGTAATCCCAACTACTTGGGAGGCTGAGGCAGTAGGATTACAAGTTCCCAGCAGCCTAGGCAATTTAGCAAGACCCTTCCTCAAAACAAACAAATGAATAAATAAAAAGGGCTGGGGAGATAGCTCAGTGGTGGAGTGACTCTGGGTTCAATCCCCCGGTTGGGGGAAGACTTGAGAAGAAGAAATGGTTGGCAGGTGGGAGCCTCCTTCTGTCTAATTTAAAGCTTTCTTTATGAGTTCTTCATTGCTGACTTAAGATTGCTTTCTTCCCTGGATGAATGACATTGTCCGTTCTCTTTAGGGATAGTCCAACTTATAATTCACAAATATGTCTTCTTGTGTTGTTCAAAAATCATTCCTATGCTTGATCTTGCATATTAGTGAATCCCCAGCGGTTTAGTCTTTAAAAACATCATGTGGGATACCAATTGAATAGTCCTCTTGATTTCCTCTGGCCCTGTATAGTTCTTGTCTGTGAAGTTCATGGCTGCCTATGCTCTCTGTGGTCTTCTGGTTTCTAGATCCCATTTACCCATGAACAATTTTCTGAACAAGAACCATCTCTACAACAAGCCATGCAGTAGCTTGAATCTAAGGCAACAAGCAAACCCTGAAGTAAGGATTTAGATGCAAGTCAAGGATGTATATTCAAACAAGTCACTGATATGAGAAATGGTCCTCAAAACCACTGGGGAAACCTGGGTGACAGTGTAAAAACACATCCCAGAGTTATTCCTGCTAAGGGGACTCACCTGAAACACCATCCTCAATCAAAAGATTCTACTCTGGGATAATTGTTTCCCAATAATTCCAATTCACAGAGAGTATTGCTCTAGACAGAGAAAATCCTCAGGTAGAGGTCAGGTCTCTTCAATAAATAGCTTCAGTATGTTCCAGTGTGTGCCCACAGAATAAGTGATGAGACTGCATTTGATATGATCCACTCCTTATACTACTCATGTCTACCTGTGTCCTAAATTAAGACCCTCTGTTTTGTCACTGATTTCTCTAGGTGATGCCTAGTTACCATTTCCAATAAAAGAATGCCTAGCAGGAAGACCAGTGGAGCCAAGCTCTGTTCTACCCCATTGCAGCTGGTTCTGAATGTAGCTGGCATTTACCATTTTCCTTCTTTGCTACTCATTTTATTATCTCCTTTTATGATAAGGTTACTGAATTTCTCAGTAGGGTATCCCAGACCTTTAGCTTAGAGGGGCCAGAGCTTCTAAGTAACGTTCCAGGGGTCTGGTGATCAATGCCCCAATTTCCTGTTCACAGAAATGGAAGACATGAAAGTACCAAGAGAGGCAACAGTGAATGGGGTCTTTTGGTTCTAGATGTTACTTCTACATTTCCCTTTTTTGACCACGTGGTACAGTATCAGCCCCATTCTTCGTAAGATAGTCAGAGTCAGCACCACTGATGTTCCGGTAACTCATTTCTTAGACTTCTATGGGAATGAGGATCCCAAAATAATTTGACAAAACCCAGGAAGTGTCCTTCTGAAAATAAGACTCAATATCTGTAAGTGAGTCACCAAGAGTGGTGATGATCAAGGTCATTCTTATATTTCTACCGTTTGCTTTCCAAACCATGTTTTCTACCTTTCAAAGACATGGTACTATATAACGGCTGCTTCAAACTGTAGTCTTTGTTTTAAGGGCAGACCCCAGCCTTGCAGAATCATCTTCAAGATGGCACCATATCTGTGCCTCTACTTTAATTTTTTTATTCTGACAATTTCAAGATGTTGTGGTAATGATAGGAACAAGGATCCCATAATCATGTGCTTACTATCGTACTCTCTTCTCCACAAAATTGGTTCAAGGTACTATTGCCTAGGATCCCTTGATGACAGATGAGACACTCTATGAACTTTTGTATCACAGTAAGAAAGACAAATTCATACTCAGACACTCTATTGATCCCAATCATTCTGAATTGCTACTCCTTCCAGGAAGGAAGTGGTTCAATGTAATTAACTTTCTACCAAGCCATTCTTTGGTTTCTCTGTTAGCTTTGTATTCCTTTAAACCAAATACCTAAGTTAATCAACTTTCAAGCAGAAAAGGTTTATTTTGATTCATAGTTTTGGGGGTTTTCAGTGTTTAACCAACTGTCTCCATTGATTTTGGGTGTGTGGGGAGGCAGCCCAGCATGGCAGGGAACATGTGCTAGGACAAAGCTGCTCACATCATGGAGGCTGGAAGTGAAGGAGAGAAAGAAGCAGTGACCATGGTCACACAGTCCTCTTTCATAGCACAACCCCAATGACCTAAAGCCTCCCCTTGGCCCCATCTCTTAAAGTTTTTACCATCTTCCAATAGCATCATGGACTAGGGACCAAGCCTTTAATGAATGGGCCTTAGAGGGACAGCCCAGATACAGCCGTCTACTCTAGGGACGCACCACATTGAGGGGTTAGTGTTGGTCTTGGTCTCTGATAGGTTGCTCTCCAGCTTCTAAGTAGTCAGGTTAGCTTTGGAGCAGGGCAGTCCATGCTGACCCTATTCAAACCCTCCAATTCCATCACCCAGCTACTCTGTTCCTGGGCTTATTGTGCAAACACTGAAGTGACCAACAGCATAGGTTGGCTGACATTCACAGGAAATGTCATCCTGCCCATCTGGCTCCTTAGTGCCTTCTTTCAGTCAGGTATGGTTACTGGTTTAGTCAGCTTTTTTACTGCTGTGACTAAAGGACCCAACCAGAACAATTTTAGAGGAGGAAAACTGGGTTGAGGGGCTCATGGTTTCGGAAGTCTCAATCCATAGAAGGCCACCTCCATTCCTTGGGGCTTGAGGTGAGGCTGAGTATCATGATGGTGGGAGAGTGTGGCAGAGTGAAGCAGCTCACATCATGATCAGAGGCAGAGAGAGAGAGAGTCTCCACTCTTCACATACAAAATATATACCCCAAAGCCACGCCCCAATTCCCACCTCCTCCAACCACACCCTACCACTTCAGTTTACCACTCAGTTAATCCCTATCAGGGGATTAATTCACTGATTGGGTTAAGACTCTTATAACCCAATCATTCCTCCTCTGAACCTTCTTGACTGTCTCACATGTGAGCATTTGGGAGACACCAAATCTAAACCATAACAGTTGTGAAACACAAAGAACTGCAGATTCTGTATACATTCTCACGAATCCAGCCACAGACTTGTTTCTTATAATTCTTTGTTTTTAACTTTCAAGTCATTCACCTTCATGGCCCCAGACCCAACAAATAGCCAAGCCATTCACTACCGACTGAGAATTTCCATACTTTATAAAGTTGATGACCAAGATATAAAACTTTGCCCACTGTCTCTCACCAGTTATTCAGGACAACTCCTAAGTGGGGCTCTACTGCTCTTGCTCATTTGCAGTCCAATTTTGGGTCTTATAGACATACAAAGCCAAATCATCTGGGAAATAAGCCAGTTTTCATTCCTTCTTCTCTATTAGCTGATCACAGGGACTCCTTAACAAAGCCACATTTGTGAGCTAAGAGAGAAAGGGAGATAGGTGGAACAGAAATAGGTGACATGATGATGTGTTCCACCTGTTAATATAATTTACTTTTGCCTTCCTGATCTGAGTAAATCCCATTCCAAGTATACCATATCTGTTGTCTGATGGATTGCTGCTGTGTCTATCAACCATAGGATCTGATTGGTTTGGCAATATCCAGCTTTTAATGGGACATTCCAATTATAGTCATATTGGAATGTTCCAGTTACATAGTCATATATGAGGCAAAATGGCACCTTAGGCTACTTTTTGAATATAAAAACCATGACCTTGTTCCAGAAATCCAGAAGCATACATTGTGATTTTGAAGTCAGTGTTCACTACCAAGTCTACATGACATCCTTATCTACCATGAGTACCCCCTTTAATATCAAAGATAGACCCCATGGTCATGTCATGTGGCCAAATAACAGGGTTGATGGTATTATAGTCTGTATCAGGTGCATTGCCCTCTTTTTATCTGGGATCCCCAGAAATGATCAGGCTTCCAAATTACTTGATACATTGGTTAAGACAACAGTGTCATATGTGCTTTCTCCAAATCCAAAGAGAGATAGGAAGCGCTATTCCTCTTTCTTAGTTGGAGACAACATAAATTGCAACAATTTGTTCTTTATGTAGCCGAAAGAAAAATTAGGCTTAACCCTGTGAAAAGACCAAGAATGTAAACTACTGTCCATCCCTGGTGAAGGCACATTGCTTCAGAACCTCCTTCATGATGAAGATCAGAACAAGCATTTACCTGGTCAATAACTACCCATTTCCAGAGGCTGTGTGAGTATGTTCTAGAAAGTACATCACATAGGACACAACAACTATGTTGGGATTTGGGGCTACTGCTTAAGTGTGCAGCAGTTGGCTATCATATGCCATTATTCATCTGGCTTTTCAAAGTACCAGACTGGCTAATTTGATGGAACTATGATCAGGAAACCTGTGTGTTACATAAAATCTTTGAAGGCGGAACTGATCTCTAACATTCCATTGAGGATTTGCTTTTGTTTTGACTTGATGATTTTGCCTGGGACTAGGGCTGTTTCAGGGGCTCATATTTGTTTTTTTGTTTTTCTGCCAATCAAATTCAAATCATAGGTTTTAATTTACATATTAGGAAACCAATCTAAGGGTTCTGGGAAGGGTTGATTATATCTATCCTGTTTATTCTCCCAGACTGGAAAAATAACAACTGAGCAGATTTATGGAATCCATTTAGCACTAGGCTTCCCAATACTGATCTCTAACAGGGAGGCTTGGGGGTCTTTTGGGTCATCTAGTTATCATATTGGCTCATACCTTTGGTAAAACCATTCAAAGCCTATTTTCCCAAATATTCTGATTTCAACAACTCTGTGGGGACCCTAATTTCAACATAGGAAATGTGTAGGGGCTAGAGTTTCCATCCACTTATTTCTCAATCCTTATATTACTGTCAACTCGCTCTCCTTTGTAAGGTATTGCACAATCAGTGCATTCCTGGCTGAACCCAATTCATCCCAATTCACCACACTTGGGAGCCTCAGTAATTAAGGTGCTACAACACATCAAGAGTTGTAACCACCTCACTTACAACCAGCAATGGTGCCCTTAATTGCTACCTTATTGATGGATGATGGAATTCCAGAATGCCATATTGAGAGACAGCTTCCTAAGACAAATTCTTGTACCAGCTATTTACATTTCAGTTATCTCAGAAGCAGATTCTGAGACAAGGATGTGAAGGCAAGTTATTAATTTTCCAGGTGATTCCAGGGGGCAGAAAACAAGTAGAGGAATGATGAAGTGAGGTAGAAAAGGAAGTAATAAAGGGCAAATTAGCAAGCATGTTGCCACCAAGGACAACTGGGGCCCAATTTCACTGTTATCAGTATAGGATAGATCTCAGAGCTGTTGCAAAAAGGTACAGGTGAGCTAGGGTATGTATTCACAATTTTCCTATCTATCATTGGATGATGAACTGTTTAAGTGTACAGTTTCTGTCTGACACTGTATGTAGACCTAGTGTATGCTCATAGGCAAGAAAAAATAAAGCCCTCGGGTAGGGGGATTGTTATTGCAGCAATACTCTCTTCTCTTAGCTTCTCTGATGGCATACTTTATGGGTTTGAGAGACCACCTACTCCCAGATTTATTCTTCTAATCCAGTCTTCTCTTATGCTCCCTAGACTCTTTGCCTGTTAGATATTATTACTTAGAGAACTCACAGAATTTTATTTTTTTTATTTTTATTTTTCACAGAATTTTAAACTTGGCATATCCAAATCTGAACCCATTACGTCTTCCCACCTTGTGACACAGTGGCTCCTTCTGGATTCCGTGACTCTGTGATTGGCTCACCCATCCACTTCCACCAGAAATCGGGAGTTATTCTGGCGTTGTCTCCTTCACTCTTTCTTCATTAACCAGCCACTCAGAACCACCACTGTACCCTTTAACTATCTTCATCATCCAGCCTTTCCAAATGCAGTACCGGTGCCCTTGTTGCCCTTATCTGAATAACTTTTGTAAAGTCCACATCTGTCCCTCTGCTTTCTACCTGATGTGACGTCCACAGTGCAGCCTCTGTCCTATGTCCAAGGCCTAGTTTGATAATTTGTCCCTGTACTTAAAACATGAATGATTCCTGACTGATCTTAAAATGAAGGCCAATTTCACCAAGTAGTGTTCAAGATCCTTCCTGGTCTGGTTGCTGATTTCTCCTTTCTCCTTAGTTTCTGCACTCCCATTCCTAAAGATTGGACCTCAGCATAATAAACTTGTTTCAGCTCCTTCCTCTTCCCTCTTCCTTCTCAATACTTTCCCTGCCTGGGTCTTACAACTGTTAATGATTCCCTGGGTCCCAGCATAGACATTTCCTCCTAGACATCTGTACTCCTTGGTTAACTTTAATTGTTTTGGCGTGTCAGCTATGTACTCCTGTTAGTAATCTTTACTTCCCTTTCAGAATTGATCACCTTTCTCTGCAGTTGTTATTAATTGACATTTTACACTATATAGTATCCTCTTGGGAGAAGTAATCTTGCCTTTCTTATATACTCTTAACTTTTCAGCAAATAGCCACAACTTCTGGAACCTATGAGACACTTAACGAGTATCTGTTTATAAATAGTTTATTTCTTGCTGGGTGCCATGGCACACACCTGTAATCCCAGAGGCTCTGGAGGCTGAGGCAGAAGCATCGCAAATTCATAGCCAGCCTTAGCAACTTAGTGAGGCCCTAGATCCTGTCTCAAAACAAAATATTAAAAAAGGGTGCTGGGGATGTGACTTAGTGGTTAAGTGCCCTGGGTTCAATCGTTCAATCTCTAGTACCAAGAAAGAAAGAAAGGAAGGAAGGAAGGAAGGAAGGAAGGAAGGAAGAAATTCATTTCTAGCTCATTAAAAAAGATAGTAGTTACAACTATTCTATTTTGTAGAATATGTTCTCAATCATTTCTGTTTCTCCAGTGCCTAGTATAGTATTTAGTATGTAAAATACACTTGATAAGTGTTAGTTAAGAAAGGAACATTGATTAGTCATGATAACAAACATACTTTACAAGACCCCTACTTGATGAAAATACCTAATGAAGATTATTATTATGGTTACATTTTTTTCATGGTATATATAAGTCATTTGCAGTTATATTAATATTATCCCTCTTTAAAATTACATGTAATATAATAATGTATGAAGCAAATGTTATTTATAACTGAACTCAGGATGAAGGAATACTTGTTAAATAATATTTGTGAATATTTCCTGAGTTATTTGGAGGAAATAAATAATTCACATACTTGAACTTAAAAAAAAACTGACAAGTCCTCATAAAAGCAATGAAAGTCATTACCATTCCAAGATTCAGTGGTGTATTTTAAGATAAGGGTTGAAGAGGCATTCTCAGGGAATTATCTTAGCAGGGAAGCCAAAGAATTTACCCTATCAACTTTTTGCTCCGCAGAACTCCATGTTAAATAGCGTTTTGGTTAGAAAATGTATTCTCCCTTTCCCTGGCTAAATATTTCTCGGTGGCTTGGATCATCATTTCCTAAATCTGTTCTGACATGCTCCTTAGAGTGTGGCTCAGAGAGGCCTCTGCCCTGCTGCTTGCCTTCCTCCTCCTGAGGTGTGTCTGATCCCTTCCCTCCAGACTCTTCATGTCTTTGTTTTCTATTCGGGAAAACATAAGGTCTGTTTCATTCAAAGAGAGTTCCTCCTGTCAGGCAATTGAAAGACCAGGATATCCTGTTTCACATTGGAATTATGTAGTGGGAAATGACACGTTAGACAATATCTGTTATTTAGTAGCTTGTCATGGAGATACTCATGAAATTGGAGGAGAGAAAAAGAATATGGCTTTCAAGAGGGGTCTCTGTCACCATGCTGTCTTCACCCCATTCCTTTCCTCTTCAAAAGGAAACAAAAGTTCTAGACTAGCATGGAACACGAACATTTCAATGTGAGTGATAAAGTGCTGACTTGGAAATTGGATGATTGGAACAAGGGAAAGGAGTCAGTGCTTCTATACTGTCTTTTAACAAAGTGGGCACATAATATAAAGATCCACTTTTACCATTTTTTTCATAAGGCAAAAATTCAGGAGGCTTGACTTAGTAAAAGTGTCTGCAGTCAGATATAGTACAGTACATTCATTACTAGATTGAATTCTGGAGATGGTCCAAGCTTAAAAGAGATCTACATGGAAACCTGATTCACATTTGTTGGGTTTTCCATGCATTTCTGAAAAGCTGCCAGATCTGATATGAGTAGAAGTGCTATATATTAAAAATCAATTAATTAGACATAACTTTCCTATGTTTGTATATGAATACATCACCAATGAAACGCCACATCATGTACAACTACAAGAATGGGATCTTAATCAGAATAACTTATACTACATGTATGTATAATAGGTCAAAATACACTCTGCTGTCATAGATCTAAAAAGAACAAATTTTAAAAATCTAAAAAAAAAAAAAAAAAATCCAAGCCCTTTAAACTATGTTCCTTTGAAAATGACCATCCCCAAAACTTTGATATTTTGGTCCAAATGTAGCTGATACTCTGAGTAAAACAAAATGGCATCCTTTTAAATGTTGACATTACTATATTAATTTTGTTATGAAAAACTAATGAAAGTGTGTAGAATCTCTCCGGTGTCTACGTAAAACATTGCTAATGAGATTCTTTTATATAAATCTGCTTCGAGTAGCCTGAATATAAATAGGACAATTGAGATAACTAAGATTTTCTATAAAAAAAGGTGTCACTATTCTGGAAGAAAAAGTTTCATATTGTGGTGTTTTAGAGAAAGCTCTCATTTAATTTTAAATTTTTATTTGATTTAAATTTTTTATAACCTGAAGAGTTTTGGTTTTCCATGATTAGATTGTTCTTTGATTTATTCAGAGCCTTACTGCCTTCCATAGCACCTGGGAATGTATCCAATGGTCTGTGAGTTAACTTGAATTTGGTCAGTTAATATTTTCAAAGAGTTTCCTTTTTTGATATAATGCAGTACAAATTGTTAAGGAGAGATAATTTAATTGATTTTATTTTAAATACACGACAGTGGAATGCGTTACAATTCTTATTACACATATAGAGCACAACTTTTCATACCTCTGTTTGCATATAAAGTATGTTCACACCAACTCATGTCTTCATACATGTACTTTGAATAATGATGTCCATCGCATTCCACCATCATTGCTACCCCTCTTTCCCCTCCCTTCCTTTCCTCCCTGCCCTATCTAGAGTTCATCTATTCCTCCCATGTCCCCTTCCCTACCCCATTATGGGTCAGTCACCTTATATCAGAGAAAATATTTGGCATTTGTTTTTTAAAAACTCAATTAAATATTAATAAATGAAATAAAATAAAGTGTAAATTATCAAGGGAGCTATTACTTACTTAGTTATTATTACTTAGTTCTTTGTTTAAATTTAGGTACAATACAAAGCAGACTTTTGAAAAAATAAAGGAGAGATTATTACTCTTTTAATCATTCTTCAGTATTTGCCTTTATGTTCTTTTCTTTATTTTTTTCCATACATGTTTTCCAAAATACCAGTAGTTTATTTTTTAACATTAAAGTCAATGTGTCCACTTATAGACATGATAGTTTTTAATTCTACTAATTTATATGTGTGAACAATACAGTCATAGAATAAAATTCCATATGAACCTTCTGCCTCAGATATCCATATGTGTGTATCATTGTGTTTTATGCTAATGTGAATTGAGATGTGATAAGTCCCCTTCTTTTCATTTTCTTGCTCTAATTTTAACAGCAACACCTGCTCATGTATTCACAAATCTCTGTCATCTCATTTAAATTGCTTATGTTACAAACCAAAATTCCATATAGAACAGGGGAAGAGAAAGAGGTGAGAGGGATTGAAGAGGTATCCTATACTTTATTAAGAAATTTCTATCAATAACTCAGGTCTGTCTTCAATATAAAACTACCACTAAGAAGCGTAATATTTTTCTTCTAAAATACATTCACTGATTCTGAACATTGCTTAAATAATTCAGTATATGTTATTGGCTATGAGTAGAACTAATTCTGGGTAACTTAAAGCCATATAAGCCAAAGATTTCTATCTCCAAATATATAATTAACTTGCCATATAAAACCTTTTGTCAACACATTGAGTGGATGAGACTGAAATAGATTGAATTTTAATTTTTTCATAGTCTCTAAAATCATCTATTAATTATGAGATTCACATTGGCATTATGCATTATATTAAACAAGTATTGAGTTTATAATTTTCCCCTTTATTCCCATATAACCCCACCGGAAAGTTATTGAGGAAAATGTTATCTCACATTAACATTTTAGACTAAAACTGACATACCCTTTACTTTCTAGGGAGATAGAAGAACCAATGAATATTTCATAGATTCTTTAATATAGTATCTGAGAATAATATTTGCTTTAGAATATTTATGTGAATTGAGAGGGAACAAAGATGAGATGCTTATCTATTTCTATAGCATGTGTATACCTCAGTAAATAACTAAAGTATAAATTACAAGGAAGAATTCTGTAACAGACAGTACTTCAATTTCCATACTGGCATACTCTTTGACTCTGAGGGGAAATTTATGCTTTTAAATTTCATCTCAGGAAGATGCCCAGGGTCTCAAAGATAACTTCTTGCTGCTCCTTTGAAATGCACACCATAATTGTAGTAAAAAATCAATGATACATTTATTTCACTGGACACTTGTATTGTTGGTATATGTCCTGAATGTCTCATCATATAATATTTTGGAGTAGTTACAACACAGGTCTAGAATTGTGACTCATTGCAATATAAGCTTTATCTCAGAGTGATCCTAAAATTTATAAGCTAAATAAAATAATTATTATATTCTTATCTTGTAAACAGTACTCAAACTGTATGGATGATGCAGAGGAAGGAATATTGCCGATTTTATAAAGTTTGTATGCATAAAAAGAAGGTTTTATTGTGCTCATGATTTGATTTTGGACATATAAGATATTTCATTGATTTTTTTTTCTTAAGTTTTTTTTTTTTTGTAGATGGACAGAATACTTTCATTTACTTATTTTTACATAGTGCTAAGGATTGAACCCAGTACCTCACATGTGCTAGGTGAGTGCTTTACCACTGAGCTACAATTGCAGCTCTTTCTTTCTGTCTTTCTTTCTTTGCATGCAGGGGATTGATCTCAGAACCTCATGCATGCTAAGAGTGTGTTCTATCACTGAGCCACTTAGCTACACACCCATCCCCTATTACTAAATTTTATATGGGGAATAGCATAGAACTCATAGAGCTCATCTCAATATAGTTGATTTTCTATTCAATGTTTTCTAGTTTTACATTGATCAGGCTAATAATGATGTGTACCTGACAGTTGTTTTATCCTCTTGACACCAAATATGTGGTGTTTCTTCAGCACCACTTCTACAATACCCCAACACCCACTAATTGTCCAATAGTTTGTTTCAATTCTGACACTCATTACCCAGAGTTATGCAGATCCCACAGGTCAAGGGCTCAGCCACACAAGACTGCCCCTCAACTTCAGGTGCCAATTGTAAGACTTGGGGCCCCCATACTTTTGATAACTGACTACAGACAGTTTCCCACAACACCTTTCTCAGGTTCTAAGGTGCACTCCAGCAGCACACAGAGCTCATGGAGACATGTTCTTAGGTTCACCAAGTTATTATGCAGGACACATTGAACAGCCAGATGAAGAGTCACATAGGGTGACAGGCAGAGGTGTCTGAGCGCAGTGTCTTCCATCCCTGTGAACTGGGTGCACCCTGCTCCCAGCAGTGGGTGTGTTCACCAACCCAGAACCTCCAGGAACCTTGTCATGCTTGGGTTTTCCTGAAGGTTCCACGAGAGAGGTGAGGTTAATGAAGTCATTGGTCATGGGTGGTGAACTCAATCTCCAGTCCCCCTGTCTTCCCAAGAAGTTAGGTGGCAGGGCTGAAAGTACCATCCTTCTAATCCAAGCCTAGTCTTTCTGGTAACCAGAGGGAGCTCCACCAAGAGTGCTTTATTAGAGAACAAAAGCTTCCATCATCCTTGTCACTAAGGTGTCACTGTCCTCTCCAATTGTCCCTCCATGGGCCTCTCCCATTTTTTCTAAGTCCTTCTGTCATCCTACAAATGTAGAAAAAATTCAAAGCTAGTTCTGGGAAAATTAAATAAAATGATATTTATAGTAAACAAAAATATCTGATTGAGCAAATATTAGTTGCTCAATCTGGTTGGGGTAACATATCATTTGGAATAAAAATAGTAAGATACATTGAAAGGGTTTTTATAATGAGGGATGTTTTTAAGGCAATCCATTTTGTTCCAGTTGAAATTTTAATGTAGCATATAATTTTCTGGAGACATTTTGGGCAGAAATTATCCAGATTTTACATTTTTAAAAATATCAAATAATGATACTACAGCAACAAAAATACTGTTATATTTACCAACACTTCTAGCAGCTCATACTCCCTTCCTATTTCATCCTGTACCTCTCGAAAGTGATATTTGACACATTTCCAAAATTATTCACAATACCTGTACTGAAGATAATGATAAATAGTAAATAGTCTTCTCCAGGAGATATCTCTCTTTTAAAATGTTTACGTAGAACACAAGTATTGTGTTTGATAAAGGTCTTTAATAGTATGCAACATATGTTTATACCAATGGGAATTGTAATAAATATGTGGGTCTGGAGGTATAGCTCAAGGGTAAGGTGAATGCCTAGCATGCACAGGGCCCTGTGTTCAATCACCAGCACACACACACACACACACACACACACATACACAGACAGACAGACAGATAGACACACACACACACACACCAAACACAGAAAGACACACAGAAAGGACAAGCATGTGATGAAATTCAGATTTGCTCTGAATAAGGAAGAAAAAGTTTCTTAAGTATTCAAGTGTGTATGTGTGCGCACATGTGTGTGTGTGTATGTGTGTGTGTGAATGTGTGTGTGTTGAGGACACACGGTAATTATACATGCTTTCTTATCCAAGGGGCAATAAGCTACAAACAAAACAAAACAAAACAAATGAAAAAAACCTGCCAAACCTGAAAAATCCAGATAGAAGACACAGTTCAAACCTAGGAATGAAGAACTGCCACTCAAAGGCACATTCATCTCATCAGAATTGCAGGAAGGAGAGCTCTAAGTCAGAAATGATTGGCCACTATTTAAAATGTTCTATAACACAAAGAAAGAAATTAAACTTCCTACCCTGTTATCTGAAGTCCATAACGCTGACACCAAAAATAAATAAATAAATAAATAAATAAATAAATAAATACAATGTACAAGAAGTAAAGACTAATCTCACTTAGAAATATTGATGTATGTCCTAAATAAAATATTAGCAAATAGAATCCAGCAGTACATTAAAAGAATAATTCACTATGGCCAAGTGGGATTCAGTCCAGAAATCAAAAATCAATTCAGTATTTTAAAATGCATTAATAATAGCCAGCATATTAATAAGCCAAAGGAGAAAAAAACAAATGATGTCTTCAACATATGCTGATATGATATTTGAAAATTTTCATTACCCATTCCTGATTCAAGATGAAAAATGCTTAGAGAAGTCTGAACAGATAGAAGTTTCATTCACTTGAAAAAATATTTATGTCGACTAAAAGTACAATGATGAAGAGTAAAGCCCAGGGAGACTTAGAAACACATTGGTGATGCCCACAACTGCTGTTAAAGTTTTAGACTAATGAAGAATTGTGTGGAGTGTTTGGGCAAAGGAGAAGATCATTTTTCATCCATTTATTTCACAAACATTAATTAGGGGCCTGGTAAGTGCCAGCCATATCATAAGTTTCTTTTGCTATACTCTCATGCAGAAATGAACTGGCTGAGCTCATGGAGTTTCCACTCACGTGGGGTAGATTATTTGCATATCTGGAGGGGAATGAAACACAATAGAATATCAAATTCAATTCTTAAACTTGCTCAGGTACTAGTTAACAATTACCATACAAATGCTAATAATCATTTAGCAAAGGTAATTAGATAAAAATATTTCAGCCAAAGAAATAGCACAGAAAAAAACATGTAGGAATATATTATTTTTTAAAAAAAATACCAATTCTTTTAAGAAAATGATAAACACAACTATGAAAAAATCATAATTTTAAAGAGGAAGGGAACTCTTATTGAGAAGACTGAGTACTGACATGATAAAAAAAAAAAAAAACCTTGACAGCAAATGTAACCCCAATGTAAGTCAAACACAGATTTTGTAAAACTTCAAAAATGTTTTTTATAACTATAAGTAAGCAAGAGTGGGTTAAAAAATGCTAGAGAAAAAAATAACCAGGAAAAATATTTGTCTCAGACTTAAAGACATTCTTATAAAGCTATGGTAATTAAAATAAAATAGCACCAGTTAAAGAATAGATAATCGAATGGTGCAGAATGATCAATAAGTAGATTAAAACATTTATTGGCATTTATTGTATAATGATGACAGCATTTAAAATCATTGGGGGAAATAATTCAGTCACCGATAGTTTGAGCAGTGACATAGTCATTTAAAAATAAGAGTTGGGGGGCTGGGGCTGTAGCTTAGTGGTGAAGCACTTGCCTAGCATGCTTGAGGCACTGGGTTCAATCCTCAGCACCACATAAAAATAAACAAATAAAATAAAGGCATTCTGACCATCTACAACTACAAAAGAAAAAAAAAAGAGTTGGATATTCACTTCAAATTTAACACCAGAATATATTCCAGATGAATTAAAAATTTTATATATATTTTAATGCAACCACAGAAGTCTTGAATGAGCTGCAATCAATATTATGAAAATCTGGACTTGAAATAAATTTTTTGAAGCCTGATACAAAATCTAGAAATAATAAAAAAGAAAAACAATATATTTTAACTACAGAACATTATTTTGTTGTGGTGGGTTCATAGCATTTTTATGTGGTGAGTAAAATGTACTCAGTTTTCAAGTGTACAATACGTTGTTATTAACTATAGTCCATGTTGCATAATAGACAATACATTTATTGAAATTATTCCTCCTGTTTAACTGGAATTTTGTATTCCTTGATTATTCTCTCCCCAATCCTCCCACCTGCCCCTGGTAACTACCACTGTATTCTTTACTTTGAGAAGTGTAACTTTTTTCAGATTTCACATATAAATGGGATAACAAGGTATTTGTTTTTCTGAGTCAGGCTTATTCCACTAGCACAACATTCTCCTTGTTTTTGCCAATGGCAGAATGTCCTTCTTTTTAAAGAGTGAGTAGTATGGCATTTTTGTATATGTACCACATTTTCCTTAACCATTCATCTATTAATAAACTTGTAGGTTAATATTACATGCCAATTTAAAATTCTTCATGAGCAAAGTAACCTCCAAAATAATAAAAATGAAAAATATTCACAATATATAGCACATAAAATAATATCTTTGAATGAAATGAGATCTTTCATACCAATATAATAAAGAAAAAGGAAGGAAACACTTTTCTTTTTCTTTTTTTGCAAAGTTGGAGATTAAACCTGGAGCCTCATGAATACTAGTTAAGTTTAAGTGCTGTACCTCTGAGCTACATCCTCAGATCAAGGAAACATTTTTTTTAATGACAAGGTTATGAACCAGCAGCTCACAGAACAGGAAACACAAACATCCAATGTCAAATAAAACACGTTCAATTTCACTAAACAAATAAAAGTTAAGCAACCAAGAGATGTAATTTTTTTACCTGTTCTATGAACAAAAGACAAAAAGGCACTACCAGTTTGGGTGAAGGAATTGGGCATTCATATATTGTCCTATTAGACTTGTTGATGAGTTCAGTATACATTTGGTGGAAAAATTTGTCAAAATATGTCAATATTTAAATTGCTAATACTCTTTCAGTCATCAATTGCATTTTTAGGAATATGTGCTACAAGGGAAAATAGTGAATAATATACGCTCAAGTGTATAAGTACAGTATTCCTTTTAAATGCAGATATTTGGAAAGCCTTATATTTTTATCTTTAGGGATTAGTTAAATAAATTGTGCTACGATTCATGTACTAAAATATGTGGTGGTTAAAAATAATGCAGATCTATATATTCTGTTTTACAAAGTATCCTTGGTAAATTGCCAAATGAAAGTGTAGCAGGGCATTCTATACTGTATGATTTAATCATTATAATTTGGTTGGGTATGAGATATATATTTATAAATGTATAAAGACATTCATACAGTGCTGTCCACCGGATTGTTAGAAGCCTGTCCCAGAGAATTGCATTCAGAGGAAGGGGACAAATTAGGTAGAAGAAAGTAGTATATGTCTTACTTTATATCCTTCTGTAATGTCTAAACTTTAAAAAAAATTTAAATTTTTTATTATGAATGCTATTTCAATGCATTATTTATAATAAAAAAATACCTACAATGATTTAAAGTCGTTTTTTCAAAATGAATCTGAAAATAGAACTCTGTTTTCCAAAACTCTTTGCAAAAAAAAAGGTTTTTTTTCATTTATACTGGCATGCTGAATTTGTAGCAAAAGTTAACTTTATGAACAAGTTAATAATCTGCATTTTGAATTATTTATACACACTTTGAAGCTTTAAGGCAGAGAGGGCAGCTCCATATTTTACTCCCCTTCAGAACATAATCCTCTCTCTGACACCATGGTCTTCTCCATATTAATGAGGTCTATAGAGCGGAAAGAAAGTTAGATTTCAGGTGCGGTGTGTGCTGTGCCCTCTTATCTGTTACCTTCCACATGCTAACCAGAAAGGCAAAAGAAATGAATTCAGCTGACAAATGTTTAGGCATTCTGGGGCTCAATAGCAACATAGAAGAGGAAAGTAAATTTTTATAGACATTTGTGGGAAGAATTCCTGATGAGAGATTTCTTCCCTGTTGTATCCCAGGTTGAAGGACACTCTTCACCTCCAGCCCACCCTACCTCCCAACCCTAGAGGCTGGCTTGGTGCTTGGGACCTGGGGAGATCTGAAATTTGATTCCATGTTCACTAGAAAATTGTCTCTGGTCTTGGTTCCTACTCAGAATAAGGTCAGTTTTGATCTAGTGTAACCTGAGAGGTTTGTTTATTGAAAGGAGGGAATATTTATTTTGGTCAGTTCCCAGAGTTGGTTCCAAATAACCCTGTAGTGAATCCAGACCCATAAAGGGATTCTTAACTTCTCTATGGTTCTCCTGATCTGCTGAGATCCATTGATGAGCATCTGGCAGACCAGAAGTGCAGCCCAGGCCAGGCCAAGCCCAGAATTTCATAGATTCCTAAAAAGTAATTTGCTTACCCTTCCATCCATTGTAGTCCTGATGTGTGCCCAGCTACATAAGGTCCTGTCCTTTGAGCTATGACTCGAATCCATCAACCATCATGTCATTTAGTCTGTGTGCTGAGCAGATCATAGAATAGAGCAGTTTTTTAATGTTTCCTAAACATGCTCATTGTTCATTCATCACCATTCTGTCAAATATCTGCCACATTCATTGACCAAAAATCTGGCAGGTGTGAGTGGCATTGATTTGAGTTATTTCTCCTCTAAATCCCTTGCCAGGGCTTTGGTAGGCTAAGGACCAGGCTGCGATGTCTCATCAGTTCCCTGTATATCAAAAACTCATTATTTTAGGAGAATGATCAAATTCTCCCAAAGCTTTTTAAAAAAAAGTCAACATTGCATTTCAGAAATGACCAGAAACATTCAAGACCCTGGTAGAAAACAGGGCACATCAAAACTTTAGCACCCAGTGAGGCTCAGCATTTTGCCATATATGTTCTTCCTGTTTCTCCCTTTGGAAACTTAACTGCTGGTGGAGGGAAGGAGCAAATTCTCCTTGTGCCGCACACTTTGTTACTGTGGTCACACAGCATGTGTGATGCTCTCCAGCCACACTTTTTCTTGCTCCCGATAAGCGTTTAAATATTGCAAGGGCTCCTCAAATTTTATCTTTGGTGACCTTAAAGCCTTAAGCTGCGAGGACATAATATGAAATAACACCAGTCTGATCAAATTTCCTCCCCCCCCCATTTTCTTACCTTAAAACCCTTAACAGTTGTTTTAGTGCAGAGATCATTTGATGGATATATCTTGAAGAAAGAATAACGCGGCTAAAGCTTATATGTGTTTTCTTTCTGATTTCTGAAGATCCTGAAAAACCTCCTAAGTGTGAAATCTTAAATTGGAACAAAACCTTCCAGGAAATGAAAATAGTGCTATTACAACAAGAATAGCACAATAATATTAAAGGAACAGTAAGCACTATGACAGCATGCGTTTAGGTGTATATTCATTTGCTAAGGATGCCATAGTAAAGTACCACCTACCTGGTGGTCCCAGCAACAGAAATTCATTTTCTCAGAGTGCTGGAAGCTGGAGGTCTAAGATCAAGGAGTTGACAGGTTTTCTCCTCCAGCCTCTTCTCCTTGGCCATCTCCCTGTGCCTTCCCGTGGGCTTTTCTCTGGGTGGGCATTTATATCCTTGTGTCTCTCTCTGATTATCAGGACACGAGGGCTATTGATTATAAACCTATCCTAACAGCCTCGTTTTGACTTAACCAACTATGAAGATCTTATCTCTAAATACAGTCATGTTCCAAAGAGCTGGGACTTGGGACTTCAGTGTATGAATTTAGGGGCCAGGGACATGTTTCAGCAAATAACAGGGAATAAGAGAAGTTGCTCCAATGATATAGCAACACTCATAGGCATTAAGGATAAACTATCATTACTGACAATTACTGATGAGAGCCACTGGTTTGTGAAAGGACCTTCTCTGATTCTTCAATCATAATATGGACTCTGACTAGGTGTGAACCTAGGGAACCCTTCACCTTTTTTTTGTTGTTTGGTGAGATTGGGAATTGAGCCCATGGGCTTAAACACTACTGAGCCACATCTTCAGCCCATCTATTTAGTTATTATTTTGAGATAGGGTCTTGCTAAGTTACCCAGGCTGACCTTGAATTTTGATCCT